>NC_080672.1:246683208-247883208 GCF_030247195.1 Topomyia yanbarensis
GTTGTCAGATGCCTTACTCATAAAAAACATATAACCGAAATATGAAACATGAAAACCAATAGGCTCTACCCTACGCAGCTACAAAGCGCCGTAAACATGGATTAACAAGTTACAATGCACACGCATGCATAAAAATAAATATATTTTTTTCAAACGCAACACTCTTAAGCAGCACACACCGTATTGAATTAAATCCAAACCACCCCACCCACCCACTTTGCAAATCATTCTGTGATACCGTGCTGGTACCCGAAAAATCCGCACACGGCCACCGCTGCCGAAAATGCATAGCGTCTACCGCTTAGTGTAGTGCCTAGACGCTGCAGCCATGATCTTACCCGTTCGACATAAGAACAAAAACTGATTCAAACGGGTACGCGTCACCTCTATTTATAAACTAACCGTATATGGTTTAGTCACTTAGTAGGTGCGAGTGCGAGTGTGTACGAGATGTTGCTCGTATGGGATAAGAGCAACAACTGATTTAAACGGACATGCGTTGCTTCTATTTATGACTTTTCGTGTGTGATTGAGCGACTAACCTACCCTCTAATGACGGCTGTGTCTGAGAAATCTGCATCACGAATGGTAAGTTTCCCGTTTTTCGTGAACTTTTTAATTTTACCAATTTTTAAAAGTCGTCTTTTATTGGGGAGATATTAAATTATTACCAATATTTAAGTTAGGTGTTTCTGAATCGGTTGGTGTATGAGTGATTAAAATCCATCTAGTAATATCGGAGTTATAAGCGTACAACCTTACATAGTTTAGTTACATGGGAGATAGTTTAGATTTTAGAATGACACCTAGCCCCAGATAGTGGAGTAAGACATTTTTAATGTCAAAAGAACACCCGCCTAAACTGCTGCTGGGACGGTAAGTTCTGTTTTAAAATTTACCGTTGTGTGCAGTACGAAACAAAAGTGTTTGAAATTAGAAAACAAAAAGTTCTGCTGGGAATGTGATTGTTTCCGATACAGTTACACTCAGATTTTTCACGCAGGGGATACAGGCCGTGTAAATGAAAACCGCGTAATTTAAAAAAAACGCGTTAATGAAAACCGCGTAAATTTCAAAATCCGCGTAAAAAACCTAAGTGTACTCTCCTACATAAAATACTACGCTGCTGAACAGTGCAATAACTACAGAAGCACGTTGTCAGATGCCTTACTGATAAAAAACATATAACCGAAATATGAAACGTGAAAACCAATAGGCTCTTTACCCTACGCAGCTACAAAGCGCCGTAAACATGGATTAACAAGTTACAACGCACACGCATGCATAAAAATAAATATATTTTTTTTCAAACGCAACACTCTTAAGCAGCATACACCGTATTGAGTTCTTGTCGGCCAGTCTCACGAACACCAATGCAGCGTACTGGTTGAAAACAATCCCATTTGCTTTTGCCGTCTTTGTTTATTATTTTCCACCAGCTAGTGAAGTAGTATTTGTGTCATGTGACGTGTACGCACATGAGCCGTAGAAAAGTCTATTGAATTAAATCCAAACCACCCCGCCCACCCACTTTGCAAATCATTCTGTGACACCGTGCTGGTACCCGAAAAATCCGCACACGGCCACCGCTGCCGAAAATGCATAGCGTCTACCGCTTATTGTAGTGCCCAAACGCTACAGCCATGATCTTACCCGTTCGACATAACAACAAAAACTGATTCAAATGGGTACGCGTCACCTCTATTTATAAACTAACCGTATACGGTTTAGTCACTTAGGTGCGAGTGTGTGCAAATGCCAACGTTACCGAAAATCGATAGCGCTTATTGCATCGCCTGGAGACGATGTTGCTCGTATGGGATAAGAGCAACAACTGATTTAAACGGATATGCGTTGCTTCTATTTATGACTTTTCGTGTTTCATTGAGCAACTAAGCTGCCCTCTCTTGACGGCTGTGTCTGAGAAATCTACCTCACGAATGGTAATTTTCCCGTTTTTCGTGAACTTTTTAATTTTACCAATTTCCAAAAGTCTACGTTTATTGGGGAGATATTAAATTATTACCAATATTTAAGTTAGGTGTTTCTGAATCGGTTGGTGTATGAATGATTAAAATCCATCTAGTAATATCGGAGTTATAAGCGTGCAAACCTTACATAGTTTCGTTACATGGGAGATAGTTTAGATTTTAGAATGACACCTAGCCCCAGATAGTGGAGTAAGACATTTTTAATGTCAAAAACTTACAACATGAAAAACAGCGCGAAAAATTAAATCTTGCGAGAATTTAAATTTAATTTGTTTTCTTTAAGGTTGAACGGAGAATGGGGCAAAAATCGAAAACGAAAAAAGCATTTTTTCCGCACCGTGTGTTAGATCTTCATAAAAATCAATCAGCAGCACTGTATTGCAAATTTTACCCCCAAATAGACTCACAGCAAAACAATTTTGTCACACGAAAATATGCTCACACCGTATCTACCATAATTTGGTTCTTGCAGTGGCTAACAAAAACAACATTTAACCATCTTATAAAATGATAGTTTTCCTTCGTTTTCGTAAGCAATTATCAACAAATTTAAAGGTGATATGTTGTTTAAAAGTTATTTTCTTGCCAAAATTTGCAAAAAATATATCCACTATGAGAGAAGAAAATGGAATCAGTAACACTTTACTTCTAGCGTTATCTGTGAACGTTTTCAACGTAGAATTGCCAATTGATTTTTATGAAGATCTAACCAAGGTGTCTAGAGTTCTAAGGTGATTCGTCTTTTGCAGTAACTAGGTGAGGAGTGAGGTAAGCTTGCAGCAGACTGCGGGGGAAAAATGACAACCAACAACTTTGATTACCCACTGAAATCCAAGCAAGCAAATGGAGAGATCTAGTAAACAATGTTGTTAGCTGTCGTTTCTAAAACCAACATGGCTGATCGGCGTTTTTGAGGATCGTATAACATGAGAATAAAAAATCCTTGGATCTAACACACGGTGTGGAAAAAACTGGGATAGCAAATGCCTACTACGTATAGAGTTCTATGCAAATTATTTCACTCACACTACTTGGGGGTTTGTTTTCCTCCAGCTGTCATATTATATAAAACTGTCAGCCAATTTAAACATTTGAATTAGCTCTCGTAAAGTATTTATAATGGTGTTGAAATGCTCTATGTCGCTGTACAACTTATTCGTGAGACGTACAATTTCGGTTGGCCATAATCCATCATGAAAATAATCCGACCGAAAAGTTATTTTCGATTTGTTTTCCTCTATCTGTGACAGGTGGAGGAAAACAAACCGTTCAACACACTAATACATAACAGACACACTCTATAAATTTTTACGGCATTCGGTTAAGCCGTTTGGGAGCAATGCAGTATATATAGGTGTAACAGAACACACGGTTTACTAGTATTGGCAAACAAAAATATATAAACAATCCAGAAGCACATCGGGTCGACGTCATAGCGTTCACACGATTCAATGGGAGCGGAACGAACGGTATGACGAAAGGAAGTCGATTTATTCTGTGATCACTCACACCACTCATGTAAGATTCATCTTACGAATACCAAAGAGCCCTTTTCGCCATACCTGTGTATACCATATTGGTTTGGGAGTCCATAAATTACATACATACAAACATTGACTTACACACCCAGTCAAAAAGGGCAAGTTACTAACTAACGGGGGGCTATTTGCCAACTCGGATGCGCTAATTGCCGCTAATTTGCCAGCAAATTGCTGGTAATTAGGGGGCAATTTCAAATGCAACATTTGGGCGATTTGCCACCGTCATTTTTTGCCGCTCTACCCGCCCTTAAATCGCCCAGTGAACGCGCCATTTAATTGCCTTTAAATGCCTAATATGAAAATTACAAATAATACTTATTTTCGGATTCATTATCTACTCACATAAACTTATCAGTACACTAGGTAATCACCACCAAACTATAGGAAGAATCAATGGTAAAAATGGTATTGTACACCAAAACTTACCCCAATCTGATTTTCATTAAGATTTTAGGTCAGATATCTTGTTCCACTATACTTACACACGATTCCACAATTTCCCACATTCGTTGGCTAAATGAAGTGCACTAGACAAATAAAATACAAGGGAGAACACGCCAATTGTTAAAAAACATGAAGCTTAAGCCAAACGTGAACCGCCATGTTTGAAAAACGCAAAAAACAACCAAGTCCATTTCAGCCGCCAGAAAATTTCTCTAAGTGTTGAAATTGCCTTTAAATCGCATTCGCAAATTGAATTTGTTGCCAGGGGCAATTAGCACAGGCGAATTGAGTCAAACGTCAAACTGTTTAAATCGCCTGATCATGATCGTCCGCATTTTTTTTACCGGGCATATATAGATAGATAGATAGATAAGGTTTTTACACATCATCATTTCCTGTTCCTCCTAAATCAAACTAAACCTTCATGAGATGGTGTAAATACATGAAACTCTCCGGATCACACGAGGAAAGAATATATCCGGCTCATTGGGAAGTGTCAGCGTTGCATCATATACAGCCGATCCTTCTCTCTGATAGGCCTAACAGAATCTCCTAAGTAGTCTAAAATATGGAGGGGTTTAACATTGATACTGATCGGGTCTCGGGTTGAAACTTTATCCATGGAAAGTATTTTTATAACCACCAGAAGACTGATAGTCTGCGTAAGCAAATGCGTGTGTAAAAATGACGGCGGCAAATCGCCCAAATGTTGCATTTGAAATTGCCCCCTAATTACCAGCAATTTGCTGGCAAATTAGCGGCAATTAGCGCATCCGAGTTGGCAAATAGCCCCCCGTTAGTTAGTAACTTGCCCTTTTTGACTGGGTGTGTAAGTCAATGTTTGTATGTATGTAATTTATGGACTCCCAAACCAATATGGTATACACAGGTATGGCGAAAAGGGCTCTTTGGTATTCGTAAGATGAATCTTACATGAGTGGTGTGAGTGATCACAGAATAAATCGACTTCCTTTCGTCATACCGTTCGTTCCGCTCCCATTGAATCGTGTGAACGCTATGACGTCGACCCGATGTGCTTCTGGATTGTTTATATATTTTTGTTTGCCAATACTAGTAAACCGTGTGTTCTGTTACACCTATATATACTGCATTGCTCCCAAACGGCTTAACCGAATGCCGTAAAAATTTATAGAGTGTGTCTGTTATGTATTAGTGTGTTGAACGGTTTGTTTTCCTCCACCTGTCACAGATAGAGGAAAACAAATCGAAAATAACTTTTCGGTCGGATTATTTTCATGATGGATTATGGCCAACCGGAATTGTACGTCTCACGAATAAGTTGTACAGCGACATAGAGCATTTCAACACCATTATAAATACTTTACGAGAGCTAATTCAAATGTTTAAATTGGCTGACAGTTTTATATAATATGACAGCTGGAGGAAAACAAACCCCCAAGTAGTGTGAGTGAAATAATTTGCATAGAACTCTATACGTAGTAGGCATTTGCTATCCCAGTTTTTTCCACACCGTGTGTTAGATCCAAGGATTTTTTATTCTCATGTTATACGATCCTCAAAAACGCCGATCAGCCATGTTGGTTTTAGAAACGACAGCTAACAACATTGTTTACTAGATCTCTCCATTTGCTTGCTTGGATTTCAGTGGGTAATCAAAGTTGTTGGTTGTCATTTTTCCCCCGCAGTCTGCTGCAAGCTTACCTCACTCCTCACCTAGTTACTGCAAAAGACGAATCACCTTAGAACTCTAGACACCTTGGTTAGATATTCATAAAAATCAATTGGCAATTCTACGTTGAAAACGTTCACAGATAACGCTAGAAGTAAAGTGTTACTGATTCCATTTTCTTCTCTCATAGTGGATATATTTTTTGCAAATTTTGGTAAGAAAATAACTTTTAAACAACATATCATCTTTAAATTTGTTGATAATTGCTTACGAAAACGAAGGAAAACTATCATTTTATAAGATGGTTAAATGTTGTTTTTGTTAGCCACTGCAAGAACCAAATTATGGTAGATACGGTGTGAGCATATTTTCGTGTGACAAAATTGTTTTGCTGTGAGTCTATTTGGGGGTAAAATTTGCAATACAGTGCTGCTGATTGATTTTTATGAAGATCTAACACACGGTGCGGAAAAAATGCTTTTTTCGTTTTCGATTTTTGCCCCATTCTCCGTTCAACCTTAAAGAAAACAAATTAAATTTAAATTCTGGCAAGTTTTGATTTTTCGCGCGGTTTTTCATGTTGTAAGTTTTTGACATTAAAAATGTCTTACTCCACTATCTGGGGCTAGGTGTCATTCTAAAATCTAAACTATCTCCCATGTAACGAAACTATGTAAGGTTTGCACGATTATAACTCCGATATTACTAGATGGATTTTAATCATTCATACACCAACCGATTCAGAAACACCTAACTTAAATATTGGTAATAATTTAATATCTCCCCAATAAAAGTAGACTTTTGGAAATTGGTAAAATTAAAAAGTTCACGAAAAACGGGAAAATTACCATTCGTGAGGCAGATTTCTCAGACACAGCCGTCAAGAGAGGGCAGCTTAGTTGCTCAATGAAACACGAAAAGTCATAAATAGAAGCAACGCATATCCGTTTAAATCAGTTGTAGCTCTTATCCCATACGAGCAACATCGTCTCCAGGCGATGCAATAAGCGCTATCGATTTTCGGTAACGTTGGCATTTGCACACACTCGCACCTAAGTGACTAAACCGTATACGGTTAGTTTATAAATAGAGGTGACGCGTACCCATTTGAATCAGTTTTTGTTGTTATGTCGAACGGGTAAGATCATGGCTGTAGCGTTTGGGCACTACAATAAGCGGTAGACGCTATGCATTTTCGGCAGCGGTGGCCGTGTGCGGATTTTTCGGGTACCAGCACGGTGTCACAGAATGATTTGCAAAGTGGGTGGGCGGGGTGGTTTGGATTTAATTCAATAGACTTTTCTACGGCTCATGTGCGTACACGTCACATGACACAAATACTACTTCACTAGCTGGTGGAAAATAATAAACAAAGACGGCAAAAGCAAATGGGATTGTTTTCTACCAGTAAGCTGCATTGGTGTTCGTGAGACTGGCCGACAAGAACTCAATACGGTGTGTGCTGCTTAAGAGTGTTGCGTTTGAAAAAAATATATTTATTTTTATGCATGCGTGTGCATTGTAACTTGTTAATCCATGTTTACGGCGCTTTGTAGCTGCGTAGGGTAGAGCCTATTGGTTTTCATGTTTCATATTTCGGTTATATGTTTTTTTATGAGTAAGGCATCTGACAACGTGCTTCTGTAGTTATTGCACTGTTAAGCAGCGTAGTATTTTATATAGTAGAATACACTCAGGTTTTTTTACGCGGATTTTGAAATTTACGCGGTTTTCATTAACGCGTTTTTTTTTAAATTAACGAGGTTTTCATTTACACGGCCTGTATCCCCTGCGTGAAAAATCTGAGTGTAATTGCATCGGAAACAATCACATTTCCAGCAGAACTTTTTGTTTTCTAATTTCAAACACTTTTGTTTCGTACTGCACGCAACGGAAAATTTTAAAACAGAACTTTCCGTCTTAGCAGCAGTTTAGGCGGGTGTTCTTTTTCGATTCAAATTCAAGCCATGTCTTAAGCGTTATTGGACTTAAAATTGTTTTCCCAGTTTATCCAGTCAGAATATCAGTCCTACCCTATGTATTTAAAACACAGTTCTAATTGCGTTTTAAAGTATACAACAAATAGAACAATTGGGTATACTAATTTAAATTTTTAAATAAATCTGTTTTAAATTATGAAACAAACCGCTGTACTGAAGATATAATTATGTCAGTCCTATTACCACATAAAACACCTATATCACATAAAACGCTGCAGAATTGGTTTAATAATACAATGATTACACTACAGAGTTATAACACGTTTTAATAATTAGCAACAAGAAAAATGTCACCAAGATAGCATAAAAACCCGCTTTAACTGGTAGTGCGAACGTTGCATAACAATGTAATTTATCAAATAATTTCATTTTTTCCACCACTAATCGATCAAAAAATACTTAAACTTAAGATTGTTTACTTAAGTTCATTAGTCCATTATTGAAAATTTAAATGGAAAATGAAATTTCATATTTCATGGAAAATCTGTATATTTCCGTTGGCGGTCGTGGGCTTCCTCATCACAGCTCTCAATATGGAACTTTTCTGTTGAATATATTTTCTGGACAGACCAGCCTATTTTTACTAAATGGATCAGCCAAATAATGCCAATCACCTAGTGAGATACTTGATTAATTAATAGATTACCGTTAAAAGACCTTCAATAAATTATGTTTTGATGGGGAGGGTATATAGGAAATTGTAACATATGAAAACAGGCGAGTGAACAAGAACGTGAATCGATATGTGTGATAGATAAAATTCATTTGCACGCTCTTGAAAAAAGCTGCATTTTTAATGTCACCGTGGTCGTGTCCTGTCCTTATGTATATGTATATATATATATATATATATATATATATATATATATATATATATATATATATATATATATATATATATATATATATATATATATATATATATATATATATATATATATATATATATATATATATATATATATATACATAAGAAAAATATAAGACGTCCCGAACTGGCGCATAGGGTGATCTACCTCGGTCCCGAAGGGAATCTATTAGTTGGGACCTGGCAACACAGTACTCTGCGTTGGCCTTATAATTGTCAATTCATTATCAGACAGATAGCAGACTATAAGAAGTAACTAATTATAATTTTTAATAATTAAAATTACTGGACTTTTGGTATTTCAGGCATGATTGGATAATCGTGCTGATAATTTGAATTACTTCATTTTCAGCAAAGTAGGTCTGCCAAATTCTATATGCATGGTTAGTAGACTAGCTGGGTAGGATATTATAATAAGCCCCACCAGGCTAAAATATCAGATTTCCATTCCATGGACGACATAATTATCTGAAGCAAATAAATAATTTTTATGGCATTTTTCATGTGTTGCAGAACAGCAACTGATACAAACTTTTCAAAAGATGTAAGCTTCCACTCTTTTTCTATAAGCATTTGATTTAATTTGGAACAGTCAGATTTGGCTGAACTGACAAACTACTAAGTGTAATGTTAGAGAAGCTCTTCAAGCCCTTGAAGTGGCTAGCGCCTAACAATACAACCCTATAACGTTCTCGATAGTATGCACCATCATTAGCAAAATAACGTTTTAGTCAATTATGGATCTTAAATAATAAATTGTTTAAGAGGTTACTCCACAGTACAATTTTAAAACAATCGATTTTTTATTTATTAGTCTAAAATGTGCTTTAGGATGTAAAAAATGATATCCCAAAACATGGAGAACGAAAACAATTCAAAAATATAATTTTCAATTTTGCCGCAACGCTTCTTATGTATAACCCATGTGTACTGCAAACTTAAACCGCGTTTTTCTCAAAACCACTGGCCGGAAATGTAACTCGAGCAAATGATTTTTGATCGCTTTAAAATTTTCACAGTATATTCAAAATTGATTTTTCTAGTCACGTACGCAGGATTAAATTTTGTATTGCTTACCTTTTTATTGATTAACGATTTTGTGTAGATTTTTATGACATTCTCTACGCTTTTTCACTCAAAACTGCGCCATTTCGCTTAAAATCAAAATATCGAAAAAAAAATCCTATGTACATCGCTATTGACATAAGGAATCGGAAAAACTTTAGTTTTTGGCGCTAGGTCAAAAATCACGGGAGATACACCCAAAACGCGAACCGCATGAATTACATGCGAATAAGCATGATTCTAATGAGAATTTTGCATTGTAACTGGTATAATGCATATAAAGCGATATTGGTCCGGGACAAAAATGCATTAAGGCGATTACACCACAGAAACTTACACAAACCCACAGTTGAGAAGGTATTAGTGAATTTAACGATATCGGAGCGTTAGTATTAAAATGACTGCGCACTAATACACATGTAAAGGACATCTCCACTCGGATACATGTGTGCTCTGAAAATATGAATACACGCTCAAGGACCAGTTTCCATTTCGCCTTTCTACTGATCACATGCTGCATATTGGAGAGAACAGTTTATAGCGTCATCAAATTGGTGGGGTGTGGGTGATGATTTTGTTTTGATAATATGTTGAGCTTTCGGCGTTCTCTAAACCCTAAATTTACCAGCGATATGCGAGTTCTTGCCACTAGATAGGTTCATAAATAATGATTATTTAAGCGCACTATACGCAGGAGTAAGTTACCTATATGGGAACATTGGGTTAACAAGTTAATTCAACATTAAATTTTGTCGGATAGAAGCCGTCCGCCAATCATTTCTGGCATTCCTCATATCAACAGTACTTTCAGGTGATATCATATCAGTATTTTGCAGTAAAAGTATCTAAATTTAAAGTATCGTAAACTATAAGGGCAGTGATGACATGGTTTTGCACTTTTGAGTAGCAGTGACACTGGCAGTTAATTTCAGTTTATATTATTTCCCTAACATGCGAATCTAGCGCACATCATCGCCCTGGGCAACGATCATCGTAAATCAATCTGAGCACAAATCATTTTTTTCCACTCTTCTCTGAAGCACAGAATGAGAGAGCGATGATTTTACTGCAAATACCATTCGCTATGGGAAAATAACAACGCGTATATCACACACTCTCGTGAACGTAAACTGTTCCCGCGTTTAGTGTGGTTGGAATTTAGTTGTTCGCAGACAAAAAAGCGTAACTGTGTATGAAGACAGAAGTTCTTACAAACACCACAGAGATATTCATGTATAGAATACACCACCTTTTTGGCAGACTCAGCAAGCAAAACCAACTAATACTTTTACATGCGGGCAGATAATATGGTAGCGTGTATTCTCTATCAATTTATTTCATCATGAATCAAGCGGTGTTGGTATAATGGAGTAGCTATGCTTGGTCTACAATGCGAAGAAAGCATGATTCTAATTCGGAATATGTACGAAAGGATGTAATGCCTTTTTTGCATTGGGAAATTGTTTTGGGTGTAGATTTCCGACCGTGGACCTCTTCGAAAAAAAAGCGCATGAGGTGAAAATGCTGCAGAGCCGCCATCTTGTGATGAAATTGCTCGAAAAAATTATTTTATTTGATACAATACTTATTAAACACTTTAACCGTTGTCTTCCGTTTTAATTCCACTATGATGAACAAAATGCAAAATTGCACTTTTCTGTTACAGATACGTATTTCGGCTACGACTTGCAGCCTTCTTCAGTGTATTGTATCAGAAATCTGTATTCTGATACAATACACTGAAGAAGGCTGCAAGTCGTAGCCGAAATACGTATCTGTAACAGAAAAGTGCAATTTTGCATTTTGTTCATCATAGTGGAATTAAAACGGAAGACAACGGTTAAAGTGTTTAATATAACATTCCACTAAGTCGCTCAAAACAGTGCTTTTGTTAAAGTGACAATACTTATGTTATAAATCCCATTCAACAAGATGTCGATTCACCATTTTATTGAGCAATAAAAAAATTCTCGAAATAATCGGACTATTAAATGGTATAAACAGTGAATTTTAAATTAACTTTATTGTACAGTTTTTTAACATAGCCGTGTATTGCTGATCAGAACGCAGTAATGCAAATGGCAGCATCATGTTACCGGAAGAAGACAATATATATATATATATATATATATATATATATATATATATATATATATATATATATATATATATATATATATATATATATATATATATATATATATATATATATATATATATATATATATATATATATATATATATATATATATATATATATATATATATAAATATATATACACTCAGGTTTTTTTTACGCGGGGGATACGAGCCGCGTAAATGAAAACCGCGTAAATTACAAAATCCGCGTAAATGAAAACCGCGTAAATTTCAAAATCCGCGTAAATGAAAACCGCGTAAATTTCAAAATCCGCGTAAATGAAGACCACTTAAATTTAAGAATCCGCGATAAAGGGAACCTTATTGATGGATACCGCGTAAATTTCAAAAACCGCGTAAATGAAAACCGCGTAAATTTCAAAAACCGCGTAAATGAAAACCGCGTACATTTCAAAATCCGCGTAAATGAAAACCGCATACATTTCAAAATCCGCGTAAAAAACCGCGTAAAAAACTTGAGTGTATATATATATATATATATATATATATATATATATATATATATATATATATATATATATATATATATATATATATATATATATATATATATATATATATATCACTTTTTGAAAACTATTGATGTCCAAGTTTAATACATTTCCCCCCCTCTCCTTCACAGTAGAACCTCAGCGATCTATCCCTGTATCTACAATATGACATTGCTTCACGAGTCTTCGATGCATACCCTTTTTGATAACCGTCTACCCAGAACATCATGGCATACCTCACATGCAGATGATATAGAGAACATCATGACAGCATCGGAGTGCCAATAATTATCCGAAATATCGACCCTCCCCTCGCTCCTGCGATTACAGGGTGGAAAATACAACAAAGTGTGCATATCCGCCACAATGATCAACCAGCAAACCTATTTACCAACGACCGGTGCGAAAACGGGTGTCTACATATATTATTATCGCTTAGCGTAATCAAAATACACACGCATTTGCTTACGCAGACTATCAGTCTTCTGGTGGTTATAAAAATACTTTCCATGGATAAAGTTTCAACCCGAGACCCGATCAGTATCAATGTTAAACCCCTCCATATTTTAGACTACTTAGGAGATTCTGTTAGGCCTATCAGAGAGAAGGATCGGCTGTATATGATGCAACGCTGACACTTCCCAATGAGCCGGATATATTCTTTCCTCGTGTGATCCGGAGAGTTTCATGTGTTTACACCATCTCATGAAGGTTTAGTTTGATTTAGGAGGAACAGGAAATGATGATGTGTAAAAACCTTATCTATCTATATATGCCCGGTAAAAAAAATGCGGACGATCATGATCAGGCGATTTAAACAGTTTGACGTTTGACTCAATTCGCCTGTGCTAATTGCCCCTGGGAACAAATTCAATTTGCGAATGCGATTTAAAGGCAATTTCAACACTTAGAGAAATTTTCTGGCGGCTGAAATGGACTTGGTTGTTTTTTGCGTTTTTCAAACATGGCGGTTCACGTTTGGCTTAAGCTTCATGTTTTTTAACAATTGGCGTGTTCTCCCTTGTATTTTATTTGTCTAGTGCACTTCATTTAGCCAACGAATGTGGGAAATTGTGGAATCGTGTGTAAGTATAGTGGAACAAGATATCTGACCTAAAATCTTAATGAAAATCAGATTGGGGTAAGTTTTGGTGTACAATACCATTTTTACCATTGATTCTTCCTATAGTTTGGTGGTGATTACCTAGTGTACTGATAAGTTAATGTGAGTAGATAATGAATCCGAAAATAAGTATTATTTGTAATTTTCATATTAGGCATTTAAAGGCAATTAAATGGCGCGTTCACTGGGCGATTTAAGGGCGGGTAGAGCGGCAAAAAATGACGGCGGCAAATCGCCCAAATGTTGCATTTGAAATTGCCCCCTAATTACCAGCAATTTGCTGGCAAATTAGCGGCAATTAGCGCATCCGAGTTGGCAAATAGCCCCCCGTTAGTTAGTAACTTGCCCTTTTTGACTGGGTGTGTAAGTCAATGTTTGTATGTATGTAATTTATGGACTCCCAAACCAATATGGTATACACAGGTATGGCGAAAAGGGCTCTTTGGTATTCGTAAGATGAATCTTACATGAGTGGTGTGAGTGATCACAGAATAAATCGACTTCCTTTCGTCATACCGTTCGTTCCGCTCCCATTGAATCGTGTGAACGCTATGACGTCGACCCGATGTGCTTCTGGATTGTTTATATATTTTTGTTTGCCAATACTAGTAAACCGTGTGTTCTGTTACACCTATATATACTGCATTGCTCCCAAACGGCTTAACCGAATGCCGTAAAAATTTATAGAGTGTGTCTGTTATGTATTAGTGTGTTCAACGGTTTGTTTTCCTCCACCTGTCACAGATAGAGGAAAACAAATCGAAATAACTTTTCGGTCGGATTATTTTCATGATGGATTATGGCCAACCGGAATTGTACGTCTCACGAATAAGTTGTACAGCGACATAGAGCATTTCAACACCATTATAAATACTTTACGAGAGGTAATTCAAATGTTTAAATTGGCTGACAGTTTTATATAATATAACAGCTGGAGGAAAACAAACCCCCAAGTAGTGTGAGTGAAATAATTTGCATAGAACTCTATACGTAGTAGGCATTTGCTATCCCAGTTTTTTCCACACCGTGTGTTAGATCCAAGGATTTTTTATTCTCATGTTATACGATCCTCAAAAACGCCGATCAGCCATGTTGGTTTTAGAAACGACAGCTAACAACATTGTTTACTAGATCTCTCCATTTGCTTGCTTGGATTTCAGTGGGTAATCAAAGTTGTTGGTTGTCATTTTTCCCCCGCAGTCTGCTGCAAGCTTACCTCACTCCTCACCTAGTTACTGCAAAAGACGAATCACCTTAGAACTCTAGACACCTTGGTTAGATCTTCATAAAAATCAATTGGCAATTCTACGTTGAAAACGTTCACAGATAACGCTAGAAGTAAAGTGTTACTGATTCCATTTTCTTCTCTCATAGTGGATATATTTTTTGCAAATTTTGGTAAGAAAATAACTTTTAAACAACATATCACCTTTAAATTTGTTGATAATTGCTTACGAAAACGAAGGAAAACTATCATTTTATAAGATGGTTAAATGTTGTTTTTGTTAGCCACTGCAAGAACCAAATTATGGTAGATACGGTGTGAGCATATTTTCGTGTGACAAAATTGTTTTGCTGTGAGGAAGGAAGTGGCAGCACTGCCGAATCTCTCGGAAGTGATTTTGTGTTCCTCCCATAGTTTGCAAAATTTTGCAGTGAAATGTAATATATTTGATAGGAAATCGAAGTTAATCGCTCGGTAGGTCGTTTCTCCTGTTGTGTTATGTGTTGGTAGGCAAAAGTATCGTTGGAATAGTGTAATTTGACGTAGTGATTTTATCGTCACATCACAATTATTTTACTATGTATGTGCGCGAGCTACCAAAAAAATGTTCCCACTTAGCATCGACAGCGGCATCTGAACTTGACTAGTTGATGCAACGATTTCACTGATTCCCAGTTAAACTCATTCCGGAACCGGTTCGGATATCTGAATGGAGTCAGTACCCGGTCAAAAAAAATGCGGACTAAGATCGTCAGGCGATTTTAATAGTTTGACGTTTGACTCAACTCGTCTGTGCTAATTGCCCCTAGGAACAAATGCTATTTGCGAATGCGATTTAAAGGCAATTTCAATACTTAGACGACAAATTTTCTGGCGGCTGCAATGGACTTGGTTGTTTTTGCATTTTTCAAACATGGCGGTTAGTGTTATCCACATTATTCATATTATTTATCTTATTAATTCAATAATTTTTTTATTGTTTTATTCATGTTGTTTCATTTGTTTTAATCATTTTATTAAATTGTTAGTTTTTCCCAGTTATATTGTTCAGTTTCTTCGTTTTATTAATTCGGTTTAGTCAGTTCTTTTAGTTATTGGATGACAGTTAGTTAGCTTGAAACAATTTAGTTTACTCTCTTAATTTCATAACTTTTTTAATATTGTCTGATTTTCATTTGAGCTAATTTGATTTGTTTTATTAATTTGATTGATATGAATCATTCTATCCATTTTATGAATAACTTTTTTTTGTTTCATAATTGTTTTGATTTTTGGTTTGTTTTGTTATTGTTTTTTAATTTATTCAGTTTATTATACGTGTTATACGTGCAGGACTCGAGGCTGTGCTTGTCTCACATATAGTTGCTTGCCAGCTTTGCGTGCGTTTGGCAAATTAATGAATAATACAACAGTTATATGTATGAGAGGTGTCTCATCCCACTGATGGGTGGATTAAATCGGTTTTATGTATACATGTGTGTATATATGTGTATGTGTTTATGTGTGTATATGTATATATAAATGTTCAAAAAATGGTTGCATTATACACGGGATTGTTTTGTAGTGTACATATATAATCTATTAATGTGAAAAACTGATACTTCTGGATAGAAGTCAGATCTTTCTCCAATTACAGCTCCTTGGAGATCTCCAATGGAACAACTTACACAAGTCCAACAGGCAGTGACACCAGACTAGGAGAAACGGAAGCGCTGAGGAAAACACGGAGTCTTTATTATTATTTCCCCTTTTCTTTCTTAAATAAGCAGGAATTCAAGAAATGTGGATGAGAGTTAAAGGAGACATAAATGGAAGATATGAATGAAGGTAGAAAACTGAAAAAATGGTAAGTTCTAGTACACATGTGTTATGTTATATATAGAAATTGAACCATTATAATAAATACGCGTCGATTTCCTGCTTAAATGGAATCGAAAGTTTTACTGTAATGTTACAATCCAATTGATACAAACATTACAGTAAGGCGGGGCTAGTTGATGGAACGATGACCTCGGAACATGTCTGGCACTGTACACGAAATGGGTAATCGGAAAGTCAATTGAGCTAACACCTTCCTAAATCCGTGAACCAAGTTATTTGCATGAATGTTTAAATACATGCAAATATCTTTTTTCTGTAAATCACTACCAGCTAGTGGGAGATAGGAAGGTTAACACACACATACACACACACACAAAATTGTTTTGCTGTGAGTCTATTTCGGGGTAAAATTTGCAATACAGTGCTGCTGATTGATTTTTATGAAGATCTAACACACGGTGCGGAAAAAATGCTTTTTTCGTTTTCGATTTTTGCCCCATTCTCCGTTCAACCTTAAAGAAAACAAATTAAATTTAAATTCTGGCAAGTTTTGATTTTTCGCGCGGTTTTTCGTGTTGTAAGTTTTTGACATTAAAAATGTCTTACTCCACTATCTGGGGCTAGGTGTCATTCTAAAATCTAAACTATCTCCCATGTAACGAAACTATGTAAGGTTTGCACGCTTATAACTCCGATATTACTAGATGGATTTTAATCATTCATACACCAACCGATTCAGGAACACCTAACTTAAATATTGGTAGTAATTTAATATCTCCCCAATAAAAGTAGACTTTTGGAAATTGGTAAAATTAAAAAGTTCACGAAAAACGGGAAAATTACCATTCGTGAGGCAAATTTCTCAGACACAGCCGTCAAGAGAGGGCAGCTTAGTTGCTCAATGAAACACGAAAAGTCATATATAGAAGCAACGCATATCCGTTTAAATCAGTTGTTGCTCTTATCCCATACGAGCAACATCGTCTCCAGGCGATGCAATAAGCGCTATCGATTTTCGGTAACGTTGGCATTTGCACACACTCGCACCTAAGTGACTAAACCGTATACGGTTAGTTTATAAATAGAGGTGACGCGTACCCATTTGAATCAGTTTTTGTTGTTATGTCGAACGGGTAAGATCATGGCTGTAGCGTTTGGGCACTACAATAAGCGGTAGACGCTATGCATTTTCGGCAGCGGTGGCCGTGTGCGGATTTTTCGGGTACCAGCACGGTGTCACAGAATGATTTGCAAAGTGGGTGGGCGGGGTGGTTTGGATTTAATTCAATAGACTTTTCTACGGCTCATGTGCGTACACGTCACATGACACAAATACTACTTCACTAGCTGGTGGAAAATAATAAACAAATACGGCAAAAGCAAATGGGATTGTTTTCAACCAGTAAGCTGCATTGGTGTTCGTGAGACTGGCCGACAAGAACTCAATACGGTGTGGACTGCTTAAGAGTGTTGCGTTTGAAAAAAAAATATATTTATTTTTATGCATGCGTGTGCGTTGTAACTTGTTAATCCATGTTTACGGCGCTTTGTAGCTGCGTAGGGTAAAGAGCCTATTGGTTTTCACGTTTCATATTTCGGTTATATGTTTTTTATCAGTAAGGCATCTGACAACGTGCTTCTGTAGTTATTGCACTGTTCAGCAGCGTAGTATTTTATGTAGGAGAGTACACTTAGGTTTTTTACGCGGATTTTGAAATTTACGCGGTTTTCATTAACGCGTTTTTTTTAAATTACGCGGTTTTCATTTACACGGCCTGTATCCCCTGCGTGAAAAATCTGAGTGTAACTGTATCGGAAACAATCACATTCCCAGCAGAACTTTTTGTTTTCTAATTTCAAACACTTTTGTTTCGTACTGCACACAACGGTAAATTTTAAAACAGAACTTACCGTCCCAGCAGCAGTTGAAGCGGGTGTTCTTTTGACATTAAAAATGTCTTACTCCACTATCTGGGGCTAGGTGTCATTCTGAAATCTAAACTATCTCCCATGTAACGAAACTATGTAAGGTTTGCACGCTTATAACTCCGATATTACTAGATGGATTTTAATCACTCATACACCAACCGATTCAGAAACACCTAACTTAAATATTGGTAATAATTTAATATCTCCCCAATAAAAGACGACTTTTAAAAATTGGTAAAATTAAAAAGTTCACGAAAAACGGGAAACTTACCATTCGTGATGCAGATTTCTCAGACACAGCCGTCATTAGAGGGTAGGTTAGTCGCTCAATCACACACGAAAAGTGGCGTGACGAATGAATTAAAATTTAAAGTCACGTTAATAAAAATAAAAAAAAAAAAAAAAAAAAACACACGAAAAGTCATAAATAGAAGCAACGCATGTCCGTTTAAATCAGTTGTTGCTCTTATCCCATACGAGCAACATCTCGTACACACTCGCACTCGCACCTACTAAGTGACTAAACCATATACGGTTAGTTTATAAATAGAGGTGACGCGTACCCGTTTGAATCAGTTTTTGTTCTTATGTCGAACGGGTAAGATCATGGCTGCAGCGTCTAGGCACTACACTAAGCGGTAGACGCTATGCATTTTCGGCAGCGGTGGCCGTGTGCGGATTTTTCGGGTACCAGCACGGTATCACAGAATGATTTGCAAAGTGGGTGGGTGGGGTGGTTTGGATTTAATTCAATACGGTGTGTGCTGCTTAAGAGTGTTGCGTTTGAAAAAAATATATTTATTTTTATGCATGCGTGTGCATTGTAACTTGTTAATCCATGTTTACGGCGCTTTGTAGCTGCGTAGGGTAGAGCCTATTGGTTTTCATGTTTCATATTTCGGTTATATGTTTTTTATGAGTAAGGCATCTGACAACGTGCTTCTGTAGTTATTGCACTGTTAAGCAGCGTAGTATTTTATATAGTAGAATACACTCAGGTTTTTTTACGCGGATTTTGAAATTTACGCGGTTTTCATTAACGCGTTTTTTTTTTAAATTAACACAGTTTTCATTTACACGGCCTGTATCCCCTGCGTGAAAAATCTGAGTGTAATTGCATCGGAAACAATCACATTTCCAGCAGAACTTTTTGTTTTCTAATTTCAAGCACTTTTGTTTCGTACTGCACGCAACGGAAAATTTTAAAACAGAACTTTCCGTCTTAGCAGCAGTTTAGGCGGGTGTTCTTTTTCGATTCAAATTCAAGCCATGTCTTAAGCGTTATTGGACTTAAAATTGTTTTCCCAGTTTATCCAGTCAGAATATCAGTCCTACCCTATGTATTTAAAACACAGTTCTAATTGCGTTTTAAAGTATACAACAAATAGAACGGTTGGGTATACTAATTTAAATTTTTAAATAAATCTGTTTTAAATTATGAAACAAACCGCTGTACTGAAGATATAATTATGTCAGTCCTATTACCACATAAAACACCTATATCACATAAAACGCTGCAGAATTGGTTTAATAATACAATGATTACACTACAGAGTTATAACACGTTTTAATAATTAGCAACAAGAAAAATGTCACCAAGATAGCATAAAAACCCGCTTTAACTGGTAGTGCGAACGTTGCATAACAATGTAATTTATCAAATAATTTCATTTTTTCCACCACTAATCGATCAAAAAATACTTAAACTTAAGATTGTTTACTTAAGTTCATTAGTCCATTATTGAAAATTTAAATGGAAAATGAAATTTCATATTTCATGGAAAATCTGTATATTTCCGTTGGCGGGCGTGGGCTTCCTCATCACAGCTCTCAATATGGAACTTTTCTGTTGAATATATTTTCTGGACAGACCAGCCTATTTTTACTAAATGGATCAGCCAAATAATGCCAATCACCTAGTTTTGATGGGGAGGGTATATAGGAAATTGTAACATATGAAAACAGGCGAGTGAACAAGAACGTGAATCGATATGTGTGATAGATAAAATTCATTTGCACGCTCTTGAAAAAAAGCTGCATTTTTAATGTCACCGTGGTCGTGTCCTGTACACAACCCTTTAATTTTTTGATTCGCGGAATAGATTTTGTACACTGTTGCAAATGTATGAGATACGTTACCGACGCGCAAGGAGACTTTACTGGAGATTGACCAGAAAGATTCATCGTACTAATTAGAAGATTTAGTTTGGTACCTGAATTAATTTTTTTCTTCTGATTCACCCAAACAAGATTTTGTAATTTAGATGAACGTATGCGTTTTAGAGTCATTCAAAACAAACCTATCAACACGATATTTGGCATGAAATGGACCTATTTTGTACGCATTTTTGCTGTTAGAATGAAAATGTTGATAACAGCTGTCAAACATTTTGGAAGGACTTGTATATGAGAGAATTATACAAAATACCATTTGATTTCTTCATCGGTCGGCCCCCTTTTAAGGGTGGGGGGGTCTTGGAAAATGCTACGTTATTTTTAAGGGGAGGATACAGTTTTAGCATATCAGCATAGCAAAAACCACCGCACTCATCATGGGAGGCTGATACAGCGATGAGGTACAGTTCACTGCACACCTGGCCATGTCCTTACGTTCGCTAAAGGGAAGGGTCAAATCGTGTGTATTGGGGAAACTTAATTTTACATTTTTATTCATGCTCCAAATATGTGCATGAAAATAAACTTAAAACTACAAAATATTTTTTTCTGTGTAGGGAAGGTATCGTAGAAGCGACGAGTTGCAACAGACTTGAAAGTCCGCAAGGATATACCGGACATCGAGAATATGCACTTTCTCCGAAAGACACTGCTGCTTTCCGGTGTCATTAACAAGCCCTGACGTAAATTGAGTCAATTTAACAAATTGAAATGAATAATAGAAATGACTGAACAGAGCTAATAAAAAAATTTTTAAATGTAGAAACAGAGTATAATGTATGAACTGAAAAAAGAATAAAATGTATTAAAACAGTTAAATTAATTAAATTAATTAGGTTGATTAAAATAATTAAATGAAATAGATGGAATAAATGAATTTGCTGAATTAATTGAATTTAATTAATTAATTGAATTGATTTAAATTCACTAAAACATTAATTATATTAATGAAATTAACTAAACATATGAATTAAAAAAAAAACTATTTTTATAACTTGCGAATTGTTTCGTTCGGTATTCACGATCCGGAGATGTGGATTAATGAGTCCTATACAAACCAGTGCTATGAACAAGGAAACTTGAATCACATGCCCCAATTATCGCATTACTATTTGAACCGACGCATTGAACAAAAATGGTGGTAGAAACAAGGCGAAATGGATCATTACCCTAGGAAGTATCATGTGTGTTTTAATTTTTCACTAGAAGTCATGGTTGCAAAAAGAAAGCCAAGAGTATAATAAGAATATGGTCAACGATTTTGTCTGTCACGTTTACCCATATTCCATAAGATAGAATAGCATAATATCATCAGTTTTGGTCTCACACATGAGTGCGTGCAAATTTTACCAGGTAAACAGAGTGCATGTGACCCGGTCTAGTAACTAAAAAATATTGAATAGAATCAATCGTCCGCGAGCTCCGAATATTCTCATGCAAGAATTGTAATTATTTTTAATTACAATGAACCAAACTGTGAAAAAATCTCTTTTAACAAGCGATAATTATTCACTAACTTCAATAAATGGAGCACATAGTAGGATACAAATCAATTCAAAGAGTTACAATTCACCGATCATATTTCATTTCAAATCAAACACGCGGTGATACTCATGTATACTGAGCGGGTTAGCCGAATTACCATGCTAATACCAGAACATGCGTGTCTACATAAGGCGCTTCGCGGATAAGAATAGTTGATAAGAAAAGGTCATAACACTCGACGTCGGCAAATATTCATCTGTTCTTGATAGCGTGCACATGTTTCATAGGTAGCCTGTTGTTCTATTGTACGATGTTTGAAACAGAGTATTCGCAGATCGTGAGAAATTCAACGTTAGAAACGCTGCAACACACAGCGAAGCATGCGAACCTAAACTTTTCAGAATGCAAAGTGCCTTGTTAATGAAGGCTGAATCGATTGCTAACTTACACAATAACGTTACATAAAGATTCCTATCATCAGCTAGATCACTATCAGATTTTCCTATTCCAAGATGAAAAGCAATGTTATCCAGCGCACTCGTTTGTTTCTTTAAAGGCTTGTTCGCATTCGTTGTAGTCACTGGAATGCTCTGCTGAGAGTTGTTGATGTGTACATTCTGATGAGCAGGATATATGGTACCGCATTGCCGACTCTGCTGCTGATTTGCGTTGGATTTCAACTCCGTCATGATTTAAACTGTCGCTCTTTGTTCAGCCGATTGTTTTTGTACAATATTTGATCACTATTTTTGCTATCGTCTCGCAGAAGAGTCACTCAACCAACCGACTTCGAACAATATTGAATTATTACTAAAATCCTTAATCTTCGAGAAAGTCGCTTATAATAGGCATGCACTTACGAAGAAGTCTTATCATCCTGACGATGTTTGTTGGTATTGGAAACTCTACTGATAACACATCGGATGTAGCATGGGAGTAGCATAGATGAAAGTTAATATGCATCAATGTATTATATCAGTAAACACTCGTTTTCATGTCAACGAGATTAACATTAAATATTAGAAACTATCTATGTGAATATTACTTTATATCTTACATCATCGTCAAAATTAGGTCACTAAACAAAAATGAAGAGTAGTAGTATACGGTAATTGAAAGTACCTAAACTGTGATTAAATGCTCGTCGCAATCAATAAATTCGGATCTAACATTATTTCAACACTACAGAGATAAATGAATTGGTCAATTAAATTAATGCATTAATACATTGTACATTGTAATACAATATGTTCGAAATTTCGCCTTTCTAATAAAAATGGTAGCCCAAGCCTCGATTTTTAAATCATAGAAGGCTGAGACTCATATTCGGTTCGACAATTTCGACAAGATCAGAAAATGAATATGTGTATACGTGTCAGTATGTGTGGTTGGTTTGTTGTAGTACGTAAAAATATACATACGGTTGCTTACACATGCGTGACAACACTATATGTTGACTTCCGAATTGTTACTGATTTTTTCCTGACCTAAAATTGTAATGGTGTTGCAATGATTTTACTTTACCCTACAAATGCATACAAACATCATTAGGCTTAGTTTTTTCACGTTCTCAGTCTCTGTTTTTTAACAGGCTTTAAAACACAATATGTTAAATGCCCACGGAGTAAGGTCACTCGAGCTTGACCAAACTAATTTCTGTCTCGTCCATTCAGAAAAGCCTGTGTTTAAGGTTGGACAAAGGATGGCCAAAAATCGAAAACACACCGTATGTTACACTCAGCCAAAAAATACAGTGAACTTCATAAGTATTTCGTATATTTTTTAGCCACAAGCAGGACGTATGTAAATCATTAGACTATCTTATGAAGCGGCATTTATTTCGTCAAATCGGTTTGCTATGATTAAATTTCCATAACGCATCTTCGATTTTTCATAAGACAAAATTATATATTTCTCTTATGTTTATGTAAATCATAAGATGCTCGTATGAAACTCAAGCGAGTAACGTATGCAATACCCAATAGTCTTATTTTTTCATAATCATCTTATGAAAACATAGTTTTGTTTTTTTTCTATACATCATAAGATAATTCTTATGAATTTCGCTGTATGATTTGGCTGGGTGTAGATCTTCATAAAAATCAATCAGCTTATGTAGAATGTTGTTATAGTACTGCTGATTGATTTTTATGAAGATCTAACACACGGTATGGAGGAAAACTGCTTTTTTCGTTTTCGATTTTTGCCCTTTCTCTGTTCAGCCTTAACAAGTAGTTGAGCTTGAGTCCAACCTAGCTTCAAGGTATACAGATATGTTAGGTGCGCCAGATTAGAAGGAAGAGACACAAAATTGAACGTGGTGTGAAAAGTAACGAAAACAGCAGATTAGCGTGCTAATTCGGATCTATTTAGCGGTTAGTACATTATTATTGATAGAGATAGAGTAAAGTTTTCAGGCAAATAGATTTATACTTCATAATTTGTAATAAGAGACAGAATATGATACCCTTTGATGTTAACATTGGCTTTCTTTGTCAGATCGACTTTCGAACAATAAATTAGTATGTACATCAGTATGTTATGCAGCGGTGGTTATGAAGTTAAGTGTTTGCAAAACAATTTAATTGTACACACTAAGCCAGCCAAAAGCTGTTCGGTAATTTCTTTTGACGAATTGCTCAGTAAAGTGATATTTTTACGGAGCTGTCAGCAAATTGTTTAAAAATTTGCGGTATAGTTTTCATTTTTTAGCGATTTTCAGCGATTTAATTAGCTGAAACCCGCAATATTTTTCACTGAATTTATCAGCACTTCTGTTTTTTCGGTACATAAACATTATTCAGTAGAATACTGACTGATTGTTCGGCAAAATTGTACCAACATTACCGAACCTCGTCAAAAACTTATAAAACAGGTACAGCAAATCAGCTGTCAAGTCGCCATTTTCAGAGGAAACTGCTGACTGGCCAGTATTTTTTGACGTTTGGATATTGCATGTTGCGTCTATAGATAGACTTTCGTGCACATTTTGAAAGCAGAAAAATAAATATTCACACGTTAAACTGCACGGAGAACAGCAAATAAACAAACCGATTATCTTCTGCACAGTCCTACAGAGGGTGTTAAACGTTGTTTTTGTTAGCCACTGCAAGAACCAAACTATGGTAGATACGGTGTGAGCATATTTTCGTGTGACAAAATTATTTTGCTGTGAGTCTATTAGGGGGTAAAGTTCGCAATAGAACGGATTGCGGAGAGTTCGGTAACCGAATTGTTTTACTGAATTGATTACCGAACGGTTTGCTGTTCAAAACCCCAGCAAAATTTTACTGTACCCAGTAATTCAAATTAAGTGTGTAGTATAATGTCCTTTAAGAAAGACTTCAGGTTTACAGAATGAACAATTCCATATTAAATTTGCAAAAGGGCGAATAAGATTTGTAAACAAACTTTTATTTTGATGATTTCTCTTAATTTACTACAATTTCAAAGCAGAAAACAATTGAAATTACTTCTACGAAAGGTAAAAATTTACATAAACGCATATTTTTAATGGAATTCCACTCTGCAGCAGACTAATGAGCGAAACAAGTTTGTTTACAAAAAACACTTTCGCCCTTTTGACGAATTAATATTGAATTTCACATTAACCTGTAAATACAACAAAGGTTGTATAACATGCCACTGACACAAACTGGAGGAGTACGTATTTCACTTCGATAACAAAAGATCATTCGTGAATTGGGAGGACCAGTAAAAGTACGTTACAATGCAGCTGGCAGTTTACTCCTATCACATAAGAAGTTTTGCTGACTTGACAGAGCAGGCTAGGTGAAAAATCGATGGGAATGACATCCTTTACAGATCTTCAGGCTAACTATATACTCGGACAATGTACCCAGAGGGATAATTACTCCGGTGGAAAATTGAGCTGAATTAAAACCAATTTTAACCAACCTTATTTTTATTTCGAAATATGTATGCCCTAGTGTATGCCTTTTATTAAAAAATGCGGAAACTAAGTATCAGAAAATCTTAACCCTAGAACGTTGCACTTGGGTACAAACGTGCTCCACGCCTTCTTTGGAGCCGTGTGAAGACGAGAATTCATTGCTCGTTTTTCTCTCGCACGGAAAGGACGTTTGTTTGCGGTGCTCGTCGTTTTTTTGACATTGAAAATGTCTTACTGTGCTATCTGGGGCAGGGTGTCATTCTCAAATCTAAAATCAAACGTCTGTCACGTTTTTGCGTCACTATTTTGAACGTTAATAACTTTGTTATTTATGAACGGATTTCCCTCTGGTTATCACCAAACAATTTGGAATTAACTGAAATAAAAGGTAAAGTAATAAAAAATAAAGTCCATGTAAACATTACAAGCGAACTGTCAAAATTGAACACTCAGTTCATTTGTGACGTCACCGTAAAGTATTCATTAGCGTACAGATTTGAGCACCCAGCACACTACGCTTCTAACAATGACGTCATCCTCGACTATTTAAAGAGCACCCAGCACACTACGCTTCTATGAATGACGTCATCCGCGACTATTTAAAGAATATCATTCCCCGAGCGAGTTCAATCTCCCGCCGATCGTTGGGCCCTAAAGAACAGCAGTAGCAATCAGGCACGTTGACAATGCGCTGCGATGAGTGGTGCATTTGATCACTGCTACCGCTGGGGGTGTGGACGACGACAGGTCTAGGCATCCAGCGGCCAAGCACTCGTCATGTCTCCTTCCCATGGCTCTGATTGGCAGTATTGATTTTGGCGATGACGTCATCCTCGGATATATAACATTCAGCATTGCTCGGGCGAGCTCTTTCTCTGATCGAACGTCGGAGCGGAGACGATAGCAGTAGCCGACAGATATATTTAAATTATGCACAACTGGACAGTTACGGCACTCAGTCTCAGTGCTAGTCAGCATGCCGTTGCGATGAATCTATTACCGCGTTGCTTTTTGCGACACTAGAGTTTTTAAAACTGAAAAAAAAAACAAATCGACGGTTATCTAATTTGGATCCTTTTACGCCGGTACACTCTCTTGCTCATTTCGATTTATTAAGGTACTCGTTCCGCATAAAAGATTAAAATTAGTGCGTATCGAAAATGTTGAGCCCTAGTTAGCTCGATCCATATCGTAACCCTACCCATTGGGGCTGTACACAAATAACGTAGCTTTTTTCGGCGAATTTCGACCCCTCCCTCCCTCTAGTAGAATTTTGTCACAATATTCCTCCTCGTCAAAAATTTGCTACACCCCCTCTACCCCCTAATGTGCTACGTCATTTATACATGGCCCCTGGAACCGCACTGGCTGTTGTTTAAAACGGTATCCCAGTAAAGTTCAGACGGAAATGAACGGGAATTCTGGCTGATTCCAGTTCACATTCCGGCTCCAGTGACACAACCGATTCTAGTTAGAATCGGTTGTGTCACTGGAGCCGGAATACGAACTGGAACCAGCCGGAATTTCGGTTCATTTCCGGCTGAGCTTAACTGGGATGCATTGATCGAAATGGTGAAGCGAAAATCGAAGCGTGACTAAAATATTCGTTAATTTTGTGATTTAAACAAAACGAAAGAAATATATTGTAATTTAACTCGAAGTTTAACTAACACAGACTAACAGACATAACACTATGAGGGAATTCCCTAAAAAAATATCGATCCATCAATTTTCCCAGAACACTAGCTCCACCTTTTATTCACGGTCCCAAACACTCACTTGCTGGTGGGTTACCCCTCAGGTTTGGGAACAATTTTAGTGGAATATCCCCCATATGCTTCTTCATATGTCAGTGGCGCCATAATTTCAAATGTGGCCACAGTCCCAACTACAAATATATTTAAAATGACCGTTAAAGCTGGCGAAGCTTTCTTTTTGAGTGTTATGTCTGTTAGTCTGTGGTTGAACCTTATCAACTCAACAAAAGGGACCGTCCATAAACCACGTAGACCGAAATTTGAGAATTTTTGCACCCCCCTCCCCCTCCCCCTAGTAGACCTTAGTAGACTTTTACCAACCCCCCCCCCCCCCAACAGTCTACCTAGGCTTTTATTTTTTTTATTCACAGGAAATGTGAATTTAGCAAGAAGCACATTATAATGTTCAATTAAAAATTAGCGTTCAGATTTATTTCAAGCTTTTTAAATATTAAAGTAAGGTTTTTCACATTGCTTTTTTGTCTAGGATTGATCAAATCAATTAATACCGATTCCAGGTGCTTTCCAACGTTTGTGTAGCGGAATACCTCTTTTCAAGGTTAGTCACTCAATATATCACGCAGAAAAATTAACCATATTTAAATCAAAAATATGTGTTATTGAATACTATCATTTATTGTTTATTACTTCAAACAACAAACGTATTGGTCTGACAATATTTTTATATTGCAAAAACAATAAATTTTTGCTTTCAATAAAAACTGTTTTTAATTTCAGTAATTTTGTTTTAATTTCAATAAAATATTTATTAAAAAATGGAACAATAACTTTTTTTTATTGAAACAATAAATAAATTTTATTGAATTCAATAAATAAATTTATTGTCTCCCGACCAATAATTTTCTTTATTGAATTTAATCCATATTTTTATTGAACCTACAAATCTTTTTTCTGCGTGATATAAAAAGATATATTGCTACAACTAGCTTAAATTTTGGCCGAAGTGCGACCTACACCAACAAAGCAGAATTGCTAAACACTTTTCAAGCCTTACTGATGCATTCAAAATTGTTAAATTATAAGAAACAATTACAAATTAATACTGTCAATGTGTACTATCATCTAGACTAAAATAATAAACCAAACATGCACACAAATTTCACTTTTCGTAAACAAATTTCAATATTTCTAAGATAATAAGATAATCTAAATTGCCTTATTTGATTAAGGGAACGAAGCTGTTTAAATCTTCCCAAAAATATTTATATTTCTTATGTACTATTAGTATCACCTAAGAGTATTATCGCAAAGTATCAAAGTTTAACTCCGAATATTTTCGAAGATAAATATAGTAGAATCGGTTTGCACGGAGTTGCATAGGGTCAAGACGTAAAATTTAACGGGTGTTTAAAGATTTTGAAATCAGTTTAAATGATTGCAAGAGAAACTGATTAACTCGAGTAAACACTTTGTTGTAGAAGTATAACTACACTACTGCTTTAACCACCAAAATTAATAAATAAAAAATAATAAAAAATCTACTTATTGTTAAAAATCGGGTTTTTTTTGTTACAATGCTTAACTTTGACCATTTTTTAACTTTTTATGGTTCATGCATTTAATGGTCCATGCATGTCTGCTAACTAGTGGTGTCTCAGATGATTTCACAGTCAAAATCTTCCGTCGAGAGGAATTTTGGGCGATCGTCTTTAGAACTGTTATTTACATTTTGTATTATCCCTAGATCAAAACTATATCAAAATATTGCGCACTTCCCACCAACCTGGACTCCGCACTTTCGAAGTGCGAGTCATCAAACTGCTACTGAAAACTGCGAGCTGTCAAATCACATGTATTTCAAGTGATAGAGATGGTATTTTCATGGACAGACCAGTCGAGCTAACCAGTCTATGAGAAGAATTCAATAGAAGAATAGTAAGTGCGCAGTGTGGTTAGAATCCAATTTTTACTGCCACAAGCAATATACGCAAGAAACAACAACGTGTGAGGTTGTCCAAAAAAATCGTGGGTACTGGGTTGAGTGGTCGCTTAACGAGTAGTTACCTCATTAGTGTACTAGCTTTGAAGTTTCTGCATAAATACTGAATAGACCGATATTTTGAATACAACTCTCTTTAAATCCCATTCATAATTAGTAATACGAGAATAACAAAAAATAAACCCGCAAAATTTTTAACTGAATTTCTGCACTTCTGTTTTTTCGGTACATGAACATTATCCAGTAAAATACTGACTGATTGTTCGGCAAAATTTTACCAACATTACCGAACCTCGTCAAAAACTTACAAAACAGGTACAGCAAATCAGCTGTCAAGTCGCCATTTTCAGAGGAAACTGCTGACTGGCCAGTATTTTTTGACGTTTGGATAGAACGGATTGCGGAGAGGTCGGTAATCGAATTGTTCTACTGAATTGATTACCAAACGGTTTGCTGTTCAAAACACCAGCAAAATTTTACTGTGCCCAGTAATTCAAATTAAGTGTGCATTTGGGCGCGAGGTCGAAAAGGCGGTTAGTAACAAGTTAAGTTAGTAAGCAAGTAACCTTGCTACCATTTTGGAGGAAAACCAAAATATGAATGCAGCCCGAGTTAGGCAGTACCCAGTCACCGTGGCAAGCAGAAAGTTGGCAAAAATTGAGCAAAGCGAAATTGATTCTGGCAGAGTTTCTGCCAGTATTTTGCGTGATTTGTGCAAGAATTCTGGAAAAAGATTCGCTCAAATGCAACAACCGTTTCTGGCAGAAGCGGTTAAACTAATCGATGCTGCTCACTTTTAGCCAGAATCCAGCCAAAAATGTACGGCCAAGATATCTGTACGCTTCCTGCCTCATCTTTGTCAAATGTTTTGCTCGATTCGAGCTAAATTCTACCAGGTAGGAATTGCCAGGATCTTTGCACGGTTAATTTCCGAGTTATGCCAGGGTTTTGCGCGAGCGAAACCGAAATTGCTCTAGTTTAACTAACCCGACAGGATGCGCGCAGAAATCTGACAGGGCCGCTAAACAAAGACAAACAGAAATCTAGCAGAACAGTCTCTGCCAGAAAATTTGGTGACTGGGTATCAGAACCGCCCAGGCAGGGTGGCCAGACCTACCGATTTATCGATAGTCCTACCGATTTTGGTCTTCCCTACCGATTTACAGACGACCAAGGCAAAACAACCGATATTTTGTTATTCCTACCGAAAACTACCGATTTTTATTGATTTTGGACACATCCTACTCAACATTCATTTTTGGGTTGGATTTGGTCTGAGATCTGTGTTGTCAGTATTTTACAATTCTATGGCTGTGAACCATTTGGTGAACTTTTTAACTTTTGGTTAAAATCTGACACTTCGAAAGTTATTTGCACAATAACCCTGCTTTGGAGCATGGTTAAAATTGACAGAGCGATAGTTAAATTTGACAGCTCGATGGTTAAAATTTTGCCCATGATGCAGAGTAAAAAGGTGGAAACATTTTCTGTACCTAATTGAGGTTGTCAATATTTTTCAATACAAAATAGATTTGTTTGGATTATTTCATGATGTGGATGTTTACTTTTCAAGGCTATGGCTGTCATACTTAATGTAATAAGAAAAAAAACTAATTTTAAAATATCGACAAATGTTCACACCTCTACCAACTTGTGGTCATCGCAGCTGTCAATTCTAAATAACTATCCATATGTCAACTTTTGAAATGGTTCGCTCTCTCGGTTAAATTTTTCCATTCAATAGAAAATAACTTTCGAACTGTCAAATTTTAACTAAAGGTTAAAATAAATCGCCAAATGGTTCATGCCCAGTTTACATTAGTGCTGGTTGCCATCGGCTGGTGCCAGCATGCTGGCAACCAGCACGCTACCAGCATAATGTAAACGCTTGCCAGCAGCTGGCACCAGCAGATGCCCAGTAAAGTTCAGCCGGAAATGAACTGGAATTCTGGCTGGTTCCAGTTCGTATTCCGGCTCCAGTGCAACAACCGATTCTAACTAGAATCGGTTGTGTCACTGGAGCCCGTGTACGAACTGGAACCAGCCAGAATTCCAGTTCATTTCCGGCTGAACTTTACTGGGTGGCATGCGTTTACATTATGCTGGTAGCATGCTGGTTGCCAGCATGCTGGCATCAGCAGATGGCAACCAGCACTAATGTCAACGCTACATTAGGGTTAAATTTTTCCATTCAAGAGAAAATAACTTTCGAACTGTCAAATTTTAATTAAAGTTTAAAAAATCGCCAAATGGTTTACAGCCTAGGGGCAGATCACTCTAGAAATGTATAACAAATTTGCATCAAATTAGAAAAAAATTAATTTAATTTCCATTTTTGCATCAACTTTGCACTCCCTTGAAGAAAAGTTTGTTTAGCAAACCCTACGCTGATTCACTTTGTTCGACGTTTTGTTGAATCCCTGTCAAAAAAGCGGACGATTATGGTCAGGCGATTTAAACAGTTTGACGTTTGACTCAATTCGCCTGTGCTAATTGCCCCTGGGAACAAATGCAATTTGCGAATGCGATTTAAAGGCAATTTCAACACTTAGAGAAATTTTCTGGCGGCTGAAATGGACTTGGTTGTTTTTTTTGCGTTTTTCAAACATGGCGGTTCATGTTGGGCTTAAGCTTAAAATTGTTTTTTTAAACAATTGGCGTGTTCTCGCTTCTATTTTGTTTGTCAAGTGCACTTAATTTAGCCAACGAATATGGGAAATTGTGGAATCGTGTGTAAGTATAGTGGAACAAGATCTCTGACCTAAAGTCTAAATGAAAGTCAGATTGCGGTAAGTTTAGGCACAGAGAACAGACATATAAGCTAGAACAAACTTTCCTGAAAAACCTGTGTAAACATTCAAATGAAAATACGTTGAATATCACCATCGCATACAGGTTCGCATGCGTGAGTCACCATTGTATCCAAGTTTACATACAAGTTCCATATAGTGATTGCTGGCCGATGGAAGCGCCGACCAGTGGCAAGTTGCTACTTGCCGTTGTCATTTCAAAGCGACAGTTTAATTTCTTACACAAGTTGAAAACTTTACTTGTATGTCAGTTCTCAGTGGTTTAGGTGTGCAATACGAATTTCACCATGGATTCTTCCTATAGTTTGGTGGTGATTACCTAGTGTACTGATAAATTTACGTGAGTAGATAATGAATCCGAAAATAAGTATTATTTTTAAATTTTCATATCAGGCGATTAAATGGCGCGTTCCTTGGGCGATTTGGGGGCAATTTAAGGGCGGGTAGAGCGGCCAAAAAAATGACGGCGGCGAATCACCCAAATGTTGTATTTAAAATAGCCCCCTAATTGCCCGCAAATTGTAGGGCAATTAGCACATCCGAGTTGGCAAATAGCCCCCCGCTAGCCAGCAACTTGCCCATTTTGACTGGGATGTAGGGCTAGTTTATTGCAGACCCCATAAAAAATCCTCCCGATTTTCCCTACGACGAAATCGGTTTTCGTCGGCTGAATCGCCCGACTTTAAAACCGACGAATTTATAGATTGTTGCACCGACTCTTATGAGAGTTCGACATGGGCGTATGTCAACGAAACAACCGACGAAATCAGTCGACGTAACATGACTAAATCGGTGGATGCAAAACAATTTAATGGGTCGATTTATCGATACTTATAAATAAAGGAAACCTAGTTTGCTTCGGGAATTTCTGTAAATAAGCACAAAAGAATATTGGAATAGAAGAATTTATTGGTGATTTTTTTCTCGCTAGCTATTATGAAGGGAGGTCAGTACGTATTTTGAACTAGCACTAGCAATTAGCACCAGTATTCACTGCAGAAGCTATTCACTGGAAAACAACATAAAAATTAGCTCCACCAGTCTTAAATAGGCAACCTCAAAACACTTACGTTTGAATGCATAACCGATAGACAGTCTAGTATCTGTTCCGCTGTTAGAGGAAGTCACAAAATCTCGACGGTTGCTAATACGAATACGGAATATTATAAAAACACAAACGGAAAACAATGCAACTAAAACTTACCCAAAACTAGCCGATTACCGAATAATTTTTGTATTCCGAAATTATAATCGGAATATTTTCCATTGCCCGTGCAATTCAAGTAATATTTGAAATAAAAAACTTCAGACCACTGGTTTTGTCAACCTCGCTGTCAATAAGCAAACCGATTTCGTCTGTTGAATACAGCGCAAATTCGTTAGCTGGGTGTTCGCTAGTTGGGCTGTTCGTTAGTTGGGTGTTCGCTAGTTGGGACATGCCCCAACAAAAAGACACTCTTATGTCAAAAATGAAAGTCAAAAACTGATTGACGTTTGAATGTCATTGATTTCAAGGGGTTCATCCCCATAAAAAATCCTCCCGATTTTCCCTACGACGAAATCGGTTTTCGTCGGCTGAATCGCCCGACTTTAAAACCGACGAATTTATAGATTGTTGCACCGACTCTTATGAGAGTTCGACATGGGCGTATGTCAACGAAACAACCGACGAAATCAGTCGACGTAACACGACTAAATCGGTGGATGCAAAACAATTTAATGGGTCGATTTATCGATACTTATAAATAAAGGGAACCTAGTTTGCTTCGGGAATTTCTGTAAATAAGCACAAAAGAATATTGGAATAGAAGAATTTATTGGTGATTTTTTTCTCGCTAGCTATTATGAAGGGAGGTCAGTACGTATTTTGAACTAACACTAGCAATTAGCACCAGCATTCACTGCAGAAGCTATTCACTGGAAAACAACATAAAAATTAGCTCCACCAGTCTTAAATAGGCAACGTCAAAACACTTACGTTTGAATGCATAACCGATAGACAGTCTAGTATCTGTTCCGCTGTTAGAGGAAGTCACAAAATCTCGACGGTTGCTAATACGAATACGAAATATTATAAAAACACAAACGGAAAACAATGCAACTGAAACTTACCCAAAACTAGCCGATTACCGAATAATTTTTGTATTCCGAAATTATAATCGGAATATTTTCCATTGCCCGTGCAATTCAAGTACCCTCTAAGAACGGTTGGTTTCAAAATCGTCCAATGAAGGACGTTCGTTGGACCAATTTGGACAACGTCCAAAAAACTGTTCAACGAACGTCCATTGTTGGACCCGTGTTGAACGATTTTGAAACAATTTTTTGGACGTCTCAGTGGGTAATATTCGAAATAAAAAACTTCAGACCACTGGTTTTGTCAACCTCGCTGTCAATAAGCAAACCGATTTCGTCTGTTGAATACAGCGCAAATTCGTTAGTTGGGTGTTCGCTAGTTGGGCTGTTCGTTAGTTGGGTGTCATGCCCTAACTAAAAGACACTCTTATGTCAAAACTGAAAGTCAAAAACTGATTGACGTTTGAATGTCATTGATTTCAAGGGGTTCATTGGTTGATTTCTGTGGCGATCCAGAAAAAAATCATACTTTGAAATTCAATGGAATTTTATTTTTTGAATTCATATTTCGGAATGACTTTAGTGAAATAAATGTGTTAAATATTTCGCTTCTTCCACTCAACATCAATTAGTTTGAAGGCCATCTCTGATGTATTCAATCACATTATCCAATCTTTTTAGCTAGTAACAACGTACTATCACAGATAACAGACGCTCGATTTGAATCGTGTGTAAATACCCGCTGCTGAAATTACGAATAAATCAGACATCTGAAACATGTTTGGCAAACGTTTGCAGATGGCGCAGTGATCACTACAATGCAGTTAGAGTGCAGCTGTCAAACACGTGTAGCAAACAGTAGCGCAGATGGCAATAGTGAAACACGGATTTTCAACGTATATCAATTTGAAAGTTTACACAGGTTTTTGAAGAAATTTTGTTCTAGCCTAAACGTCTGTTACGGTGTATCCATTTCCTGTTTTATGTGAATAATTGATTGATGGCAAAAAAGAACACTAATGACATACTTTGTCACAAAAAAAACAACTTTAAACTGGAAGGAAACAGTCAACTTTTGTGAATTGTAAAATATTTCTGTTTGTTTTTTTATGTTTATTTATTTTTATTTTTAAAAATCAGCGTTTCCCTTGGGTAATTTTTATCAGCTGTCAGTTGCCCCAATTAACGGATACGATTCGCTAGTTGGGACGCAGTCGTGACCCAACTAACGAATTTGCGCTGTAATATGTCAATTAAATCATGTTTCTATGTTCCCAACCGATGTCTCAGTCGATTAAATCGAGCACCAGATTTACACAGATTAAATCTGCCGATTAATATGTTAATTCGCAAATACATCCGACGTAATCCGATTTATTCGGTAAATTAATAGGTCGATCTCGAAGATCCCCGATTTCGTCGGTCGAGTGTGCAATTTCGCAGCTGTCAAATTTTCTATGGGGGAGTGTATGTAAGGAGAGTGAAGACAACTGTCATGATTATCTGTCAGTAATATTCCAAACGAACAAACGACCTCTCAAAATACATGGATTTGACTCGTTTGGAATGACACTGACAAATAATCATTGTTCCAATTTTGACAGTGTCGTCACTCTCCTTATATGCACTCACCCCATAGAAAAAAGTCGATTTTTTGGCAGACGAAATCGGTTTCCGTCGGTAAAATCGACCGATCCTTCTACCGATGAATCAATGGATTGTTGCATCGTCTTTTACGATTGTTTATAAAGGGCGTCCCTCGATGCGAAGCTGTACGAAATCGACCTTCGAAAACACACCAAATCGATAGACTAAAAGCGACGAAGTACACAGATTATACCACAGTTTATAAAGAACAGTTGCGCAAAGGCTGAAGCAAATCTACCTATCGAACACTCAAAATGTCTACCTATCGAACACGAAGAATAACAATGCTCTAATGCGTGGGGAGTATCGTTATTATGTGATTATAATTATAAGAAAAAATTCAAGGATGTAATATTAGCATTATTTCAAACCAGGAATATTTCGCTTAAAGATACAATTATTAAAAAATATATGTGCACTGGTATTTAAATTTTGTACTATTTAAAACACCGGAACAGCTCTGGGTAGTGTTAATAATGTTCCACTGACAGTAGAAATATGAAGGTATTTCTCATAGTTAAAGTGCAGCTAAAATTTTGACAAATTTGTGTATGCATTCCACTTATGTACTTATTAAAATTTATCTTACGCTGCAAATTCGACTGTTTTTGTCACTCCCCAATCAGACGGCAAGCGGCAAAAATCAATACATTTCGTTCTTAGTTGCGGATCAGTTGGGAAACAGAAAAGCTTAAATTCTTTATACGATGTTATTTATCGTACTGATTTTTACAAAATAAAACTAAACACATAATTTTAAATTTTAAAATGCACAAAATTAACTTCTAACTGAAGCGTTCGGGTGAAGTCATTTGAAATTTAACTAAAAATAAAAGGTTGCCAAAATTTTAAAAAGACCAAAGATTGATCCAATGTTGCCAATCCTCTTTACGCAACTCTACTATTAAAAACTCTGGATTATACATATACGAAATTGACAGTCAAATACACATCATATCAATGCACTGAATGCGACGAAATACACAGATTAATACACAGATAATTTCCAGTACAGTGCAGATCAAACCGTATTAAATAGTGATAATTATCGACCGATTAACATAGAAATAATCATGCGATGGGTCCTGATTAAACAGAGAGAAAGAGCAAAATGTCCCACTGAATGATTGTTTTATTTTACGCTTGAAATGGTAAAGAAATTAAATTGTAGTGTAATACAAAATGTTCAAGGATTAGAGCAGGAACTATTCGATCATCTTTATGGGAGAATATGCTGGCGATCGGAGCACTCTGATCCTGATGCCGATTCAGCGATGCGGTACTGGATCGCAGAACTGATCGTTTACTTATTGAACCTACTGGATCTCCTCTTGCTGTGGATTGAGCATTTTCTTTTCTTCCTTCTTGTACCTTTTTGGCATCGCGTCGTCTTTGAGCGTAGACCCGACCTTTCGCTTGCTGTACCATAGCGGTAAACAGCTTGTCGGAAGTAAAGGTTATGTTTTCTGAAAACATTTTAATTAAAAGTAAAACTTTCTTACAAAGCAGACTGACTCACCGATAATATGTTTAATGAAGTTCAAATTTCGTATATCTTCTGCTCAATGGAACCCCGATGTTACTTCATCAGTTATTACCGCTCGTAACCATTCTTCCTTCTTGGCACTGTTGACGACATTGACTATTTCCTTTTTTATATTTTCCGTTTGCCCTGAGCTAAAAAATTTTTGAGCTGCTGCAGCAATTTCCTCTTTGGCTCGGATGGGGAATGTTCCCTTTTCCGGCACTTTCGCATTTTGTTTCATGAACTCGTTTAGTTCTCCTAGCTGATCACAACACTATGCCAGAAGATTCCGAGTGGCTCGTTGATGCGCTTGCATATCTCGTTCCTGTTGTTCCACTGACGAAAGAAAACTCTTATTACATATGATCAGAATAACATGAAATAATATGCTTACCTCTATCGATTCTCGAATGAAGCTGAGCGAATTCTTTCTCCAGATATTTTCGAAGGATTATTTGGTCGCTCATCCTGATTTTTTCTCTAATAAAATAATGTAAACATAAAAAATGCTTAGGTAGAGTTAATCGTATCCTAAATGTAACAATGATATTATTAGAAAACTATCATTGAAAGGCAGTTTCATTAGCTTTTCACCCAAACTGCTTAGATCAGCAAACTGATCTTCCTCGTCCATCTTTGTAGCAGACCATACACCAATTTCCATCGAATCAATGGGCTTTCGAAAAAATGGTCGCAATCCCGAAAATTTTTGAAATACTATTCCGCTACGACCCTCGATATCTGCGAAACAGATCACCTTAGCTGGAGTTCCACCAATCAATACGCAGTCATCTTTGGTATTGCCACGTAATGTTATTAAAATAACAAGAACGATACGCAAAGGCACAGCCAAATAAACTGCTTTTTAGCTTGAATTTTCCGAAAAACTGCTTTTGATGCGCATTTTCCTAGGCTAGTTTATTTTGTTCAACTGTTCGCTTATGGAGCTGTTGTAGAAGATGATGGTTCTTCGATAGGTTTCGTTTAAGCTCTTGCATAAAGTTTTCATATCAGAAAGCGCTTATGGATGGAAGATTTCCGTATAGTTCAACATAATCGGGCAGATGGAGTAGAACATGCACGTTATGTGTTAGGCTATTTAACCCGTAAACCTAGAAAACTCTTGCACAAACTCTCATAAAAAGTTTCGAGCCAATTCTATCTGCTTAGTTGTAGAAGTTCTCATGGACAGCAACCGAAGAGCGCAATAATACAGTAAGAAATGTTCGTGCTGTTCTTTCTCATAAAACTGTTTGGTGATTAGGATACCTGCATAAGAATCATATAATCGCAATTCTGTTGCTTTGAAATGTGGAAGCTCTTCAAAAGCTTTCGGACATCGAGCGAATTCTTGTGGAATGAAGGCTCCCAGATCAGAGTAGAACCGTCCAGCTTGTTCTCGGACAGACTTCTGTAATCTCTGGCCTGAATAACACGGTCTTTTTAGTTTCCCCAACATACTCGCCAGCAACTTTTTTGTAACACCAAGGTGGCAAGCGTGCATAGGATCAATTCCTAATTGCAGAACCATATCCAAACCATTTATCACTCAAAAACAAAACTTCGCCTGCTTCAACGGTCATTTTAAATATGTTTGTAGTTGGGACTGTGGTCACATTTGAAATTATGGCGCCACTGACATATGAACAAGCATATGGGGGATAGACCACTAGTGAAAAATTGTTCGCAAACCTGAGGGGTAACCCACCAGTAAAAGTGTTTGGGACTGTGAATAAAAGGTGGAGCTAGTGTTCTGGGAAAATTGTCGGATCGATGTTTTTTGAGGGAATTCTCTCATAGTGTTATGTCTGTTAGTCTGTGGTGCTACACCGTTTTCCGATAGCTCATTAACTTCCAACACAAAATCAGCAAGGAAATCGTCGAAGTTAGAAGGCTCTATCAAACCTGAATAACATCCAATGACAAAGGGTGAGATATCCCGAACATCGGGAAAAGCAGCAAGAATTGGCCACAAACACCTGTCATTCTTTGCCATGGGAAGTCCATCAATATTGATGTCAAGAATGATTTCCAGCATCGCTGAAACTATTGAATCTTGGGCGAAATTGTAAATAGTATTTTGAATACCAAAGTGAATATATTCACAGGGTGCAACTTTTTTCGGAACTACTTTATCCATTGGAATTTCCAGTAAAGTAGATCGTCACTTTGGCACGTCCAGACCTTCAGTTCGAAGGATATTTAATAAACACTTTGTGGCTTCGACGCTTAGGTGAAACTGGGACACAAAATGAGCAAGATTATACTTCAGGGGAATAGTAGTTTCCTCTACTGATGTGTCCAATATTTTTCCACTGCCATTAACACCGCATTCAATTTCAGGACTCTCTTCCAAATATTGTTCGAATGAATTTTCATTTGCGATTCCAGATGTGCAAGGCTCATTGCTTTCGGATCCGAACTCATCCGAATGGTTTTCCGGATCATCAGAATCCATGCATTGCCGATAAATCTGGTCGTACTTCTTAAATCTCTCTGCTTTTTTCGATTTCTCCATACACTCCATCTACTGGGCATTTTAAGTGTTCCTAATCAAATCTTATATTTCCACTTGCCTTATACTTTGCACGAATTCTCTGTTAACAACGCAAATAAAACTGTGAATATAAGCTCCAGCACTTGAACTATAACCTCAAATTAATCAGCAACAAGAAGCAATACTTTGTTTACCGATTCCTCTAGTGATTTAATCAGCTGGCAACGAATACTGAGTTAATCTGCCGATTAGTAGTTCGAGGAGAAACATACATCGGCACTCATCGATTTGGTATGAACTGGTAGTTGAATTGATATGTCGACTAAATTTGCAACCGATTTCGTCGGTCTATCGCGCAATCTTTCAACTGTCAAATTTTCTATAGACTTTTCTACGGCTCATGTACGTACACGTCACATGACACAAACACTACATCACTAGCTGGTGGAAAATAATAAACAAAGACGGCAAAATCAAATGGGATTGTTTTCAACCAGGAAGCTGCAGTAGTGTTCGTGAGACCGGGCGACAAGAACTCAATGGGGCAGGTTTATTGTAAGGTTTTGACTTCTTACACGCAACGCAAAATACATTGCACGCAACGCAAAATACATTACGAATTTCTATTTTGATGGAAAGCAATAGTAGATACAGAACACTAGATTAAGATTGTCGCTGGTGTTCCCATTGTCGAAGCATGTTTGTTTTGTTTTCGGTACATATCTGTCAAAGTATCGCACGTCTCCTTGGTAAAAGTCTTTGATCCACATTCTTGGTACATGCAGAAAAATTTGGCTTGTTTGTAACAACAAACTGTTTAGTTGAGGTTCAAATTTGTAAAATGCAGAGTTTGTATATTTTTCATTTCTGTCTCTTCTTTGATGTTTATGCATTCAAGACCGAAAATGTCTAATGCATAACACTTACAGCAGAAAAACGAGAAGAATACAGAAAAAAGATGTGAAATTTTCAATGAATCAAATTTGTAAATGGCATACTATTGCAATTTTGAAACACGGCGGACGAATTTCAGAAGATTTCACATGATATTTATAAATGACAGATAATTTTATGTGCTGCTATTGCAAAAAATCATGTGTGAAATCAATAGATTCAATATTTTCTATTTGGCTTATTTGACATGGTGTTCCTACTACTGATGCCAGCGACAATCCTAATCTAGTGTTCTGTATCTACTAAAAATGCATCACAAGCAGGGTTAACATATTCACAGATTTATCTGTAATGTCACAGATTTTTTTTCATAATTTTTGCTCACAGATTCTTTTTCACAGATCACAGATTTTTGGCATTTTGAGCAAAATTTCACAGATTTTTGGAAATATTGAGATTTTCAGATTTTTTGAAAATTTATCACAGATTTCCACAGATTTTTTTCCTTTTTTAGTCATCACAGGTGGTAAAAAGATTTTTTTGATAGAAACACGGATTTCCATGTGGCATTCCTGATCACAAGTGATCTGCCCCTAGGGTACAAACGTACCCCACGCGTTTGATCGGAATTTTCACAGGTAAAAATGCAATCAAAAGAAATGTATAATACATCATTTTCTTCGTTTTTTAATTGCGAAAACAGCTGTGAAAGTATGGAACTTATTGAATCAATGCTACATTAATTGGTTTGAACAAAAAAGTGAAAGAATCGCAGTATTGACTTTTTTCGCAAATTTCAACCGATTTGAAAAAAAAAAACCAAATGATGCTAAAAGTTGATAGAAGAAATGCTATAAAATAAAATTCCGATATTTTTTAAAAAAAGTGCAATTATTTGGAAGCGTGAAAGTTTAAAAATCGAGTTTTAGAAAAATACCACGAAATGGGGAGGAAATTGAAATGAAAAAATATCGCTGAACAGTAATACATTGGTAACAACTGTCGTGGCCGGAGCTGTTGAAACACAAATTGCGTCCGTTCTCGTCAACTTCCTTCCAAAATCTGAAGCTTGGTTATCTGTCACAACAATCAAAGCTTGCTCATCTCATGCTCATTGCATTCAAGTCGTCGTTACAGTTCGGTCGCATTTCCATTTGCGTCGTTTAAAGTTTAACCGTGCGTGTTTTAATTTCCATTGTTTTCATTTATCATTGCTGCGTAAGTAAAACATGCCGTGCGCGATTAATAATTGTACAGTGAGTGACGACAAACATGTGTGGTACTGCCATGGATCATGCGGGAAAAAATTCCACGCTGCATGCGTTGGTGCTCAGAGGAATCATGAGCAAAGAATACTAACATACATGCTGCCAATATGCTACGAGTGCCAGAAGCGTCTCGTGATGGAGTTAAATTTCGATAAACTGTACAGACAACAACAAGAAGCCATCAACCTCAACAAGCTAGTTATGGAGTCGAATCACAAACTCACATCCACATTTAGCAACTTCAATGTCCGAGATGGATTTGAATGTATCGAAATGCTCTTAAACGAGTTGAAAGGCGAAATTAAAACAACTGCAGCTAATCATAATAACGCGGTTGCACACATAGCCAAAACCTCGGAGTTGTGGAATGAGCTGGCTGCTTCCAACAAAACTGGCAAAACTGATGTCGTTGCCACAAAAAATCACTTAACATCATTATTCGACATATCGATGAAAGCTACGAAAAACAACATTGCAGCCTATGTCAATGAACTGACCACCGATATGACACGCGAGTTGAAACAAATTTGTTCAGAAATTGAAAAGGTCAGCAGCGTGATAACTGACATGGCTAACAACTGTTCGGCTCAGAATATGAGTTATGTAAACCCAATATTTACGGATGATATTATCGATGAGTTAAAGCAAATTTCTAGTGCAGTAAACTCACTGGAACAAAAGACTGCTGCTTCACCCGCAACAGATTCCTCCCCTAGTTTAGAGGCTGAGATGTCCGTCGAGGCAGCCAGTAACTCAGGCTGGCGTTTCCTTGGCAACTCTAAGGTATGGAAGGCTGATTGGTCCGAATACGAGGCACGTAAATTGCGTCGTCTCAATCAACAAAAAGCGGCGGAGAAAGCAAGAATAAAGAAGAAACGGAATAAACAGAGGCCCGCTAATGCACTTGACACCACCCGTAATAATAATACTAAGCGTCGCAAGAATCACGGCTACAAGCACCACACAATTTTCGACAAAAATAACGGATGTAATTACAACCACAGCAGATTTGCGTACCACGATAACAAACGCCGCGACATCGACAATCTTCCGTTGGATAGAGAGCTACTGGCTGAGGCAAAGAAACGTTTTTCGAGGCCACCTTCAACTTCGTTCAGACCTACCATTGCATTCCAGAGAGGCGATGTTTTAAATCCGTGCCCTACCGACCAACCTAGCACCTCACATCGAACAGCTGCTGACACACCTATGTACCCCTCCGGAATTGGCGCCTGTCAGTGTTTTTGCCGCTATCGACGCGCTCATTAGAGCAAGATAATAATGAATTGACAAATCATATTGCGATTCAAGATTTAGAAGAGGTAGAGCTAGGTCTAATTAATTCCCATTCAACTAACACTTCTCCAAGAGAATCTCAGTCAAGAACAGAAATCCTGGTCTATTGCCAAAACTTTAACCGCATGAAAAGTGCAGCTAAGATGAATGTGATTCAAAACAAAATATTAGGATGTCATTATTCCGTAATTTTAGCAACTGAGACTAGTTGGGACGAAACAGTGAGAAGTGAAGAAGTTTTCGGGAGCAATTACAATGTATTTAGGGATGACCGTGATTGTCATGTATCTGGTAAGAAGTCAGGAGGGGGCGCTTTGATTGCGATTTCAGCAAAACTAAATGCAGAAGTTATCAAAACTATAAAATCAAAAGAATTCGAGCATGTGTGGGTGAAAGTACATGTTAAAGACGAAACTCACGTTTTCGCTTCGGTGTATTTACCTCCAAATTTTGCTCGAAAAACGACTTACGAAAAGTTTTATCATGCTGCTGAATGCATTATTAATAGTCTTTCCCCGCACGTAAAAGTTCACATATATGGCGATTTCAATCAACGCGGTATTGATTTCATACCAGATGCTGATAATGAGAGCATCCTACTTCCTGTTGTAGGGGAAAATGAAACTTTGCAGTTCATTTGCGATAAATCTGCCAGTTTAGGACTTAATCAAATAAATCACATAAGAAATCAGCGACATTGCTATTTAGATTTATTAATGACGAATATAGACGAAGACTTCTGTGTAACGGAATCACTTACTCCCTTATGGAAGAATGAAGCTTATCATACAGCCATTGAGTTTTCTATATTCTTGCATGTTAACGACAGACCTGGTGATAGTGAATTTGAGGAGGTATTTGATTACGAGTTCGCTAACTATGAAAGCTTGAGGCAAAAAATTAATGCAATAAACTGGCAAATGATTTTAAGAAATGAAGAAAATGTGGAAGCTGCCGTAGACATCTTCTACAAAATATTATTTGAAGTCATTCACGAAGATATACCATTGAAAAGAAGAAGGCGTCACTATAACTCAAAACATCCCATCTGGTTTAATAGAGAAATCAAAAATTTAAAAAATCGTAAGCAGAAAGCACACAAAATCTACAAAAAATACAACAGCGAAGATAACTTAACAAACTATTTAAATCTATGCGATCAATTGAACCTTGCCATTGATATCACGTTTGAAGAGTACAATGCAAGAACAGAACGCAATATAAAAACTTGCCCAAAAAACTTCTTTAATTACGTAAAAACTAAAATAAAATCGGATTATTTCCCAACAGAAATGCATCTTGATGGAAAGGTAGGCGATAACTCAGAGGAAATCTGCAATCTTTTTGCAACATTCTTCCAGGAAGTTTACACTACATTTTCAGAGAAGGATCGAGAGCGTGAATACTTTTCATTCCTCCCAGAACTTTCAAGAGATATTAACATTAAACAGATAAAAGTACATACAATCATGGATGCCTTAAAAAACTTGGATAGCTCTAAAAGCCCTGGACCTGATGGCGTTCCACCGGTGTTTTTAAAAACTTTGTCAATAGAACTAACCGCTCCTTTATTTTGGCTTTTTAACATGTCTCTAGAATCAGGTTGTTTTCCTAAAACATGGAAAAGCTCTTTCCTAGTTCCAATTTTTAAAAATGGTAAAAAATCCGATGTGCGTAACTATCGTGGAATAGCTATCATCTCGTGCATTCCCAAGATTTTCGAGGCGATTGTTAATGAAAATTTATTCCACCAAATCAAGAACAGAATTACCCATGTGCAACATGGTTTTTTCAAAGGGCGTTCTACAAGTACAAATCTACTCGAATTCATTAACTACACATTAACAGCAATGGATAACGGAAACCACGTTGAAGCTCTTTATACAGATTTTAGCAAAGCATTTGATCGCATCGACATACCCATGCTACTTTTTAAATTAGAAAAAATGGGGTTTGAGCCAGGACTTCTTACATGGGTACAATCATATTTTACAAATCGTGAACAAGCTGTTAGATTTAAAGGGATAAAATCAATCCCAATTCAAGTTACATCAGGAGTCCCTCTAGGGTCTCATTTGGGCCCGCTATTCTTTATTTTATTTGTTAACGACATTTCCTTCATTCTAAAAAATGTAAAAGTTCTTATATATGCTGATGATATGAAACTATTTCTAGAAATAAGAAATGGTGAAGACTTTCAGACATTTCAAAACGAAGTAAATATATTTTATACATGGTGTAATAAAAGCCTGCTGAAACTGAATGTAAAAAAATGTAATTCCATAACATTGAGTAGAAAGAATAATATACAGAACAATAGAATCTTATTGGGAAATCAACAAGTAGAAAAGTGTGACAGAATAAGAGATCTAGGAGTTATTATAGATTCCAAAATAACATTCATAGATCATTATAACACAATAATTAACAAAGCAAACAGCACACTAGGTTTTATTGAACGCTTCTGCTATAATTTCCAAGATCCCTACACAATAAAAACATTATATGTAGCCTATGTGCGTTCAACACTAGAATATTGTAGTATAGTTTGGTCGCCTTTTTCAGCAATACATGCAAACCGGATAGAATCAGTACAAAAGCAGTTTTTGATGTTCGCTCTTCGTAAACTAGGTTGGACTGGACTACATTTGCCATCTTATGAAGCACGGTGCATGCTAATTGACATTCAAACCTTGAAAGATCGTCGTGAATTTTCTATGGTATCATTTGTAAACGACATTGTATCACATCGTATTGATTCAATCGAACTTTTATCGAAACTAAATTTTTATGCTCCTTCTCGACAACTACGTAACCGCAGCATCTTTTGTACAATTCGCCATCGCACCAATTATGCCAAGTTTGGCCCTTTAAACCAAATGATGAATATTTACAACAAACATTGCGAAAGCATTGACTTCACTATGTCGAAAACAAAACTTAAGCAGCAGTTTAAAGTAAACCAAAATTTTAACTAGTGTTAAGTTAGTTTAATAATTATTGTAAGAAACCGGTCTACATCTGATTGACGACTTGAAATAAATAAATAAATAAATAAAATCGATAAGTTAATAATATTTTTTCATTTCTACTTGCTTATATCCTACACCTTCCTCATCTTCTACTCCTTTTGTGAATGTGAATTAAGGATGCAACATCTGTTTAATAACGTTTTTGTGTGACAGTGATACAAATTTTAATAATGCGAAAAATTCCGACTAATATAAACGATGCAAGCAATTTCATATGCAATTTTTGATGTTCGCTAATTGATTCGAATGCCTTTTACTTTTTGTTTTATAGTACAGATTTTGCACTCTTTATATTTTAGTATTATTTGAACATTATTATTAACGTTTTAATGCTCATTGTATTACCTTCTCACTTCTATAATATATACTCTTCACTTTTAGTTTTTAATATTCACCCTTTATTTTACTCTTTATCTTTTACTCTTTAAACTTTAAGCCTCACTACGGTTTATTCCTTATATTATTATCTTTGCGTTTTCTTTACTATGCGCTTTACTCTTTACTCGTTACTCTTTGTTCTACTTTATTCACTCTTTACTATTTTTTTTCTCTTCTCCTTTTTAGTCATTATTTTTTGGTCTTTACTTATTACTTTTTTGCTCTTTAGTCCTTGCTTTTGCTCTTTAGTCTGTACTCTTTATTCTTTACTTTTTATTTTTTACTGTTAATTATTTTCATTTTATTTTTTGTGCTTTACACTCTACCAAGTCGTTGACTCTACCCTTTACTCTTTGCGCTTTACTGTTTATCCTGGTTCATTTACTATTTACTCTATCATTTACACATAATTCATAACACTTCTGCTCGAAAATATTTCTTTACTCTTGCTTCATCGTGCGATCGTCCATTAATCCGTCATAGCATCATATGAGATCTTCATCCCATTATAGTGCGTTTCACCCTTTACTTTTTGCTTTTTAGTCTTTACTCTTTATTCTTTATCACTTACACTTAACTCTATGCTCTATACTATCTTTCCTTTACTCTTGGCTCTTAACTCTTTACCATTTACACTTTACTCAGAGCTCTATTCCTTGTCAATTTCTGTTTACTCTTCACTTTTTACTATTTACTTTTTAGTCATTACTCTTTACTCATATTTACTCATTACCCATATTTACTCTTCACTCTTTATTCTCTACTCGTTAAGCTTTACCCTTAACTATTTACTCTTGCCCCTTTACTTTTTTACACTTACCTCTTTATACTTCGCTCTCTATATTCTACATACTACTCTGTACACTTTATTATGCAATCTTTTCAATTAACATTCTACTCTTTATTTTTTACACTTTACTTTTTATCATTACTCTACACATCCGAAATTTTGCTTTACTCTCTACTCCATAGAGTTTACTCTTTATTCTATACTCTTCACTCTTTACTCTCTGATCCTTTTATTCTTTACTATTTGCTTTTCACTCTTTACTCTCTGGCCTTTACACATTACTCTTTGCCCTTCACACATCATTCACAACTCTTTAGTCTTGTTTGATCGAGCCACCAACCTTCAATCCGTCATACCATCAAATGAGATCCTCATCCCATTTCGGCAACTGATCACCGATTCTCACTCAGCATAGTTTGGTTTTCTATCTCTCTCTTGCAGTGTCAATCTGTAAAGAAGCAACTGCGTTCGTTCGTGCATCGTGCTGTAAACTCATTTCTCCTTTTATTTCTATTTGACCTGCACGCAAAATAATTACCCATATTCAATTCTACGAATTATTTCTTTATTTTTAATCAAGACTAATTTTTCTTTTTAAATCGTGCCTTTTAATGAACTAAAATAAATTTTTGAGTTGGATCAACCGTAATATTTATTAAATTAATCTTACAGGTTTTGTTATCTGTGTTTTTCGAAGATCAACAAAATTATTCTTTATTTCGAATAAATAAGTGATTGAAGTAAAAATATGCTACTGATTGATTCCTGCATTATTTTGACAATGGTTGAGATTGCAAAGAAGAGGTAAAAGTTTTTTTTCTCCAACGAATAAGAAAGTAATTTATATTTGTGTATTACTGTGTTGGAACACGCATTGAAAATCGCCATTGCATCGCTCGTGGAAAACATGCAGGAATCGATACTTTCGACTGGACTGAGTACTGGCCAATCATCAATTTGCACGAGCTGTGGGCAATGTCTCGTAAATGAAGCAGAATATCACCAGCGGATTACTGAAGACCTCTACGTGCGTGCTGATGAACCACAATATTGCCAACTAAAGGTAAACTATTGAGAGTTTCTTCTTAAGTTTCGTAAATCTCCCACTGATCCAGGACACGGCAACAACCGTCCTCGCGCTGCGTACGCTGGGACCGTTTAACTTAATGTCAGTTGGCCGTTGTTCGTATAGTGGTGTGCGGTTTATTTGTTTATTGCGGATATTATGAATATCAGGAAATACAAATCAAAGGCGTTGATGCATTCTGCCATAGTGTCCCGGAAAATATAGATTTTTGTTATCATACTGAAGTTGATTCGAATGTCTCAGGTGGTGGGCGATGTTTGGAATAATATGCCCTACAGAATATAAAACCACGTTCACAAAACAAAATTAGTTTTAATTCAAAATGTGAAAAGTATTAATTTGACCTTTTATTACATTTAAAATAATCAAAGGTACAATTTGAATTGACAAAATTGTTTTTTTGATTCAATTTTTAACATTCATTAATTCAAATATTTGTAGCGTTTAAAATAACAAAACGAAGTTATTAAAACAACAGAATTGTATGTTTATTTCGATTGTTGTTATGATGAGACCAACAAAATATTTTTTGGACTCAACTTTTTTCTATGTTTGATCCAATAAATTATTAAAAGTTATTTCAATAATTATTTTATTTATAACAACATACATTTTTTATTGAACACAGAACAACTTGAAAAATTTGTTGTTGTAACCCTTATATTATTAGAGATTAATAATTATTTTTCTGCGTGTGTGTTTGTCAAATATGAAAGAATCCCCTATTTTACCAACCCAATACAAATGCCACAACCACAGATCAGTTCCACTCTGGCATAAATTTCCGATGCACTTAAAAACCTTAGAAGGTATAAATGTTGAACATTCATTTTTCTGCTACTGGTCCATCTTCAACAGCAACGAACAGGCACTCTCGTGATATAAAGGTTAACACCAATTTAATCTTGTTTCTAAAACACGACACCTTATGTACGGTGCAGAAGCTCAAGAGCAAGCACCTTTGCAAAACAAGAAGAGACCGAGTGCATTCTTTCGCTACTTTCGCACACCGCGTGCGCGAGAAAATGAACCCATGGCAACGAGCCATGACAATCTTGTGATACGGAGAGGGATTGTCAATTCAATCTATCAATTTCTTTGCTCCGCTGCATTCCCGCTCAAGGGAAATATTTAAATCACTCATACACACTCACATGTTTGCAAAACTCCCACTCGGAGAAACACAATCTTAATTTCGCTTAATTTCCGAATGATGCCATTTCCGGAATTGCACCAAAGAAAAAACTTCCCACTCAGAGGACGTACTTAAAACGCTAATATTTGACCACTCGAGGCCAAATCATTCCCACACAAAAGAATCAGTTATGAAAAGCCACTCAGGACCAAATTATTCCCACACAGAGGAAGCATCAGCCACTCGAGGCAGAGACACAACCGACATTTTACTGAATTTCGGATAGTAAAATATTAATTGCCACTCGGGGTAAATTTCTCTAAAAAATCACGCGACAAGTTGTTCAGGCTTGTCTGCTCTTTTGTTCAGGGCAATAACACACTTACTCGGGAGCGTTTCTTGCGCCATTGTCGTGACCGAAGCTGTTGAAACACAATTTCCGTCAACTTCCTTCCAAAATCTGAAGCTTGGTTATCTGTCACAACAATCAAGGCTTGCTCATCAAAACTGGATTATAACCGCACTGCGCACTTAGCATTCTTCCATTTAATTCTTCTCATAGACTGGTTAGTTCGACTGGTCTGTCTATGAAGGTACCATTTCTATCACTTGAAATACATGTTTTTTGACAGCTCGCAGTTTTGAGATCACTCGCACTTTAAAAGTGCGGAGTCCAGGTTGGTGGGAAGTGCGCAATAAAAATAATGCTTATATCCTACAACAACAATTGCAACGTTACTGTTACAGCAGTTACTGTGCGCAAATTATACTTGCGAGCTATTGTTTTGAAAAACTATGAAAAATAAACAATAAAACAATAAAACACAGCAAAAACGAGAACGATTTCTTCAAATTAAATGAAATTAGTTAAATAAATGAGTAAAAACAATTATATAATACTAATGGTTACTAACGTATTAAAACAACCAGTATTTAAACTGTCACGAGTCACATTTCCACTAACAGCACGCAAGCTGACGAAACGCTAACGACAACCGTACACTGGGGTACGAATGTACCCTACACCTGCTTCCACGAAGGCTATAAGCAAACTGGCTATATCACCACAGACTAACAGACATAACACTATGAGGGAATTCCCTAAAAATATCGATCCAACAATTTTCCCAGAACACTAGCTCCACCTTTTATTCACGGTTCCATACACCTATCAGGTTTGGGAACAATTTTTCAGTAGTGCTATATCCCCCATGGTGGGTTATGTTTCAGAGTACCAACTCTTTTAGCAAACTGTTAGCTTTAAGCTAAAAATAAGTTTTATTTAGCGTTTTAATTAGGTTTAAGTAGGGTAATTAAATTGATTAAACTTACAATTTTGGTTGACCGACAAAACTGAACGGAAGGTGTGGTCGCCCTTTGTTTCCTCGCTGCTCAGACAACGTAATTCTCCTGCCTGTTAATTATTAGTTGTACATATAGTTCATAAGTTTTAATTTAAGATAAATACATTGCAATCCGTACTACTTACTATACGTACCATTAGCTTTAGGATATACTGATATACTTATTACTACCGCAACAGCCGTACTTTAAAATTCATTAGAGATAACTGGATATAATGTACTGAGGTTATGTAAAACTGCGCGGAAACTTGATTTTTACTGTACTGGTTTGCTTCTTCTGCTGCATAACGTTTCCTCGCGAAGCTTTACTGTCAGCAGACCCGTCGACGTCAAATGAAGCGTTGCGCTCGGTAGCGTCGCCGCAGCGAGGGGTCTCGTCGGCACACCCCATATGCTTCTTCATGTCAGTGGCGCCTTAATTTCAAATGTGGCCACAGTTCCAGCTACAAATATATTTAAAATGACCGTTAAAGCGGGCGAAGCTTTGTTTTTAAGTGTTATGTCCGTTAGTCTGTGATATCACCTTTTCTTACTCCTACTAGGAACTCTAAATTGAATTCTGATTAGGGTCCCAGGTAGGCAAATGCCGAATTCTCGTCTTCACGTGGCTCCAAAGAAGGTCTGGGGTACATTTGTACTCCAGTGCAACGTTCTAGGACTAAGAAAAGCAATTAACCAGTTTCTAAATTTGAATCAAATTTGGTAGTTTCGTTAATTATAATTACGCCAATTGCTTCTCTCGGCAACATTGTGTATTGTAGCAACATATCTAAACATGAAAAAGAAATTGGCTGCACTTCCAACAAGCGAGGGCGGCTGGATGTTGTTGGCTCGAATCAAAACTTGTCGAAAGTAAATAAAGTTCATTTCGTCAAACTGACGCTCAAGTGGCAAAATCATCAGAGTTCAACGGGGTGCTGTAGCGTTGCAGAAATTTTTTCATCTCTCAGATTAAATTTTAGGAAACTTCCCAGTTGAGCTCAGCCGGAATGCTGGCTGATTCTAATTCGTATCCAGCTTTTTACGTGCTATAATGGCGGTCTAAATTATTCAGTTCGTAATACGTTTAATGACCCTATTTTGATACTAATCATTTACGTCATCCGCCCAGTAAGATTAAGTCATCCTACGATAGTCCAATGAGTTGGATATTTATTCAATGAACGCCCGACATATTTATCTGGGCGTTGCTGTCAAGCTGGCGTAAACCTACGTAAACGATTATTGACAAAAAGGGCAATTAAACGTATTACGAACTGAACAATTTAGACCGCCATTATGGCACGTAAAAAGCTGATTCCAGTTCCCGTGACACAACCAATTCTAGTTAGAATCGGTTGTTTTACTGGAGTCGGAATACAAACTGGAACCAGCCAGAATTCCGGTACATTTCCGGCTGAGCTAAACTGGGACGATACGGCTTAGCCACATAACCGAGGCCAAGGTAATAGCATTTGGATCCCACGGGCGAGGTGGCCGCCGTCGCAAGCAAGCGAACCTGTGATCCATTCGCTTGCCCGGCTTACTCAAACATAGGGGCTATCCCTAGTTTAAGTCCGACTGAGCAGTAGCGAAGTCGGACAGCAGGCGCATAAGGTTAGTTATGTGGTTTTTGCTTGAAGCGAAACTGAGTCAGTTTCAAATCCCAACTGCTGTCAAAATGTATGAACTGACAGCGGTTGGGGTTAAAACCTGACTCAGTTTCGGGTTCAAGCGAAATCGCCATTAGTAAGTTTGGCCATTCATAAATAACGTAACGCAAAAATTGCCCAAAATTGACTTTGGAATGATTTGGCCTCCCCCATGTAAAGGCCTATTTACACCCTCGGTGAAAATGAACGTGAACTCGATGCGCACCAAATTGTTTTTTCCAATATCTCACTTATTAGTACATAGAAATTGATGAAACTGCAACTAAACTATAGTACATTAATGTACTTAGCGAATCCATGCACAATTATTCGATGTAATTAAATCAATGCAATAATATTCATATTCCCCGATAATTTTAAATATTCCACGGTGAAATATGTTCGCAGTGGATAATTTAAGGCCTATTTACACCCTCGGTGAAAATGAACGTGAACTCGATGCGCACCAAATTGTTTTTTCCAATATCTCACTTATTAGTACATAGAAATTGATGAAACTGGAACTAAACGATAGTACATTAATATACTTAGCGAATCCATGCACAACTATTCGATGTAATTGAATCAATGCAATAATATTCATATTCCCCAATAATTTTAAATATTCCACGGTGAAATATGTTCGCAGTGGATAATTTACTTGTTCACCGGGAGTGTAAACGCGACGATGGGCGAAATTGATGCGGAGTGGTGAATATAAATGTCATCGCTGTTCACGGTGAACGTTCACCTTCGAATACCAAATTGCATTCTGACAAACTGTAAACTGCCAGTTGAGCGTGAAATCGTTGTTCGCTGATGAAACTGTTCACGACGTCGTCCACCGTGAACAATGGAAGGTATTCAACACATGTTCACGTTCATTTTCACCGAGAGTCTAAATAGTGCTTAAAGCACTATTTAGACTCCCCGTGAAAATGAACATGAACAAGTGTTGAATACCTTCCATTGTTCACGGTGGATGACGTAGTGAACAATTTCATTGGCGAACAGTGATTTCACGTTCAACTCGTAAGCACTATTTAGACTCCCCGTGAAAATGAACATGAACAAGTGTTGAATACCTTCCATTGTTCACGGTGGATGACGTAGTGAACAATTTCATCGGCGAACAGTGATTTCACGTTCAACTGGTAGTTTACAGTTTGTCAGAATGCAATCTGGTATTCGAACGTTCACCGTGAGCAGTGCTGACATTTATATTCACCACTCCGCATCATTTCCGTCCACCGTCGCGTTTACACTCCCGGTGAATAAGTGAAATATCCACTGCGAACATATTTCACCGTGGAATATTTAAAATGATCGGGGAATATGAATATTATTGCACTGATTCAATTCTATCGAATATTTGTGCATGGATTCGCTAAGTATATTAATGTACTATCGTTTAGCTCAATTTTCATCAATTTCTATGCTTGATAAATGAGTTCAAGAGTACTTATTCAAAAGGTTCTAAGTGACATTGAGCTCGAACTGAGAAAAACGAGGCTGAAGTTTCATGGACCTAAAACAAATCCCTATTAGAGAACAAATATGTGTTTTGATTAAACAATTATGTCAATATAGTCTAAGGACTATGCTCTTTGGGTGAATAATACTAAAAACATGAAATGTTTAGTGCTAATGCAGTTTTTAAGCGCTTTAGAATGATGCGTCCTTTTGAAAATTAAAGGACCTTTCACATAGGTCTTTTTTCGGGGCTAAGAATCATACGACGCCGCACATAAGGCTTTTTTCAGCAAAGGTAGCTCTTACGACGAATATTGAATTTCTTCAAAGTTTTCGACAAAATGAGCACCGGAATACGAATGTTCTTCATTACTATGGTAAATAGTTGCACTGGATTTAACAGAAGTCTTGCAGAAAAAATGCGGGAAACTTTAGTTTATACTAACAAACCATTGGCTGGAAGTGGTTAAAACCAACGAATGGCATGTTACTTTAGAATAACTAAGCTTTCCAATTATCTTTTAATTTACTATACTTTCTAAATTCAACTTCGAAAATAAGTCGCATGAACAGAAGAAAATAATTTCTTTTATTTTGATGCTTAGGACGTTTTTACTAGGTACCTGTGTGCAGTGGGAAAAACATAGAATGAAATGAATCTTGCGTCGTTTTTGCATGGCGCCTATGAACAGTTGCAGAGGTTTTGAAATATTTCGCGCATAGGTCCTTTCAGTTCAAAAGGTCTCAAGTGCAAAATTTCAAAATATGATCATGAAAACTTTGCGACTTTTTATATAATGCTTGTTATTTTGATAAATACAGGGTATAATGAGTCCTGGTTTTCGGTATTCGTTAGCTATGTTGTAATGACATGCTGCGCTGCAAATAACTCAGTTTGTTAACATTTGTCACTAAGGACCATTTGAATCAGCACTCTTGAGTTATTGGGAAAAAAACAATTTGGCGCGCATCGAATTCACGTTCATTTTCACCGAGGGTGTAAATAGGCCTTAACAAATTGTCACAGATTTCTCTATCCCCCCCTTCCCTATTACGTAACAAACTCCATGAAAAAAAATTTCTTCAGAAATAGCATGTCACGTAACGTTCTAGCTTACTCCCCCTCCCGCATATGTCACAAGATGTCACAATTTCTCGGACCCCCTCCCCCTAAAAGCGTTACGTAATTTATGAATGGTCCCTAAGCGATGTGGCTTAGCCACATTGGGTGGTGTAATCAGAATAAAATTGGCAAGGCTAGCGAAAAGTAAACACAAATCTTGAGCGTTTTTTCAAAACGTCATATCTGCAATGAGTTACTCTCTGTTTATACTTTCTCTTTCGATTTTTACGGCGTCACTATAACACTTTTCACTTATTTTACAGTGCAGATCGAAAGACGTTGGTTTTAGCTAGCATATTATGCAAAGAGCTGAGGGATAAATGTTAAAGTGACCGAATTATTAACAGAAGAGAAAGTAAACAAAGAGAGTAACTCATTGCAGATATGACGTTTTGAAAAAACGCTCAAGAAATGAACAATCAAATTTAACCTATCGTCAATTGACATTTCGACGAGTTTTTATTCGATCAAATAATGTGGGCTCTGAAACTATCGTCAATTGACATTTCGACGAGTTTTGATTCGAGCCTATAATAGGGACCCCATTTGAAAAAATTATCTGGCATCTCTGCTTTCATCACTCGTATCGTTCCGTTCCTCGTTTACTGTCAACAAAAGGATTTATAAAAATAATTTGAATCGTATATATTTATTCCCATAAATCCACAAAATTAATTTACCTAAAGAAATGGAAGAACAGAAACAAAGTGAGAACATGTACCGATTCAAGTGGTTCATGTCGTTATCGAGAAAAAAGTCGACTAGATTAGATGGATCTAAAGATAATATCGGATGTTCAGATAAAATGGAAAACAGTAACGGAGTATTTTTTACCCTGCGTAAACGATTTCAGAAAAAACTTACATCTATTAAAGTTAAAGCATATGAACCTGACCTAAGTGCGGGTACAGTTAGCGGTAATAGCATTTTGGAAAGTGGTCGATTCACAACCAACTCCTCGGGATCATTTGGTTGCAATGACTTTGCACGTATTGTCATCGAAAGACACACACAAAACCCTATTCGATTCTCCTCCCCGAATGCTAACATGTCTGTGATACCAAGCGGAGATATCCCGACAAATCCCTCGCCTATGTTACGATCTGTTACGGTATCAGTTTCCAGACCGGATACAGCTTGTGATACTGTCACTAGTTTAGATACAATGATGGAAGAGATAAGAGTTGAACTGCTCAAATATGGATGGTACTGGGGAAAATTGACACGTGCAGCGGCGCAAAGACGTCTTGCCAGACAGGACAACGGGACTTTTCTTGTACGAGACTCGGAAACAGAAAAATATCAATTTACCGTCAGTTTCCGAAGCTCAGGTATCACTCTGCACTGTAGGATTGATTATAAAGATAGTTACTGGTAAGTTTATGTGGTGGTTTTTTACTTCACCTATAAGTGGAAAATCTGTTTATCTTTTAGAAATATGCTAGTTCAGTGTTGTAGGTTCAAAAAAAGGGCGGAAAGCAAAAATTGTAATAATCAATAATATTAAATAATAATGATGTGCCCCGGACATGAGGTTTTTGGCGAAGCTAGCGTAATACCGCTAGGTCACATAGCCGAGCCGAAGGAACAAAAACGGCGCCAGGATCCACCGGAGAAGGTTATCGTGTACTTGCCATCGAAAACGCAAGCAAATCTGTGATCCACTCGTTTGCTTGATATGCTCAAACGGCTAGTTAAAGTCCGACTAAGCGGTAGCAAAGACAGACGGCTTTCCCAAAAAAGCGATTTAGCATAGCCACATTAGACAAAGGCAATATTTTATTTTTGATGAATACAAAATATTGTCCTACTAACATTGCCATATGTCACATCGCTTTTTTCTGAGCGCTGTCCAATTTCGCTGCCGCTCAGTCGCATCTAAACTAGCCATAACCCCCATGTTCGAGTAAACCCTGGAAAACAAGTATATCGCAGGTTTGCTTTTGTTTCCGATAGAGAGTACGCGACCACCTCGTGTGGCGGATTCCGGAAATTTCGCATTACATTGCTTTGCCCAAAATTACTAAAATTTGAGCATTTCACTTCCTTTTTATGAATAAACAACACTAAACTATAGCTATATTACAGTTCTAAACGAAAAACGTTTTCCGCTTGCAGCGGAAGCAGTTCCTAAAGTAAACCATTACCGTTCATGTCAGTCCCCTGCTAAAGTGAAATATTAAAGAAATATTTATACTATTTCTTCTTCCAAATAGGTCTTTTTCAGGTCTAACAAATCCGACTCAATGCGAAACAATGATCGACTTGATTGAAGATACTATGAAGAAATCCGAGTTTGGAATGATCGGATTCGTGAAGCAAACATCCTCGCTTACTCCACCTTTTCCGGTTCGTCTGACGAAACCCATCAATCGCTTCTATGAGGTGTCCTCGTTACAGCATCTGTGTCGATTCATCATTCGACAACGAATTGATACGCATAATATTCACAGTTTGCCTCTGCCAAGCAAGTTAAAGGACTACATTGCGGAACACTTTTATGACTTGTAGATAGGGTAAGGTTATTAAACAAACGTTAAAAGACGAATCGCAATTTTGATGCTACCAGATCATGAAATAGGAAATATTCAATGAGCTGCTTCTTAAATAGAAAAGATTCAAACGTTTATAACTATAAGTTCTCCAGCGCAATATTAAGTAATATTGTTAAAGTATGTAGTAATATGTTAAAAAACTATTTCTTCAGAGCAGTAACATCGTTAAGTTTTTGCCTTTCGATCACCTAAAACTCTCAAGGCAATGCTGGGGTAAGACGTGCACTGCCCATAATCGCAAATCACTCCCATGTTCTATAGGATTCCCTGTCTACATGCGACTGGCTTGCGATTCAACAAAATATTGTTTATACTTGCTCTATTCGTGTCCGCATAGTTCAGTTACTTCGGTTGAGGTCACGATAGTTCGACATGTCAATGAAAAATGTAACCGGATTAAAACATTAACCTTAACATGAGTGGGATGATAGGTCATTGTGAAAACTTTCTGAAAAGTTTTAATATGGGTGTACATTCAACTTTGTGCTGCTTCTGAATTTGAATTGCTTAAAGGTTGCGACAAACTTAACAAAAAAAATCAAGAATTTTTTTCATTACCTCAAAACAAATTGGCTAGCGACAAAGTTCACTTTATTATTTAGAAAATCGGTTACACCCCCATGTCAATACGATGGTAATGTACATTGTAAAGTATATGAAATACGTGGATCTCTAATTTTCGCAAGTGTACTGTTTTTTTACGTCTACTCAGGTCAGTAGTCAAAAGTTCAAATGTACAAATAAACGTTCAAGTATCTGCAGAAATCAAAAGAAATTTTCTAAGTCAGTCGTTTGTCAGTTTGTTAAATTTCAAGTCAATCAAAAAAAAAATACATTTAAATGAAATTGCAGGTAACTAGTTAAATGACGAAGAAAAATATCTATTGGTTTTAGCGGAGCTACACTGATAAGTGAACAAAGTTTTTGATAGTTGAATGCCTGTTTGGAATACAAGTTTTTTAATGACATTTTCGTTTTTGAAATCTTTTATTGATTCTATTAGCATGACATGTTACCAACTGCCATTGGTGCAGTAGTCTATTTTGAGAGCATGTCGTTTGGCATAAGTTCGTTTGACATAAGTTCATTTGGCATAACAGCAGCATAATTTGACATAATGATCATTTGGCATAATTTGAAATATACATTGAAATCTCTGTTATATTAGGCGTTGACACAAAATGTGGCTACGTCACATCGCTTTAAGTATGGTGCTGTCCGACGTCGTTCTGCCCCTATGATTGAGTAACCCGGGCCAACGAGTGGATCATAGGTTTACTTGTGATGGTCGCCGCTTCCGACGGCGGGTCGGAGGCCACATCGCTTGGTCTCGGTTATATGACAAAGCCAAGGGCTGTTTGGTATACAAATTCATAGGATTGAAAAATATATGTACATACTTGCCAGAAACATAAGGTTGATTCCTTCTTTTAGTCATGAGTTGTGCATTATATTTGTATACCTAATAGCCCTCACAAGTAGCCTGGTGATCCACTCGTTTGCCCAGTTTACCAAAATTTAGGGGTCGACTCCTTCTTTCAAACATGAGCAGTTCTTTGAATCTTCATGCCAAATAAGTTCGCAAGCAACCTGTTGAACTTCTCATTGGCTCGGTTTCTTTAAACATAAGAGTTGATTCATCTTTGAAACATAGCCCTTGGCTTTGTCTCATAAGCGCAGCTTAGGAACAACTTGACAGCTCCCATATATTGAACTCATAATTGTTTTGTGGTGATTTGGTAATGTCATGGCGGTTCGAATGGACCAATATCTTAAAAAGGCACATCCCATTTTTTATTTTGCATATCAGTAAAAAATAAATTATTTAAACACTTCTATCACCAAATTTATTTCGCTGTTCAAAGTAGAAAGTGTCCTCGTTCCACCATACTTAAACAGAAACATATTCACATTTGATTCCATTTTGAATCTAAAAAATCCAAAATAAAGCAAATCGAACTTCGGAAATACAAGAGGATAACTTTCAAATTCGAGTCACTTCCACTTGTATTGGCTCGAATTTGAAAGCCATCTTCTAGTATTTCCGAAAATCTTCGGGATCGAACCAATATCTTTCCAGACATCAAATCCTCCATAGAAACCCAGAAGCCGTTTCGTTAGGTTTCTGTCAGACCGGAACCGAGTAAAACACGGGAATTCTAATGGGAGCCGTACCAAAATCATCGTAATGTCTTCCGGACAGAATGATTGCAATAGTCAAACAAAGCTCTGGCAGAAGTCAAGCGAAATTGAAAATCTCTAGCAGCATTCTCGTTAAAATCGGGCGCTACCGGTTTGTTGCTAGAATTCTGTTAAAATGCATACAAAACAAATCAAAAACCAATTTTTCTAAATGTGTAGAAAATTCTACATATATTGTTTATATTCCCGACCAAAATACTAGCATTCTTGATGATCTTAATAAATTTGAAACAACTTGTCATAGGTTCACGATTTGTTAAGCTTGTTGATTTACTTTCATTTGCCAAAATGTTTTTCATGTATATTTCTCAAGAAAAAAAACACCAATGATTTACCTATTAGGCACTTCACACAACAAGAAAACAAAAACATGTTTAGGAAGAAAGAGTCGGTTTCTAAAAACAACGACTTCCAGCAAAATTTATAATAAGATTTATGTAACTTTGTTTGTGTTTTTCAGTTAGTGATAAATTTATTCTCGAATAATAGTTTTCTTTATCTTTCGCTTTTCCCTTGGAAATATTTCGTTTCGTTCTTGTGGGTGAATGGAGTCTAGTTATGTGAGGTATGCAAACTAGGCTCGATGGAACTATCCAAGTCAGTCTTGGATATTACATACATTTGGAGCAGCATCAGATGTTGCTTCAAGCTGTTCTCAACTCCTATTCAACAGTTTTCACGCCGCCACCCGCGTTACGGCTTGGTAAGGCTAAACTGGTGTCGAAGGGGGTCAATTGGGGTTGTCTGACGCAGTATTGAGGGTCACATCATTAGCGTTTCTGCGCTAGAATCGACAGACAGCCTTAATTGATTATAAGATCAGGGACTATATTTAATGTGGTAAATAATGTCTTTTTTTTGTGAAATCCTAAATGCCTTCAAGGGGGTTTGCCTGGTCCATAATGTAATGAATACGTATATTGACTAGAACAAAGATAATCGAATTCTGTTATAAGATAGAGATGAAACAGCACAGTTGTAGGGAATGTATTCGCGAGTAAGGACTAATACTGCTAGTATGCTTACCGGTTCAATTAATAGTCGATTCATCCGCTTCGGGCCTAGGAGACAAAGAGGAGATTAAGAAGAGACAGAAGCGGATTTAATGCGAAAATTGCCAATATGATGTTGACCCCAATGCGATGGTAGGATGATTTTCCATAGGATGACAGACTAGATGACACGACGCTACACGCTCTAAACTTGTGCCAAATAGTATGTATGTATGTTTTTTTAGTAATGTTACTTTTGCGCCCTTCTTCCCCACGGAACTACGTCATCGTATTACTCCGTGGGGGGGGGGGGGGGGAGTGGGGGGGTTTCGTTGTTATTCCGTCACACCTCTTTCTTCTGCTCTATCTCAGAGCCTCGCTTGGTTCATGGAGTGGCTCGACCTATGAGCTTTGATTTAACTCTCGACTTTTCTCTTGCTTGTTGTCTCCATCTATCTACGTCGCCGTTTAGCTCTCTTCCCCGTGAGCGGTTTAGGTGCTGATTCATTGAGCCATTTAGCACGTGTTTCCGTGAGTCATTCAGCTCCGGCCTTATCACGATCTACTTGGATAGTCCCCAACGATGAACTCACACTCCTCCGACCGATAGTTCCCCGACGGAGGAATTTCCCCCGACACCGATGCCCGCTTCCTTCAGCCATTTAGCTCCCAGCTTTATCGAGATGAACTCGGATATTATCCTACTCCGACTAAGAGTTCCCAGGCAACGGAATTTCTCTCTGTACCGGTGTTTGTCTCGTGAGCCAATTAGCTCCCCTTTTCGTCACGATTCTGTCTGGTAGTCTACGGCGGCGAATCTACCCTACCGTGAATTCCCCGGCGGTAGATTGCTCCCAACCCGATGTACCTTTCTGTGAGCCATTTAGCTCTCCGCTTCGTCGACTCGGTCTAGTCCCCGGCGGTGGAGCTAGCCTACTCAATGGGCCAGCCAGTAGGTGCTGAGGTCCATCCAGCGATTCCGGTGGAGCGTAGGTTCACTGGCGCCCCAACGACCCACTGTTAGCTATTCGACACGGTCTACTCTGTCCAATCCCCGTCGGTGGATCTAGCCTACTCACGAGCTACCCGGTAGGGTGTCGAGGTCGGTCCGGCGATTCCGGTGAAGCCTGACGTCCGGTTCACTGGCGCCCCAACGACCCTTACCTAGTGCTATATCGCGTACTACTCAACTGGTCCCCGGCGATGGGCCTAGTCTACACCGTCGGAGAGTTCCCCGGCGGCGGAATTTCTCCCGAAACCCGATTTGTGGTTTCCGGGCGGCTTTCTAGCCAATGGTGCTACTTTGTTGGTCCCTTCGCCACTTCCTCTGCAGCTCGGAGAGTATGCTCGTAACCACTCTGTTGACAGCGTGCCAGATACGCTCGTCGCGGCACATCTCTTCGACGATATTGTCCACTGTCATACCAGGCATACCCCTTCGGACTTCCTCGAATCTAGGGCATTCGAAGACTACATGTTCCAGCGTCTCTTGCACGTTCACACACTCCGGGCAAAGGGGTGACGAAGCGTGTCCAAACCGATGCAGGTACTTCCGGAAGCATTCGTGACAAAAACTGCGTCAAATGGAAGTTCACCTCTCCATGTTTTCTATGTACCCAAGCAGACACATTTGGAATGAGTCGATGGGTCCACCTTCCTTTCTCCGCGTTGTCTTGCTGCCACTTAGCCAACGAGTCCACTCGGACCAGTCTCCTTGCATTACGTTCATTTCTCCGCTGGTAGCATTCCACGTCCTCAGCCAGAATGATGCAGATAGGAATCATCCCGGCAATTACACATACCGCCTCCGACGATATCGTTCTATATGCACTCGCGACACGAACAGCCATTAGGCGAAACGTGCTTGTCCGGTTCCGCTTTGAGTTCAGCGCAGCAGCCCAGGCCGGTACTCCACACCTCAGTATTGAGGATGAGACACCCGCCAGGAGACGTCTCTTGCTGCCTCTTGCTCCTCCGTGATTCGGCATGATCCTTGCCAATGCGTTAATTGTCCTCGCAGCCTTTTCACATACATAGTCGATATGGCTGTTGTAATTTAACCGATCGTCGACCATCACACCCAGGTGCTTCAGCGCCCGCATCGATGGGATGGACTGTCCCCCGACGCTGATCTCGACACGCTGGATTTGTTTACAGTTGCTGACCAGCATTACCTCAGTCTTGTGATGAGCCAGCTGCAACTTGACTTCAGCCATCCAGGTTTCCACGATGTCTATTGTCTCTGCCGTCAACATCTCCACCTCCTCAAGGGTCTCTCTGGTTATCGTCAGGACAACATGATCTGCAAAACCGACGATCTCAACTCCTCTGGGCAGTTCCAGAGTTAACACTCCGTTGTACATTATATTCCAGAGTGTTGGGCCGAGTATGGAGCCCTGAGGTACTCCCGCCGTGAGCCTAATCGACCTCTTCCCGATGTTCGTTTCGTAGACCAGTACTCGGTTCTGGAAATAACTTTCCAGTATCTTGCACAGATAGTCCGGAACCCGCATTCTGTGCAGCGCTGCGGCGATGGCCCCCCAGCTAGCACTGTTGAATGCGTTCTTCACTTCGATCGTGTCCACGGTACAGTATCGGTTTCCCGTTCTCTTTTGCTTCGACGCTTTCTCCGCGCTCTCGATGACTGCGGATGGCGTCCACCGTCGATATCCTTTTCCGGAACCCGAACTGACTCTGCGATAGTCCGTTCTCACTTTCAGCGTAGGTCGTCAGCCTGTTAAGGATGGCCCTTTCCAGAAGTTTACCAAGAGTATCCAGCAGGCGCCTTTTTTTTTACAATGGAGAAGACCTTTATGTCCTAGCCCAGTACACGTGCTAACGGTAGGGTCCAATCTACCACACGGGGTGCACTGGGGGCGTGTCGGACTCGAATGGTGACCAGCCATTAATACCGACTAAACTCCATTGGGCTCCGCCATCATTCCTCCCAGGAACTACCTCTCGGTATTACTTCTGGGGGGATGGCTGTACTAAATGTACTCATTCACTCTCACTCACGCGATCATACATCCTGTATGAGGCTTACTTGGGTGCTCTCTCAATCACGCTTTGATTCACTCTCAAACACTCCCACATGAGGCTGACTTTTGTGCTCACCTTTTACGTTCCATGCGAGGCTGACTTGTGTGCTCACCTTACTCATTCCTTGCTAGGCTTACTTTTGTGCTCGCCCTACCCATCCATGTGAGGCTGACTTGGGTGCTCACCCTATCACCTGATTCACTCTCAATCGTGCCACTCTATTGTACCTTTGTCACTCCCTCTGGCATCCCATGTGGGACATTTTTCTTAGGCCCCACTTCTGACATACCATGCGAGGCTGACTTTTGTGATCACCTTTTTCATTCCTTGCTAGGCTGACTTTTGTGCTAGCCTCTACCAACCTGTGAGGCTGACTTTTATGCTCACCCTTAACATGCAGTGTGAGACTGACTTGGATGCTCACCCTTTCACTCCTCTGCCACGCCATGAGGCATCGATAGCTTAGTTCCAACATACTACGCTACGACCCTCCCGTCTTGGCATGAGGCAGTCCACTTATACGCCTATACACTCACTCTTCTGTCTTGCTTCGGGGTGGCTGGGTTTACCCCTTACGCGGTTGCCATTCGCTGCGCCAACCTACCTACTCTCTTATTTTGCGCTTGGCCTTTTTCGCTCCAACTAACCAATCACTAGTTAGCCGTGCCCGCCGTCTGTTGCTCGGTTCGCCAGATTACCTGTAGCCTACTGGCAATCTGGATGGTAGCAGCCGAGACTGCGTTCCACTTCTCCACCGTTTGACACATCCGCTGAATAAGGGTATCCGGGGTTGTGTCCCAGCCACAGACGTCAAGCATTGCTCTTCTTTCGACGTCGAACCGATGACATACGAACAGTATGTGTTCGGCAGTTTCATCTACACCTGGGCAGACTGGGACCTCCGCGTGTCCGAACCTGTGGAGGTACTGACGGAAACAGCCATGGCCTGACAGGAATTGTGTCAGGTGGAAGTGAACTTCCCCATGGGGTCTTCCCACCCAGCTCGATATGCTAGGTATCAGCCGGTGGGTCCACCTACCTTTCGAGGAGTTGTCCCACTCACGCTGCCATCTGGCGACCGAGGTCACCCTGGTGCGCTCGCGGGCTCCCCTATTTCCACGTAGCTCAAAGCACTCCTCATCTTCCCGAATGACCAGCCCGACTGGCATCATGCTCGCTATCACGCAGGATGCATCGTGTGATACCGTGCGGTAGGCAGATATCACTCTGAGGCACATCACGCGGTAGGTGCTCTCCAGTTTCTGTAGGTAACTGGTTACCCTCAGTGCTCTTGACCATGACGGGCCGCCGTACCTAAGGATAGATACGGCAACGCCTGCCAGTAACCTACGTCTACTGGCGCACACCTTTGAGCTGTTGGACATCATTCTCGATAGTGCCGCAACAGCAGTCGACGCTCTCTTGCACGTATAGTCGACATGGCTGCCGAAGGTCAGCTTGTCGTCTATAATGACTCCGAGAGACTTCAGACTTCGCTGTGAAGTGATCGCGACTTCTCCCACATGGATAACTGCATGTTGTGCCGACTTGCGGTTGTTGACGATAACTACCTCCGTCTTATGATGAGCGAGCTCCAGGCCTCTCGCGCTCATCCATTCCTCCACCGTGCTAATCGCGTGTTCTGCGGTTAGTTCTACCTCAGGAATTGACTCCCCGTAGACCTCCAAGGTTACGTCGTCGGCAAAGCCGACGATCTTGACCCCAGGAGGGAACTTCAGTCTCAGAACCCCGTCATACATGAGGTTCCATAGCACCGGGCCTAGGATCGAGCCCTGCGGGACTCCGGCGGTAATCGGAACCCTTTTCTGACCGGCATCGGTCTCGTATAGCAGTACGCGGTTTTGGAAGTAACTTTCCAGGATCCGGTACAGACCCACCGGTAGGCTAAGCCGGTGTAACGAGAGCGCGATGGCATCCCAGCTTGCGCTGTTGAATGCGTTCTTCACGTCAAGTGTCACTAACGCACAGTATCGAATACCTCGCCTTTTTCGTTGGATCGCTATCTCGGCAGTATTTATCACTGAGTTGAGAGCGTCCACTGTGGACTTACCCTTCCGAAAGCCAAACTGGTTGCTTGACAGACCGTCCGTACCTTCCGCGTACGGGGTGAGCCTGTTGAGGATGATCCTCTCAAGCAGTTTGCCAGTCGTGTCTATCAGACAGATTGGTCTGTACGCCGATGGGTCGCCTGGCGGCTTCCCGGGCTTCTGCAACAGCACCAGTTTCTGCCTTTTCCATCTATCGGGGAAACGGCACTCGTCAAGGCATCTCTGCATAGCTAGCCTGAACATGTTCGGGTTCGCTATGATCGCTGCCTTGAGAGCGTTGTTCGGAACTCCATCCGGCCCTGGAGCTTTGTTCATTGCTAGGGATTTAGCCACTGCGAGTAGTTCTTCGTTCGTCACTGGAGCCACCATTTCGACCGTGCCCGCACTGTCTCGTAGTGCAGGTGGCCAGGGGCTTGTGGCTCGAGACGGGAAGAGTACTTCGATAATCGTTGCCAACCGGTCCGGAGACCGTTCTGGGGGTGAGGAGCCCCCTTTGGTCTTGGCCATCACAATCCGGTAGGCGTCACCCCACGGATTCGCGTTGGCACTCTCACACAGGTTGTCGAAACACGCTCTCTTGCTGCTTTTAATAGCCTTGTTAAGGGCTAATTTCGCAGCTCGAAACACTTCACGGCGGTTCTCTCTTGCATCCTCGGTGCGAGCTCTTTGCATCCTACGTCTAGCTCTGAGACAGGCTGACCGTAGAGCTGCAATCTCGGCACTCCACCAGTATACCGGGCATCTACCGTTTCTTGGCAGTGTTTTTCTCGGCATAGTGGCGTCGCACGCGCGTGATAGAACAGCTACCAGCGCATCCCCACTTAGACTGTCGGTGTTGGCCTCCAGTCCCAGGGCCGCGGTGAAAGCTTCGCTGTCGAAGTGATTGGACTTCCACCCGCGTACCTGACAGGGATCTCCCGCCCTCGGATGCTGCACACCATAGTTGATCTTAAAGCGGATTGCTAAGTGATCGCTATGGGTGTAGCCTTCGTCTACCCTCCATTCCATGCCTGGAGCCAGACTCGGGCTGGCAAAGGTCAAATCAATCCACGCCTCCACTCCGTTTCTACGGAATGTACTAGCGGAGCCATCATTAGCTAGCACAGTATCGAGTTTCGCAAACGCTTCCATTAGCGCTTGACCCCTGCTATTTGTACAGCGGCTGCCCCACTCCACTGCCCAAGCGTTGAAGTCTCCCGCTATTACTACCGGTTTCCGGCCCACGAGGTCCAACGAGAGCCTGTCGATCATCTGGTAGAACTGTTCTATTGGCCACCTTGGTGGGGCGTAGCAGCTGCAATAGAACACACCATTGATCTTGGCAATCGCCACACCCTCGGCGGAGGGGTGTATTACCTCTTGAACCGGGAACCTTCCCGTTGTACAGATTGCCACCATTCCAGACCCGTCCGACACCCAATTGCCGTTGCCGCCAGGGATGCTGTACTGGTCTGATAAGAGGGCGACATCTGTCCTCGACTCCGAGACCGACTGCCACAGCAGCTGTTGGGCTGCTGCACAATGGTTAAGATTTAGCTGTGTGACTCTCACGGCTTCTTCTTATTTAACTCGCCGAAGGGACACGAAGGTCCGCCCATAGCATGTTTATGGGCTTGCTTCTTAGCGGTGCAGATAAGGCACTTATATGCCTTAGTGCACCCCCGCTCTTTATGCCCCTCCTCGCCGCAGCGACGACATAGCTTGCTCCTATCTATGCCTTTGCATTCGTAAGCTTTATGGCCGGATTCTAGGCACCGATAGCACCTGTCCACTGAAGGCGGCTGGGGTATACTAATAGGGCATACCGACCAGCCGATCTTCAGCTTCCCTTTCTCGGTTACCTTTTTGGCATCCGCATTCAGTAGCCTGAGGTAGGCTACTTGGGTGCCAGAGGGTCCGTCCCTCAATCGCACAGAGGCCCGCTCGATTGTGACGCCGTATTGCTCCTTGACGGCTGCGACGACGTCTTCTGCGGTCGTGAACTCGTCCAAGTGCTTGCACTGGAGAGTTGTTTCCGCACCTAGCGACCTGATTTGGGCGCCCTCACCAAGGACCTCTTGGGCCAAGGCCTTATATACTGCACTTGATTGTGCGCCTCGCTTCAGCACCAGGAGCATCTCTCCCGTGTTGGTGCGTCTTACGCTACGCACATCCTGCCCAAGGGCCGAGAGACTTTCGGCCGCCTTCATCGATTTAAGGACATCGGCGTATTTGTCCTTGTCGGTTTTTAACCACAAGGCTTCGCCTCTGTCCTTGGCCTTCCTCGCAGGCCGCGGTACCTCCGGTTTCGGTGCCGGCTTTTTCTTGGTAACCAGCGTCCAGGGGTTTGAGCCCCCCTGCCCCGGTCGTGCCGGGTTGCTGGTACCATCGCTCTCCACAGCGAGGTCACTCTCGCCCTCGCTTACCTCACCCAGGCGGCGTTTGACCTTGACGGTTGCACGCCGAGTGGTGTCGGTTTTGGCACCCTCGCCTGGCGACTTCCTAGGGCGCTTCGCATTCGATGCCGTCTTGCGATTGCCCTTTCCCTTTCCCTTCGAGGGGAACTCGGTCGCCGCTCCGATCGACGTGGCTGCTCCGTAGAAGGTAAAGGCCACTGTCTGTGAACCTCTATCGACCTTCTCTCTTTCCTCCCTATTGGAGGCCACTGTCTGGGTTTCTCTATCGGGCCTCTCCCGACATTCCACCCTCTCAACATAGGCCTGCTGTTCCTGTCTTGCGACACGAACAGCTTTCCGGAGCTCCAGAAGGCTCAACTTCAACTCCTTGGCTATGTTCTGCTTTGCGCTAGCGAAGTCGATTATAGCATCGAGTTGCTTCGCTACTTTGCGCATCGCAGCTATTGGCCCCTCCGATGCATTGGTAGGGTTATTGCCTACCGCCGCTGGGGGGTCGCTGGTGCTTTCGGATGCAGCACTCATCGCTCCACTACTCTCCCCACGGGGGGGAGACCTCGCCAAACCACCTCTAGCGAAGGGGTTTGGCACCTCCGTCTGTTTGTTTTTATTTTTATTCATCTCCATGTATAGTCCCACGAGTAGCGCGAGAAATATATGTCCGCCACGCCAGAGCTCCGCATTAGCGTGGTAAGGGACGCTTACTCTGGGGGTTGCCCAGGTACCCCACAGGCTCCGTTAACGATCGAGCATCTTTTTCACCCCCTCGATCACTCATCCCTCGGCACGGGTCGCTTCACGCCTTGGAATTGGGGTTATGCCCTACCTTGCTTTACGTGGTGATCTCGGCCCGGATCATCACAACCATCCTCCTTTACCAGGGCTTTGGACCTGTAGCTCTGGTTCTCAATAGTTCCATGTACGTATGTTATTACAGACATGCTACTATTGGGATCCGTCATTCGCTAGCGGAGCCTATATGCCTATGATACGACGCTGGATCTCCTGATGGTTTCCCTGGTTTGGCAGCAACACCAGCTTCTGGATCTTCCATATATCCGGGAAGTAGCCTTCGTCCAGGCATTTCTGTAGGACTATCCTGAACATGTCCGGAAACGCCAGGATCGCAGTCTTCAGTGTTGGGGATACCATCCGATCCGGGAGCTTTCTTCGCTTTCAGCCCTTTTGCCGCTATAAGGAGCTCGTCGTTGGAAAATTGATTGTCACCAGCATTTCCACCGTCTGCATCAACGTACGGTGTAGGCGGCCATACGGTTGGGTCGTGCTTCGGGAAAAGACCCTCCACGATAATTTTTAGTTTGTCAGCACACATTTCGGCTGGCGTCATTGGACCCTTGGTCCTGGCCATAACGACACGAAATGCATTGCCCCAGGGGTTAGCGTCTACTTCTCTGCACAGCTCCTTGTAGCAGGTGGACTTGCTTAGCACTATTTAAAATCAGCCCTGGCCGCCCGGAATGTTACTTTACACTCTTCTCTGGCCGACTCTGATCTTGCTCTTTGAACACATCTTCTGGCTTTTAGACAGGCAGCACGAAGGATACTGAGCCTTTCGTTCCACGCCGGACGCCGGTAGTTCCTCGGCTCCATTTTCCTCGGCATTGTTACATCGCATGCCCTCGCTACTGTTTCCGACAGCTCATCGGCGCTCGGAATCAGAGTGACGCTGTCAGCACGAAGTGCTTCCACAAAAAGGTCCTTGTCGAAGTCCTTTATTTTCCACTTCTGCTCGCCAGTCCTCACTCTCCGTGTTACACTACAATTCCGTCGACCAATGGTGTAGCGGATAGCCTGGTGGTCGCTATGTGTATACTGCTCACTAACTCGCCAATTCATGTTATCCATCAGCGACGCGCTGCAGAATGTTACGTCTATGATGGATTCTCGGCCGTCTTTGCGGAATGTGCTAGCGGAACCTTCGTTGCACAGCCTTACGTCCAGCTTTGCCAGTGCTTCCAATAGGCTGTAACCTCTTGCGTTGGTCAGCCTGCTACCCCACTCCACGGCCCAAGCGTTAAAGTCTCCTCCTATAACAATCGGCGTTCGTCCGACTAACGAGTCAGTTAGTGCGTCCAGCATCCGATTGTACTGCTCTGGTGTCGACTTTGGGGGAGCGTAGCAACTATAGACGAATACGCCGTTGATCCTGGCGATCACGAAGCCTTCGTGTGTGTTATCCACCACCTCTTGAACAGGGAAACCACCCATCACTTGTATTGCAGCCATCCCTGCACTATCCACAACCCAGTTACCGTTATCGTGGGGAACACAATACGGCTCTGCAATAATTGCAACGTCGCACTTCGTTTCTGTTGTCGACTGCCACAACAGTTGCTGTGCAATGTCGCAATGATTGAGATTAAGCTGGGTTATCTCCATCATCATCGTTGGCCTGCCTTCGCCTTTGAGTACGCAGGGCATTTGAAGCCTCCCGTCATTTGGTCGTTTCCGTCTTCCGGTTTGCAGATCAAGCACCTTGGTTGCTTCATGCAGTCTCTAGCAACGTGCCTCTTTTCTCCACATTTTCTGCACAATGCAGACCTGTCCTGGCCCTTGCAGTTCCTCGCCAAGTGTCCGAGGTCAAAGCATCTGAAGCATCGCTCCATCTGCTTGGAAACTCGCGAAGTGACTCAGCGAACACACCGACCATCCTACTTTTATCTTGGCGGTCTCCGCCAGCTTGCTGGCAGCGGCCACCGGTAGTCGAATCGCCGCCGTTTGCGTTCCTCCATACGATTTCCAAATCCGGATCATCGCTGGTACATCCAATTTGCATTGCTCGATCAGTGCATGCTTCAGTTCTTCGATGGTCGTTATCTCATCTAGACCCTTGCACTCGACTACGGCTTCCTGCGACAGGGCTCTCACGTTTGCTTCGCATCCCAAGGATTTAGCAACGAGCTCGCGGTAGGTCGAGCTCTTGACGGAAGGATCCTTCTTCAGCTCGAATATCATCTCGCCCTTCTGTGTGCGCCTCGTTCTAACGACGTTCTTTCCCAACTCCTTCAGCTCTGGGTCCTCTCTCACTTTCTTGAGAAGAGCGGCGTAGGACTTCGTATCGTTCGCTTCGACGATCAGTGCATCTCCTTTTAGCGCCTTCTGATGGGCCGAAGGTTTTCCTTCCTTCTGCTCCCTTTTTTGCTCTTCCTTCTTCCTCTGCTGTTTCCCGTGCTTCTCCTTCCGACCTACAACGGTACTCCAGCTTTATCCCTGTATCTCAGGTTGGATAAACGCAATGCTTAGTAACCGCATACTTTGCTCGTCACTGCGACAGGCTGAGATACGGAAGTTAAGTATTTGCGGTTGTCCTCAGGGCGGCGTTCTGTCACCTTTGTTATGGAACTTAGTAGCTGGCGGCTTGTTTAAGAAACTCAATGAGCTTGGATTTCCAACCTACGGGTTTGCTGACGATTACCAAATACTAATTACTGGATTTTGCATCGGAACAATCTTTGACTTAATGCAACAGGCATTAAGAGCTGTCGAACAGTGGTGTCGACAAGTTAAACTATCAGTTAACCCAAGCAAAACTTCAATGGTTCTTTTCACGAAGAAGCGAATAACAACCGGGGTTCGTCCCTTGCAGTTCTTTGATTCTGAGCTACTGTGTGCAGATCAAGTCAAATACGTTGGAGTCATATTGGATTCCAAACTGAATTGGTCTGCTCACATTGAGTTCAGAGTCAAGAAAGCGCGCATGGCATTCGGGCAGTGCAGACGAACTTTTGGAAAGACCTAGGGTCTCAAACCTAAATACATCTATTGGATTTACACGACAATTGTACGTCCAATACTGTCATACGGATGCCTTGTGTGGTGGCAGAGGGGAGAGGTGGTGACAGTCCAGTCAAAGCTAAACCATCTGCAAAGAATGGCGCTCATGGCGTTGACTGGTGCTTTCACCACGACTCCGACTGCTGCTCTTGAGGCACTTCTAAATATCAAACCATTACACATACACTTAAAACAAAAAGCACTATCATGTGCATACAGACTGCAGGTTACTGGGCTTTGGAACAGTAATCATGTTGATCTTGCTACCAGTCATACACGATTGTGGTCACAAATGGTTACATGGGGTGAAGATATTCTTGCTCCCAGCGATATTACACTCACTTGTAGTTTTCCTTACAGGACATTCCATGTGAAGATTCCCTCTCGAGAGGAGTGGTTGTCTGGCTTTATGGAAAGACAACAACAAACGCAAGTGGTTTGTTACACTAACGGTTCTCTGATGGAGGGACGTGCCGGTGCTGGTGTCTACTGTCGTGAAATGAGATTGGAACAATCTCACTCACTAGGTAGATACTGTACTGTATTCCAAGCAGAAATCTTTGCGATTATGTGCGGGGTGCAATCGGCCCTTCAACTGAGTTTGTCCGGCAGAGTTATAAACTTCTGCTCCGATAGTCAGGCTGCAATCAAGGCCCTTAGCTCAGACAAATCCCGGTAGAAGCTAGTGATCGCGTGCCGAACCCAAATCGAAGAACTAAGCATTGTCAACACTATCTACCTTGTCTGGGTGCCCGGACATTGCGGTATTACTGGAAATGACGAATTTTCCAGGGCAGGTTCAGCGATTGACTTCGTTGGTCCTGAGCCCGCGCTGCCAATTTCGAAAAGTTGGATAAGGGAAAAAATACGGTCCTGGGCTTCGTCCGAGCACCGAAATTATTGGAGAAATCTACAAACGTGTCGCCAAACAAAGGCGTTTCTAGAACAACCATGCCCAGTGGTTTCGAAAAATCTCTTACATTTTTCGAAGCTCCACTGCGGCATGCTGACCAGGGCTTTAACCGGCCACTGCAAACTCAATTATCACATGGCAACTATTCAGCGCGCTGAGTCTTTTTCATGTGATCTTTGTGAATCCGACTACGGAACCTCATATCATCTGATATGCAACTATCCAGCGGTAGCGCAATTGCGATTTCGAGTCTTCAGCCGTCCTCATATAGACGAAACCATGTTTGGTCGACTGAAACTCAGAGACATACTAAAGTTTCTTATCCAATGTGGTAAAGAGCTTTAGGCTTATTCGCAGATAAGTTGAACTACTTGTGAGTTTAACTTACCTGTTGTTTATTTTTATTTTGTGCTGTTATTTTTCCCACCCTTCCAATTCTACTTCCCCACACCTCCTTGTCCTTTCCTTCCGCTCAGGAAATGATGAAAACACACGGAAAGGCACAAATCCCCGACTATGTCCGGGGAACGTGCCATTTGAGCCAATATATTCTGATTCCTGGGTGTCGTCTTTTTCTTCGGCAACAGCCACAGCGTACTCGAGCGTCTGCTTTTTGGTCTTCCGTCTCCTGGCGAGGGTTCTGCCCTCTTTGGAGTCACGGAAACTGGCGCGTTCTTCACATCAAACTGCTTCTCCTTACCCTGCTTCGGAGGGGCTAGGACGATAGTAGCCAATGCTCCCTCGGCTACATCAGCCCTCCGCGTTGCCGTGTCGTACTCATTTACGGCAGACAGTAACACCTTTCGGATTCTGATGACCATTTCTTTAACGTCCTTATGGACATTGTTTCTTGCATCTACAAACTTGTGTCCACCAAGTGCTTTGCTGACACTATTTTTGGCTTCTGTGGGGTGTAGTTCATCCCGTTCTGTCCTGGCTGTTGTTGCGGCTGCTGCTGTTGCTGCTGCTTCTCCACCTTCTGCTGTTGCTGAATGAGTTCAGTTGCTGCTGGCGGTGACCTCACTAATCCGCCTCTGGCAAACGGATTCGCCGTGCCTGCTCCATTTATGTTAGTTGCTTGTTTAATCTCCATTTTATTGGGTCCCAACTCCGGGCCGCAATCTCTACTCGCTGCGCATAGTCGCTGTCGTGATCCCATGATTATCTATACTGCCAAAAGACAGCAGGGAGGTCATGCAAGGGTTGACACTATTGTATTTGTATTTCATTATACTATATAAAAATCTATGGAAATCTGTGAAACTTTTATCAAAATGCCAAAAATCTGTCATCAGTAAAGAAGAATCTGTGATCAAAAATTAGGAAAAAATCATACAGAAAAATCTGTGAATATGGTAAATAGACTGGCCGTTTTTGCAACATCAATCGATCTCGAAGAGCGCCGGGCTGAAAAGTTTCCTTTTAGCCTAAAAATAACACTTGTAAAATTTGAAGCCGATCCAAGAAAAAATAATGGACCCGAAAATGGATTGAAGTGAACCAAAGGCAATATTTTTAAATTTTGCATTTTTTTTGCTTTTTTCCTTATATAAACTATTTCAAGACTACTAAAATTAATATAAAATTGCATAAATAATATTTTTTTTGATGTGAGAAATACATAAAAAATTAAGCTTGGCGCGGGTCGAGCATTCTTAACCAGGGGGCATGCTTGTTATTTGCTCACACAATGTGCCACCAGAGTTTTTAATAGTAGAGTTGCGTAAAGAGGATTGGTCTTTTTTAAATTTTGGCAACCTTTCATTTTTAGTTAAATTTCAAATCACTTAACCCGAACGCTTCAGTTAGAAGTTAACTTTGTGCATTTAAAAATTTAAAATTAAGTGTTTAAAAATCAGTACTATAAATAACATCGTATAAAGAATTTAAGCTTTTTCCGGTTCTCAACTGATCCGCAACTAAGAACGAAATGCATTGATTTTTGCCGCTTGCCGTCTGATTGGGGTGTGACAAAAAACAGTCGAATTTGCAGCGTAAGATAAATTTGAAACAGGTACATATGTATAAGTGGAAAGCATACACAAATTTGTCAAAATTTTAGTTGCACTTTAACTATGAGAAATACGTTCATATTTCCACTGTCGGTGGAAGATTATTAACACTACCCAGAGCTGTTCCGGTGTTTGAAATAGTGCCAAATTTGAATATCAGTGAACATATATTTTTTAATAATTGCCATTAAGCGAAATATTAACATTATTTAAATGTTAATATTACATCATTGAATTTTTTCTCATAATTATAATCACATAATAACGATACTCCCCACGCTTTCGAGCATTATTATTCTTCGTGGCCGATAGGTAGACGTTTTGAGTGTTCAATAGGTAGATTTGCTTCAGTCTTTGCGCAACTGTTCTTTATAAACTGTGTGTACCACAAAGAGCGAAATACACTGATGAAAAATAGAGCAGTGCAAAAACACTGCGATGTGCAGAACGACCGCACAAAGAGAAACTTGAAAACGAAAAAGAGAAAGATCTGTGCACCAAGAGCTGCACAATTTCGTTCAAAGAGTCACCTTGAAGAGCCACTTTTTTGTGCCTCCCCTTACCGGCAAACAGGTAGGAAGGCGAATCAAACTACAATTCAGATAAAGATTGATCGGAAGAACGTTTTTAAAATGTTTTTTTTTGTAGCTTTCTCTGCTTCCGTGCGCGTGGGACCAAGATTCACATTAAAGAGCCTCTTCATCTATACTCTTTGAGCTGTGCAGCCATGGAGTAGAATGCTCATATGGGAGCAACACACATCGGAGTGAAGAGGTTTATTGTGAAAGAGAAGAGTGGTGGTTCACATGAAAAGTGCAAAGAGCGTTTTTTTATTCTTCTCTTTATTTGCTCTGAGGTGCATTACACCCCTGCCAGGTGGTGATATCGCTATGTTGATGTAGTGACGTTGACCGTAGTCAATGGGGGTTATTCCGAACAGTCACTTCAAGCAAAGTGAAAAGAAAAAAATGAGAGATGATGACGGTGAAAAAAAACATTAAATCGAATCGTTGTCCGTTTATATTATGATTGTCTGGTATTCGTCGTATTTGTTGCTTTTTCAAGCAATTGCATAACATATTACAGATATTTGTAGTAGTTTTGTTACTTTAAAAAACCTGTTTTAATCCACCTAGAGGTGCAATTGTGCCTTTCTCATTTCTCCAAACTATGATTTAATAGCTGGTTCGTACAATATAACTTTATGGAAATGTCTTTCATTCTTATTACACTTGGTAAGTATATATAAGAGCACCTTTTTGCATTCATCGCGGTATCGGTTTGAATCGGAGTTTTCTATGTGATCGACCTCCACAACCCGTAACTCCGGTGCTGGAAGTCGGATGGAGATGGAATTTAATATCAGTTTCTGGGGACGCAACACCTTTCATTTGAGACTAAGTTGAGCAAATCTAGCCATTTTCGAGAAACCAATATAACCGTTATTCTGACTTTGGATGCTTCCGGATCCGTCGATGGTGGCCAGTGTGGCCAAAGAGACTTTGAATGACTGTTGGGGACCTAGATCTACAAATTCAACAGTTGTGTTTACATTTTGGAAAAAAATCACCTTTTTACATTCATCGCAGAATTCGTTAGAATCGGGATTTGCTGCGTGATCGTACGTATCACCCTGTAATTCAGGAACCAGAACTCGGATCCACACAAAATTCAACAGCAGCTGATGGACCTTTCATTTAAAATTAAGTTTGTCAAAATCGGTTCAGAAAATTCCGAGAAACCGATTTGGAAAAATCAACAAATTTTGTTTTGTAACCATACTCTTCAACTCGTAATTCGGAACAAGATGTCGGTTGAAAATGAAATTCAATAGCAACCTATGGGAATATTATACCTTTCATTTGAATCTTAGTTTGTAAAAATCGGTTCAGCCATCTCCGAGTAACCGATGTGGACATTTTGTTAACAAATCCGCACATACACACACATACATACACACATACACATACACACATACACATACACACATACATACATACACAATACATACACACAGATATTTTGCGATCTCGGCGAACTGAGTCGAATGTTATATGAGACTCGGCCCTCCGGGCCTCGGTTAGAAAGTCGGTTTTTGGGGCAATTGCGTAGCCTTTCTATATAAGAAAGGCAAAAGAATAATATTTAATTAGCTTAATAAGCATGAGTTCAATGTTATCTTCATGTGATTATAATTTGCTAAGGTTGGTGGAATGCGTTTGAACGTGTAGCGAATGGGGGTTTAGTAGAGTGGGTGTGGAGGATGCGTCAGAAATCCTTCATCTTATTTCGGTATACGGGGTGGATGAAGGAAATCTGGGCGTGAGGGTGATCCAAGAAAAGGGGAGTGATGAAGGAGGGAGGTGTAAGGGCAAGGTGGGGAGGGGGGGGAAGGGGCGGCTACGCAATACTCAACTGCATATTTTGCCTTCCATTTGAGACTTGGTTTGAGAAAATCGGTTCAGTCATCACCGATGAACCGATGTGACTTTAATTGTGGAATATGCCCGGAATTCCGGACTTCCGGAATCGTCGATAGTGGACAATATATTCAAAGAATGTTTGATTGGCAATCAGTGATCTAGATCTACGATTAGAAGTAATTTGGTGACCATTTCAATAGTTTTTAGCCTCTGAGGTATTACGATTGTACCGATTTATATGGGAAATTCCAGTGTATCCTTACTAACACCCCTGTAACTCCGGAAGCAAGAGTCAGAACCAAATGAAATTCAGCAGCAGTCAATGGCATTACTGTATCTTTCATTTGAAATTAAGTTCGTAAAAATCGATAGAGAATTCGTTGTGGAATGGGTGTGATATTAGCTTAGGAACTTGGCGGGTTCCCCGAGGGCGTCATGAACCGTCATAGGTGGCCAATGTGGTCAAAGCTGCTTTGATTGATCATTAGTGATCTAGACCCGCAAACTAGAGTAATGTTACATCAATTTTAATATGTTTTACATCATTTGAACATTATGGTGGTATCAGTTTATATGGGAATTTGCTGTGTGACCGCACTCTTCAACCCGTAACTCCGGAACCGGAAGTCGGATCAACTAAAAATTCAATAGCAGCTTATGGGAGCGTTATACCTTTCAGATGAAACTAAGTTTGCGAAAATCGGTTCAGCCATCTCTGAGAAAATTGTGTGAGTTTAAATGACACATACACACATACACACACACACACACACATACATACACACATACAGACATTTGCCGATCTCGACGAACTGAATCGAATGGTGTATGATACTCGGCCCTCCAGGCCTCGGTTAAAAAGTCGATTTTTACAGTGATTGCATAGCCTTTCTTTATATGAGAAAGGCAAAAACTAATACGGAAACGCTCACTAATAAGTTTGTTTTTTAAAGCACTGGTAGCATTATCAAAAGACGGCATGAATTGTTAAAAAGTATAAAGTTAAACAACCTTATTGTGTATTAAGACGGTTTGATTTTTCAAACCAATGCGTTTCGATCGAATCCGACTCGTGTCGTTATATTGAGAATGCAAATCACATTCGTTCGAAAAGTGATCCGTCGTAATGCAGAATAAGCTTAATAATAATGTTATGACTAATCTACTCTAACATGAAGTTCTTTTTCGGATGCCAGGTTTCGTAGTTACTGTTTGATTGGACACAGAAATTCGAAAATAGATTTTTTGCGTTCCTTCGTAGGTATATATAAATCTTATTTCATTCGCAGTTCCATGTACACTAGGTTGATATGTAATAACTACACATGAAAAGGTATCATTCAACACCTAATCAGTACTTTTTTGCTTTGATGTTACTAATGTGGTCGTTAGCCTGACATCCCGGATGATTTCTTCGACGATAGTTTGATCTCATCCAGCCCAAATTCTATTTGGTAGAGTGATTGAACACGGGGTGCCATTGAATGGGTGCACGCCCTAATAAACATCGTGTGATTTCAGAACCTAACGACTTGTTCAGGGTATAATCCAAACAATATGTGGAATCGTTGGACTATATGGGTTAAAATTTGTGTATAATATTTTTTTATTTGGGCGGTTTTGCTGCTTGAGAAATCTATTGATTGGGGATCTGTTATTTCGTCGGGAAAACACGGTCTGGTCTGTTATGACGAACGACAGACAGATTTTTTTTGGTGAGACCAAAAAAAAGTTTAGCTCGTGATCTATGATTGTGAGCGATGGCTAATTTAAAGCAATTGGTTTTAAATTTGATCATACACTTAAATTTAGATCAACATTCTGGGGTCATTATTTTAGCCATTTATTATACGTTGGCGCATCGTTTAACTTTTCCCTATTGAAAACAAATTTTAAATTTGGTGGAAACAGCAAAGATTTTTATTAGATAAGGTGTTCCTAAATCATAATTTATGCTGGTAATGTTGTGGTACTACTACCTATTGCAGTAGGTCCATCAACCATAATCCTTATACAAAGGCCAGTGGTTCAGAACAACAATTTAAGGGGAAAATGCATTTTTCGCAAAATCTTTTCATTCAAATTTTTCATCTTCAGAGGAATTTTTATACACGATTTGAATTTTATTTTATTGTTCCATTCCAGCAAACACCGAAAAGTCTCAATACATTTTGCATGTGTACCTGTAAACTGGAAAAAAGGAGAAAAGTGAGACTAGTTATGTAAGCTATGCAAGCTAGGCTCAATGGAGATATCCAAGTCAGTTTTGGATCACATACATTTGGAGCAACATCAGATGTTGCTTCAAGCTGTCCTCAACTCCTATTTGGCAGCTTTCACTTCGTTGTCTGACGTATTCTTGATGGCACATCATTAGCGTTTCTGCATTAGAATTGGCATACAGCCTTTGTTGATTATAAGATTAGGGAATGTGGGGAATAAAGTAATATATAATATTTTTTTGCGCCAGTAAAGCTCCTTGAGAGTCTCACGTACGAGTTCCGAAGGAAATTGAGGTTTCGATGAAGTGCCGGAGCAGTAAGCGAGTTTTACAAGAGGGACTGAGACACTTACTGCTACTGAAATGAAATCTGTAAGTAGCACTAATACATATATAATTTCAGGAACGGTACGAGATGGCGCCGTTCGACTGGCATAGTCTATTCTCATTGGTTCGGAAGTCTTCTTGGTTGATTTTGGTAGATGTCTGCAAGTGGATAGATAAATTCACTTGGGTGGGGGACATGTGGATCCTGCTAGTTGTCGACTCTTTTGACCTTTGGTATGAAGCTTAATCAGGAAAGGTTATTTAGCTCGACCAAGTACAGCAGCTTCTAGAAATGCTGAGTAGCCTTTTCGGGTCGGTGTCGGTGTGACCAGTTCGAGCAGAACCAGATGGACATTCGATTCGAGAAAACTTTATGGGGAATCGCGAGTAAATATTACCCAAATTCTTTATGGGCAGAGATTCTTTTTGTGAAACTTTGAAATGTCTACATCAGTTCAGCTAATCAGAATAATGATAATAGGAAAAAATGAGTATTTGCCTGATCTATATCCTGGCAATCACCACTATTGACTAGAACAGGGACAATCGAATTCTGGTTTAAGATGATGGTGAAACAGCACAGTTGTGGAACAAAGTATTCGCGAATAAGGACTAACACTGCTAGTATTTTTATCGCATCCTTAAATAGTCGATTGATCCGCTTCGAACCAAGGAAACAAAAAGAAAATTAGGAAGAGACGTAAGTGGATTCAATGCGAAATTCTCACTATTGTTTGTTTTATTGTATTGGCTACACCGAAATGTGCAGTTAAGGACATCCTGAACAGAGTCACAAGGTGGCAGCTAAAGTGGCTGCCGTCGTTTCTGCTTTTTTTAATTTCACCGTCAAAATCAAAACGTTGCATTGGCTCGCAAGACAAAATCGTTTGAAACTTGAATGTCTTAGCTCAAATTGCTTAGAGATTTTATCACTGTATGTACGCATATTAGCATAAGCAGATGAATAGATATTTGCGGAATTTTGATTCGTTTAGGAAATTTGTACCTTTTCGTTTTTCAAAACAAATGAAACACGCGGTAAAAAATCAGCCAGCTGATCACTGAACGATACACTTGTGTGCATCCCCTCTTCTACCGGTATAGCACGCTCTAGCTGCACACAGATGTTGTAACGTAAGCCGAACATAACCGAACCTTTGTTGTGATTTTCACCTTAAGTAAAATATGCAAAACGAACAAGTTGTTGCCACTGATATATGTCAACAGAGATATACTTACAGTACAGAGATTTGCGTTCCCACTAAGCAATTACATGTACTTTCTATCTCTATGGCAAGCACAGAACATAACAAGGAACCTAAGTAACCATAAACATTGCACAATATTTTCTATACATGCACTAATGTTATTGTTATTTATCAGTGTGCAATCGGGCTGTCTCAATAACCTATTTTTGCAACCTATGTACATTAAATGTACACCTATCGGCTCACCGTTGCACATGTCAGTGTGTGCAGTGCTCTGTGCATCTAGAACTATGTACCCGCCTTCCCATGAGCGTTATGGTGGCTCAGAGTTTGTCCTTTCATGTTGCTCAGGGATACATTGCTCCTATGCACATCCACACATAAGCACACATGCATACAGAATCTGATCATCCCTGTTGCAGTCAATATTCATATTTGTTACGATCCTCAATTTTTTCTATCATCATTATGCTGAGTAGCCAGATGGGAAAAGTTCTTTTAGGGTTTCACAAAAAGAATCTCTGCCCATAAAGGACATGAGAAATATTTATCCACAATTCCATATAAATTATTCTTGAAACCAATTAACGAATGTCGATCTGGTTCGATTTCGAGACCGAATCAACCCGAAAGGGTTGCTTACCATTTCTAAGAGCCGTTGTGCTTGGTCGAGCTAAATGATCATAAAAAGTCCTGAATAATTGACTATTTTTTAGGAGCCACTCCTGTACTCCTTTCCCGAACTAACCCGTACCCAAGGTCAAAGTCGATAACCAACAGGATCCACATATCCCTCCATCCAAGGGAAAAGATATATCCATTTGTAAGTAGAAGCACACGTCTACCAACCAGCCGTGAAGACATTCGAACCAATGAGAATGGACCATGCCAGTCGAAGGCCACAGGCCTAGCGCCATCCTGTACAGTCCCTGAACTGTTTGAGCTGGAATAATAATGTATGTTACTGCTACTTACAGATTACATTTTAGGGGTAGTGTCTCACTTCCTCTTTTAAATCTTACATACTAAGTTGCAGCTTGCTCATCTCTTCTGCTATTTTGACAACGTCAGTCGATCGTCTCATAGAATCGATATCTCTGTCATTGAATCCGCCATTTTCTTTGGAACTCTGGTGGCATAAATATCAACTATCTGAAGCAAAAAAGACATTATATGTCAATTCATACATATTCCCTAATTTTAAAATCAACAAAGGCCGTCTGCCTATTTTAATGCAGAAACGGGAATGATGTGACCATCAAGAATACGTCAGATAACCTCAATTGACCCCTTTCGACACCAGTCTAGCCTTACCAAGCCGTAACGTGGGTGGCGGCGTGAAAGCTGCCAAATCGGGGTTGAGAACATCTTAAAGCAACATCTGATGTTGCTCCAAATGTATGTGATCCAAAACTGACTTGAATGGTTCCATTGAACATAGTTTTCATACTTTACATCATTAGACTCACTGTTCTCCATTCACCCACGATTATACATTTGCACTAATCTGCCCCAACAAACATTTCGTGGTTTTATAAACGTTTTAACAGTTGCTTTATTCAGCTCTAGCTGAACATGGGAAGTATAGGCGTAATCATATATCGTTTATTTCACCCTTAACCATCTGGATTTGGAGAATTTATTCAACTTGTCTGATTAAGATACATTAAAGAACAATTCTTCAGCAAGATACAGCCTGAAGAAAACCACAGTTCAGCTTTATCAATAAACCTTTTCGTTACTGCTATTCAGCTGAGAGAATTATCATAGGAAAATATTAAAAAAGATAATTAATTTCAAGTTACACACGCCATCAATCTCTTTGGAAGCTATCTTTTTTTTATTAATGTTACGTTACAGTTAGAGAAAAATTGCATTACCTTGTTGGATATCATAACACGTACCTGGATTCGAACCCGCAACCTGTTGAATACTAAGCACTTACCTTACTGTCTGCACCAATCTTGCATACATCGAATGTTTAAGATTTCACCGATGTATCGAAAAGTCTAGGCTGCTGAATAGAGTCTGTACAAAGGCTACAGTAGCCTTTGATAGATTTGAGTGAACCTAGTTGGCTTGGGTTCGAATCCCAACCTACGATAATTTTTTTTATTCGATGATTTTTTTAATTTGATAATTTTCAGATCATTCATGAATTTTAAATTAGACAATTTACTAGTTTCGAAAACTGATGATTGTAGACGTTTTTGTATTCAACATGAGGACTTACGCTTGTCACAAAACATTTAGATAAGTAAAAATGGGTGTCATATGAAAGAGGTGGTAACTGAATGATGGATTGAAGCCATTTATAATTCTAAGGTGGAAATCTCCTCGATTTATTCACCACTCCCTGCCAAATAATTTTCTTTTCCATGTGATTTTTTTTTGGTAAACGGTAGTCGCTGTTCGAATTCAATAGTTTATATATTTATATCAATTATTTTTTATTGGAATGAAAATACGTTTAAACTCATTGTACCTTTGTCTGCAAGTCGATAAGTAAAAAAAATCCATGGTAACAATACTAGTGTCAAAAATTTACAGCAACGTTCGAACAAATAGTTTCGCTAGAGGGCGCGTGTGATTTGGTAAGCTTGTACATTGAAAAATTTACTTATTACTCGGCTGTGCGGGGATTTAGCTGAGTTCAACTAATGTGGTTTTTGTTTGAAGCGAAACTGAGTCAGTTTCTAACCCCAACTGCTGTCAAAATGTATGAACTGACAGCGGTTGGGGTTAGACCTAACTCAATTTCGGATTCAAGCGAAATCGCCATAAGTGTGTATGTATATGCAAGTTATTGGAATGTTTTTTTTTAGGTTTGCTAATGCATCGAACCAACTCGATAACTTCTTTTTGTTAGCAATGACATTTTTCAGGATGAAATTGAAATTGTAAATCAATTACATGAAATTATAAAAAACTGTATGAATGTTATAAGAGCAAACCGTTGAAGCAACGAATAGAATAAGAAAAGGGTTCTAAATGTGCTAATTTGAGAAGTTCTTCACTTAAAAGTAAAAAAATAATGTGCGTGTATTGGGACTCGATCCCAGGTCGGTTACCAATAGTCATGCAAACCATGACTTATAGTGTCACTTTTAGAGTAGGAACAATTACCTTTATTAAACACTTAATTCAGCTAAAAGTCAAAAAAAAGGTGGTATAAAGGCAAATGTATAAGTAGAAACAACCTTTTGAAAACATGTAGTTCAGCTTAATGAATAAAGGTTATAGTATTGGCAACAGAATCATTTATTCAACTCGTAATTCAGCCTAATTGGGATGGTTGAATAAAAGCATTACTATTGCTACGGCTACATTTGTTAGTAGTATAGTTCAGCCTAGTTTGAACTGGCGAATACTGGAGTTTAAATAAGCTGAATAAACTGTTAATGTTTAAATAGTTCAGCGAACAGTTTATTCAGCTTTCATAGCCTTTAATCTGCTTTTAATCAGACAAGTAGTTTTATAGCTCAGCTCCTAATGTTTGTTGGGTATATCACTTACAATGCAATGAAGCTCAATCGGGATTACACATTCTTATCACAATGACAATTTTTTTATAAAGGTATTCTGAAAATGCGTGCATGCATGAAACCAATTTATCCACCATTCCAAAAATTTTCCTGCCAGAAAATCCTATTTGCCAAGAAATATAGTGAGTGCATGAATTGTTTTCTGCAAACACACGCTAGAGTTCGCTGCACCCAATTATGCGAAAAGATGATTCGAAAACGACATAAACCTAGAAGCACCAGATTTAACGGTACACGAAATTTCCTCAGTTATCGTACCGGGCCACTGTAATTGATCGCAATGGTAGTAAAATGCAATCCCAATGGGTGAGGAGAGCCTACCATATATTTACTAAATGTTAACAACTGTTCAAATCGTTTCAATAGTCCCTCCCAAACTCAATATTTAAATTATAAGCGTAAAAAATTCAGTCAGTCAACATAGAATGTGTGAAATAAAGTATCTATTTACTTAATTGGTCGTAGATCCTCATAAAAACACTTTCTCCAAAAGGGTTCGACTAAAATTCCATAGGACCCCCGCAACAATTTATGTTCATGATACTTCTGAAAAATGTGGCAATGACCATATAGAGTAATTACACCAATTATGGATATACTATGTCCGTCATAATAATGTTTTCAATTTGTTAGTAGTTATTATTTTCAATAGGAACATAATTTCCGAAATACATATGGTGGGATATGCTTCAGTTTTTGAACTTCTGAATCAATAGTAGAATATGAAAAATATATTTCATGCATGCTAATATAACACAATAATTTCACAGACTAGCTAGCATAGACTTATGTTGCCGGTGAACTATATAAGGAGCAACTTAGAATTTGCCTGGCTCGCCCTAATCAGTCCTAGTTCTGAACCTTGAAAGAGACAACAGGCCGTCGTCGTGGGCTACATAGGCCGTGTGTCGGGCAATCTTAGATTAACACTCTAAACACAAAAGACAATCGCGCGCCTCGATGGTCCGCCGCAGCAGAATATGTAACGTCAATCTACTTCTATCACTACATAACACTGCGTGAAAACAACTACTCATTAACAGAAGTAAACGGATAAATCCGGAACTTTAGGTACGAATCTGAACCTTAAACCAGATCCGAAAACCTTTCAACAAATTACGTGCCCGATACCCGAAGACCAAAAAGAGGCTTTCCATTCCCACCCCAGAACGTCAATACCAAGCGATGGGAATTAAGCCGGCCCCTTCCGGAATCGCAACGACTATCCCCGGGGGATGAGAGTAGCCGGGAACCCACAAACAGTAACACAAATAACCAATATCTTACATGTAACGAATAAGAACTTACATGTAACGATGAGTTTATTTTCCCCTGGAGCTACATACTCTTAAAAGTTGATCTATGACGTAATGGAACATGCTTTTAGATTCCATCAAAACATCTCTTCAATTGACTTTCAATACCAAGTAGAGGCGCATTCCCAATCATCTATATTGATTGATGGCCTATATAAAATATATGTAGCAAAATGAAAAAGCTTCTATGTTTATTTGGTCTTATCCAATCACATTGTGAAAATTGAAATCATAAGTTTCATTTTTAACTGGAAAATACTATCCACAGACGAACAGGAGTGCAAACAAAGCTTATTATCTTCAACAACCAATTAATTATAACGAACTGTTTCAAGCGTATCCGGAAACTGTCACTTTCCTTATTTCCCCTTGTTTGTACCATCCTCCACATCCCAAAATGTTATCCAAAAACAAATTTGTCACACAAGTCGTGCCTAATAAAAATAACTTTTTGTTTGACAATTATTTCTTCTAAAAAACCAACAGCTATGTTCCCTCCCCTAGGTTGACGGGTTTGACGGTATTGCAAACATCTTCAAGCATATTTCAGCGTCAGTTTTAAAGAAGCTCTGGTAGACAACTGCTTTAAGGTGGTTATTGCATTACGCCTCGATAGTGGTGCCAAAGGCCTTTTTTATGTTTTGTGTTTTTTATACTCTGCACCAGCCCAAACTAACAGTCAACTAAGAGCCTGTGCACACTGGCGTGGCCGATTGGCGGGTCGCCGTGGATTGACTTTTTACTAACTCTGCTCTTTATTTCATTTTATTTATTTTCGGTCTCATGCGTCATATTCCTCTGATGACTTCTCCGAGTTAATTTAACATAAAAAGGCAACATTGCTGTCAACAATGACTATTCGCTGCCATCAGACGTAGCCAGGTTTTAGAAAAATTGAGATGTACTTTCATACTCAGTTGAATCAGATAAGTAGGAACGAACAACAAACTGCAAGTAGCATATTACACATGTCTTATTTTAACATCATGCATATTTGTATTAACATATTATTTACAGGTAACACACATATCTCAACACACAACACTTCCCATACACACGTAAACATTCACACACGCAAATATACAAATGCTCGACAGGTGACTGGGCCAAGTGCATTCACTCGTAGGATCTATCATTTCGACGATCGCCTCGATTCTACGAAACCAGTGCACAATTAAGCTGACATAAGCTATTCTCGTCTGGTGAATGCATGTAACCTGGAAGCCCCAGACACGACAGGACGAGACGGACAGATGACGGACTGGACTCGACGGGGCCTAGTTCAGAGTTTTAGGCATTCTTCAATGCACGGCTAGTAGGGCATTGCAAAAAAATTTTTTTTTTGAATTCTCAAAGGCCCCCCCTCTCATATTGTGACAAATGTCAAAGTAAGCTCAGATGCCAAATTTCACATCATTTGGACAATTTTAGACCCCCGCCCACTTCGCTTGAAATTTTTTGAAATTGGTACTATGGGAAAATATGGTGGAAAAATACATTAAATGCTATAACTTTTGAAGTAGCAATCAGAAAATTACAATTTCTACCTCTTTTGAAAGGAAATAATCTTAGTATTTGAATAAAGATATATTTGTTTCTTGAAAGATACGGGAAAGTGGGGTACTGGGTCATTTTGGCCCCAAAATCCCTTATTTTTAATGATTTTTCTGCTCCGTGATGCAAATCATACATATTTTGTAGTTTTTATTATGTAAAAAAATCTCAGAAATCGAACGGAATCTTTTTGACCTTTGTCCGAATACGAGAAGTTGGGGTTAAATGGCCTTTTGACATTCATATTAAACTTCATCATTTTCTCGTGAATATATCTCTATTATTCTTCACTCAATTTTCTTAAACTATACCTTGCTGAACGTGGAAAATCCTTAGGATTATAACAAAAATAGATTCGTTGCCGGTAAAATTCAGGAACATCAAATTATCTGACATATAGTGTCGATTTCACATTTTTATCAGAAAATCGCACATATTAACTCCATTTAACAACAAAATTCTTATTTAATTTACTACTTTTAGTGTAAAATATGCTTAGGGATCACATGAGAAAAGTTTCATTCCTGGAAAAATAGGGGAAGTCGAGGTATTAGGACAAATAATGAAAAAAATAAAATTTGTAGAGTAAATATCAAAAAGTTTGATGTTTCTGAATTTTACCTTTAACGTTTTTATTTTTGTTTTATTCCTCAGAATTTTACACGTTCAATAAGCTACATTTTATGAAAATTGATTGAAGAATAATAGAGATATATGCATGAGAAAATGATAAAATTTAATATGACTGACAAAAAGCCCTATAATCCCAACTTCTCGTATTCGAACTAAGGTCAAAAGGGCTCCGTTCGATTTCTGAGATATTTTCACATTAGAAAAACTACAAAATATGTATGATTTGCATCATGGAGCAGAAAAATCGTTAAAAATAGAGGATTTTGGGGCCAAAATGACCCAGTACCCCACTTTCCCGTATTTTTCAAGAAACAAATATATCTTCATTCAAATACTAAGATTATTTCCTTTCAAAAGAGGTATAAATTGTAATTTTCTGATTGTTACTTCAAAAGTTATAGCATTTAATGTATTTTTCCACCATATTTTCCCATAGTACCAATTTCAAAAAATTTCAAGCGAAGTGGGCGGGAGTCTAAAATTGTCCAAATGATGTGAAATTTGGCATTTGAGCTTACTTTGACATTTGTCACAATATGAGAGGGGGGGCCTTTGAGAATTCAAAAAAAAAAGTTTTTTTTTGCAATGCCCTAACGGCTAGCGACCTCAAAAAAAAGCAATTATTCCTTCTAAAAAACCAACAGCTATGTTGTTGTCATCTTTTATTTCATCAGTGCTTTTATGGTCGTTATCGTTGCTCAGAATAATATAGCGGAGGAGGATAACTCCAAACCTTTAACACATTCCCTCTGATGCAAATATTAATAAAAAATCGCTGTGCGGCAGATGGTTCCATTAGTCGCTCCAATCTCAAAAATATTTCATATACCAGAGTCACAAAAAACTGGTTAAATTAATTTCAATCGTTAATAAAATTCTAGAAACTCATACTACATTACAAATTTCCAACAGATTTACAGAGTTGCTAAAATGTAAAAAATAAAATCGACAATCAAAATTCAAATTATTAACCGCCTCATCTCAGTTGCATCTTTTTTTCTATTCCAAAAGTCACCCACATTAGTCACTTTCCATATTCCCTTAGTCGCCTAATGTGACAAAATTTGTCACCTTGGTGACATCTCTCACTTTAAGTGAGATGACTTGAAAATTTCCGATCACCTTAGTCACGTGAGATTTGTGTCACCTCACCGAAAGTAACCGTCAGAATAACCCCCAATATATGGTGGGCCCAGCCGCCTATGCCTCCCATCCTCTTGCATCGGTTTGTTTTAATTTTAACCAAGGGAGATGTTTATTGTAATTTTTTTTTGTTGTACCTGCACCAACAGACTCTTTGGCCCCAATGGTGGTTGCTTAAACAAATTGCATTTCAGAATAGATAATATTTTAACTATAATCGAATTCCTCGTCCGTTTGAAGTCAGAGGCCATCGCCACTCTGTTAAAAATACGCTGGAGTCCGGTAAAAGCGCGAACGTAATTGGTTCTCCTGAACGGAACTTGCAGAAGAGAGTTATTGCGTAGAGCTCGAACGCGGGCTTGAAGATCTAGACGTCCAAGGATTGTAGGGCAATCCACCCTGGTAGACAGTAAGTCGAAGACGAACAGGGCTCGAGAGCAGTCCCTCCGGATGCCTAGAGTATCGAGCTGTATTAACTGACACCTGATTTCGTAGGTCGGCAGCTGAAATCTGTTTTGCCAAGGAAGATGTTGGAGTGCAAAACGTATGAACGGGCGTTGGACGGCTTCGAATCTGTTAACACCGTTCTGGTAGTGCGGATTCCAAACAACAGAACAATATTCTAGTGTTGATCGAACCAACGAGCAATAGTGATTTTGAACAGTATACGTCCCTAAAGTTTTTCGTATTCGGAAAATGAACCCAAGCTGTCTTGATACCTTATCCACGATGTACGAAGTATGTGCACAGAGACCAGACGTCCATCTTCAGCATTCAACTTGTGTAAAAATTCCTAACGTTTTCGAAGGTAGTTGAGATATCTCCAAGCGTGCTACTGTCGTCATGTTTTTAGTGGCTGAGTTCGACTGAATTGACAGCGGTTATACTTCTACCCAGTCAAATCAGTCCGGAACCGGTTCAGACTTCCGAGTGGATTCAGTATGAATTCCGACTCCAATGCATCAACTGATTGAGTCGGAATCGGTTGTTTTCTTTGAGCAAGATTAGTATGGAATCCATTCCGGATTTCGAATCGGTTCCGGAATGGATTTGACGGATAGTTGGGATAAGGTGGTGTAGCGGCGCTAGTGTTTTATCAATTCAAATCTATACACACATTTTATTAATATATTTGTTCGATCATGGATGTCTGTTCTCTGTGGTATGTGGTTTGAACATTAGTGCCGAATCCATGATGTCTCCGAGATCCTTGACGTGATAGTGTCTTGGAATGCTCTAGTTGAAGAATTTGTAGTTAAACTGAGTCGGATGGCGTTTCCGCGTGAATGTAACAGCGGAGCATTTACTCAAGTTTGAAGCGATTCTGTTTGGATCACACCACGTACTAAAACATAGGTTTTATCCCGTATTTGTCGAAAAAATTTCATGTTGTCGGTAAAAGAAAGGCGGGGTTCTTGTAATGTGATGTTGACGCCATTAATGTAGAGGAGGAATATTACTGGATGGCATCTTTGTGGGATGTCGGATGTAGCGAAGAATGGTGCAGATAGACAGTCCTTAATGCTGATTTGTAGGTGCCTTCTATCGAGGTAGGAGTTGTTCATGAACACCGAGTTTGACCAGCTTCGCTATTGTGATATCACGGTTGATTTTGTCGAAGGCCGCAAATAGATCCATGTAAATAGCATCGGTTTGCAATCCGTCAGCGAATCTATCGAGTACATATATGAACGAGAGCAGGTTAGTCGTTGTCGATCATTTAGGCATAAAACCGTGTTGGTTGTCTGCAATGTAGTGTTTGCAGTGAAAGAAAATAGAATCCAAACCAACCAGCTTCAATAGTTATAATACGGCAGTTAAACACCTGTTTCCCCGATAATTATAATCAATATTGGATTTACTCCCCTTTTATGAAGTGAAAACATGTGCGCTGCTTTCCAGCAGGAAGTGAATGTTCCAGTACTGAGGGATAGCACGAAGACTCGCCGAAGTGGTTCAAGAAGCCCTCTGATGTTCTTTTTAACAAAATTGAGAAAACGCCTTCAGGGCCCGGAGAACTAAATGCTTTAAAATTGGAATTTGCTGCATGAATAGCAGCATTATCGAAGGAAATTCGCTTGATGGTTCGTACTGGAGAAGAAGTTTGAAGGATTTACAAAGATAGGAACTTCACGCAATTAAGTTAGGAAGAGCCCCCCGGTCAGCGTGGCAAGCAGAAAGTTAGCAAAAGCTGAGCAAAGCGAAATTGATGCTGGCAGAGTTTCTGCGAGCATTTTGCGCGTTTTGTGCGAGAATTCTGGCAACGAATTCGTTGAAATGCAACAACCATTTCTGACAGAAGCGGTTAAACCAACCGATGCTGCTCACTTTTATCCAGAATCCAGCCAGAAATGTACGGCTAAGATCTCTGCACGCTTCCTGCCACCAGTGTTACGAAATTTCAAAATCAGTTACCTATTTCTGCTTGCGTTTACCGAAACCGCCATTCAGATTCAACGCCTCCCTCATTCATTCACTTTCCAGCTGACTGAAATTTCATGCAGAATCGAATGCTTGAGTGCAGAGGAAATATAAATTCATTCACCAACCAAAGCATTAATTTGTTATTATGTGGACAATTTCAAGGCTGAAGTTAGCATCTTCTACATTTTCGAGCATAAGGGAACTGGGTAATCTATATTTGGTGCACTTTTTTTTCAATAATCCCTCTCAGAGCTAGAATAGAAATAAAATTCACTTTGCTTCTGAAACCGAACATGTCCGTACCTGAAAGCGCTGCGTCGGCCGAACGAATGACGATTGAAACGAACCAAAAATTTCATTCATCGCTGCGGGCGTGAATTGAATTTTGTTTTCTTTCAAGTTCAGGCAACGATGTCAATTTTTTAAGCTCTGCCTGCCACATCTTTGTCAGATGTTTTGCTCGATTCGTGCTAAATTCTACAATTCTACCAGGTAGGAATTGCCAGAATCTTTGCACAGTTTATGTCCGAGTTATGCCAGGGTTTTGCTCGGATCCTGTCAAAATTTGCCAGAAAACGCGAGCGAAACCGAGTTCGCCCTAGCTCAACTAACCCGACAGGATACGCGCAGAAATCTGACAGGGCTGCCAAACCAAGACTTACAGAAATCTAGCAGAGCGGTCTCTGCCAGAAAATTTGCTCACTGGGCCCCTGCTAGGCGGTCAAGCCAACATTGTATTGTATATTTATTGGGGCTTTAACCTGGTTGGTCATTCGCCCTCGATTCAAGTCAACATCTCCCTTTGTTAAAATTAAAACAACCCAATGCAAGAGCATGGGAGGCATAGGCCTAGAAGCGGCTGTGACCACCATATGTTGACTACGGTCAATGTCTGTACAGGGGGATGCCACCCCCTGGTTGGGAATTATCGACTCCGCGCGAAATTTAAATTTTGTAATTTATTTCTCGCGTCAATAAAAATATTATATATTCAATTTTATATTAATTTAAGTGGATTTAAAATAGTAGATAAGGAAAAAAGCGAAAAATTTCAATAAAATTGCCTTTGGTTCTCTTCAATCCATTTTCGGGTCCATAATTTTTCTTGGATTGGTTTCAAATTTTTCAGGTGTTTTTGTTAGGTTAAAAGGAAACTTTTTCAGCCCGGCGCTCGTTGATATGGCTATTTTGAAATTTTGTCTAACAAATCGCGGCCAGGCCAATGGTAACCCAGCTGCACACACTCGTTCGTGTCAAAGACGATGTTTTGAATATAAAGACACGCGGAGAGAAAAACAGTAAATTTGGTTGTACGGTTTACCATGGTATTTTGTCTGCTGGTTTTGTGTAAACAGCGAGTGACTTGTAGTTTTAATGAATGCTTGACGAATTTCTGCGAACAATGCGACTCGCATTGTTTTACGTTACTGAGCCTGTCTTCAAGTTTTTTGTTGCACTAAAGAGGATCAAGAATGCAGTTGATTAATAGCAATATTGCCGCACAGACTTTGCTGATGCCATGGAAAATTATTATTTATGACGAATTCCACGATATTAGGAGAAAACTAGTTGATAAGTTTATAATGTTCAAACTTTGCATCTACCAGCTATATAAAATGAGGGACTGGGCAGTCAATCAATGGTTTTGTAAATTTTTAATGCGTTAAAATTTTCTCGTATTTTATTTGCAACATTAAAACTATTTCGTGTGTATGTATATAAAGTTTACACTTTTCTTATCATAATCACATTTATTTCTTTTTATTTAAATCTCAATACTCCCCACGAGTTACATCCTAAATCCACCATATTTATTTAAATTGCTCGTTTGGAACCGTTGTTTTGGGTTCTTTTAGCTTCAGTCTTCGCGCATCTTTATATAAGCGTCATCTCTGGTTCGCGTGGGCAGAGTTCAACCTCGCCAAAGGAGAGTAAGTGCGCTCGATAAACTTTTTTGACAGTTGGGAAACGGGTGCATGCACGGTAAAAAAAACTTTACACATTTTATGTATTCAAATTGCCCATTTTCAGAAGTTCAGAAGCTGTCAAAAAATGGGTATTTTTTGTTTCTAACAATGCACAGTGGTCCGAATCCAGAATTTAGGATGACAAAAATATTTGTGACTAAACTACTGGTTCTAGAGATTTCATGTCTTCGGAACAAATAATCTGTGTCAATTCAGGCATCTTTTGAGATGGGTGACATTAGGGTGGTCCTTATTGTTTGTACGATCTGAAAATCATTTTCGAAATAAGAAGAGATAGAACAATGAAGTGTTCCTCAAAATTTTAGTACAACCTTTTTCAAGCAACTTTGTTGAGGACGTCATATTTGTAACTTTAATGGTTTTAATTTTACAGCTATTAAAATGTTGTTTGATAGGGTATCCCTAACAAAATCAGTTTTTTCGTTATAACTTTTTAAATAATTTTTTTTCCGTCAATTGCGTCTTCACAAAACTTTTAGAGCTTATTAAGACGAATATTATTTATATAGACATATTTGAGATAGCTCATTTAGTTCAAAAGTTATGAGCATTTTTAGCAAAAAAAAACACAACCTTTTCAAATGTTGATATCTTAAAATGGAGCAAGTGAAATTGATCTCTTCTTTTTGCATTCGAAAGATCACAATTAATAGTATGTTTTATGAAAAAATCTCAGAGGTCATTTTTGTTTAACTCATTTTATTTTAGTTTGAATATTGAGAATATTACTACTAATTGTAGCATTAAAAGTGCAACGGTCAGTGTAACCTAGCAACTATTTTTAAAATAAGATCAGATATTTAAACAAAATCTCAAATAAAACTGGCCAAGTGTGGCAAAGGGCCCACTGAGTTGTTATTTCTCATGTAGTCGTGTATCAATCCATCTGAACAGCGGAGAACGTAGTGTGATGGTTAGCTAGCCATCCTAGTCACACATATTTTAATTTACAGTATCAACTTTGTTAGCTATTTTCGGAAAATTTATGAATAAGAGAAACGAAAGATGTTAAAATCGAAAAACAGATAGGTATTCTAAAGTTAATCATTAATAAACTTAGAACGGAAAGCTAGAGCTAGGCAGGATCATATGGGCATGATCGAAAGGAAATGTTAAGAATCGGTGGTCGATGACGACGTTTTGAGAAGGAAACACCAAAGTGGCGTGTTGGAAAGACGACAAATCGTTTAAGAAAAGATCGAGCCTTCGAATTAATGAGCCATTACCTAGTGGAGGCAATTCCAATGATGGCAACGCGACAAGAAAAGTTTTTGAAGAATGGAGTTTGTGAGATCACGGGTTTGAATGCAGATTTATTGGAACGATTAGGTATCATTCTCGCCGTTATCAATAGCAAAGCAAAAATAAACTCCCAAGTTTTTGCAGGCTATTTGGAAGCAACGAGAATGATTTACGATCACGAGTACGGTTGGTTCCTCTATCTCCAACCCTTCATAAACTTTTGGAACTTGGTTCGTCTATCGTCAAGCATGCTTTTCTTCCTGTTGGTAGCGTAAATATGTTCCATGTTGATGTCCGAATCTTTTTCAAAAACAAAAATATCAAAAAATCAACACAATACTCTTGTTCAACATTAATTTTTACGTAAGAAACAACTCACCTCCTGTTTTTTACGTTGATTAAATGTAATGTACTGAGGACGAAAGACAATTCGTTTCCGCAGAACAACACGCGAAAACATAAACGACGTCGTAACTAATACAGCTGCTTCACGGCAACAGCCGAAATGATAGTCGTCAACGATGCTCTCTACCGTGTATCTAATTCACGCAACACGAGCTACTTCTGCAATAACATTGCAAAGATGCTGCCCTATACTTATTGTACACCCGTACCTGTTTGACCCCATTCTACTCTATGTATTTCGATGGTTTTCTCGGTACTTGCGGATAGACTTATTCCTCGTTTCTAAAGCCTTTTCACTGAGGCATTAGAAACGAGGAATAAGTCTATCGGCAAGTTTCGAGAAAACCATTCAAGAAAATTTAGCAGCGTTGCCAATATTAAAGATGCATTAAAAAATTGCTACTTACTTCGGACCCTATGATCTTGTTGAAAAATAGGTCAAATAATGTTCCAGATTTCTAGATCTTCCGGATGCTACCCGGATCTTGCTTACTCGTGACAAATTAACAGCAACTATTTTTAAAATAAGATCAGATATTTAAACAAAATCTCAAATAAAACTGGCCAAGTGTGGCAAAGGGCCCACTGAGTTGTTATTTCTCATGTAGTCGTGTATCAATCCATCTGAACAGCGGAGAACGTAGTGTGATGGTTAGCTAGCCATCCTAGTCACACATATTTTAATTTACAGTATCAACTTTGTTAGCTATTTTCGGAAAATTTATGAATAAGAGAAACGAAAGATGTTAAAATCGAAAAACAGATAGGTATTCTAAAGTTAATCATTAATAAACTTAGAACGGAAAGCTAGAGCTAGGCAGGATCATATGGGCATGATCGAAAGGAAATGTTAAGAATCGGTGGTCGATGACGACGTTTTGAGAAGGAAACACCAAAGTGGCGTGTTGGAAAGACGACAAATCGTTTAAGAAAAGATCGAGCCTTCGAATTAATGAGCCATTACCTAGTGGAGGCAATTCCAATGATGGCAACGCGACAAGAAAAGTTTTTGAAGAATGGAGTTTGTGAGATCACGGGTTTGAATGCAGATTTATTGGAACGATTAGGTATCATTCTCGCCGTTATCAATAGCAAAGCAAAAATAAACTCCCAAGTTTTTGCAGGCTATTTGGAAGCAACGAGAATGATTTACGATCACGAGTACGGTTGGTTCCTCTATCTCCAACCCTTCATAAACTTTTGGAACTTGGTTCGTCTATCGTCAAGCATGCTTTTCTTCCTGTTGGTAGCGTAAATATGTTCCATGTTGATGTCCGAATCTTTTTCAAAAACAAAAATATCAAAAAATCAACACAATACTCTTGTTCAACATTAATTTTTACGTAAGAAACAACTCACCTCCTGTTTTTTACGTTGATTAAATGTAATGTACTGAGGACGAAAGACAATTCGTTTCCGCAGAACAACACGCGAAAACATAAACGACGTCGTAACTAATACAGCTGCTTCACGGCAACAGCCGAAATGATAGTCGTCAACGATGCTCTCTACCGTGTATCTAATTCACGCAACACGAGCTACTTCTGCAATAACATTGCAAAGATGCTGCCCTATACTTATTGTACACCCGTACCTGTTTGACCCCATTCTACTCTATGTATTTCGATGGTTTTCTCGGTACTTGCGGATAGACTTATTCCTCGTTTCTAAAGCCTTTTCACTGAGGCATTAGAAACGAGGAATAAGTCTATCGGCAAGTTTCGAGAAAACCATTCAAGAAAATTTAGCAGCGTTGCCAATATTAAAGATGCATTAAAAAAATTGCTACTTACTTCGGACCCTATGATCTTGTTGAAAAATAGGTCAAATAATGTTCCAGATTTCTAGATCTTCCGGATGCTACCCGGATCTTGCTTACTCGTGACAAATTAACAGCTTACATGGGCCTTTCGCCGCACTTAAGCAGGGTGCTGGGAATGTTTTCCGATTCCCAAATGGATTCTACCAAGGCTGTGACTAAAATAATAATTCAGCGGATTCTTCGCCACATTATGACGTAGTGCTGGAAAGGTTTTCCGCGGCTCAGGCGGAACGAAATACATCGGAAACAACTCAGCGGGCCCTTTGTCACACTCGAGAGGTTTTATTTGAGATGTTGTTTATCTATCTGATCTTATTTTAAAAATAGTTGCTAGGTTACACTGACCGTTTTACTTTTAATGCTACAAATAGTAGTAATATTCTCAATATTCAAACTAAAATAAAATGAGTTAAACAAAAATGACCTCTGAGATTTTTTCATGAAACATACTATCAATTGTGATCTTTCGAATGCAAAAAGAAGAAATCAATTTTACTTGCTCCATTTTAAGATATCAACATTTGAAAAGGTTGTGTTTTTTTGCTAAAAATGCTCATAACTTTTGAACTAAATGAGCTATCTCAAATATGTCTATATAAATAATATTCGTCTTAATAAGCTCTAAAAGTTTTGTGAAGACGCTGTTGACGGAAAAAAAATTATTTAAAGTTATAACGAAAAAACTGATTTTGTTAGGGATACCCTATCAAACAACATTTTAATAGCTGTAAAATTAAAACCATTAAAGTTACAAATATGACGTCCTCAACAAAGTTGCTTGAAAAAGGTTGTACTACAATTTTGAGGAACACTTCATTGTTCTATCTCTTCTTATTTCGAAAATAATTTTCAGATCGTACAAACAATAAGGACCACCCTAATGTCACCCATCTCAAAAGATGCCTCAATTGACACAGATTATTTGTTCCGAAGACATGAAATCTCTAGAACCAGTAGTTTAGTCACAAATGTTTTTGTCATCCTAAATTCTGGATTCGGACCACTGTGCAATGAGTACATTTTATCCATTCCACAACTACTCGATGAGGTAATGGCAACGGGTATATTGATCTTAACAATGGGTGAAAAATCCTTAAGAATTATTTCAAGCGAGCTAACCTACAAACTAAGGATCGTAGCGGAACCTGCAAATTATCGGCCTACATCGGAGTCCGTGGCGGAAACGGAACATTTCGGCAACGCTCCGAAAACAACGGCTGTTTAATGACTACTAAGGATGTTGCAGTTCTACATTTTTAGAGCAGCCAAAAGTTCCAGCCATCAAAAATATATCCAGTTGGCAGTTTTATTTTGTCAAGGAGTTTTGGAATAGGATCTCTATCTAGATTCCTATACTTTTATAAGGAGACAATAATGTAAAATGAATGTTATTTTGTTTTTTTTTTAAATTCAGAAATAATTTTATTGACAGTATTTTTCATTGTGGTGCGATTTTCATGAATGAGTATTTTTTACGCATTTTGTTGTAGCAGTTCTGCGAAAAATAGTAGGTAAAACATACCCAGGTTGACGTACAAGGTCTGTACTCATTTATGGATACAAACTCTTCACCCATTTGATGAGTTATTCCACTTTTATGGAAAATGCGTAGTTTTCTATGCATTAATGGGTACTTTATTTTATCAGTGTGTGGTACTGGAAACTGCCCTCTAAGAACGGTTGGTTTCAAAACCGTCCAATGAAGGACGTTCGTTGGACTAATTTGGACAACGGCTAAATAACCGTTAAACGAACTTCCATCGTTGGACCCGTGTTGAACGATTTCAGTAGGTGGTATCCGAAATATGTACACTCTTCAAGATCGAACGAAGCAGTTTTAATGTAGAATACATTTAAGCTTTCAATATAAGGGTCCCGTTTCAAAATATCGGCTGAGGCGCTGCGTCAGATTTTGAACGTTAATAACTTTTATCATACTTAACAGAATGATTTGATTTTTAGGCCAATTTGTTGAAAATATGTTCCTCTATGCAGTATTAAAATTTGAAGTATGTATAACATGCACTAATAACAAAAAAATGTGTTTTGAAACATCTTTCGAAAACGACTCGGAAAAGTGAAAATTTTCAGCCCATCCCGCACAGAGCCATCAATATGGTGCATCAACCGAACAATAAAATAATGAAAAGTTTATGTATAGGTCCACTACATGTTTGTTCCTATGATTATTCGTATTGGGTTGCTCGACGAGAGCAGTTGGTGGGGGAAAGACGGCATATTCCTTTGGTTAGGCCATTAGAAGCCGGACGGAAAGAAAAGGCTCATGCACGGCACGAGAACGAGCGAGAAAGCGATTGTAGTGTATTTTAGAGTGATTATATATATATATATATATATATATATATATATATATATATATATATATATATATATATATATATATATATATATATATATATATATATATATATATATATATATATATATATATATATATATATATATATATATATATATATATATATATATATATATATATATATATCTGTTGGTCGGTTTTTCTCATCAATCGTTCACAATCGTACTAGCAAGCAGTCAAGTCAGCTTAGAAGTCCGCCGGAGGGAAAGCAGTTGGCAATTATCGCCGTTCGCAGAAGTGCCCCAGCTACTGGTTGCGTTAAGAAGCCCCATCGCTACCAACTACCGACCAGGAACTGTCGCCCTGCCAGAAATTAGCCGCAATTAAAGGTCAACGAAGCAACTAATCTGCAGGCGATCCTTCCACAGTCTGGTTCGTGAGATTGTACAGGACTGCAAAGTCGAGCTACATTTACAAATCAGCTAAGAAATACGATATGTGGAAAGAAAGAGAATTTAAATTATCCTCTCTCGCTAGTTTCCGTGCACTGATTTTCCATTCCTTTCTGCTGCTAATACCATCATAACCAAAACGAATGTGCGTATTCCCCCACCATTCCATGACCAGTGTTGTCGCAATTGCATGTTGCTATTACTCTTTGAATTATTTTATCGATCCTCTCTAGTATTGATAAAATATAGAACGTGCAAAGTACACTAGTCGCATGCTTTTATTCGAACATTTTGGCAGCCTCCGTTGCTTAACTGCATAAATCGATTTGTTTGTGCAGCTCCTTGCTAGTAGCAAACTAAATAGCCTTTATCAGCGCTAACAAATAACACAAAAGAATTTAAATTTGTGAAAATCTTTTCCTTCCTTCTTTTCAAATATGCAACATTCTTTAAAAATATTGTTGGAATGTTGTTATTGAAAAACTGAATATGCAAGTTTGCTAGTACTGGCCGCTAGATTGAAGGCGATGGAAAGACAGAATATTCGTTTTGGTTATGCTAGTATTGGTAGCCGAACGGAAAGGAAAGGCACTGGAATGGCACGAAAACGAGCGAGAGAGCGATAGTTGTGCTTTCTCGTGTGTTCATATATGAATATTGGTCGGTCGGTTTTTCTCATCATTCATATTCGTTCAAGCACTAGCAAGCAGCCAGTCCACCGAAAGAAAGCAGTTGGCAATGATGACGGTCCGAAAAAGTGCCCCAGCTACTGGTGGTCCATCGCAACCAACTACCGATCAGAAACTGTCGCCATACCAGTATTTCGCCCCAACTAAAGGGCAACGGAGCAACTAATCCGCTGGCTAACATTCCAGCGTCTGGTTTGTAAGGTTGTGTATTACGTCAAAGTCGAGCTACGCTTACAAAACTCAGTCGTAATGAAGCCAGTAATGTCTACTTGGTCGGTTTGTTTGAGGATACAAAATAGTGCGTAACTTTCTCGCAAAAGAAATCAAACTGGCTCACAGTGTCCGCTGGGAGTGGGCGTAAATTACAATAAAAGCAACGGTTCTTTTCAGGACCAATCAATTGTGTTCTAGTGGTTGTTAAACTGAAACTTTCATTTTAAAGTGTGTAACAAATTTTCAACAAGCAACATAATACGTTGTGTGGAGAGAAGTAGCTTGCACACGGAACAAAAATTTAAATTATCCTCTCGCCCGATTCGTGCACTGCTTTTCCATTCCTTTCTGCTGCTATTATCAGTATAACCAAAACAAATGTGCGTGTTCCCTCTAGCGATCAGTGTTGCTTCAATTGCATGTGTTTAAGAGAAACGTTGAAGTCGCATGCTTCTATTCGAGCTTTTTGGCAGCCTACGTGAATTTACTGCATTAAATGATTTGTTTGTGCAGCTCCGTGCTAGTAGCAAACAAAATGGCCCTACCAGCGTCTGATTCGTGAGATTGTGCAGGATTTCAAAGTCGAGCTAAGCTTATAAAGTTCGGCCGTAATGGTACCCGAAGAAGCCAGTCTTGTCGTTTTGTTCGCGGCTACAAAACAGTTCGTCAGGCACGTAACTATCATACCAAATATATCCAACGATCCAGCGCATCACCATCAACACCAACGCCGAAACCAAAGGTTCTTTTCAGAACCACCATTATTACCATAGAGAATTATTTGAAAATTTCCCATTCAAACGTGATTCTGTTGAATATTATTAGATTTAAATTAACGTCTCGAATTGAAGTCACGACGCTCCGGTTATGTCACAGACATTACCCACCCATCTTTTTTTATTGTGACCACGACTAACGGTTTAATATAGACACCCCATTTCAATATTTCGGAAGGAACAGAAGGTCGAGGTTGGAAAGTTTGTAACTTTCATTGTACTTAACCAAATTACACGAACTAATGATTCAGAAATATGACCAGGAATCTTCTATTAGATTTGTAAGTATGTATACTTTACATGAATAAAGAAAAATTGATTTTCAGGATTCAATTATTATCTTTTCTGCCATTGACTAGTGCTATTCGACTTCCTCATGCTAACAATTCATTCCATCGTTAGCCATCTCCCCCACCAAGGCCAACAACGTCAACAAAAACGGTCCTTTTCATTTTTGTAAAGAATAATTTGAAATATTCCACGCCCAAATCACCTTTTGTCCGAAAATTCCAATGAGTATCAACATATTTGAAGAACGTGTTCCTTATGTATTCTACATCTCTCCGGTTATGTCGCAGACATTACCCACCCATCTTTTTTTCCACACCGTGTGTAAGATCTTCATGAAAATCAATCAGATTATGTAGAATATTGTTGCAGTACTGCTGATTTTGACTGTTTTTTTCGTTTTTCATTTTTGTACCATTGTTTGTTCGTCGAAAAATAGAAAACGAAGACACAGGAGTTATGTAAATAACTAACCCAAACCACCCCCACTCGTTCGTGTATGCTAGGTTCTCCCACAGCAGAGTGTCCGATATATTTTGCACACAGCTAGGAAGCAGGTGCATGTAGTATGACATCCGAAAAAAAATTTAAGGGTTGTGTACAAGACACGACCACGATGACATTAAAAATGTAGCCAGTTTTATAAGCAATCAATATTATCCGTGGCCAAATTAAAACCCCTTAATGCCATAGACTGTTTTAGAACTACACACAGGCATGCTATTCTTCACTAGAGATAATTGTTGAATTTTTAAATTAAAATCGATAACCTATAGTGTGATAAATTCAAGTTTTAAAAAAGTTTTATTCAAATCCATGAAATGGGAACATCAATTAATGATGCTCACAAACAAAACCTTACATCTATCTTTAAATACCTGCTATCAAATTAAATGTTTGCAAGCATGATAGAAAATTAACTGGTCATAACTCAAACTATTCGTAAACAAAGAAAGTTTAACATATGTATCTTTATATATTCGGTAGTATAATTAACATTAACTCTGAAATGTTCTATATTTGGAGTCCATTGGTGGAATCCTGAAAAGGACTATTTGTGGAATCCACAAACACGCGTGCTATGGAATGAAAAGTACTAAACTAACTAAGGGCTTTTGGTTTAACAAAAATCACATGCAGAATGGAACAATTAGTCAGCTGCAAAACAAGGTCTGCCTTCTCACGCTACTTACATCAGATAAATATTTCGAAATAACAAGAAACAACCCTTCCCTTCAGAATCTAATATGAAATACTGATAGCTTGGAACGTGACATCGGCTTTTATCTCTTTCGCACTGATGATGGAAGGACTACCTTCACGAGAATGACGAAAAAATATTTGCGGATTTTTCATATCCTCCGATTTCTATAATATTGTAGACTTTTGGATTTGGCTTGATTTTCGCCAATTTCAGCATGACAATATACTTTTAAATAACTGTACATTTTTGTATTGTTTCGGAAGGATAATTTTAAACAAATCACAGATTGTTGTAAATTTCAGATTGTCAATGTACGCGCAAGCAACAAGTAACGAATATAAACGGCGGAATTAGGTTATCGTTGTCATCGTCAAGAATTTTTCAAACTTGTTCTTCATTGTTGGTTATAGCCCTGAAAAGGGCTTTTAATTTACAAAAATAACATGCGAAATGGAACCAACAGTCAGCCGCAATAACGGTTTGCCGTCTCTTCCAGCCACGCGCTACTTACATCGGATAAATAATTAAAATTGGATAGAAACAAACAACCTTCCCCTTCAACAGATAATTTGAAATACTGATAGTTCGAAACGTGACATCGGCTTTTATCACTTTCGCATTGTTGATGGAAGGACTGCCTTCATGCAGAATAACGAACAAAAATTTGCGGATTCTTTTTGGTACGGCTTTCGCTAGTTGGCAGTGTTGCTACATTCTCCAATTTTCTGAAACATTGCAGAATTTTGGATTATGTTTCCGAAAGATTATTTTTTAATAAATCGCAGGTTTTCACCAATTTCAGCCTCGAAATGTACTTTAAGTAGCTGCCCATTTTTGTATTTTTTCGGAAGGATAAATTTAAACAAATAACAGATTGTTGCAAATTTCAGATTGCTTGCGCGTGTGCAAGCAACAAATAACGAATATAAACTGCGCAATTGAATTATCGCTGTCAATGATTGGAAATATTCAAATTTGTTCTTCATTGTTTGTTATAGCCCTTAAAAGGGTTTTTAATTTACCAATAACATGCAGAATGGAACAATTAGTCGGTTTTTTCCAGCCGCGCGCTTTTTACATCGGATCACCCCCAGCGGTAGCAGTGATCAAATGCAGCACTCTACGCAGTGCATTGTCAACATGCATGATTGCTACTGCTGTTCTTTACGGCCCGACGATCGACGGGAGAATGAAGTCGCTCGAGAAATGATATTCTTTAAATAGTCGAGGATGACGTCATTCATAGAAGCGTAGTGTGCTAGGTGCTCAAATCTGTCGTACGAGACGCTATAGATACGATGTTATTTGGCTGGCAAAAGAGCAACAACTGATTCAAACAGGCACACGGCACATTTATTTATAACTTTTCGTGTTCGTTTGAATCACTAAGCTGCTCCCTTTCGACGGCGCTGCCGGGGATAGATTGACTGATGTATGAGAGTTTTCACGTTTTCGAGATCTGTTCATTTTTGCTTGTTTTTCAATAGTGTACTATTGAAATACAAAAACACTATAGCAATAAAACATAATTTCAGTTAATTCTGAATTGTTTAGTGATAACCAGACGGAAATCCGTTCATAAATAAGAAAGTTATTAGCGTTCAAAATAGTGACGCAAAAACGTGACATCGTTTGATTTTAGAATGACACCCTGCCCCAGATAGTGCAATGTCAAAAAAACGCTTTAATGAAAACCGCGTAAATTTCAAAATCCGCGTAAAAAACCTGAGTGTACTCTCCTATATAAAATACTACGCTGCTGAGCAGTGCAATAACTACAGAAGCACGTTGTCAGATGCCTTACTGATAAAAAACATATAACCGAAATATGAAACATGAAAACCAATTGGCTCTTTACCCTACACAGCTACAAAGCGCCGTAAACATGGATTAACAAGTTACAACGCACACGCATGCATAAAAATAAATATATTTTTTTCAAACGCAACACTCTTAAGCAGCACACACCGTATTGAATTAAATCCAAACCACCCCGCCCACCCACTTTGCAAATCATTCTGTGACACCATGCTGGTACCCGACAAATCCGCACACGGCCACCGCTGCCGAAAATGCATAGCGTCTACCGCTTATTGTAGTGCCCAGACGCTGCAGCCATGATCTTACCCGTTCGACATAAGAACAAAAACTGATTCAAACGGGTACCAGCGATGCCAGATTCTCGCGACATTAAATCCGTAGATTTGCTCTGCACTCAACAAAGAAACAAAAGTATTCCAAATTAGGTTTTACACCAACCGGCATAACCCCACAAAATGATGAACTTCGTTTGACAATTCTCGGTGGTTTGTTTACATAGGAGTTACGTGAGTTCGAATGTGACAGATGAGCACCCGTTGCACTCGAACTCACGCAACTGACAAAGTAAACAAACCACCGAGAATTGTCAAACGTGAACTTCATTCAGCAAGAGTTCATTCGTGTCGTCATCTTGCAGAACTCAATAGTGTTTTTCACCCCATTTAGGGATTGTGTGCCCAAACTCAATTCCAAGTTAAAGTTATATTCATTAATGAATTGATATTTAGTACTCTACAAATGCTTCTTACTAGTAGGCAGCATTTTTAATACACAACAGCAGTAAAAAGCATTTTAAAATAGCAGTCCAACCGACTTATTCAAGACGCACTGTTAATACCTAACCTAAAAATTAGCAATGCTGAAAAATTTCTTAAAATTATATTACACAATGGATGAAAAGTATTTTTTTAGTCCACATTGTCCTTGTAAAGCTCCAAATTTTATATGACAATATCTATAGAATTGTTCAGTCTAGTCGAGGGTTCTAACGTCGCTCATGTTGTTCGTTCAGGAACCATTCTTGTTAGTTCTACAGTAAGAATACAAGTTTTCAAAATATTTTTTATGCCAGTAATTTTGAGATATCGTGATACTAGTTCCGTTCCTTTGCACAACAAATCCGTATCACACCTTCGAGCGTTACATGGAACAACAAATTTGAAATCCCATCGCTTGGTTTCAACCTATTTAATGTGAGATATCTCTCTGGTTATTCTTTTTTAACCATCGTTATCTGCCCTTTTCGTTTCGTTTCACTTAATCGTACGCTGCCTGCAAATTCACAATCGGATGGTGAGCCCGCTTGTCGTATTTTCGAAATTTATCCAAGATATATCGCAGAGTAAACGTCTGGTCCATCGTAAATCGTCTGTTTTGGTATTCACCGTCACCCGATTCAGCCAACGGGCGCAGTCTTTTAAACAGAACAGGGTATTCATAGGCGATATTGAGGATTGTTATGCGATATTGAGGATCATGCAGTGGATTGCTTCGTCCTACTTGTCACTCCCGACTTTTAGATGTTCGAACGGGATTCTGTTATAGCCATCTGGCCACTTATTCTTAATACTTATTGGTGATTGTGCTATCCCAAATTTTTGTTATATTGTTCGTTTATATGACGCTATTCAATGCGGAGCCATTGCCTTTTATATATTTACAACAAATAAAGATTTTTTCAATAGGTTAGTAGTATTTCCCTCGCGCGCAATTAACTATTGCGCGTGGAGCTTTTTTGTGGGGGGCATTTGTAGCAATGCCTGACAGTCATTCAGTCTGCTTCTTTGATCGTCAACGGTCGGTTGGCTTTGTATACTTCTTCAATTTGCTGACTACGGTCGTGAAAACTTCCGAAATGTCCCACATCAAATTGCACCACGGAAAAAACGCTGTAAAAATTACCAAGTTTGTCCGATTCTTTTCTAACTTTCAGACAATGCAATATAACCCATTAGTAAGTTTTTGGCATATTTATTTTATTCAACTACAACACCACAACCTTACGGTCGCACATTACGCTTAGCTCCCCTCATTAGTTTCTGTACAACATCTAGCTTCAGCTTCTCCTGTACGGAAACCCATTTTTTCTTCATGTCTTCCTCAGATTTGACCTTCTTGGGATGCTTCCGTAGTGCCTGCTGTATTTTTCGATGTGCCTTAGTTCCGCTTCATTTCCTTGGGTACGAAAGTAGCCCCGTTGGCGTCGTACCATTCCTGGACAACATTTGAATAGTGGCTCGAAGCTAGATCCGGCCAGAAGATCGTAGGACCCTCGGGTTATTTCAACAGAGGAAACAGACGCTTCTGAAGACACTCCCCGAGATAGATCTCCCCGTTTACAGTCTCGGTAGTAAGGAAAGGCTTACTCCGTTTGCCACAAAAGCAAATCGCTTGACAAATCATGTATTTATTGGCAAACTTTGAAAGTTTCTGCTTCCTTACTTCCTCCGGAACATCAAATTTGTGCTGGGTAGTGAAGAATAGTTGCCCCGGAAGCTACAGAATGGCCACCTTGACACAAGTCTTATCATCCATGATGAGATAATGAGGCTTCGTCAGCATCTGGGTGTACAGTTTTCACGTCCATGACTTTCCCACCAAATTTTTCCGTTTGTCATGATTTGGAGCCTTCTGCACTTTGTACTTTGTTTCTCCCGGCCTTCGGCTCTCTGAACCAAAGACTTGGACAGATTCAACTTTTTAGGCACACCCTGACCGAAGCATTGGATTACGCTTAAACTCTTTCACTACACGCTTGTGATCCTGCTGACCACTATTAGAACATCCTTTCTGCCTGCATTTCTCCTTCCATTCGATGCTCACAGTTTAGTAGTACCTTTTAATCATACGACTCACGGTTGATTGCACGATTCCCAATTGTTTTCCGATGTCATGATGGGTGTCGCAAAATGAATTTGCGACGTTGTTCCGTTCCAATTTTCGAGAAACTGACAGCTAAAGACGCTGAATTACTGAATAAAGCCTCGCCATCTTATCCCAACTAAATGACACTGACAGGTTTCGTGCTCGATTGGAATGACATTGACAGATAAATGGTAAACAAACGCTTGACGTGACGAGTCTTTATCCAGAGGGATTCAGCGTCGTTCTGACAGCGATAAAAACACAATGTAATAAATACTTTCTAAACTACTTCTTCCCACATTTTCAAGAGAAAACATCCCGATGTGTTGTGTTGTGCAGCATTTTTTTCATGATGCAATTTGATGAATCTTTATCTACCATTTGCATCTTGTTTGGCGGTGCTATTTGTTACTATAAAAGTACTGGATGTAATCGTTGATGATTTAATTTAAGATTCTGGTTTAGCTGTCGTTGCTGGTTGGACCACTTAGTTCGTTTGAGGCAGCGCGTTCATTCAGTTATTTTCGATTCAAATTCAACTTCATAGATTACACAATTCATTTTTTCTCGAAAATGTAACAGATGCCACCTTCTGCTTTTAATTTCACAGAGCTCATATAAAACACATGAATGTTTTGGTGGGTGAATGTATTAATATTGCCTCCGAGCTGAAGGCTTTAGACTCTGCTTTAAACTTCAGTCAAGATGCAGATTAAAGAATGAATAAGGCGTTGAAACTGAATCCTGGTTGCGGTTAATGCAGCAGAAATGGGCAACAAAAGAGAGATTTTATACCACTGTTTTCCATAGTTGTTCGTAGAATTGAAACGTAACAGTTTGTTGGTTATATGTGCCAGTTGGTTACATTTTCCAGGGTCACGAAGAAAGGAATGGAGTGTTCTATCCGCATTCTCACAACCCGGACAGCGTAGGAAATGGGGAACAAATTCCTGAACACGTCTTTATCGGCAACAACTTCGTCGTCTTGCGACATGAATCTACGGATAACGCCATCAGGAGACAAATCATGTAGTCTTCCGTCGATTGCACCGCCCTCCTTGTAGACGGGGACCTTAATCTTAACTTAATCCTGTTCATAAAGATGTGTCATTCTGTTACTATTAAATATAGATAAATTGATCTAGTGAGGTACGAGGTATGCATACCAGAGCCAAATTTCGAACATGTTGAAGCTGAATGAGATTAACGTTATATCTGACAATACACATATTCCCTTTTAACGTGACGTTGGTTGCTGGACAGATTTAGATAACTCTAATTGCTTTAGTAATAAAAGTTTCTCCTTCTCGTGTTGTTGATCGCTTTCACGTGTCATTCATGGCAAAGCTTTCCTCATTTTTGTTGTACCCTCATTCGTACGATGTGGACGACCATATCGCTCCTTTTTTTACGTATAACTGCTGTAAGCATTCGCCTTCTAGTTTGGTCAAGTACAAATCCCACATACCACCAGAACATGGTCAGAGGCGACGTTCGTTTCTCAGAAGGTCCTGACATCAATGACATCGGAGAAATACCCAACTGATTTTGGATCGCGTTTTGCCATTCGGGATTTCCAGTTGTGCTTCTTAATAGCATTTCGTCTTAAAAAGTGCTACAGATATTCATATTTACATCGGGCCGCGCCGAGGTTGGTCAACCAATATTTCCAACTATCAAAGACAACTGTCACGATACTCAGTGTCCTTTTCGCTTTTACCTGAACCAGCACCAATCGATCGACAAATCAGCTGTCAGACTACGTGCACGAATCAAATATACGAATTAAAACGGTTATCAGGATCCAAGATATCGATTCAGAGAGGAGAAAACGTTGCTTGTATTCTATGAAATAAACAATTTATCATTTGCAGATGAAACAATAAATTAAATTCAATTCAATACGACTTTTACTGGATGTATTGAATTGCACTATAATTTCCCCGACTCATTATCGGCGAAATGCGGTATAACTTTTGGAATGCGTTTTATAAAGCAGGGTGTATATTCTCGAGTTGAATTTTCGATCGCTGGTATTTAGTATCGCACAACATGGTTTTGCGGATTCTCCATTTTGTTAAGATGATTTTCCAATAGAAAAAATAACTGTCGATTATTGGCAACCTTCTTCAAAAGTACACTGAGATAAATCCGTAGATTTCCGTAGAAAAAATTGCATTTCTGTAGATTTTATCTACGGATCCGTAGATCCGTAGAAAACCTCCAAATCCGTAGATCTACGGAGATTTCCGTAGATCTGACATCACTGACGGGTACGCGTCACCTCTATTTATAAACTAACCGTATATTGTTTAGTCACTTAGGTGCGAGTGTGTGCAAATGCCAACGTTACCGAAAATCGATAGCGCTTATTGCATCGCCCGGAGACGACGTTGCTCGTGTGGGATAAGAGCAACAACTGATTTAAACGGACATGCGTTGCTTCTATTTATGACTTTTCGTGTTTCATTGAGCAACTAAGCTGCCCTCTTTTGACGGCTGTGTCTGAGAAATCTGCCTCACGAATGGTATTTTTCCCGTTTTTTGTGAACTTTTTAATTTTACCAATTTCCAAAAGTCTACTTTTATTGGGGAGATATTAAATTATTACCAATATTTAAGTTAGGTGTTTCTGAATCGGTTGGTGTATGAATGATTAAAATCCATCTAGTAATATCGGAGTTATAAGCGTGCAAACCTTACATAGTTTCGTTACATGGGAGATAGTTTAGATTTTAGAATGACACCTAGCCCCAGATAGTGGAGTAAGACATTTTTAATGTCAAAATGCGAACTCTGTTGCTATTGTCCGTTCAAAAACCAAGCAACGAATGATAAACAAACACGAGGGACTTGCCGTATTTGATTGGGTCTCTTAGGGTGCTTACAGAGTGGCGGCGAGAAGCTGAGCTGGAGCTGGAACTGACATTAGAGTGCGAGATGCGAGAAACCTGCTTACTGCAAACCAAAGGAAGGATGTCAGAGTGAAAGCGGAGCGAATCGGCGCCGACTGCCTGCTTTTACTCTGACATCCTTCCTTTGGTTTGCAGTAAGCAGGTTTCTCGCATCATACTGTCAGTACAAGTGCCTGCTCAGCTTCTCGCGGCCACTCTGTAGGCACGTTTAGGCGCCGTATATTGACGGCACTGCCTGAAATAGACAAGAAAATTTCTTTATTTCCACGTCGCTTTCGAAAGATTTGCTGAAAATCAGATTTTGCTATATTCATAGAAATCGTGCATACTTCAAATGTTACAAAATTGATGAACATTTTTCCGACTGATTCGTGCAAATATTGTGTAATTTCGTTAGCACAATGAAAGTTATTAGCATTTAAAAACTCTACCTGCTGTTTCCTTCTGGCAATCCTATCCAGCTTTTTACATGCCATAATGGTGGTCTAAATTGTTCAGTTCGTAATACGTTTAATTGCCCTTTTTGACAACAATTGTTTACGCCAGCTTGAAAGCAACGCCCAGTTGAAGATGTCGGGCGTTCGTTGAATAAACATCCAACGCATGGGACTAACGTAGGATGATTTAATCTCACTGGGCGGTTGACCAACATATGGTGTTTGACAGCGACCTACATATATGGGTCATTATAGTTATAAAACCTCAAGCAAACAATTGTTTTCGGCGCTATGCACAATGTTCAAGTATTCCAAAGGACATTTTGCATCCTGGGATATTCCATATTAACACTTCAAAAGGGCTAATGAGATTTGTAAACAAACTTTTGGTTTGCTGATTTCTCTTAATTTGTTATAATATCAACACAGAAAATATTTGAAATTGTTTCTACGAAGGGTTAAGATGATGATAAATATGCATTTTTCATGAAATTTCATTCAGTTGCTGAATAATGAGCAAAACAAGTTTGTTTACAAAACTCTTTAGCCCTTTTGAAGAATTACTATTGAATTGTAACCAAATACGGCACTTAAAAATTTGATCGAAATTGTTGTTTCATTCGAGCGATTAATTAATTAATTAATAATGCTCATAAATAAAAAAATATGCTGATTAATGAGGCATTCCATGACAGAAGGCTGGTTTCCTTCAACATTTTGAAAAGGGGCTCCTATATTGAAAGGTATGTCGTAATCACGACAAAAATTTGGCTTATTGGGTTACTCTTTCCTAATTCATGTTACCCACTTTGTTCATCACCCCAGGTTGGGGATGCGGCATCTGAATTGGGTCATTAAGCTATATATAGTTTTCCGTTCCATTCGATAAATTTTAGGTCCAATATACATAATAAAACATTATTTCAAAAAAAAATTCGTTGTAATACGTAAAAACGATTTTTTTGCTTTTTAAAATAAATCTTATGTAAACTTGGCAACCATACATAGGAAAACCGCGGTTGTTTACATCTGGCCTATCAGGACAACACCCAAAATGAAAAAAAACTATACGCAATGGATGGTGTTTATGTCAAATAAAAATAACCCTCCGGGAAAACCGAGAAAACATGCCCTAATTTTTTCTGACAGGGCATCATTTGTCGTGAAATTCGATATGTCAAATCCTTCCTATAGTGTCAAATCCAGACTGTCAACATATCTCGACAAACATATGATTACGGCCTAAAAGCCAACTGTCAAAATCAACTTTGAATGGAAATTCCGGACAAACCGTTACATGCCAATCACAGATGTTGGTAGTAAACGAAAGAGAAAAGTTTTCTCTTTCATAAACTGTTGTGAACTGTTCTCAACTAGTAACGGTTTGTCTGGAATTTCCATTAAAAGTGGATTTTGACAGTTGGCTTTTAGGCCGTAATCATATGTTTGTTGAGATATTTCTTTATTTTAAATTTTAATATTATTTTCACGTTTCCTGAGTTGGAAAAAAACATTGTTGCAATCACGAAAATCAGCTTTATCGATGTAAGTAATAAAAAACGACTTTTTTTTTCTCATTTAATGACCCAATTAGTGATTTACCATTACAGAAAATATTGACGTGGGCCAAAAATTCGGCGAAAACAATTTTTGGCTCAAACATTCTCGATTGTGTCCAGTGATGTACTAAATCGGGTTTTTATAATTTTGGGGAAAAAACCTAAGGTTTGTTTCCGGTTAAAACGGTTTTTTTTTCATGAAAAGTTTAAGTTTTTTGAAGTTTTTGATGCTTTAATAATTGAATATTGATGTATTTTTATCTAAACATATTTTTTTATTTATGAGCATTATTCTCTTTAAGATTGGAGCTAACCTAAGTCGATTGCGTTTCTTTCTACAAATCCACCACCAGCCGAATGAATTCGGATTGCAATTTGTGGGAGTTTTGATTGCGGTTCCATCCCTTCCTGTATATTTACTCTTTTTTACTTTTTACTGAATTAAGTGGGTATTTACTAAATTTTGAGTGAAAAATTATCTAACTTCGTAAAAAGTGAAGCAACAAACAAGACAAAAGTGGCTTGGGCATCACATGATTATTCTGATTTTTATTAGTCAGGTTAACTATGACTATTGTTCGTTGTACCTATTATATAAAATAAACTGAAATTGTTGGCTGCGGACTAAATGAGTGACCGAAAACAAATGTCGCAAAAACTGAGCATGCTTCATAAGACCCATTTTAAATATATTAGAATATACAAATCGGACAGGAGCTCTTCCATTTAAAAGTCGACTAAAAAACCTTCGGTATAAAACCGTAAAATATATTTCTAGAGCGTTTTTTCATTACATCATATCTAACAAAAACGTCAAACGGAGAAAATCGCGTGCAAAAATTTCCTTGCAACTTTCAAATTTATTTAACAATTAAAGCACACAGAAGGGTATTAATTCTACTATCACCTCTGCATTTACTCATTGCAGGATCGTATAAGCATATTACATGTTTTTCGCGAAGATAATAGGGAGATAATTGATAACTATTATTTTATTACATTTTGCCGATCACTTTTGCTATTATGCTCTTTTACATATGTTGTTGAATAAATTTATCGGTTCTTACAAAGGACTCTTCTCTACCTGACTCTCAATCTTGAATGTAACGTTATACGGATTTTCCTGCGAGCCAATTATGCTGGAGGTTCCTTGCCGAATTTTTCTAAGCGATTCTCATGCTGAAGGATCTCTGTCCGATTTTTACGCTTGATGTTTACATTCGAATTCTACATTTCAAGATATTTGTTTTGCAAAGCATATTCTGTCCTTGCGACTTTATTTTCGGTGGCTTAAATCTAAATGCAAGATTATCAAAAAACGCTAAACAAACATTCTAAATCCGATAAAACGAACAAACCCAGGTTTGGACCGGGTTAAAATGATTTGGGAAAAAACTCGGTTAAAACCCGGAAAGATGGAACTTTTCCCAGCGGTACATCACTGATTGTGTCAGTGCCCTAATTCATCTTAGCGCCTGTATTTATCCCACCCATTCCCGGTCAGCGTGGTAAGCGGAAGTTAGCAAAAGTTGAGCAAAGCGAAATTGATACTGGCAGAGTTTCTGCGAGCATTTTGCGCGATTTGTGCGAGAATTCTGGCAACGAATTCGGTCAAATGCAACAACCGTTTCTGACAGAAGCGGTTAAACCAACCGATGCTGCTCACTTTTATCCAGAATCCAGCCGGAAATGTACGGCCAAGATCTCTGCACGCTTCCTGCCACATCTTTGCAGATGTTTTGCTCGATTCGTGCTAAATTCTACCAGGTAGGAATTGTCAGGATCTTTGCACAGTTTATGTCCGAGTTATGCCAGGGTTTTGCTCGGTTCCTGTCAAAATTTGGCAGAATATGCGAGCGAAACCGAGTTCACCCTAACTCAACTAACCCGACAGGATACGCGCAGAAATCTGACAGGACTGCCAAACCAAGACTTACAGAAATCTAGCAGAACGGTCTCTGCAAGAAAATTTGCTCACTGGGTTTGAACACATTAGTTAGAGCAGTGTCTGCTATGAATAAGGGTGCGTGGTATTCGACTTTTTGTTCCACTCAAATGCGAGTATTTTACATTTTTCAAACCAGATTTTTTACGTTATTACTTCTTAGAAACGAAGCAAGGCTGTTAATACTTATTTTAGCGCAATCCAATCACTGTAGGCCGAGTTACTATCAAAATAGTGTGACATCCTGACTAATGAGATGAATAAGGGCTCGTCTACCCTATATAATAAACAAAATATTCAAAGTATATCTCAATAGACCTTTCTTGTCCGACCTAACCCCTGTTTTTCTTATTTTTGATCCAAAGATATCACATTTTTAAGACCATTCACGGTAAAATGAGATTTTTGTGACATTCCCTGATTTTTTAATGATGTTTTGAAAATTGAAAATTGCAAGAATGTTGAGTAATATTTTCACCAAATCAAGAATGGTGAGACTCGAAATACTTGTTTCGGCAGCACTGTTTTGCATATTTCAGTTTGCTTTATCGGCAACACTGCAAATGAAGTGGTGAATCACGATACTAAGTTCATTACTTTACGGTGACGTCACAAATGAACTCGAGAGTGTATCTTTGACAGTTTGCTATAGAACATTGCATGAAAATGTATAACCTCACATTTCTGACAGTTCAGAGAGTTTGTTTACATGGACTTAGAAAATTTTTGATTTCACCCAGAACGAAGCTTGGTTCGAATTGCTTTTATATTCTAAGACCATGTAAACAAGCTCGCTAAACTGTCAATCTTGCATTGTCACATTACTGTTATAAGGTCTTGAAAAAATTATTTAAATCTGTAAAACTAACTCGATGCGGTAATGCCCCCCAAGAAAACATTCCATCGCACCATCTATATTTACGCGAGTGGAAAATTCGAGTTATACATATTTCGACGTAAACCTAATGGGTTAGGTGCCATCATTGCAGGTGCCCAGTAAGGGTAATGTAACACTTTACGAATCAGTTGAGCCGATTACATCGAGGAAGCACACCCTGAGATCCAGCAAAAATTATCCAACGGATCCGTTCCGGAAAGTGTTGGATCGCATTCTGATTGAGATTCCACGGTTTGGTAGTTGCGCCCTAGTATCGAATTACGATTCCAACACGGTATTCCCACCGGTATCATAATCGAATTTGGTACCAGATTGTAAATCTTTGAAAAATAACTTAAGACTCGAGGTTTAGCTTACGTCACACGGCGACAAACTTAACATGCTGAACTACATGCTCTGGCTATAGTGTTAAAGATTCGACATTTTGAAATTCGCGCTATGCGATAAGCACGAGTTTGATAAGGAACGTTTTACCAAACTACTTCAACGGCGCAAATTAATGAAACAAGATGAAACCAAGAAAAAGTTTTAAATTTTATGTAATTTTTTATTAATTTCATAATAATCCCACAGAAATCTGTTGGTTTGACTATTAATCCGGTGAAGGAATCTTCCTTTCAACAAATAATCACACCAAATCCTCACAATGTCGGGTAGCGGAAGATATTAACTAAGACATTGTAACGTAACCGTATAGCTTATAATCTAATTTTGCTAGTCTGTATATTTCATCCATGGAATTATAAAAAATCCACTAATTCATCAACGCGGCGCTGCTGACGGAATCAGACTGTTCAATTCAAAGATAGGGATGTGATGTAGAGGGTAAAGCATTTTTCAAGAACTTTTTTTTTTAAATTGCTCCATGCAAATGCACCGTATGCGACAAAGCTTTTATCTACAACATTTTAGCCTATCTGCAAACGTTCATACGGGTGACTATCGTCACTAATGTCAAGTGTTTCTTTGCTAACGATTTAGATATTTTCAGACGGAATATACTAGTAGCCTATCATAGACAGGAATATATCAAGCAGAATGCTGGGAAACAGGCAGAATTTGTTATATCAACCATAATTTCACCAGGACTTCGGGAATTCGAGATATGTGAGAAGCGTTTCTCCCGAAGAAATAACTTGTTCGGATCTATTTGTGATATCTGTTCAAATGTATTCACTAGAAGCGGGTGCAGCAAATGTACTTACTAAGTGATCGTTTAAATGCGCGTGAGCCAAAAATTTAATCATGTTCAGTTCCGTGCACAGACAGCGATATGCTCCAAGCCCCTATTCTCACAGTCACGTCACCTAGTGACTAGAAGAAAATTTCCTTCTAGTCACTAAGTGACGTGACTGTGAAAATAGGGCCTCCTATATATTTTATATACGCGAATTTACTCTTGTTCGGCACAATGTCTAAATTTATGGAAGAATCATTGGTGGCCGTGCACTGCATAGAAAGGTGTAAATTGTACTGGTTACCAAACCGTACACACCCATCAGCGCATTTGATCATGTAATGGATATTATCAACTCTGAAAGAAATACATTTTATTGTTGTCTGTTTTTGAGGTTAGAACTTAGAACTTTTATACTATTGTGAGAATGGTCCTCAGCAACTATCCTTCCAAATCAAAGACTCGTGCTAGCAATGGCTTCGTTCGGAGGCTGCAGCTGTACAGCTGGCCGATTACGATTCCCCGGACCGAACCACTTTTCCGCCGCCACATTCTCATTCGATTTCCGTAGTCACAAATTACCGAACCACTGGCAGGTAGCATAATCTTCGGATTTAGCTGTGAATTGGAACAGTCAAGCCTGACTTCCCGAGCTACATCTCCAGTATTGTCGTTCCATACGACCCTGAAATCTATCCCAGATCCGTATTCGTTCGTTCAGTCCAAGCGATATTGCGTAACTCGGGGAACAGGCAAGTGCGACGATTGAGTCGTCAATTTTGTCGCTTCAATTTTGCACATACAGGCACCTAAAAATAACCAATCAATTTAATTATGTAGATTTAGGCCATACCGTAAATTTGGCTGACATACCCCGTATCAAGTCCCACACACATAGCACACCATCCTGGTAACCAGATGCGCCCATCTCGGCCTGCCACTGGTCTATGAAAATACATGTGATAGGACCGCAATAGCCGTTTAGGGTGAACTGCAATAGGTGGCTATCTAGCCGGAATACTTTAAAAGTGTGGCCCTGGCTGCCAGTCATGACTGTACCGCTCGCCACTTCCAAACATGTCACCGGTGACGCTGCTGGTGAAACTCCAGGACACATCGAAGCTCCTTCTCGGATGCGTGATGTTGAGCTGGCAACGCTGTGGACGGATTGCTGAAATTAACTAATGCTTCCTGCCGAACCGGTACGTGCGTGGGCTAAAAAAGAATAAGAATTAAGGCACTTGATTACATACTCATTACAGACTGAAAATAAAATGACTTAGAATGAACAGTGTTTTAAAAGAACAAGTAAAATCTGTCCGTTCTGCGCCCTAGGTGAGCTTAAAAAATTGCTTGAAACATAGAACTTACTTCGCCCTTATGCAGACGTAAATCCCCAATCGATCTGACAACCTTGCGTGTACGTTTCCAGTTTCAGAAAATCGATTCCTCCACTCAACCGTGTGACTATCACTTTGTCACCGGCGAGCTATGTGTTAGTTACCCCATTGTTGTGGGTGTTTTCGGCTTCATATATACCCTGCAATGAAACGTCCGCCAATAGTTGTAATAAAAAACAAATGACTCCAAACAATTTACCTTAAAGTTACCAGTCGTTCCCTCCCAGAACTCCAACCGTCCATCTGCACACCCAATCTCTGAGATTATCAAAAAAAAAAAGTTCAGACACCAGATCGGCGAAGTCTGGTAACATTTCTTCCGCGCTGAACCTCCTCCTCCAGGTGGCTGAGAACATTCGCTAGCGCTCATCTGCTCCCGGGGTGGGATGAAGCTGTATGATTGGACTTACTCTCCACCGATGCTATAGTATACATCATAGCCCTTGGTCGAATTATTCCACAAAAACCGAATTCGCAGATCCGCACAAATACCTTTTTTATCATTTGTAAAATGTTTCTCACACTGGACGGTAAAACTATTCTGGGTTAATATTTTCCTGCATCTCATTCTGATGATTGTGCCTGGTGAAGTTAAACTGTAGTTTTCTCTTCAGTTTGAAAGCAAAACTGGTCGGCGAACTCTCGGGAAACGGGAGACAGCTGATGTTTAGGTAGGTAGAGAAAACAGGAAAAAAAAGATGTCATCGATGTTTGAAGAGCACTTTTCACTTTAGAGCAGCGTTGTCAGATGGTTTTGTATAATAGGTTTGTTCTAGTACACAGAAGTTGCTCCGGAGCAAACAGAAGCAAAAAATACTTGCTTTTTACTCCACACGCAGAAAAAATTAGCATATTTAAACCAAAAATATGTGTTATTGAATCCAATCATTTATTGTTTATCACTTTAACAAACAAACTTATTGGTTTGAAAATATTTTTTTATTAGAACAACAACAAATTTTTGCTTTCAATAAATACATTTTAGTATCAATAATTTTCTTTTAATTTCAATAAAATAATTATTGAAAAACGGAACGATAATTTTGTTTTATTGAAACAATAAATAAATTTTATTGAATTCAATAAATAATTTTATTGTCTCCCGACCAATAATTTAATTTATTGAATTTAATGCATAATTTTATTGAACCTACAAATCTTTTTTCTGCGTGCAGTTTGCTAACGGAAGAAGAAAAAAGAGAAGAGAACATAGGAACGATTTTCTCTTTGTTTGCTCCGGAGTACTTCCACTTTCTACTGGTACTGGGACAAATCTAATATCGGTATAGTTCTAAATAAAAATAAGGTATTTATCGGTGTGAAGATGTATGCTAACCAAAAGTTACCTGCAACTGCAAATTATTGGTTTTTAATTTATAGATCATTCTAATGTTATGTAATGAAACCTACTGAGCTCAATCAATTTCAGAATCGGTTGTTGAACTTCATTTGAAGTTTTTATAGTAACCTGGCAGATTGCTGAATCAATTTCCGGATGATTTGATGTGGAAAGGTGAAGACATTTTCTAAAAAGGCCCATATTAATTGATCTTATATGAAAATCGTTATTTTTTGGTAAGAGAAAAGAAATCGGTATTTTTAGTAGCTTTATTGGCATTGAAATTAAAAATCGGTTTAAATATCGATAAATCGGTATATTCTGCAACACTGTTTTGAGGTTCATCAACGTCAAAACAATGTTTTTAGCAAATTGGAATGAACTCTTGGAGTTCATACCCAGTACACGAAACGGCGAATAGCCTGATTAAAATAGATGCCGGCGAGCGGTAGGCTACTGGAACTTTGCTACAGGCTACCCGCCGTAACTTTATTTCATATTCCCCACTCGAAGTTCATCCAAATGGTGTAAAAGTATGGAGAATCAAGGTAAAATAGGACAGGGGAATACATAGTAAAATGGGCAGTTCGAGGAATTTTTGATTTTTTCAATAGTTAGCGACACCAAATTAACGTGACAGTATTCAGAATCGATCCAGCGATGAAAACAGAGGCTGTTCTGCATATAAAATTTTTTGACGAGAAAGGTCTATTCTTTGACAAAAGTTTCTCATTCTTAATAACATCACTATCGGTATAAATAATGGAAATTATTTGGAAGCATGTTTGATCTCTGGAGTTACAATAATCGATAAAATGTTTACACAAACGAAATGCATTTATAAGTTTGTTTTCATTAACTTAATCGAGCTCATGTAACAATACAAAAAATATATAAATAAATTATTGTTAAACCAATTAAACCCAATTAATCATACTAGGTTTTATAAAAACGCACTAATACAACATTTCTTCCCTCTATGTATGTTATGACTAATTTACCGAAAAATGTATATGCATCCACAGACTTATAGGTCTGTGATACATCGTTATTCATAACGAACTACAACTTGGATTAAGCCAGCTTGTGTTATTATAATTACCAAAGATATGTAAATAAAAATACGATTAAATTCACTTTCCCGTTTTCACTTCCTTACACGCTCATTCATAAAAACTCAAATTTGAGTGGCCAGCCACTCAATTTCATAAAAAGTGCACGTAGTCAAAAAATGAATTTGCCTCGTTTACTCAGTTTTGAGTTTGGGATGCTAATGTCAAATTTGAGTAGATTTTACTCAAAAAGCAAATGCGCAAAATAATAATTCCGTATTTTTTATATAACAACAAAGAATCTCACCAGCACCTCACATATCATTTACCTGAACCTCCAGGCGCTAGCAATGCCTGGAAATATAATCCTTAAAGGTTTCTCTGCACGTATTCCATGTCTATCGGCGCCTAATAGTAATGGCAGAAACTACAAAAATACGAATGGATGTTTGATTTGAATATCAACAAACCTCAGAGAAACTTACCTTATAATTTTGTGAATGATCCAAGTCGTCACTACAACTACGGGATTTGCGGCTTGATCTTTCATAAAACTTTTAGTCAACGACAAAGTTCGTTCACTTTCTTTTGAAGTTAACTATTTTTTTCACTCGAAATATTGAAAATTGAATGGTTACTCACCAGTTGAGTTCAATCTACTCAAATAAAAACTCATTTTTTGACACATTGCTTCTATTTTTGAAATTGAGTGCTCTGAACTCAAATTTAGAGTAGTGTTGTATGAGCGTGTAGCTAATTTTTTTTCATTATGCGATAGCGATAGTTAAATTTCAACTAACCAACGTGAATGTGAACTTATTCTTTCCAATATCTCACTTATTAGAGCATAGAAATTGATGAAAATGGAACCGTTAATATACTTAACGATTCCACGTACAATTATTCGATATAATTGAATCAATACAAGAATCTACATATTCCCCAAACATTTGAATTATTCCACAGTGAAATATGTTCGCAGTATATACACAGACTAACAGACATAACACTATGAGAGAATGCCCTCAAAAATATCGATCCGGCAATATTCCAAGAACACTAGCTCTACCTTTTATCGAAGACTGCATATCAAAAAGACTGGCAACTCTGTTCAGAATCTGGAGAAGTAGCAGCAACCCAGTGAGCAAATTTTCTGGCAGAGATTTCTGTAAGTCTTGGAATGGCAGCCCTGTCAGATTTCTGAGCGTGTCCTGTCGGGTTAGTTGAGCTATCCCACTAAGACGTCCAAAAAATTGTTTCAAAATCGTTCAACACGGGTCCAACGATGGACGTTTGTTGAACGGTTATTTGGACGTTGTCCAAATTGGTCCAACGAACGTCTTTCATTGGACGATTTTGAAACCAACCGTTCTGAGAGGGAAAGGGCGAACTCGGTTTCGCTAGCGTTTTCTGGCAAATTTTAACAGGAACCGAGCTAAACCCTGGCATAACTCGGACATAAACTGTGCAAAGATCCTGGCAATTCCTACCTGGTAGAATTTAGCACGAATCGAGCAAAACATCTGACAAAGATGTGGCAGGAAGCGTGCAGAGATCTTGGCCGTACATTTCTGGCTCGATTCTGGATAAAAATGAGCAGCATCGGTTGGTTTAACCGCTTCTGTCAGAAACGGTTGTTGCATTTGAGCGAATTCGTTGTCAGAGTTCTCGCACAAATCGCGCAAAATACTCGCAGAAACTCTGCCAGCATCAATTTCGCTTTGCTCAACTTTTGCTAACTTTCTGCTTGCCACGCTGACCGGGAACGCTACCCAGTTAAACTCATTCCGGAACCGGTTCGGATTTCTGAATGGAGTCATTATGGATTCCAAATCAAATGCAACAACCGATTCCGACTCAATCGGTTTCAGAATCGGTTGTTGCATTTGATTTGGAATCCATACTGACTCCATTCAGGATTCTGAATCAAATTCCGAATGGTTTGACCGGGTACTTGCGGGTAAAGGTAGTACTTCCCATAGTGATGCACACACACATATACACTTTTTATATTAAGCTTCCTACCTTCCTCCAAGAGAGGCACTGTAATCTCTTTCGCTTCTCGTTTGTATGGGAGAAGGGGAGATATATCAGTCTTCTTAATATGTAGTCTTCGCTTTTATTCACGGTCCCAAACACTTACTTGCTGGTGGGTTACCCCTCAGGCTTGGGAACAATTTTTCACTAGTGGTCTCCCTCACCCAGTAAAGTTCAGCCGGAAATGAACTGGAATTCTGGCTGGTTCCAGTTCGCATTCCGGCTCCAGTGACACAACCGATTCTAACTAGAATCGGTTGTGTCACTGGAGCCGGAATACGAACTGGAACCAGCCAGAATTCCAATTCGTTTCCGGCTGAGCTTAACTGGGCATATGCTTGTTCATATGTCAGTGGCGCCATAATTATAATTATGGCCACAGTCCCACCTACAAATATATTTAAAATGACCGCTAAAGCAGGCGAAGCCTTGTTTTCGAGTGTTTTGTCTATTAGTCTGTGGTAGATATTTTACTTTTTCACCGGGAGTATACACCAAAATTTTGGGATGAAAACGCAGCAAACGAAAGTGCTGAAAACTCAGATACTGTTCGTTGAAAATTCTGCAATTGGGTTAGTACCTAGGTCAGTACCGTCTTTACGCATGGGCACACTGGGCCAGGGGCCCCGGGCAATTAGGGGCCCGCAACTTAGGATGAATATAGAATCATTTTGAAGGCTTAGTTCCAAAAAATAGTAGCACTTAATTGTTTATAACTCTTTAGCGTGTGGGGTAACAATGGATCAGTTGCTCGGATTCACACATTGCACCTTATCCCATGTGACGTTTAAAGAGTATCAGACAACCAAACGGAGTGATGGTAGCGGTAAGGAACGATGCACTGCATGACCTGGATGGTATTGGACCAATTCAAATGTCAATTCAACATTTCGATTCAAGTTGTCATTTTGAGCAAAAACAATGAAACACTAGTGAATACTAGTCTAGTATAGTCTACACATACATAGCCAATACATGTAAGAAACCTGGAAAATTGCAGACGCTCGCCTACAATTTTTCTTATCAGTATTAATGTTTGTGGCACATATGGTATGTGACACAATCATTAAAGCGGTCAGGCCAACTGTGAAGCGTACAGAATGAAAATGGTTAAAAATTATACGGCAATCAAATTATTCATTTAATGACGAATTTAATCAACGAGTCATTTTGGGAGAAACGTGGACAACCGTACCGACCGTTTCAATTTGATGAGGGTTTAGTAAATCGTTAGGAGTGACTTGGCTAAGAGGATTAATGTCACTTCTTTTGTCCTAAGCTTCTGAGATGGGACAGAGGTATTTAGCCCTGGCTAATGAGCCTGGGTTATAGCGCCTTTATTCGCTCCAATGAAATATTTTCTACAATACGTATAGAGAGTTCGAAAGGCAGCAAGCAGGAGCGGCAATAGTGGCAAAATTTGCATATTGAAGTTGTACAGAAAGTGGAAGAAGAAGATGTCGAAATTCGGTACACAATCCTTGTTTGGCAAGCGATCCACGCATGTGGCAAATTTTAATTTCTTCATCACATCAAGAATTGTGAATCGACAAATCTTCATGAAAACCTCTAAAAATTACTCCTGGACTTCTTGAGATTTCACGACACTTTCGCGGCCAGATTAGGCATTTTCCGCTATGCCGTCGTAATCTAGTCCAGAATCAATTATGTTATTTTTATACGACACTCCGCCTTATCATAAATATTTTAGGCCGTTAGAATCAGGAATCAGTAGTCGAGGATTTGTGCCTCATGGCAGCGTGTATTCAATGTATTTCCTATTTCGACTGTTTTACATGACTTGTATTGAAATGGATTTTTTTAACTTAAATTTTATGCATTTATGTTTAAGTTTACATGTTGTATAATTTCGAAAGGTGAAAATGCTAATTATTTTTATTTATTTTTTTCTTTCTGTCTCTATCACCGACATCAGAGAGGCGACTCTACCATCAAAACCTTTGACTTGCCACTTAACTACCAGCGCAGTCGTAGAGATACTAGTTTGATGAATATGAGCATATTAATATTACTTATAATGTACTTATTTGCTATCTTCGCCTCTCCGAACCGTTCACTATAAAAGAAAGCACAAAACTTCTGTCAGAATATACAACAAAAATCCTCCTCACCTACACTATGTCAAAGAATCGTTCTATTCCTGCAGCGAAAAATGCGAATATTCGACGAATATTAGATTCGACATAATGTCATCTGTAAATGTAGTTGAATTATGATTGAAAAATGGGGCTTTTTGTCAAGCTAGCAATTGACTTTTTCCAGCTGCATCATATCAGGAACAGTAAGAAATCGAGAACAACATAGTACGAATCAATGTAACTTTTGTAAATCATGTAGTCGTCATCTATTACCACGTTGAAATTTATTGGCATATTGCTAAATATTTTTCCTAGTTGGTTATAGTGTAAGGACAGTTATTGAATGAATCGTCGACATTGTAGTGTTGACGTTTAACCCGCCTTACTCCATCATTCCTCATTATTGACGGAGGCACTCTTCAGCCTCAAACAGCGTCTTACAAATATTAAGATCAGACTATATCATATGGGGGAATTGCGCAGCTGGTAAATCTATAACACTGTACGTAGCTCGCCTCGAACTCCCACAACCGCATATAGTTAGTGTGTTAGACTCTTTGCCACTTTCGGTCAGCTTGGTTAGAAATGCTAATACCTTTTTAAGATCTACATCAGTTTATACCTGTTGAATTATAGGGGCCCCTCAGCTCAGTTGTGCCCAGGGGCCCCGAGTGGTCTTAAGACGGCCCTGAATTGTGTTGTCAAAATGACAGCACAGTGACCGAATTTTCAGTAATCTGGGTTGGATTACTGAAAAGTCGGTGATAGTTCTGTCAATTTGACAATTAAATTGCAGCATTTTCAACAAAAAGTATCTGTCAAATGATTGAAATTAAATTGCTAAGTTTTTAGCACTTTTTTTTGCTGAATTTTCATCCCAAAATTTTGGTGTGTACAGCACGATTCAGATGATTCAGTGAGCAAAGGCAGAGACCGCTCTGCTAAATTTCTGTAAGTCTTGGTTTGGCAGCCCTGTCAGATTTCTGAGCGTGTCCTGTCGGGTTAGTTGAGCTAGGGCGAACTCGGTTTCGCTCGCGTTTTCTGGCAAATTTTGACAGGAACCGAGCTAAACCCTGGCATAACTCGGACATAAACTGTGCAAAGATCCTGGCAATTCCTACCTGGTAGAATTTAGCACGAATCGAGCAAAATATCTGACAAAGATGTGGCAGGAAGCGTGCAGAGATCTTGGCCGTACATTTCTGGCTCGATTCTGGATAAAAGTGAGCAGCATCGGTTGGTTTAACCGCTTCTGTCAGAAACGGTTGTTGCATTTGAGCGAATTCGTTGCCAGAATTCTCGCACAAATCGCGCAAAATGCTCGCAGAAACTCTGCCAGCATCAATTTCGCTTTGCTCAACTTTTGCTAACTTTCTGCTTGCCACGCTGACCGGGTACTTCAGTTACCGTCAACGTCAGGATAAATTAAATGCGTTTCTCATGAGCCCGTTCACACGTGCCATACGTCAAAACGTTCCGTGCCGTTGATGATGTGTGTGAATGCCTCCATTTAACTGCACTAATCTTGACGTTCCGTGCCGGTGACGGAAGCCTGATTTTTCGTGTGAATCGTACTTAAACGTGACGATGGACGGAATTTTTACAGTAAACGGCAAGTTACAGCGGGCAGCGTAGATTAATGTTTCAATAAGCTACCGATCGCCAGCATGTAGTTTAACTTATAGACACTCATAGTATGTTCGTCCGCCTTTTTTTGACTGGGAATAGACCAGCGAAGGTATACAGCGCAAATTCGTTGGGTGTTCGCTAGTTGGGCTGTTCGTTAGTTGGGTGTTCGCTAGTTGGGGCATGCCCCAACTAAAAGATACTCTTATGCCAAAACCGAAAGTCAAAAACTGATTGACGTTTGAATGTCATTGATTTCAAGGGGTTCATTGGTTGATTTCTGTGGCGATCCATACTTGTGAATTCAATGGAATTTTATTTTTTGAATTCATATTCCGGAATGATTTTAGTGAAATAAATGTGTTAAATATTTCGCTTCTTCCATTCAGCATCAATTAGTTTGTGTCGCAGAGACGTTAGTTAAGTAACTTTTGAAGGTCATCTCTGATGTATTCAATCACATTATCCAATATTTTTTAGCTAGTGGCAACGTAGTATGTATGTGTTTTATCGGCTTTTTCCCGACGGTGTATCCATTTCCTGTTTTAGGTGAAGGAATTTATCAAAAAATAATTGATGGCAAAAAGAACACTAATGACATACTTTGTCACAAAAGAACAACTTTAAACTGGAAGGAAACAGCCAACTTTTGTGAATTGTAAAATATTTCTGTTTGTTTTTTATGAAAGAAAACAAAAAATCAGCGTTTCCCTTGGGTAATTTTTGTCAGCTGTCAGTTGCCCCAATTAACGGATACGATTCGCTAGTTGGGGCGCAGTCGTGACCCAACTAACGAATTTGCGCTGTACTGTTATCGAACCAAACAAACTCTCAAAATCCGTAACCAAACGAGCATGACGTCATACAATGTATGTTTATCTCGAGCTAATCTAGCATTTCGTCGAGTTGTTGCTATTGCGCACTTCCCACCAACCTGGACTCCGCACTTTTAAAGTGCGAGTGATCTCAAAACTGTGAGCTGTCAAAAAACATGTATTTCAAGTGATAGAGATGGTACTTTCATAGACAGACCAGTCGAACTAACCGGTCTATGAGAAGAATTTAATGGAAGAAAGGTAAGTGCGCATGTTCAGGAGGGTTTTATTTTGTATAGGAGTTTCAAAGTAGAACTGGAACTGAAACATTCACATCCCCAGCAGAGCGTTTTGTTTCATAATTTCGAACAGTTTTGTTTTAAAATTTAAAACTGTTATACGACGCCGTTCTATTTGTTGCTGATTTTAAAACACGTTTAGAACTGTGTTTTAAATACATTCAAAGTTTTCAGCACAGACACTTAGACCCGATAGAATAAATTTGAATACAGTAATTCTGAAGACATGGCGAGACATGAATTTTAAACTGAATAGAACACCCTCTAAAACTGCTGCTGGGGACAGCACCCGGATAGAATTTTACAATAGTATTTACCCTACAAACAATCATAGAACAATAAATATTATAGTTATTACTGTTTACACATTGTTGGATGCAAAGTTCTCACAGTAGATTTACAATAAAATTTCATGTAACATTAAATTTCACTGTTCAGCAAAAAACTGATACATTTTACTGTTTTCGAGAAAAAAATGTATGGAGAAAAATTGTTTTTTTTTAATGTTAAGATACATAACCACCCCCCTTTTTCACTGTAAAAGTCTATTTTACATTGAAATTTACTGTAAAAACGCTAAAGTTTATTGTTTTTGTATTGTAGTATAACACTAAAACTTACTGTAAATTATTGTAAAATTACTGTACTGTCACAGTGAAAATCATGGTTAAGTTACTGTACATTTCTATTCGGGCAAGTTCTAGTTTAAAAAAATTCAGTTTTATATTATAGAACTGTCAAAATTATGAATCTAGAACTGAAACACTCCTGAACATGCCCTTATGTTCGGCACTATGCTCGATATTCAAGCATTCCACACGACGTTTTGCATCTTGTGGGATGATTTAATATCATATCATTCAGAAAATCTACATGTTGTAACTAAATACAGCTTCTAATCATTCGGTTCAAAATCAATGTTTTGCCTTTCATGGCAATGATGCTGGCTGTACAGAGACGTCGTCCTTGACAGGGGGCTGGTTTAACCCTCCTAGCCGCCCTTTCATTTACTGGGAATCGATGCGATGTGGTGAATACAAAATTTGTAATTTAATTTAATGTCATCGCTGTTTACGGTAAACGTGACTAATAGCAGATTGCATTCTGACAAACAGTAAAGCACTTTTGGACTGGCCATAAAAATGAACGTGAACAAGTGTTGAATACCTTCCTTTGTTCACGGTAGACGACGTCGTGAACAGTTTCATCAGCAAACGCAACGCTTTCACGCTCATCTGGCAGTTTACAGTTTCTCAGAATGCAATCTGGTATTCGAAAGCGAACGTTCACCGTGAACAGCGATGACATTTATATTCACCACTCCGCATCAATTCCGTCCATCGCATCGTCACGTTTACACAACAGAGATTATAACTACTAGAGGGAGCAAAGCACTACTGTCTCCATGTATTCACGGACTAAAACATGGGGTCTCGCTCTAGAATATTGTATCCCACTTTGACATGTGTGTATCCGTGGCATCAAACTACTTGGCCTATCATATATAAGAGCGAGAAGATAAATTTTCAGAACAGCGACATGTTACCTCTAGTAGTCATAATCTCTTTTGTTTACACTCCCGGTGAACAAGTGAAATATACACTGCGAACATTTTTCACCGTGGAATATTTAAAATGATTGGGGAATATTAGAAAAACTCCAGTAAGAGGACTGCGGAGAAAAAAACAGCATTTTTGGCAACGTATGCCCCGGCATTGTATGGCAACACGTCCAATGTTATAAGGATAGGCAATTGACTTATTTGACGTCTAGGGCACCAACACAGTTGCAATGTGTAAAGACAACATACATATAACGGGATGTTTTCAATTCGCCATCTGATTTAACCTCATTTGGCGGAAATTCCACCCGATTTAACCTCAATCTCGCACTAACACAACTGCAAATGGATTAGTCAATAGGTTTGTTCCAGTACCAGGAGAAACTGGAAGTACTCCGGAGCAAACAGGAAGAAAATCGTTCCTGTATTATCTTCTTTTCTTTTTCATCTTCTGGTAGCAAATCGGAGTGAAAAGGAGCAAGAATTTTTTGCTCCGGAGCAACAGGGAGTGACTTCCGTGTACTGGAACATACCTAATGTTCGATTGGATTCGTTTTTTGACAGCCAAACGCGAATCCAATCGATCCAAAATGAAGTCTCCGCAGTTCTCTTTCTAGAGTTTTTCTAGGAAATATGAATATTATTGCATTGATTTAATTATAACGAATTATTATTATTGTACATGGATTCGCTAAGTATATTAATGTAATATAGTTTAGTTCCATTTTCATCAATTTCTATGCAGTAATAAGTGAAGCATTGGAAAAAAATTGGTGCGCATCGAGTTCACTTTATTTTCACCATATTGGTGTGAAATTTCATCTCCCGACTAATGACAAAAAGTCCAAAATAAACAAGGATTGCCCTCGACCTTAGCTAACAGGGGAAGTAGAGTGAAGCAGGCAGGAAAGCGATAACGTCTGGGAAGCACACTGTGATGTATTCCGAAATTTTTGTTGGGCGCAAATTGAGTTATTCATCATCACAATCGCTAGGAAGGTTACAACAAAGGATCGGCAATGACTGGGCAGTGCGTAAGCCTCTTGTACCTGAAGGCATAAAATAGACCCCACTTGCGGTCCTTAGCTTCCTGCCCAGTAACTCCTAGCCCTGGCCTCCCCGTGGCATCGACTGGGATACGAGTAACCTTAGTGAAGATCGGGTAACCAACCCCGGTGGGAACTTTGGTCGTATGCTGACAGGGAAGGGGGGGTTACCCTTCTTCGGAAGGTGTAAACCTGTCCTGGTGTCCAGGTGGGACCTTAAGCAGTCCTGGCACGATGGCCCACCGGCGAGACAGGTGGTTGGCGTAGGCCCTATAAGCCGCCCCTTAAAAAACCCACATAACGAACAATACAGACGGGAATACGACCCAGAACAATCGGCAACGACCCAGGCGACGAATAAAGGATCACGATTGGAAACTCGGAACATGGAACTGCAGATCGCTCGGCTTCGCAGGATGTGACAGGATAATCTACGACGAGCTACACCCCCGCAACTTCGATATCGTGGCGCTGCAGGAACTTTGCTGGACGGGACAGAAGGTGTGGAAAAGCGGTCATCGAGCGGCTACCTTCTACCAGAGCTGTGGTACAACCAACGAGCTGGGAACCGGCTTCATAGTGCTGGGCAAGATGCGCCAACGTGTGATCGGGTGGCAGCCGATCAACGCAAGGATGTGCAAGTTGAGGATCAAAGGCCGTTTCTTCAACTACAGCATCATCAACGTGCACTGCCCACACGAAGGGAGACCCGACGACGAGAAAGAAGCGTTCTACATGCAGCTGGAGCAGACATACGACGGTTGCCCTCTGCGAGACGTGAAAATTGTCATCGGCGACATGAACGCACAGGTAGGAAGGGAGGCAATGTACAGACCGGTGATCGGGCCTAACAGCCTGCATTCCGTATCAAATGACAACGGCCAACGATGTGTGAACTTCGCAGCCTCCCGTGGAATGGTAATCAGAAGCACCTTCTTCCATCGCAAAGATATCCACAAAGTCACCTGGAGATCACCGGACCAAGTAACAAAAAACCAAATCGACCACGTTCTAATCGACGGTAGATTCTTCTCGGACATCACAAACGTCCGCACTTATCGCAGTGCGAATATAGATTCGGACCACCACCTGGTTGCAGTATGCTTGCGCTCAAAACTTTCGACAGTGCATAGCTCTTGTCGAAGCCGAACGCCGCGGCTAAACATCGAGCGGCTACAAGATGGCAGAGTGGCTCAAGAATACGCGCAGCAGTTGGAAGTGGCACTACCAACGGAAGAGCAGCTAGGCGCAGTTGCCCTTGAAGATGGCTGGAGAGATATCCGATCCGCCATAGGTAGCACCGCAGCCACTGCACTAGGTACGGTGGGCCCGGACCGAAGAAGCGACTGGTACGACGGCGAATGCGAGCAGTTAGTCGAAGAGAAGAATGCAGCATGGGCGAGAATGCTGCAACACCGCACGAGGGCGAACGAGGCGCGATATAAACAGGCACGGAACAGGCAGAACTCGGTTTTCCGGACCAAAAAGCGCCAGCAGGAAGACCGAGATCGCGAAGCGATGGAGCAGCTGTACCGAGCTAAAGACACACGGAAATTCTACGAGAAGTTGAACCGCTCGCGCAGGGGCCACGTACCACAGGCCGACATGTGCAGAGATACAAACGGGAATCTTCTCACGGACCAGTGTGAGGTGATCCAGAGGTGGCGGCAGCACTACGAAGAACACCTGAACGGCGATGCAGCAGACGACGAGGATGGCACGGTAACGCACCTGGGAGCACGCGCAGAAGACATTACACTACCGGCTCCGGATCTCCAAGAAATCCAGGAGGAGATTAGCCGGCTCAAAAATAATAAAGCCGCTGGGGTTGACCAAATACCAAGCGAGCTACTAAAACACGGTGGCGAGCCACTGGCTAAAGCGCTGCACTGGGTGATTACCAAAATTTGGGAGGAGGAGATTTTACCGGAGGAGTGGATGGAAGGTGTCGTGTGTCCTATCTACAAAAAGGGCGACAAGCTGGATTGCTGTAATTACCGAGCAATCACCCTGCTGAACGCCGCCTACAAGGTACTCTCCCAAATACTATGCCGTCGACTATCACCAATTGCAAGAGAGTTCGTGGGGCAGTACCAGGCGGGTTTCATGAGCGAACGATCTACCACGGACCAGGTGTTCGCTCTTCGTCAAGTACTGCAGAAATGCCGCGAGTACAATGTGCCCACACATCATTTGTTCATCGACTTCAAAGCCGCATACGACACTATCGATCGAGATCAGCTATGGCAGATTATGCACGAGTACGGATTCCCGGACAAACTGACGCGATTAGTGAAGGCGACGATGGATCGGGTGATGTGTGTAGTACGTGTCTCAGGGACGCTCTCGAGTCCCTTCGAATCACGCAGAGGGTTACGGCAAGGTGATGGTCTCTCGTGTCTGTTATTCAACATCGCGCTGGAAGGTGTAATAAGAAGAGCAGGGATCGACACGACTGGTACGATTTTCACAAAGTCCGTTCAGCTACTTGGCTTCGCCGATGACGTTGATATTATTGCACAAAACTTTGAGAAGATGGAGGAAACCTACATCAGACTGAAAAGAGAAGCCAAGCGCGTCGGACTTCCCATCAACACGTCGAAGACAAAGTACATGATAGGAAGAGGTTCACGAGAAGAGAATGAGAACCGCCCGCTTCGAGTTTGCATCGGTGGCGACAATGATACCAGCAGAGAGATTCGTAGACGCATCGTGGCAGGAAATCGTGCTTACTTTGGCCTCCGCAAAACACTTCGGTCGAACAGAGTTCGCCGTCGTACGAAGTTGACCATCTACAAGACGCTGATTAGACCGGTAGTTCTCTACGGGCACGAGACCTGGACCATGCTCGTGGAGGACCAACGCGCACTTGGTGTCTTCGAACGGAAAGTGCTGCGTACCATCTACGGTGGAGTGCAGATGGAAGACGGCACATGGAGACGGCGAATGAACCATGAGTTGCATCAGCTGTTGGGGGAGCCGCCCATCTGTCATACCGCGAAAATCGGACGACTGCGGTGGGCCGGGCACGTAGCCAGAATGTCGGACAATAGCCCGGTGAAAACGGTTCTCAATTGCAATCCGACCGGTACAAGAAGACGTGGCGCGCAGCGAGCACGATGGACTGCGTGGCTGGCGACGCGCGGCCATGGACCCAGTGGAATGGAGGAATCTTTTGTATACGGCACAGGCCACTTCGGCCTTAATCTGTTAATAAATAAATAAAATATCTCGGCATACCTACAAGATATGGCGTATTTTGTTTTTTTTTCATTATTTTGTTAGATTTTCCTAGGGATAACTAAAAATTTAAAAAAGAAGTCGATTTGTTTACCTACTACACCAGACGGTCCCTTAACACACGGACACGGCAAATAAGTTACGAAGAATTTAAAACTAAAATTAAAATCGGCCGAAAGATTTTTCCGCAATCCCAGTCATTGCAACAACGTCTTGATAAAACAAGTTTTCGAAATTATTCACGGTTTAAAGTTTCGCGCCACGCCCTCCCTTCACTTAAAGGAACAAGATGAACAGCGCTATTACTTTGCTTCTACTACTTAGACCTCTATAAAAATTTTAGATACTTTCTTAAGAATCTATACTTTAAGATAAAAGAATAAAAATGTTCGAATTTTTGACCGACCATATTCGAAATAGTCCGAAACCTAATAATAGGCTCATTGCCCTACATGGAAATAAGCAAATCAATTGTAAAAAAGTCCTGAAAGTGCCAGGACACAACATGTGGCTTAATTGGATCAAAACGTAGTGTGCCTTGTCTTGTTTTCAAAAAGCGTGATATAATCAGTCTTCCCAACTACTCATGCGTCCGCAAATGCGACAGAGAGATCGCAGCAAACAGTTTTGTGCTGCATGTTTTTTCCAAGAGCAGGAGAGGTATCACAAAAGATGAGAATTTTTTTGAGCGCGACCATATAGCAAGCGCATAGAAATTTAATGTACGTACAGTTATGTTTTTCGCATCGTATTGGACCTAGAGCGCGGTTCGAGCGAATTTGCCTCATGAGACAGCGCATGAGACGGTACATCGCGACGCGCTCGTGTTTGTCTCCTAAGATTTGTACCAGTGTGCTGCGATGATTTGTTTCTATGCACTCATGGCAGAATACACATTTCTTTTGCTAGGCGTATTTTAGGGGCCGTTCACCAATTATTTAAGGTTGAACAGAGAATGGGCAAAACCGAAAGCGAAAAAAGCAGTTTTCTTCCATACCGTGTGTTAGATCTTCATAAAAATTAATCAGCAGTATACTGCAACAACATTCTACATAAGCTGATTGATTTTTTTGAAGATCTTACACAAGGTGTGGAAAAAACTGATTTTTTTGTTTTCGATTTCTGCCCATTTTCTGTCCAACCTTAAAGGAACATTCTTACAAAACATTATCTTTGTGGAACGCGGGGGGAGTGACCTTTCTTACATGACATTATATATCTTGTATATAAAATACAATTGTGTAAACAATTAATAACAATTATATTGTCTGAATTGTACCACAAAGATGTAGCTAGAAAAAAAAGCAAATTTCATGGTGAATTATCGTTAAGCAAGAACAGTTAAATTTAAGAACGTCAGAACTTGAATTTAAGCATTTCGCAGCGCAGTGTCCTGTTCAGAGGCTCGAGTCACAGTACGTCCTACATGTAGTCCGAGTTATTTGTGTCTCCACCTTGCCCGATCAGACAATCGGTCCACTGGTTCCTAGCCATCAATGGATTCACTTTTTTCAACTTTTTTCGGTGTTTATTTCCATTCCAATTTCGTGCTTGCTAACTCATTTTGTCATGCGGGAGTGGATGTGTAATGAGGGCGAAAATCCCAAAATCCCGGATAGCGGCGACACAGTGGCTACGCAATTACCGTTAACGGGTGCACGACGCTCGATCCCACGACTATCGGTGACGAGCTAGGCAAGCACTTCGCCTCCTTGTCTGCAGACGCCGCTCTCCCACCTGCGTTCCTACGCATCAAGCAAAGGGCTGAGAGTAGCCTCGTCCTCTTCGAACCCGATTCAGGACAAGTGTACAACCGGCCTTTCACCGAAAGTGAACTGCGTGCAGCATTGAATCGGTACAAGGTAAGTCTGCCGGACTGGACTGGATGTTGGCTATCCCCTACTGCAACATTCCCCGCCGGTAGCCAAGCGGGCGATATTAGACAGCATTAACCGCATTTGGAATGGTGAACCGATCCCCGCCTCATGGAAGAAAGCTCTAGTAATTCCTGTCCCAAAGCGATGCCAGGGTAACAGACCGTCGGATGACTTCCGCCCAATCAGCCTGCTCCCCTGCCTTGCTAAGACGATGGAGCGAATGGTTAACAGACTGCTGATGGACTTACTGGAGGAGCGTAAAGTCCTGTATCAACGGCAGTTTGCGTTCCGACGTGGAGCAGGAACAGGTGCCTGTGTCGCCAGCTTTGGAGAGGTGGTGCGTCAATCCGTAACTGATGGCCTGCACGCCGATATCGCCATACTCGACGTGGCGAAGGCTTATAATACCGTGTGGCGTCACGGAATACTGCCAACTGGAGAATCACTGGAAACATGGGCCACTTCTTGAGCGACTATCTATCTAACCGCACTTTTCGGGTGGGAATCGGAGGTGCCCAATCCGACACCTTTCCGGAGGACAACGGGGTTCCCCAGGGATCAGTCCTCGCCGTCACACTGTTCCTGGTATCCATGAACTTCTTATTCGCCAACCTACCGGCGGGGATCTACGTGTTCGTGTACGCTGATGACATCGTGCTGGTCGCGACGGGAAAGACACCCAGGCACTCATCCACAGCAAGATATTTTACGGTGTGGAGCTGACGTCCTGTAATATGGCAGGCTTTATCAACATTTTAAGCCCTCTATATCACGGGCCAATCCGCGCTGCTTCTGGCTTGCTCCCCAGCACGCCTGCTGAAGCGGCCTGCGTGGAGGCCGCGACCCTACCTCTTCGTTGGGCAGCTGCACTCACCATCGCTAGAAGAGTACTGGGATTTTTGGAGCGGTCAGCCGAAGATGACTTTCTGTTACGGACGGTCAGCGAGATTCATCGCGAATATACAGACGCCGACCTGCCACCAATCGCCCGTCTACACCGAGTTCGTGACCGGGCCTGGCACGACCGCGGACCCAATCTTGACACAAGCTTGTCAATATAGCTGAGGGCCGGCGCTGCCAGTAGTGAGGCCAGGACCAAATATAACCGACTGATGGCTACAAAGTATAAAAATCACGTGCGGATATTCACCGATGGTTCCAAGAGCGGTGATGAGGTTGGAATAGGAGTGAGCGGAATAGGGGAAGGACTCTTCTTTCGCCTACCGGCGCCATGCTCGGTGTTTTCTGCAGAAGCGTCGGCCATCGCGCTTGCCTTGGTACAGAAACCGGAAGATAGACCCGTCGTTGTACTGTCTGACTCTCTGGCGGTCATATCCGCTTTCGAGTCGGGGAAATCCCGCCACCCCTTCATCCAGGCCATCGAGGCTGACCCACTCACCACAATTTGTTGGGTCCCCGATCACTGCAGCATCGACGGTAATGAAAAGGCTGATCGTCTGGCGGCCAGGAGAAGACACACTAGCCGACGTCTCACTCGACTCGTCCCGACCGCAGATATTTTGGGCCAGCTGAAGTCAGGGATTAACGAAGCCTTCGTACGCCACTAGCGTGGCAGCACCGGACACCTTCAGCGAATCAAAGGCTCACCCGACCGCTGGACAGACCGGACTGATAGGTGGGAACAACGAGTACTGTCGCGGCTCAGATTAGGGCATACGAAGGTCTCTCATGCTCACGCCGTATCGCGTGTTCCCCCACCAACATGCGTTACATGTGGTACCCAAACCACTGTGAAACACTTTCTAGTGAACTGTCCAGAGTTCGCCGACCTACCGCTCTCCATTAGAGAGATCCTTGCAAACGACACCGCCCGAGAAGAAATGTTACTGGCCTTTCTGAAGGACGCGGGATTACTCGACCAGCTGTAAAGGTGTCACTTGTGCTACGAACCATGAACAATATTAAAATTATAATGTTATGTTATTATCGAAATTTCAAAGGCGAATGATCATTGGGTTAAAGCCTTTCAATAAATAAATAAAATCAAACTTTTCACAAAATTGTTCGCCAGTTAATTCAAATCATTATTTGAAAAAATGCAACAGAATATAAAAAGTTTTGTTCCAATACCGTCAACCTTACCTTACCGGGGGCTCAGAAAAATATTTTACGAACCCGTAGTCTGGATGTGAACGTTGAACATTACTCTTTTTAGCATAGAAGTTTTTTTTAGATTTCCGTAGTATGCCCATCCCTAGCAAGTAAATTTTCATCATCTTTGGATTAACATGATATTTTTTCCAAGGTCACAAGAGAACTTGCTGACCGATCCACTGTTTCAACCTTTAGAGATTTTTAAAGAAATGAAAAAATGTCACCTTTAGATTTTTCCGTATTTTGCGCATAAAAATTGACCATCAATTTACAACGATTTTCTTTTGACAACTCCACTTTCCGAACTAAACGAGGTTCGTGTACCGATGAATGAAAATCCAAAACAAACCGGGTGCCATGTAAGCGAAACGACGTGTGGTTTTATAGCATCGCCATTGTGCAGATTTTGAAATTTTCAAATTGAAAACACGTTATGGAAATTAATTTGTTAAACCACACCAGTACAAAGCTGGTGTTCATCTCCATTTTACATCCAAATCGCATGAGACGAGCGCGCCGCGCTAGAGATGCGATGGGAATACATGAAACTCCCGCTTGGCCTAATGCGATGAGAACGTGAAAAATGCGACACATCAGATTATTTTGCGAGGGTGCATATGCGGTGCGTATTCTCACGAGAAAAGAAAAAGCACATAGCATGCGCTGGGCCATTCTTGTGAGCATGAGAGTAAACATATCGCGCGCAAAAAATTATAGCGCGCGTGCATCATGTCTGGATATAATCGAGATTAGAAAAACTCTAGATAGAGAACTGCGGAGACTCCATTTTGGATCGATTGGATTCGCGTTTAGCTGTCAAAAAACGAATCCAATCGAACATTGCCTATCCTTACACGCAGTAAAATAATTATTAATCTCTAATAATATGAGGATTACAACAACAAATTTTTCAAGTTGTTCTGTGTTCAATGAAAATGTATTTTGTTATAAATAAAATAATTATTGAAATAACTTTTAATAATTTATTGGATCAAACATAGAAAAAAGTTGAATCAAAAAAATATTTTGTTGATCTCATCATAACAACAATCGAAATAAACATACAATTCTGTTGTTTTAATAACTTCAAATTAATAACGGACAAATTAATACTTTTCAAATTTTGAATTAAAACTAATTTTGTTTTGTGAACGTAGTTTTATTTTCTGTAGAGCATATTATTCCAAACCTCGCCCACCACCTGAGACATTCGAATCAACTTCAGTATGATAACAAAAATCTATATTTTCCGGACACTATGGCAGAATGCATCAACGCCTTTAATTAGTATTTCCTGATATTCATAATATCCGCAATAAACAAATAAACCGCACACCACTATACGAACAACTGCCAACTGACATTAAGTTAAACGGTCCCAGCGTACGCAGCGCGAGGACGGTTGTTGCCGTGTCCTGGATCAGTGGGAGATTTACGAAACTTAAGAAGAAACTCTCAATAGTTTACCTTGAGTTGGCAATATTGTGGTGACCGTTTGTTCATCAGCACGCACGTAGAGGTCTTCAGTAATCCGCTGGTGATATTCTGCTTCATTTACGAGACATTGCCCACAGCTCGTGCAAATTGATGATTGGCCAGTACTCAGTCCAGTCGAAAGTATCGATTCCTGCATGTTTTCCACGAGCGATGCAATGGCGATTTTCAATGCGTGTTCCAACACAGTAATACACAAATATAAATTACTTTCTTATTCGTTGGAGAAAAAAAACTTTTACCTCTTCTTTGCAATCCCAACCATTGTCAAAATAATGTAGGAATCAATCAGTAGCATATTTTTACTTCAATCATTTATTCGAAATAAAGAATAATTTTGTTGATCTGCGAAAAACACAGATAACAAAACCTGTAAGATTAATTTAATAAATATTACGGTTGATCCAACTCAAAAATTCATTTTAGTTCATTAAATGGCACGATTTAAAATGAAAAATTAGTCTTGATTAAAAATAAAGAAATAATTCGTAGAATTAAATATGGGTAATTATTTTGCGTGTATAACATTGGACGTGTTGCCATACAATGCTGGGGCATACGTTGCCAAAAATGCTGTTTTCTCTCCGCAGTTCTCTTACTAGAGTTTTTCTAATCGAGATAAAACCGTGATATAATCGAGGGTGATATAAACTAGTATTGATATAACCGCATAGTGATATAATCGAAACATTACTGTATATGAACAGCTTACGAACGACTTTTGGTTTTGAATCAAAAAGAAATTTGGAAGGTTTTACAAAAATTGAGTGGGAAATAAAAAGCATCGAAATGGATGAAATATCAATGAATTAAATGGGTACCAAAATAGAAACAAAATACTCTTCAATTTTCCCACCGCAGGTAGTGAAAGGGTTGAATAAATGTCATAAATTCATGACCGTCTAATTCCTGACTAACAGGCCCTATATTTTGCCTCATATTTGTTCCAAATTTTGCGGATTCAGTTAAAATGGTATATTTTCAATTATTTTACTATTTCGAATCGATTCCTTCGCGTGGTAATCTTCGGTGAAAAACATAATACACCACTGTAGAATTTTCAAGATTTGGAAATTTTGTTATTGAAATAAAATAATAGAAAATGGAAGGAAAACAGAATACCTAATAGTATATATTATTAATTCTGTCCTATCGTTTTTAGGTAAACTCCAAGCGTACTAAAAACTTCAATGGCGTTTTTTTCAAATCCACTTCAAACCACAAGCTTTGAAATATTGTTATTGTTATTTATCAGTGTGCAATCGGGCTGTCTCAACAACCTATTTCTGCAACCTATGTGCATTAACTGTACACCTACCGTCTATCCGTTGCACTTGACAGTGTGTGCAGTGCTTTATGGTCACGCCTATGACCGCGCACCCGGCTTCCCATGAGCGTTTTGGCGGCTCAGAGGTGTCCTTCCATGTTGCTCAGGGATACATTGGTCCTATACACATCCATGCATACAGGCATACATAGGGCTTACATTCATACATACATACAAACTATTTGGCGCAAGTTTAGAGCGTGTAACGTCGTGTCATCTAGTCTGTCATCCTATGAAAAATCATCCTACCATCGCCTTGAGGTCAACGTCATATTGGCAAATTTCGCATTGAATCCGCTTCTGTCTCTTCCTAATCTCCTTTTTGTCTCCTAGGTCCGAAGCGGATCAATCGACTGTTAATTGAAACGGTAAACATACTAGCAGTATTATTAGTCCTTACTCGCGAATACTTTTCCTACAACTGTGCTGTTTCTTCTCTATCTTATAACATAACTCGATTATCCCTGTTCTAGTCAATATACATATTCATTACATTATGGACCAGGCAAACCCTTAATTTTTCTATTATTATTATCCTGAGTAGCTATACCAGTGAAGGTATTTTAGGATTTCGTTAAAAAGAATCTCTGCCAATAAAGGCGTAAGCAATATTTATCCACATAAAGTTTGCTCGAAACGAATGTCCGCCTGGTTCGACTCGAACAGACCACACCGACCCGAAAGGGTTGCTTATCATTTCAGAGAGCCGGTGTGCTTGATCGAGTTTAATAATCATAAGAACAAATCCTGAATAATTAACTATCTCTTAGGTGCCAGTCCTGCACTCCTTTCCTGAACTAGCCTCATACTCACGATCAAAAGAGTCGACAACTAGTAGGATCTACATGTCCCCCACCCAAGCGAATTGATCAACTTGCAAGTAGGAGCACATATCTACCAACCAGCCAAGAAGACTTCCGAATCAATGAGAATGGACCATGCCAGTCGAAGGCCACAGGCCCAGCGCCATCTCGTACAGTGTCATTGTCATTTCTCAGCCCACCCTCTGGCAGACGTTCATCCACCCATCTAGACTCTGTCAAGATGAGAACCTACAAAGCCTAACTGTTCGTATGTGCTAGTCCGTTTAGATTTTGTTTTGCTGAAACGAAACAAGAAAAGCAAAATAATTGTGATTAATGTCGTAGTTATAATAAATAAGTAAACGATTTCTCCTCTGTTGTCCGTTCCCTCCCTCCTGTTCCTGATCTGTTTGGGCCACTGGCTTTCCGTTTCCTTGGCCGTCACGCTTGATCCGCATCAATCCGTACATATCATGGCAGGAGAAACAAATGAAAAGACAATACAAAACAAAATGAAAATAAATGGACGTCTGCTATCTGTGCCTAAATTGATGTTGCTTCTCAGTTTTGCACGACCCAGGGGGGACTTGGCCTTGATCCCAATGCTCTGTCACCGATGTTACGTGATATTCGTTATGGAATATTCTTTGTTTGGGGGCCATTTATAAACAATGTTGTACTTTTTTTTATCCCTGATCCGCTGATACGTCTAAAATTCATTTTTAGTTTTTATCTCGTTACGTGACGCTCTTCCCCTATTGTCAATATCCATCATCATTTATGAATGGTCCCCTGGTGATATATTTAGAGCAGAGAATCCAATGAAAAATGGATTGACAGGATTTAAGTGCGCTTTTGGCGCCTTGTGTCACATCTTCATGTTTGTTATACATATTAAGAATACCAAAGCATGCGAAGTGATGACCGGAAGATTAGAGAAGCAACTCCTCCCCTTCCCCCCCTTCAAAAAATCGATTTTTTTTCCTTGAACAAGCTTTGAAATATTCACAGCATATTCTAAATTATTTTCTCCAGCGACGTACGAAGGATTTTAGTTAATAAATTATGTCTGTATCGATTTTCTTGGTCATTTTCAGCAAATTTAAGACTAAGAGAAACCAAAGCAATGAAATTGAAAGACGGGTAGATATTCCATAAATGATGAGGTGCTGATTCTAATGATATTTTCAGCGTTTCGCGTGAAATTAAAATAGCGAAAAAATCCTACGTAAGTCATTTGCGATATCTAAGGAATCGAAAAAACTTTAGTTTTTGACACTAGGTCAAATATTACAGGAGATAGTGTAAATTCGTAACGATCAATTTAGAACGCCTCGAAATGCGGCCATCTTTGAAATTGAAAAGGCAATGTTTTCCACACCGTTGGCAACATTTTTATGATAACCAATCACAGTACTCTAAAAATGCCCTGAATACGTTGATTGATTTTCACGAAGATTAGGTATTGCGAATCTTTTTTAAATCCACATTGCGACCTTTCAGCCATGCGCCATAGGGCCGTGCGTTGAGTTACGCGCCCATCTAGTTTGCATCAGTGCGAGTGAGAAAACGTTTTGACGTTTATTTTCGTTTCGATCGCACTAGTGTGTATCCCATATAGTAAGAACTCGACAAAATGCTAGATTATCTCGAGATAGACAATAAAAGGTAATGAAAAAATAAAAACATTTCCTAAAATTTAGTTTTTTTCCTGGAACCTTTGAAATTTTATAGATTGTGAATGTATTTGTCTGAGATACCGCCTTCTTATAAATATGCATTTTTCTTTGGAATTTTGAGTAGAATGTTATTTTAATATATATGAAGTTTCTCTGAAAATACTCTTGGACTTTCATTGATTTTTATTCTCACTAATATTTCAACGCTTTTTGGGGGGGAAGGGGAGGAGTAGCTTCTCTAATCTTCCGGTCATCACATCGCATGCTTTGGTATTCTTAATATGTATAACAAACATGAAGATGTGACACAAGTGCCAAGAGCGCACTAAAATCCTGTCAATCCATTTTTCATTGGATAGTCTGCCCTAAATATATCACCAGGGGACCATTCATAAATGATGATGGATATTGACAATAGGGGAAGAGCGTCACGTAACGAGATAAAAACTAAAAATGAATTTTAGACGTATCAGCGGATCAGGGTACAACATTGTTTATGAATGGCCCCCAAACAAAGAATATTCCATAACGAATATCACGTAACATCGGTGACAGAGCATTGGGATCAAGGCCAAGTCCCCCCTGGGTCGTGCAAAACTGAGAAGCAACATCAATTTAGGCACAGATAGCAGACGTCCATTTATTTTCATTTTGTTTTGTATTGTCTTTTCATTTGTTTCTCCTGCCATGATATGTGCGGATTGATGCGGATCGAGCGTGACGACCAAGCAAACGGAAAGCCAGTGGCCCAAACAGATCAGGAACAGGAGGGAGGGAACGGACAACAGAGGAGAAATTGTTTACTTATTTATTATAACTACGACACTAATCACAATTATTTTGCTTTTCTTGTTTCGTTTCAGCAAACCAAAATCTAAACGGACTAGCACATACGAACAGTTAAGCTTTGTAGGTTCTCATCTTGACAGAGTCTAGATGGGCGGATGAACGTCTGCCAGAGGGTGGGCTGAGAAATGACAATGACACTGTACGAGATGGCGCTGGGCCTGTGGCCTTCGACTGGCATGGTCCATTCTCATTGATTCGGAAGTCTTCTTGGCTGGTTGGTAGATATGTGCTCCTACTTGCAAGTTGATCAATTCGCTTGGGTGGGGGACATGTAGATCCTACTAGTTGTCGACTCTTTTGATCGTGAGTATGAGGCTAGTTCAGGAAAGGAGTGCAGGACTGGCACCTAAGAGATAGTTAATTATTCAGGATTTGTTCTTATGATTATTAAACTCGATCAAGCACACCGGCTCTCAGAAATGATAAGCAACCCTTTCGGGTCGGTGTGGTCTGTTCGAGTCGAACCAGGCGGACATTCGTTTCGTGCAAACTTTATGTGGATAAATATTGCTTACGCCTTTATTGGCAGAGATTCTTTTTAACGAAATCCTAAAATACCTTCACTGGTATAGCTACTCAGGATAATAATAATAGAAAAATTAAGGGTTTGCCTGGTCCATAATGTAATGAATATGTATATTGACTAGAACAGGGATAATCGAGTTATGTTATAAGATAGAGAAGAAACAGCACAGTTGTAGGAAAAGTATTCGCGAGTAAGGACTAATAATACTGCTAGTATGTTTACCGTTTCAATTAATAGTCGATTGATCCGCTTCGGACCTAGTAGACAAAAAGGAGATTAGGAAGAGGCAGAAGCGGATTCAATGCGAAATTTGCCAATATGACGTTGACCTCAAGGCGATGGTAGGATGATTTTCCATAGGATGGCAGACTAGATGACGCGACGTTACACGCTCTAAACTTGCGCAAAATAGTTTGTATGTATGTATGAATGTAAGCCCGTATGTATGCCTGTATGCATGGATGTGTATAGGACCAATGTATCCCTGAGCAACATGGAAGGACACCTCTGAGCCGCCAAAACGCTCATGGGAAGCCGGGTGCGCGGTCATAGGTGTGACCATAAAGCACTGCACACACTGTCAAGTGCAACGGATAGACGGTAGGTGTACAGTTAATGCACATAGGTTGCAGAAATAGGTTGTTGAGACAGCCCGATTGCACACTGATAAATAACAATAACAACTAATATTTCAACGCTTTTTTGTGAAAAGAGCGATACTTACAAATGTAAACATAAGGCTTTTTTCATACATGCGAATGAGGGCTTTGAAACGCAACAAAGTTTGGATTCTACGATATTGCTTTCTTAAACTACAGCAAAAATACAACGGGCGAAACCGTATTTTTGTTTGTTTATTTAAAGTTTCGCCCTCCACGCTCCATGCAAATAAACAGGGCGATACTTTTTTTGCTAGCAGTTTAGAGGCGAAACTGTTTTTTTCGTATTTTTTAGGATTATCAAGCTGATACCTGCTGTAAATAGTAACAATGATCGCTATTGAAAAATCCCGGACGAAATCGGTGGTGTAAAACGGTAGTTATTGTAAAAAAACGTAAGGGCGATACTTCAATGCTGATAGGTGGGACCTTCTTCTTCTTCTTCTTCCAATTCTGTTTATTTTCCGTCGGCCTATTTCCGCTACGAGGCCAAACACCGACGCCAGAGAGGTGACACTCCCACTATCTGGATTGGATATCGACCCATCAACTCATGGACCGGGGACCAACGGCTTTACTTCCCTTCCGAAGGAAGGCGTGACCTCAGATTTTTCTCACCTCTGAAAAATCTCAACGACCTCGACTGGGATTGAACCCAGACCAACTGGGGTGAGTGGCGGTCACGCTTACCACCCAACCATCGGCGCCGTCATAGGTGGGACCGAAAAAGTAAACAATCGCCAAAGGGGCGATACTATCATTTTGTCAATTTCAATAGCAAAAACAAATTTTAATTTAATAATTTCAAATACATTATGAAGTTTTGGGTTTCGATCACTGAATCATTCAATCTAGGATGTAAAAAACACAATCGTTCTTAAATAGGAAATAACACCAAGTCTGGAAATATTCACTGTTGATTTTCTTTGAATGGTGTCACTGCTAGTATCGCTCTTTTCAAGAAAAAGCGTTGATTTGTTTACAGTAACAGTGCATTCAAAACGCCTTGTTATTTTAAATTTCACTTCGTATTAAAAATTTCTGATTGAGTTGGCCTTCTTTGGAACAATAATAAATCAATGGAAATCATTTTAGAACTTCATTGATTCAAATACATTAACTACAATGAAATCGATTTGCCTTCTTTAAAATTTTCGTAGCATATTATTGAAATGCTATTAATTTTAAATTAAATTGCGACCTTCTTTGATATCGCCTTCTTTTTAGCATGAGCTATTTTCTGGACCTTCGATTGATTGATAATGATTTCAAATAAAATTACATATGCATGTGAATTAGTTTTTCAAATTCATTAACATGATCAGCGAGCAAAAACAAGCTGTGAAGGGAACCAAACAAATATTTGAGTAGCAACATAGTTCTAAATGTTCTTAAAGTACTTCAGATTTCAATAGTATAACAAATTGCCGAGAAAAAGTACGTTCCGGGAAATGGTACATTCCGGAAAATAGTATTCCGGGAAATGGTAAATTCTGGGAAACGATATTCCGGGAAATGGGACATTCCGGGAAATGATATTCCGCAAATAGTACACTCCGGGAAATGGTTTCCCGGGAAATGACATTCCAGGAAACGACATACAATCATTCTTGACACTTACTCAGGGAAGTGAAATACCACACCAGAGTGATCCGATAAAACCGTTCTCAAACGTGGAAATTTTACAGCTTTAACGTAGTAATAAAAAGCGAATAAAGGGCTTTGAAATGCAATCGTTTTGATTCCAATTTCTGTTTAGTTCCACGCAAAATCCATCCCCCAGGTCAGTGAAAATCTCCGACTCAAAGCCTCTCCAGAGGTGGCAACCTGATGTAAAACCCGGACGCCCGGAGATCATCTCCAAAAACCGGAGTCTCCGGATTAAACCCTGAGGTGTGGCAACCCTACTAGTATCGGATATATGGCAACGTCAATCAAACCGAATGTTTACACCGTTTTGGCAGAAAAATATATCTAGTCTGTCTATTCTGTTATATTTGTTCAATTCTGATGTGCTTAGGTTCAGCCCTGATAACTAGAAAGTACGGAATAATGCGTTATTTTAAAACTAACACATTGAGTGGGAACAGAAAAGACTCCACTCGTTCTTTCTTGTGTGTGACTTATCACTATTATAAAATGAAAAATTAAAAAAATGCATAGTCGAGAAATAAAACGAATGTGAACTAGGTATCATTTGATAGAATCATCAATTTATCTTTTCTGGAGTTACATTATCAAAGTGTATTCCCGTGTAAAAAATTATCCACGTAACCAAGAAACACGCAAACGATGTCATAAAGCCTTCCTTGATAATTTCCCACATTCCTCCGTACACCTCGTCGTCAATAGATTGAAAGCTAGTGCAGTAGAAGTAAACGATACCACAATTTATAAGCGCGAACCTAAAAATGATGTTTCGTTACTCAACTGCTTTTAATGACCATGGAAATGTTTATTACAAAGCTAAGGCTACAAAACCTTTCAGTGGAACGATACCCATTACAATCCCAATCAGAATTCCTAAAATCTGACGTGCCCAATAGATAACATCCAAGAAATCGTCCTACAAAAATCAGATATATGTTTGGCCAATTCCAATAAAGAAGATAGACTTAACCTTTTCATTCCATTCCGAATTGGGCTTTGTGGCACGTTTCCAAATATGTTTCAAGTCAGTTGCATCAGTCTTTGATCTCCTTTCTTGATTAGCCTTTACAACCATGGTTATTATTGTGAGATTCTGTTGAATTATTTTATAATTTATTCACTATAAGAACCATACGGCTCACAAATTACAATAGAAATTGACGAAAAGCTAGTTTGAAGGGTTTGAACTTTGAAGGTTCGATAGCAAGACGGATACAGGTGTGCACATTTTTTTCTGTGTGAGTGCGGTTGTCATTTTTCTTTGATGAAGCCAAAAAAAACAAGAGGATATGAAGAAGAAAAGCACAAACAGTTGACGTAGCGCGCCCTTCTGTTGCCATAAGTTTTATTTCGGTACGGTCATAGTTAATTTAAGGTTCAAGTTACCTTTTTTAAGCATGTGTTAGAATTGAACGCTTGGTAGTGTGCGTAGGAAAATTTGTGTTCAGCTTTGCCACCGGATTATCCATTTAAACCTTTTTAAAACTCTAAAAGAAGAATATCAGTCGATTTATTAGATCATCACGATTCAATTCATGCAAAATACCTGCTGAAAAAACCATCGTCTTAGCTAAATGGTGCTTTTGAAAAAGTGGCTGTGGTTTTTTCATTGCGCAGTTGTGTTGCGTACCCCAGCTCGGTGTGGTAGTGTGATAAAAAATCACAGCCACTTTTTCAAAAGCACCATCCAGCTATGCCGATGGTTTTTCCAGCAGGTATTTTGCATGAATTGAATCGTGATGATCTAATAAATCGACTGATATTCTTCTTTTAGAGTTTTGAAAAGGTTTAGATGGATAATCTGGTGGCAAAGCTGAACACAAATTTTCTTACGCATACTACCAAGCCTTGAGGTAACTTGAGCCTTAAGGTTCAAGTTACCTTTTTTAAGCATGTGTTAGAATTGAACGCTTGGTAGTGTGCGTAGGAAAATTTGTGTTCAGCTTTGCCACCGGATTATCCATTTAAACCTTTTTAAAACTCTAAAAGAAGAATATCAGTCGATTTATTAGATCATCACGATTCAATTCATGCAAAATACCTGCTGGAAAAACCATCGGCTTAGCTAAATGGTGCTTTTGAAAAAGTGGCTGTGGTTTTTTCATTGCGCAGTTGTGTTGCGTACCCCAGCTCGGTGTGGTAGTGTGATAAAAAATCACAGCCACTTTTTCAACAGCACCATCCAGCTAAGCCGATGTTTTTTCCAGCAGGTATTTTGCATGAATTGAATCGTGATGATCTAATAAATCGACTGATATTCTTCTTTTAGAGTTTTGAAAAGGTTTAAATGGATAATCTGGTGGCAAAGCTGAACACAATTTTTCTTACGCATACTACCAAGCCTTGAGGTAACTTGAGCCTTAATCGGTTTTTTCGAGGTAAAAAGTGTCCATATGTGTTCTAATCGATCCGAAGTGAAGCTCGGCGTTTTCTCGCTTTTCATCGTGCGCCAAAGAATCAGGATGCTCGTTCGGATGTTGATGTTTACTTCAAGGGCCCCGGCCGCCATGCTTAATTCTCGACAAACATATGATTACGGCCTAAAAGCCAACTGTCAAAATTCACTTTGAATGGAAATTCTGGACAAACCGTTACGCGCCAATCACAGATGTTGGTAGTAAACGAAAGAGAAAACTTTTCTCTTTCATAAATTGTTGTGAAATGTGTTCGACTAGTAACGGTTTGTCCGGAATTTCCATTCAAAGTGGATTTTGACAGTTGGCTTTTAGGCCGTAATCATATGTTTGTCGAGAATTTTGCAAGTATAATACTAATCCACTCAAAAGTGTCAAATGTTCCCACCTTTCTCTCCATCTTGGTTCGATAGCAATGTAGCATCAAACTGGGCCCAGGTGGCGAAATCATTAGGGCTGGATGTTGTTGGCTCGAATCAAAACTTGTCGAAAGTACACGCAACCAAAAAATACCCTACAGAATAAGTTCTTTTAACTTAATTTTAGGTACTTTAGAGCTGTGCGTCGCTTTCGCACTTATTAGTGTTGTCAAAAACAAAACGAGAGATTCGACTCAGTCGAGGTCTTCCGTGCAGTAAGGTACTTTTAAGTTGTTTGGGTTATTATTTTTGCCATAGTTAAATGGAAACTACCTTCAACACGGTTTACCTAATTTTACCTTCGTGCTCGATACCACGAGATTGAGTCAAAAGTACTGAATTTTAGGTAGTTTTTCGGTGGCGTGTAAGCAAAGTTCATTTCATATCGTCAATCTGGCGCCCAGGTGGTGAAATCGTTAGAATTCAACCGGGTGCTGGAGCGTTTCCAGAGAATTTTTATTTCCAGATCAAATTTTACTAAACTTCCCAGTTAAGCTCAGCCGGAATGTTGGCTAGTTCTAATTAGTATTCCAGCTCCGGTGACACAACCGATTCTAGTTAGAATGTTTAAGGGGTACCATTTCGATGCGGCTTAGCAAGCAAGCGAACCCGTGAGGCTGGGTGTTGTTGGCTCGAATCAAAACTTGTCGAAAGTAAACAAAGTTCATTTCATATCGTCAACCTGGCGCCCAGGTGGTGAAATCGTTAGATTTCAACGGGGTGCTGGAGCGTTGCCAGAAACCGACCCGCCGTCGGAAGCAAGCGAACCTGCGATCCACTTGTTTGCCCGGCTCATTCAAGCATAGGAACTATCCCTAGTTTAAATCCGACTGAGCGGTAGCGAAGTCGGACACCATGCGCAAAAGCCACATTAGGTGTTGGACACAAAATAATATTGGCAACGCTAGCAAAATGTAAACACAAATGAACACTCCGGATGAACCTATCGTCAATTGACATTTCGACGAGTTTTGATTCGAGCCAATAATATGGGCCCCGTCGATCAGCCTGTCAAGAATGGCGTCTCTGTACAGCCAGCATCACTGTCATGAAAATCAAAACAATAATTTTGGATCGAATCATTAAAAGCTGTATTTGGTTACTAAGTGCCGATTTTCTGGAAGATATGGTATCTAATCATCCCGAAAGATGCAAAACGTCTTGTGGAATGCTTCAATATTGCGCATATCGCCGAAAAAAAATTCTTTGTTTGGGGCTTTAAAGCTATAACGCCCCATATATATAGGTCGCTGTCAAACTACAGATTGAGTTCTACAAGATGACGACACGAATGAACTCATGATGAATGAAGTTCATGTCTGACAATTCTCGGTGGTTTGTTTACTTTGCCAGTTGCGTGAGTGCGAGTGCAACGGGTGCTCATCTGTTACATTCGAACTCACGTAGCTTCCATGTAAACAAACCACCGAGAATTGTCAAACAAAGTTCATCCGGCTCATTTTGTGGGGTTATGTCAGTTAGTGTACACAGAAAACTTGCATTACCTAGCAGTAGGTAATTTTAAATCTGTGCATCCTACTTCCTCCAACGAAAGAGAGGGAGTCCAAATTTACCCAAAAATAATGAGATATTCCCCAAAGCCGACTAAACTTCATCCCATTATTTTTGAGTAAAAAAAATCATTCCCTCTCCTTTGTTTTCCGGCAGTGAAATGAGGACAGCAAATTAAAATTACCTACTGGTAGGTAATGGATTTTAAGCAAAGATAAACTCAAGATAGAGTGGTCGGATGATTCCCATGTACCATCAAAATGCGACCCCTCGATGAATTTGGTTCACCGTCAGTGTGACAGCTCAATAATAAATTGAAGCGAAGCTTTGCGAAATAGAACCAACGTCGATATTTGCGTCGTATCTATGACAATGCGTTATTTCCAAAATAACAAGCAAGCTTTCGTTTGGAAAATAAACAAACTTTGAGGCTTTTTAACGTTCGGTAATTAATTGATGTGACTAATGCCGATTTCGTTTTTAGATTAGTGTCACTCTAGGTTAAAGTGACCAGGCGTCCCGGATTAAGCGGAACAGTCCCGGATTAGGCGGAACAGTCCCGGATTTAAGGATGCCTCATGGTAAAATGGACCGGAAAGTTTACCAAAATTCTGCTTTTTACACCAAAATACCCATTCATATTGTTATGCGTTATTTCGAAAATAACAAGCAAGCTTTCGTCTGGAAAATAAACAAACTTTGAGGTTTTTAAAGTTCGGTAATTAATTGATGTGACTAATGCCGATTTCGATTGTACTAGTTTGGTAGAATATTTGAGAAGCATACATTTTAAGGGTTTTCTTGAGGCCTTTAGAAGTCAGTATGACTATAATAATAATTTTACACGCCAATATAGACAACGTGTTTCTTTTATAAAAAAATTGTTTACTACATTGATTTGCTTCGTAACCATAGCATTTTTTCGACGCATTCTGAATAATATCGACGCCTATTAACGAGGGGGCAGCAAAAGCATACTATTATTCAGTTCACCGGTTCACGGTTACTGTACCATCATTTGCTAATGGTTGGTATAGGACCTAGTAATCTTGAGTTTATCTTTGTTTTAAGTGTGTAAAACCTAATGTTGGTATAGGGTTGCCAGGGAGCTGCCGTCGATCTCTAACGATTTCGCCACCTGGGCGCTAGTTTGTTAAAAAATGATCATGGCATTGGCATCCCTGCCTGTTTGACACTAGCTAAAAACACAACACAAAAGAGAAAATAAAATTAAGTGCCTGAAGAACATAAAACAAATTATTGTGAAATTGTTTCCCACTTTATTATGAATACCGTAGGAAAGATATTTTTTCGTCATACGCGAAGTAGCATAGCTGGTAAGTCGTTTATTCTAGCTTACTGCTTTATTTAAGAAGTTTAGCAAGTAAAATATTGATATCAAACGACTGTTAATTAGCGTCAAGTGGAGAATGGACTGTCAAATTATTTTAGGTTGCTAGTTTCGTAACATGCGTGTTATGTAGTGAAGCTTGCTTTTGCGAATATTTTTTCTGAAAATTCAAAATCGAGTTAAAAATATGAGTTTTGTCAAGCTAGTAGAGGAAAAGTTAAAAGCGAAAGACTACAAGAATGTAGCTACAGTTTTACGCGATGAAAAAAATAAAGCGAACTTACATGCAGACTGTATGGAGATTGTTTCGGTGCTAATCAGCCATCTGACTGAAGAAACTCTTCGAGATGATTTTACATTATTCACGGCTTGCGAAGATTTGCTGAAGATTGTTGCTGGAAAATGTATTCCACAGGAAGTACTTTTTGAACTACTCGAGCGAATTGAGTTGACAAAAAACGATGATGCTTTCACTAGTTTGCTCAAGGTGTTACAGGTTGTTTTACTAAGGTTGAAGGAGAACAAAGCCCGTTCATTGGAGTGGAGCCTAAACTCAGTATCATGTTATATTACTGGGATTTCACTACCAGATTATATGGCTAATATTACAGAAGAGGGAGAAAAGCTTCTAGAAAGCGATGAAACAATACGGCGCATCCTGCAGCTGTATATCACTGTTCTACTATTTCTGGAACCAATTGTCCAAAAGTTCACTTCTGTCCCAAAAGAAGTATTCTGCAAAACGGGAATAACGAGAAGAAATGTAGTAATATGTTTCATTCTCCAGTTAATGGGAAATCCTTTAGTGTTTCTTGATGTTCATCACTCCGAAGGATTAAACAGCAACAATGCAACTCCGGTAAAGTTTGGTATGTACAATACCTATGTAATTTCTATATAGATTCAATAATTAACTCTGATTATCTATTTTTGAACTTTAGGTGACAAGACTTACACTCGCCAGGTAGCTGAAGAACTTGTTTCAGCACTAATGAACTTACAAGGCGATCCTTTCCATTTGCTTCAATACGGTGAAAGGCGTGCTCGGTGGCCACCGAAAAAAGCACGAAAAACAACCGGTGTATTTGAGGAAGCATCACGTGATATATTTATGAGTGATGAAAAATGTCCGTTGCTGTCACTGGCGATGTTGTGCTATTTGTTGTTCGGTGAAAACCTTTCAACGTCGTATCCTAAAGTATACCTACCTCAGTATATTTACGAAATAGGACTGTATCACTGCACTCAGTTGATGAACCATCATCAGGCTGTTGTACATTACAAAGGAATTCTATTAGCCCGTAATTTGGAGAAAGTTCTCGGTGATGTGAAGTTGAAATCAGATGACTTGGATCTCGCCATTCATCAATTGTTTTGCACAAGTCTCTCTAAAATCATCGTCTACTCCAGTGTTGAACGAAATCGGAAGGAAGGGACGTTCTTACTGCGAAATTATATATATAAGTTCGACGCCGACGGCAGGTACTTGGTTATCGCTAATCTGTTCAAAACGGTCCAACACAACGGACTTCTTTCGTTCATTGCAACAATATATAAAGATTTTATACATAAAGAACTCAACTCGACTGATAGTCCGAATCCTCGATTTACCGGCCATTATTTAAAGCATTTGCTTATGAACGAGATATGCGTATTGAAGAAGGGTATTGAGACGGATCTTGTGGAAAACTCCGACACGATAATATCTGGGCTGAACATTCTGCGTTTTCTTCTTATTCGCGATAAGCACAACTATACTTCGATTTGGAGCTACATCGCAGAGATCGACCTTAATTTTCTGCAACCTTTGAGAAAGTCAATCGATTATGCAAGAGCTCATTTCAAGGAAGAGCAATCTAACGTTGTTGCACGTGGAGAGGGTAGCAATCATACCGATATGGACATATCCATAGACATTCTCAACGGGGACAATTTTCCGAAGCTAACTAAAGATAAAAAATTAAATCTGCTCGCAATGGCATTGAATAATTTTGACCTAATGGATTGTATATTGGCAAGAGTTGTGGAGTGTATGAATGCAAAACCAATTCATTCAACGTAAATCACGAAGGTATGCAGTAACATATATTTAGCATTGGACAATTGGTCGAAGTGTATGAAGAATAACAACAATGAAGAATATAGCAATTGGGTCATAGCTCACCTTATTGGCCAGTCACGAAGAATGCCAAAAATTATTTTTGCCTAATATTTTGGCTAAGACTGCTTGTCGTAATTATGGCGAGACTTCAATTGTTTATTAATATAGCTCAGCGATTAAATAACGTTTTACCAGAAAATTAGCAAAAAACATTATTTGAACAAAATGACAAATCCTTTTATAAGAATGTTGCTAATTGTACGTGCGCGAGAGAAAGCTTCGAAATCATTCCCGCAATTTAAATCGCGGTAAAACCTACTCTATATTTAATAACTAACAATGAATGTCCCCTCAATGTACCCTATCATTACGTAACATGCGAACGTGCCTCCTTTACCAATCCACCATCAACGAGGCCAGTTGCTCCTGGCCGATTTGTTCAATATTCAAATCATCAACATCAACAAGATCGGGCACGAATCAAAATGGTCGTCATTTTCTGTTGAGAGAACTGATGTGAATTAAACAGAAGGTGGCCAATGTACTGGATACTAAGGTGTGGCAATGCTGTATTGCTCTCTCGCTCAATTTCTGTAACTTTATTACGTAATAAAGTTCAACTCCATATATTTTCCATATATCTGCTGTCCACGTGCTTTACAGAGATCGAGCGAGAGAGCAATAGCATTGCCACACCTTAGTATCAACCTCATTGGAAGGTGGCTCCGACCTTAGTATCCAGTACATTGGCTCCGACTACACGGGAAAATAAAACAACCCGCATAATAAGTTCTTTTTACTTAAATTTAGGTGCTTTTGAGTTTTGCATTGCTTTCACACTTATTAGTGTTGTCAAAAACAAAGCGAAAGATTCCACTCAGCCGAGGTCTTCCGTGGAATAAGGTACACGCAACCATAAAATAACGTACAGAATAAGTTATTTTAACTTAAATTGAGGTACTTTTGAGCTGTGCGTCGCTTTGGCACTTATTAGTGTTGTCAAAAACAAAACGAGAGATTCGACTCAGTCGAGGTCTTCCGTGCAGTAAGGTACTTTTGAGTTGTTTGGGGTATACTCAAAATTAGGTGAATTCAACTTAAATTTAAGTAAATTAAACTCAAGGTTGAGTTATTATTTTTGCCGTAGTTAAATGGAAACTACCTTCAACACGGTTTACCTAATTTTACTTTATTCCACGATACCCCGAGATTGAGTCAAAAGAGCTCAAGTTTAGGTAGTTTTTCGTATCCGTGTAGAGACTAGAATAACAAAGACGCCATGTTTCGTTTGACATTTCAGTTTAACTGTCATTCGAAACGAAGATGAAAGTTGTCAATCGCAAATGTTGTGAACTATTATTCAGGAAGTATTGGCCGTGCTTTTCCAACGGAGACGCGACGATTATTTTTTGTAACAGCAAGATTCGTAGCGCTATCCGGCGCACGATTCGCCCCAATATATTTCTTGTGGGATGAATGACTTTACTATCTATCTATCTATCTATCTATATATATATATATATATATATATTTATATATAAATATATATATATATATATATATATATATATATATATATATATATATATATATATATATATATATATATATATATATATATATATATATATATATATATATATATATATATATATATATATATATATATATATATATATATATATATATATATATATATATATATATATATATATATATATATATATATATATATATATATATATATATATATATATATATATATATATATATATATATATATATATATATATATATATATATATATATATATATATATATATATATATATATATATATATATATATATATATATATATATATATATATATATATATATATATATATATATATATATATATCTATCTATCTATATATATAAAAGTCAAAGTTTGTATGTATATGATTTATAGACTCCCAAACGGCTTAACCGATTTCCGTAAAAATTTGCACACAGTAGGTATTTGGTATGGGGCGTGTTTGTGTGCTATTAGTTGGAGATTATCTGCCCGCCAGATGGCGCTTTGGAACAAATTGTGTTTTCCTCCTATTTCGCAGATATATATATATATATATATATATATATATATATATATATATATATATATATATATATATATATATATATATATATATATATATATATATATATATATATATATATATATATATATATATATATATATATATATATATATATATATATATATATATATATATATATATATATATATATATATATATATATATATATATATATATATATATATATATATATATATATATAAAAGTCAATGTTTGTATGTATATGATTTATGGACTCCCAAACGGCTCAACCGATCGCCGTAAAAAATTTTACATAGTAGGCATTTGTTCTGGAGCGTGTTTGTGTGCTATTGGTTGGGGGTTATCTGCTCGCCGGATGGCGCTTCGGAACAAATTGTGTTTTCCTCCTATTTCGTCGAAAGTCGCAGCAACGCGCGATGAGTATTGTCTTGTTCGGATCGAACCAAGAAAACTAATCCTCATAGCAACTTTGTTCAGCAGCTTGAAGCTGTAAATATACTTTTAAGTATTTAATTTAATTTTAACTTACAAAGTTAGTGTTCTTTCACGTGGCCTCGGCTGGCAGTAGATTCACTATGGTGATCTATCAACTCCTGTATCATAAATTAGATCCCTTTATTTTTTAGCTAGGAAATGTATACATTATTGACCAACCTTCTAGAATGCATGCAAGTATCCAATCCACTGGTGTATTAAATCGATTTACGGATTATAAATTAGTTTAATCAATTGCAACCTGTACCTTTAAATTTTAGGATGCATTCACAAATTCTTTAATAGTTCAAATAAACTTACGTGGATATAATTCGATGGCACACATCAAAACATTATTAGTCTAGTAGTTCTACCTATTCAATCAATCTGTGATAATTAACTGCGATATTTGATTTAGGTTTAAGACAATTTTAGCTTTTAAAACGTGGCTTCAACTTCTGCTTTGTTCTCGTCGCTGTGTCTTTACTTGACTATCTGAACTTACCTGTCTGAAGTTGCCTGCTATCATTCTACCACCTCTCAATTAATAGTGGCTGCCTAGGTGGCTGCGCTACTACCCATGGGCGCCGTCCCTAACAATATCCCGGCCCGTAGTCCTGTCCCGGTGTCGAGGTTGCTTCTTCCAACGAGAACAGCGTTATTACCAATGTTGTTTTCGTTCATTTCCATTACTGCAAGTTTGGCAGTAGCTCTCTTGAATAGTCAACGATTAGTACGAATCATTGCTTGGCGAACTCGTCCATCACTGGCTATAATGGGCTCTTCAACTATGCCTCTCACCCAGCTCTTGCGACGATCACCATCGATAATGTAGACCAAGTCACCCTGCTGCAAAGTTCGTTAAAGCATTTTGTTCTCTGATTAACCGTTGGGACGTATTCCTTGATCCATCTTTTCCACATTTCATTCGCCAATTGTTGTGAGCGCTTATACGTATCAAGAAGAGCTAGTCCGGGATTGACCGGAAACAATGCCTCTTCCGGTTCATTTGGCGCGCTACCACGAATAAAGTGATTGGGAGATAGTGATTCAACTGGTGAGTCACTATATGAGTACGTTAAAGGGCGGCTATTGATCATAACCTCCGTTTCAGCAAGAGTCGTCAACAAGATTTCGTCTCAGTTTGTCTTCACATCTCGCCCTGAGCAGAAGCAAAAAATCGTCCCGCGCAAGTGAAACAGTCAATTCTACCTAAAAATCAATCGGTGCCTATCACACAAGCAGTCCATATAACAATAGCCTACACCTACTGTGCGATTTAGTGATGAGTGACGGTGCCCAGCAAAAAGCAACCCAGATACCGCCGAACTGTGTTGCTGTTGATTTTTCGAAATGCCCCGTAAGACCAGCCATTCGGGAAGTGGAACAGTTATTAAAAGTGCAGATGAAACTCAATCTGGCTGAAGTGAAAACCCTACAAATGCATCATATCAAACATTGCGTGCTGATTTCGTTCAACAACATTAACCAAGCTGAGTCATTCGCCTCGCGAAACAACATGCAGCACACCGCCGAATGCGGCAATGTTAAATATAGCATTCCCGTATACATCGAGAACGGCGCTGTAGAAGTTCGTGTCCATGATTTGGCTACGCGTACCCCTGATGGCGCGATTAAAAAATGCTTGCAAAAATACGGAGAAGTAGACTCCGTTACACATGAGACTTGGAGGATTTTTTTTCCGGGCATCCCTAACGGTGTTCGTGTGGTGAGAATGCGTGTGACCAAGCCAATTCCCTCATACATAACCGTCACAGCGTTAGGAAGTGACGATGTTCTCATTCATCAAACATCACTAGTCACGTACCCAGGGCAAATTCCTACGTGCCAGTTCTGCACGAAGAAGCTGCACCTCGGAAAACCTTGCGTAGAAACTGTTAAGGAAAACTTAACCAATCCAACTGAAATCAGCCCTGAACCATCTTACGCTAAACCACTAACAGCTGCAAAACCAACATCTTCGGATCAAGCACCAACAACCAGCAACAACAACAACGAAACAAATGCCGAAAAATACGAACATACAATGACGACCGATAAGAGTAAGACACAAACTGGAACATCTGACCGCGAGTAGCAGGAAAGTAGTACGGATGAGGACATGGACATGAACGACAACGCAAAAGAAGACAAACGGATCGAACCTCAAATGGCAGTGGACAACACTGGCAATATTTCGCCCCCTAGAAAAAGGATTTCAACACGCAGCAGAAAGCTGCGTCTAAACGAGACAAAAAACTTAACATTGTTGTTTTTTTTAATTTATTGTAAAAACGAACAATCGGCCTCGTTGAGCTACCGCATTTGGGCCTAAATAAATTTAATAATCATAAAAAAAAGATTTCGTCTGTCAACCTGCCTCCGTCATCTAGTGCTTCCATGACGCTCTTGACTGACCGCACCATCCGCTCCCAAACTCCTCCCATATGAGGAGCTGCAGGAGGGTTGTAAATGTTGAAACGATGGGTTCGACTCGCAACAACTGACAGAAAGCTATTCAGGCAACACTGCTTACGTCAAATGATTTATATTTGAACACAATAAAATTCATTCTTGTCTGTAGCGTGTTAGCGTCCACACATGTATTAATTGTCTCTACTTAGCCATCGTTTCCCACGTTTTCTCTTAATCTCAATAGGTTATGTGCTCAGCGCTTGGGCAAGCGGTGGCAAAGGAGTGCGCGACGCTATTCGAAAAATAATTGCATTCTTTCGGCGCGTGAAGTACGCGGTGCGGTTGAGAGTTATTTTTTGGCGTCGAAGTGGTCGAGTTCGGAAAACTAGCAGAATCGGAAATGGATTTTTCAAACATGGGCGTCATCCGATTGAATAATCGGAACTATCGTTCATGGGCTTTCAAGGTGCAGATGCTGATGATGAGGGAAGGTACGTGGGAATACGTGGATCCGGGTGTCGCGCCGGTACCGGTTCGTTACGTCGGAATGGACGGAAGGTGATACGAAAGCGCTAGCTACCATCGCTTTGTTGGTAGAAGACAACCAACATAACATCATGTCAAATGACACTGCGAAAGCAACATGGGATACCCTCAAATCTCACCAGCATAAAACTACTGTTGCCGATACCTCTCGTCGCGGCAAGTAATGGGTGAACCATTTGTGTACCACAGTGTAGTGTTTTAGATTTACTTTGAATTTTATATACAAAATTTGAATTAAAATATATACTTGTTCACGTAGCCCTATTATCCACACAGAAAGTGGAAAGTGGAGAATTAAGGCTGTGTTGGATCCGTCTTTTCGTGGTGAACCGGGAACCTGAAAAGTTAGAAATACACTGAAAATGTAAACAAATAATTATATACTTACCTTTAACAAAAACTAATGGATTAAATAAATTACAGTATTTTAGCTGCTAAGTCTGCAACAAAAATACAGTATTTATTCTGGCAATCGGGAATAATCTAAAATAATTTTCATCCGAAATTGGATGAGTCAGAGGATCTTGCACCTTCGAGAAGAAGTCCGCCGTAGACACCAGTAAAGGTTGCCGTTGGTGATTCCTGCAGTGCGCAGCGTATGAAACCCTTTTTTGAAGTGAAATAAAATTTAATAAACCATGTAAAAAACCGTGCAAAACATGTAACTTAGTAAGGGGAGAAAGAGGAACTGAATGTGAAGAAACTAGAAGTGGAAGCAAAGTTGAAGTAGCTAGATAAAGAGCAAAAGTATTTGAAGCAGAGATACAACTTGTTGATGCGGCTAGAGGAGGAAAAGGGTTTATCTGATAAACGGAGTGGTTTGAGCTCAAGAAGTAAGCGAAGCGGCGTTAGCGTGAGAAGTAGATGCTCAGTCGAAGCTAACATCATCGGTAAAACAGGCTACTTTGTCGGTTCACACAGTCAGTCAACCTATGCTATCGTCGGTTGCTGCTAAAGAGTTAAAACTACAACCTGTACCCACGTCGATTAATTCGCTTCATGCTCCTGGTTCATCAAATATAAATGTATCGCGCCCATCCGCATCTGCTGCGGGAAATGTATCAACATTAGCAAAATCCTACGAACAATTGCTATCCGGGTAGACGGCTGCCACACAACCCGAAAGTGCAACCGTTCCTGTAACATTAGTTTCGACTGTTCTTACCGAGCCTGGTATAGTATCTCAAGTTCCCATCGGGTCGAGTGGTTTGATGCCAATAGTGTACGGAAATGTACCCTACTACACGGCGGCTCCTATCTCACAACCAACGCCAATTTATGCAGCGGTACCAGATGGATGGGAGCAAGTAAATTCAATACAAAATGGACTCATTAATATTCCTACTGCCGCCTCTTGCAGGAATGTAGCTTCAATTAACCCAGTAGGTATACAAGGTCCACCCATAGTGGTCGCTGAGTTGGGACGAACAAGTGCAAAGGTTCCTGCGACAGTTGTTTCGAAGAAGGTTATTCCCGATATGCAAAAGGTTCAAACAATAAATAACTATGCAGGTTCAATGCCTCTACCTGTTAGTACTGTCTCTGCAAAATTCGACTGTTTTTGCCGAACCTGGTGTAGCATCCTTTGTTTCCATTGGGTCCAGTGGTCTGATGCCAGTAATGTACAGAAATATTCCCTATCGCACAACCGACGCCGTCGTATGCAGCGATACCAGATGGAGGGGCCCGAGTAAATTTAATGCAAAACGGTCTCAATTATATTCCTCCTGCACCCCGTGTCGGGAACGTAGCTTCAACAAACTTAGCAGGCATACTGGGACCACTCACAGTGGGTGCTGCACTAGGACCAACAAGTGCACAATTGGCTGCAAGACAGGTAATGCCACGTGAGCTGCCGAGATTCAGTGGAGATCCGCAAGAGTGGCCTTTTCCTCTACAGCTCCTTTAACAATACCACAGAAGTGTGTGGGTGCACAGATGCGGAAAATTTGGCTAGGCTGCAGCGCTGTTTGGGGGGTTCCGTATTGGAGGCCGTACGAAGTCGTCTGCTGCTTCCAGCATCTGTTTCATATGTAATGGTAACACTTCACAAACTGTATGGAAGGCCAGAGATATTGATCAGCTCGCTTTTAAAGAAGGTGCGAAACGTACCCCCACCCAAGTCGGACAATCTGAGCACAATTGTCGCTTATGGTCTAGCGATACAGAATTTAGTTGATCATATTGTCTCAACCAACAAGCGTATTTGTCGAATCCAATGTTACTACAAGAATTGATCGACAAACTGCCAACACCACTAAAGATGCAGTGGGCAACCTATAAGCAAGCAATCCTATGCGTTAACCTGGCTACGTTCAATAGTTTTATGGCCGGCCTTGTTAATCTGGCTTCAGAACTAATCGTCGACGTACACTCTGCTCAAAATCTTCATAAACATGATAAGCCAGAAAAACCGAAGCAGCGGGAAAAGCTGTTTACTCATGCTAACGAGACCAGGAAGGAAAGGAAGGCCCCAGTGGAAAATATTTCAAAGGCCTGTTCGTACTGCGGAAACGATAGTCATCAGGATTTGAGCTGTTCTAGCTTCAAGTCATTGGACATCGGAACGAGATGGAAGGCAATGCGCCTGAAGAACTTGTACCGGTTGTGTCTCGCACCACATCAGAAATGGCCTTGTCGCTTGAAGAAGGAGTGTGGTGTGGAAGGATACATTTTTCAATTGAATTGATAAAATTTCAATTTTTATCTTTGGAGAAGAAGGATATCAGAGAGAACAGACGTCCATCTTCAGCGTTCAACTTGTGTAAAATCTAACGGTTTCGAAGGTAATTGGGATATCCAAACCAGGTGCGCTACTGTCGTCATGTTTTTTGTGGCTGAATTCGACAGAATTGACAGCGGTTATTCCTCTACCCAGTCAAACTAGTCCGGAGCCGGTTCGGTCTTCCAGCATGAATTCCAGCTCAAATGCATCAACCGATAGAGTCGGAATCGGTTGTTTTCTTTGAGCAAGCTTCCATACTGAATCCATTCAGGATTTCGAACCGGTTCCGGAATGGATTTGACGGATAGCTGGGATAGGTTTGTGTGGCGGCGCTAGTGTTTATCGTATATTAATTCAAATGTTTACACACGTTTTTTAAATATTTTTGTTCGATCATGGATGTCTGTTCTCTGTGAGGATATTATGACGCTTAGAGCAGATTTGTTTTCTTTCCGGACATCACGTTGAACCTTATCAAATGAATAACGATGTTCGAAGTCCTAATAGTTTTCTTATATCTGCTGCCCGGACTTACGACTGGCCGCTAGCAGCTGGGCAAAACAATATTGAGACTTGGCATTCTATTTATATAGGATGGCGCTAAAGCTGAGTACTTTGGTTGAAGACTATTAGGCGTTTTAATGTGTTTGGTACCTGTTGTGTTGTTATTGTGTTGTTTGAGTGTGAAATAAATTGTAAATTAAATTGACCCCCACCGGAGCACGTTACATTTCGCCGTCGCAGAAGCTGTGGTAACTGAACCAATCCGGTCAGAAAAGGATCAGCGAGCTCAAAATATTTTGGAAGCTACAATAGTACGCCGAGGATCCCAAATTGAGTCTGCTTTGCTATGGCGAAAGGGCAACATTTAATTCCCGGAGAGTTACGAAATGGCGATGAGCAGGCTCCGAGGATTAGAAAAGCGGCTAGTCAAAGATCCAGAGCTAAGACGAAGGGTGAACGAGCAAATCGGCTGCTACGAGCTCAAACAGTACATCAGTAAAGCATCGCGAGAAGAATTGGCCAACTTAAATCCTCAGCGAGTATGGTACCTGCCTTTGGGAGTAGCGGTTAACCCCAAGAAACCCAGTAAAATTAGGATGGTCTGGGATGCGTCTGCGAAGTCAAGTGGAATTTGCTTCAACGATGTGCTGCTGAAAGGACCCGATCTGCTTGTCACTGGTAGAGGTCTTCCTGCGGTTCAGACAAGGCAAAAATGCGGTGTATTCCGATAACGGGAAATGTTTTTACGAATTCTCATCCGAGATGAAGATAGATGGTCACAATGTTTTCTATGGAGAAGCAGTCCAGAGAAAAAACAGAACTTTATGTGATCAACGTGGCGATGTTTGGTGCTACGAGTTCTCCATGTATGGGGCAATTTGTTAAAAAATGAAATACTCTCGATTAAGCAGGACGTTATCCAAGGGCAGTGGAAGCGATAACAAAAAACCACTACGTTGATGACTTCCTGGATAGTGTCGACTCGGTAAGGCCGTAGAACTTGTTAAGGACGTGCCAGTTATTCACGTAGCAGAGGGATTTCAGTTTGGCAAAGTACTGTCCAACGAGCAAAGAGTACTCGACCAACTTGGAGAAGTGGAACCAGCAATAAGTAAATCGTTACATCTCGATAAGGACGGAACATTCAAACGCGTTCTAGGTGTGAACAGACTGTGTTGGAGGAAGTTATCGATCTGGACCATGAAACTCCTACAAAGCGGCAAGTGTTGCGTGCTGTAATGAAACTATATGACCCCTTAGGATTCGTCGCGCATTTCGTTGTACAAGGAAAAATTCTTATGCAGGAAATTTGGCGTACTGGGACGAGCCGATCGCTAAGCAGTTACACGAACTTTGGATGAGGTGGATTGAACTGTACAGAAAGACTAGTGAAGTGAAAGTTCCTCGCTGTTTCTTCCGGAATTTCTCGCCGCAGCAAATTACTGATATCCAGGTTCATGTATTCACGGACGCTAGCGTAGCAGCCTGCGCGTGCGTGGCCTACTTAAGGATAACAGTTAAGGGGGAGAGCTGGTGTTTCGGTGAAAACTAAAGTCGCTCTACTTCCTGTAATATCACCCTATAATGTAGGTTTAATCAGCGCCATCATAACCAGAGGGCTACATCTGTTAGCAGCTTGAGTCCACCAGTCTATGTATAAAATGTACTCTATGGAATAAAGAAAAACTTATATTCATCATGGCTACCATGTACTGAAAGTTGAATTATTGTCGTGGAACCTAAAGAAATATTACATGGTGTCAGAAGTGGGATTTCTTTCCCAATCATTGAAATTCGAAAGTATCGTCTCCGGTGCAGCGTGTCGTCGTCGAAGACAGTGAACAAATTCCAATTCAGCCGGATAAAGATAACTGCAATGATGGAGTCGCGTTTACCAAACCCGCTGGACTGTGTTAACTTGGCAGCTGAAGGATGGTGACTCGGAACAGAGCAAAATTGCCACATTTCTGTGGTTGATCGGACAACGGGGAGTTGAAATATTTAATACGCTATTCCCGAATGATGGAAGTTTTGATGGAATGTTCGGTGGAGCTGCTGCTGGTGGTGCAGCCAGTGCTGCTGGTGATGACGCTGGTGCTGTGGGAGATGATGTTGATGCTGCCGGTGATGAAAGAGACGCTGCTGTTGTTGGAGATGCAGTCCCTGCTGGTAGAGGACGAACGTTGGCTGACGTCATCAAAGCCTTCGATGATTACTGTATGCCAAGAAAAAATGTCGCAATGGAAGCATTTAAATTTAACATGATTATCCAGAAGGAGAAACAATCATTTGGTAATTTTGAAACGGAGCTACGAACCCAATTGCAGTTTTGCGAATTTCAATGCGCGAACTGTCATATACCTTATTCAGATAGATTGTTGCGCGACCGGATCATAATTGGAGTGCAAGATAAGAAATTGCAATTGAAATTACTGGATGGAAAGGATGATCCGTTGACCAAGGTGGTTGAATCTTGCAAGGTGTTCGAAGCCGCTGCTGCCAATAAACAATTGTTAGACAGAAAGTGTTTTAATGCCGAAGTCAAGGCGGTGGTTGAAGAAACTATGGAAACCGGAGTTCCAGAGGTAACAGATCCCGCGCTTGGAGCTTCAAGTGGCTATGATGGTCCCGGTTATTACATAATATCTGTTCAGCCCTTACTATTAGCATTCAAAGGCGCTTCCTGTGGATAGACTAGGCAACAGTTCTTGCCTGGCTCCGCTCCGATAGCCGCCGTTACCATCAGTTCGTCTCCTTTCGGGTTGGCAAGATTCTACGCTCACAACTGTAAATGAGTGGCGCTACGTACCTCCTCGAGAAAACGTAGCAGATGGTGCCACAAAATGTAGCTCATGACCATCGTTCAACCCAACTTGTCGTTGGTACCAAAGCTCGCCATTCCTGCTGGCCTACAGAGCGGCCAGGAGATATTGCAGCGGTAAATTCAGAAAACGAAATTCGAGTGATCGCCGTACATTTTTTTTATTCATTTCGTTTATTTGATAGGCACAAATGCGTTAGCTTGGCGGTGCCGAATTCTTTTGTTTTTACATTTTGAATATCTTAAAACTAGGAGGTTACAATGTTGAAATATTTTTTTTATAAAATAGAAAAAATTTACAGCTATCTTAAGACTAAAAAAAAAAATTCTATATATAAGAGAGGGGGCAAAAGATTTTTTTTATGAAAAATTTTAAAACAAGGAATTCAATAGTAATAGTTTTTTAGGAAATATTTACAGTTATCTTAAAACTAACAATATAGTTTGGTACACAAAAGGGGGATCAAATATTTATGAAAAATTTCACAGATGTTTTAAAACTAGGGGTACAATCCTATTTACAAGATGGGGGACAATAGTTTTAACAAAGAGTAGAAATTACAACTATCTTAAAACTAGGATTACTGAATACAAATTTGATTTTTTATCGGATACTTATGCTTGGTCATTTCCAAAATCGGTGTAGAAGTAGTTGTATCAAGGACAGGGGAGAGAAAGCGTAGATGGTGACCGGTAGAGAAGAGCAAAACTTGCAACTTTCGGGCAAACGGGAGATCAACGAAACAAATTTGCGCCTCAGTCTAGTAGGTCGGATTGGCGGATGGTATTCTTCGGACCCGCGGGGAATCCTTCAAAGGGAATCCTTCGGACCTCGAGTCGCTCTCGCTTCAGATTCCGTAGTGATAAGGGCGACGGCGGTTACATAGTGGCAGTCTGAAACTTATCGGTTCCACACGGCAAGAGGAAACTTCTAAAAACGAGAAATAAAAAGAGAGGGGCTAAATTGGGATATTTATCGTTTTTATGAAAGTATAAATAAGGGACATATAGAGGAAATCACGATTTGCCAGCATATCTCGGACTGGGACATTGGGTGGTCTACCTCGGGCCCGAAGGGAATCCTTTAACTGAGACCTGGCGTCCAAATACCCGGCGCATACCCAGACAACGTGCTCGATGTCATGATAGCCCTCGTCACAAGCGCACAGACTACTCCCCGCAAGCCCAATACGCCGCAAATGTGCATCTAAGGTGTAGTGGTTGGACATAAGTCGGGACATTACACGAATAAAATCCCGACCCGCATCCATCCCCCTGAACCAAGGCTTCGTTGATACCTTTGGGATAATCGAATGTAGCCATCGTCCAAGTTCACCATTGCTCCACGAGGTTTGCCAACTGTTGAGTGTCCTCTGACGACAAATACTAAAAAATTCGTTGAAGCAGATTGGTCTTTCGTATATGTCACCATTTAATGCGCCCACCTTTGCTAATGATTGGCCTTTTCATTGCCCGGGATAGAACAATGAGAGGGGACCCAAACCCTGATAAGAATTGGGGATCACTTGAGGGCGTATATGGTCCGGGATTCTACGAATCTCTTCCTTCATATATGTGTCGAAGAATACAGTAGAATCAGAAGTATCTAGGAAACGAACACGGTTGGTTTCGCCGTACATTGAACAGTAACAAAAGTGGTAGATGTGGAACGTTTTTCCAATTGGAACCGACTACTACGAGCAATGGCGTATGTTTATCGTGTTAATGTATGGAAACCACGTGCGAATACGCCTCTTGTAGTTCTGAATCAGTACGTGTACATAGAGGCAGAAGGGATGTTGTGGCGTCAAGCACAGGTACAGCATACCCAGGGGAACTATCTCTGTTAGTTGATGGACGCAGCGTTTCCAAAAGCAGTTCACTTCGTATGCTGTCTCCATTCGTGGATGAAAGGGAAGTTTTTCGAGTTGGTGGTAGAATTGAAAACGCGCCAGATATTTCCTACGATGCCAAGCACCCAGTCGTGTTGCCAAGAAACCATAGAATCGCTTACCTTGTCGTGCTTAGTTTCCACCTGCGGTTCCTTCATACCAATAGTGAAACAGTATGCAACGAGTTAAAGCAGAAGCTCCACATTGCGAGGATGCGAACGGTAGTACGAATTGTATACAGGAGCTATCAGTACTGTGAGATTAAAGGGGCAACGCCGGTGCCGCCCTTGATGGGACCACTTTCGAAAGTCCGATTGACGCCATTCATTCGGCCATTTACTTACGTCGGCGTGGATTATATGGGTCCCTTCGAAGTGAAAGTTGGTCACAGTATCGTAAAACGATGGATATGCTTATGCGAAAACGTCGATTCGGGTGCCACCTCGCATATGTGTAGCGATAAAAGTGCGTTCATTGTACTTGAACACGGTTCGCGTGCGTGCGTTATAGTCTCGAATGGCACTGAAAGTCGTGTAGAAGGCGTTGGCGATTGCCTAATTAAGTGTGCGAATGAAATCGGAGAAATAATCGAACTCACACTACGCGGTGTACTGCTTGTCCCAACATTAGAGAGAAATATGATTTCGATCGGCAAGCTCGCGTCAAAAGGTGTCAATGCGGTATTTGACAACACTGGTTGCAAGCTCGTTCACGGGAATACAGTAATCGCGGTCGCGGATGAAGTAAGCGATATGTATTGGCTGCGAGTTGTGAAGGATCGAGTGTTGAATTCCTAAACAAAACAGCACACGAAAAACTGCCAATATACATGGCATCGCCGGTTTGGACACAGGGATCCAGATGTTATTGTAAAAATAAAGCGACACGATTTGGCGACGGGACTGAAAATCGTCGACTATGGTATCCGCTGGACCTGTGAATGCTGCATTGAAGGCAAAATGGCTCGGCCATCGTTTCCGCAGGTTGCCGAAAAGACATCAACTGAAGTGCTGGATATTACACACAATGATGTTTGCGGATCAATGGAGGCAACTCCAGAAGGCTGTCACTATTATATGACCTTGATAGACGATCATAGTCGATACACTTACGTCTATTTCTTGAAAAAGAAATCGGAGGTCGAGGATAAAATTCGCGAGTGCGTGAGATTGTTTCAAAACCAGTTTGGTCGGAAACCACGAATTATGCGTTCGATCAGGGCGGCGAGTTTCAGGCAGGCACTACGAAAATTCTATGGAACGAAGGGATGAAAGCAGAGTACACTGCAGCTTATTCACCACAACAGAACGGGGTTTCAGAGCGGAAGAACAGGTCAGGTGAAATGGGTCACTGTATGGTTCTAGACGCAGGTATGCACAAGCGTTTTTGGGTGGAGGCGGTAAATACCGCTTGCTACCTGCAAAACCGTTTGCCGTCAGCTGCAGTGGATCGGACGCCGTACGAGATTTGGTTTGGTAGGAAACCGAATTTGAACTACCTACGATTGTTCGGATGCGTAGGCTATTCTATCGACGAAGCGAAAGAAATTGGAGGTCAAGGCTGTCCGAATGACATTTGTCGGCTACTTTGCCGAGCATAAAGCCTATAGAATGCTGAACACACAGACGGCAGCAATCCAAATTAGTCTTGATGTACGTTTTATAGAGCTCGGTGACGGATCCAAGGATCAACTAGATCATCGCAAGGGAGGGAGCGATGAAGTGGTCTTTTGAGAATATGGCAAGTGAATCTATTGTGGTGGATGACTCAAATTCTTTTCTAAGGATGGAACGACGATGATGGTGGCTGGCCAGGAGGTTTTTGGAACGATAATGATAACGACTGCCTTCGCGGATTGTGGAATGATGATTACCTTGGAGATCCGGTAACCGAGAATGAAGCGCCTGTCCCACCTTCACATGTTCGTCGGCAGAGAGAAACAGCAGGTATTCCACCGGTGAAGTATTCCGAGACAGTAAATTCAGTGAAGCAAAATTTGGCTGAACCAAGATCGATTGAAGAAGCTGTGTCCGGTCTACAATGCGTCGAGTGGAAATCGGCGATGGACGAAGAAATGCAATCTCATCGTGAAAACAGAACATGGGAACTCGTCGAATTGGCGGTACATCGAAAGGCCATCGGATCAAAATGGATCTTTAAGCGTAAGTCAGATTAGGATGGCAATCTCGTTCGGCTCAAATCGCGGCTGGTCGCGCAAGGCTTCTGCCAAAAATATGGGACAGATTACGATCTGGTTTTCGCTCCCGCAATAAAGCAGATCACATTCCGTACGATGCTGAGTGTGGCAAGCAAGCGAAATATGTTAACGAAACATGTTGACATTAAGACTGCGTACCTTCACGGACAGCTGCAGGAGGAGATCTTCATGCGCCAACCTCGCGGGTACGAGACAGGCAATCCGAATGAAGTCTTTCGATTGAAACGCAGTATTTACCGACTCAAACAGGCAGCCTGTGTTCGGAACACAAAGATCGACGAGGTGCTGAAACGCATAGGTTTCTGCCAAATCGACGGCGGACTCGTGCCTTTACATACGCCAAAAGTCGGGCAACTCCATCTTTATATTGATCTACGTTGACGATGTAATTGTAATCTGTTATACGGAAGAGGAGTTTGCTAAGATAGTACAAGTACTGAAGAAGCAAAACTTCACGATCAGCGTCATGGGTAACCTACGATTTTTTCTTGGCATACGTGTTCGACTGGATGATGGACGATACTGTATTGACCAGCAGGCCTATTTGGAGCGAGTTCTGGAGCGGTTCGGGATGAAAAATGCGAAACCGTCCAAATATCCAATGGATTCCGGCTTTTTAAAACAATAGGTGGAGAGTGGTATACGTTTGGATTCACCGAAAGCGTACCAAAGTCTAATCGGTGCTTTGTTGTACGTCGCCATGACCACCAGACCAGATGTATCTATTGCTACGTCAATCCTAGAAGAGTAAAGGAGACATCCGAGGCGGATTGCAATGAGGACAAGCGGGTACTACGTTATCTCAAAGGTACACTGGACAACGTACTGTACCTCGGAGGTGATGGATAGGAGCTTGAGTGTTTTGTAGACGCTGACTGGGCAGGTTAAGCCAGCGACCGCAATTCAAACTCTGGGTTCGTATTTAAGTACGGCGGTGGACTCATCAGATGGGGCTGCCATAAATAGAAATGCGTGGCATTGTGTAGTACCGAGGCTGAACACGTAGCCCTTGCCGAGAGTGCAGGAGATAAAGTGGACTCAGAAACAAATGTTCGACGCTGGCGAGCAACTGGTTTTCCCGATCCTGGTCAATGAGGACAATCAGAGTTGCATCGCATTGACTCGAGGAGATAGACCCGAACGTAAGGCTAAACACATTGATACGAAATATAATTTTGTGAAAGACATGGTTCGAGATGGCATCGTGCTGCTGAAAAATTGCCCGACCGAGCACATGGTAGCTGATCTACTAACAAAATCGTTACAAGCTGTGAAATTACGACAACTACGTGTAGCGATTGGCATCAAGCCGTTCAGAGTTGAGAAGGAGTGTTGAAACCACTGTTTCGACTCGCAACAACTGACAGAAAGCCATTCAGGCAACACTGCTTACGTCAAATGATTTATATTTGAACACAATAAAATAGTAATGTTCTAGTGGTCGTAAATTCCTCGGTACAGTCCGTGAATATTGAACTGATCTGCTGGGTTATTTTCTTTCCGGCGGCGCGAAGATTAGTCCCATTAAAAATACTCCGCCGCTGGTCCTCGCCGACAAATAAAACGACGACCCTCCATGATACAGGACTGTGCTGACAAACTTCGTGCAACTTCCAGATGTATGGCGTGCATTACCAAACAAGTGAAAACCACTATCTATCGCTTTTCTGTTCGCCGGCTCACTGTCACCTCCTGGTCCAAGATAGTCAACACCTACAAATGTGAAAGGTCGATAATGAGAAATTAATCTTTGCGTGGGAAGCGCTGCCATTCTGGGAATTCAAAGGCCGCATTTCCGGATTTTACACCAAATGCATCCCTTTTCTACCTCTACAAGCGAGCCTAGACCACGAATCAGAAATCGCTGTTTGATTACGTTGATTATGATTTCTAGGTACGCGTGGGCAAATGATAATGCTGAACTAACTTCTCCGTAATATCGTGGTCCTTGGGCAGGACAATCGGGAAACGTAGATCGAACGGTAAATTTTCTGCTTTCTCGCTTCGGCCTTCTAATCGAAGTACACCTGAAGACGCGAAAAGAGGGGTGATTCTATACAGCGGGCTCGATCTCTCCAAAGAAATCCACTCACCATGTGGTAATTCTTCATTTTTACGAAATGTTTTGATTTCATCTCAATACGATTCGCTTTGAGCTATTTTAAACAAAACACTTTCCACTTTACGGAATTCTTCCTGCTGTAATGGGACTCGTGTAGATGGAATCATTTTTTTGTCGTGACTAACGACTTACCTTTTAATATAGGGGCCCCTTTTCAAAATTTTGGAAGAAAAATGATGTAAGATTTTGAACGCTTATATCTTTTGTTGTACTGAATGGATTTAATCAATTTCTTCGGCATTTTATCGAAAATATTTGTACCAATGTTGTAAATTTTGGAATATGTAGGACATTCATTATCAACGGAAAAATAGTGTTTTGAAAAATCAACGACTCGGAAAAGTGAAAATTGTCAGCCCATCCCGTACAGAGCCGTCAATATGGTGCACCAACCGAACAATAAAATGATGAAATGTTTTAAATATAGGTCCACTACATGTTTGTTCCTATGATTATTCGTATTGGGTTGCTTGACGAGAGTAGTTGGTGGGGGAAAGCCGGCATATTCGCTTTGGTTATGCCATTAGAAACTGGACGGAAAGGAAAGGCTCATGCACGCACGAGAACGAGCGAGAAAGCGATAGTAGTGCAGATTAGCGAAAGCGTTACGTACATTTTGAACCTTAACCCATTCATGCTCATGTTGTTTGTGGACAACAACGTTTTTAAACAGCTATACCTTTAGATTGAGACATAATTTGCTCATAAAAACAAGTAAGAATAAGAAATTTGATTATTTCCTTTTATTTGAGCATTAACAGTTACAAGGATCAGCGCTACAACTGAAGTTATTGCAGTTAGGCTGATTGGATTCCGATGGAACAGTGGTGCCAGACAGTTTACGTTGACGACGGAAAATGAATTTTTCATATATCTTCTTTATCGTGCAATATTTTTGAAAACTGATGAAACTTATCAATTTAGACTGTCTTTGACTACGTTTTCCAGGCAAATGGACTATTGTAAATATTCTAGGAGAATTTTATTGAGCATTGAAAGGTAAAAATTGAGCAGCTTCTAGCACTGCAAGGGAAGCACCTATCTTTATGAAAAAAGGTTTTTCGTGTTTCTTGGTCTCACCGTTTACAGGGGAAAATAGTTTTGAAACCCTACATGCACCAGGAAAAAGTTGGGCATGAAAGGGTTAATAACAGGTTTTTGCAAATCCTTCCAAGAAAATCAGTGATTGTGGCAACTCTACCACTAAGCGAAAGCTACACCAAAACGAATGACGAAAATATTTTCAATTATCGCACAAAAGGAGGGCCTTTCATCTGCATCGAACAGTTAATAAATAGGAACGCCTTGATGCAAAGCGTGCTCATTCGGTGTGAGCTGCGAAAGGGGAATGATCATATGTGTGTACGCAGTAAAAAAATCGTCGGCAAGGTTTGAATCGTTTCAAAAGATTCTCGTCTTGTATCAACATAATTATCTATAAACCGTCCTTATTAGGACGAATGCAAAATGGAAAAAGAATTTAATTAAAGTTTCTTTTGTTAACTAATGTTAAGTTTGCGCTTGTTAATTCTGTACTTTTACCAGTGAATCATAAAAAAATATTTTTCAAATTAATCTACAAACCCAAAGGTTTTTGCAAATCCCTCCACGAAAATCAGTGAATGTGGCAACTCTACCACTAAGCGAAAGCTACACCAAAACGAATGACGAAAATATTTCCATTTATCGCACAAAAGGCGGGCCTTTCATCTGCATCGAACAGTTAATAAATAGGAACGCCTTGATGCAAAGCGTGCTCATTCGGTGTGAGCTGCGAAAGGGGAATGATCATATGTGTGTACGCAGTAAAACAATCGTCGGCAAGGTTTGAATCGTTCCAAAAGATTCTCGTCTTGTATCAACATAGTTATCTACAAACCGTCCTTATTAGGACGAATGAAAAATGGAAAAAGATGGGTTGGTAATGTATATGACATAACAGGGGTGTCGTGACCACACTTCGAAGTTATTTCAAATCTTGCAAAGCATAAATTGACATAATTTCAATGATTGTTCCTATATGAATGAAATGACAAATTTTCAGGTCAACGCGGCAATAACTTTGCAATTTATAGAACAATTTTATATTTTTAGTTATCATATATTAACTGTCATCTCTTCCAAACAACTTAACTTTTTGCTGCCAACCCCGTGGTTTTTCAGGGTTAAGGAGAATCATTGTAAAATGTCCAATACACGATTTTATGTTGTTACCTCCACTAAAAAACTTCAGAACACTCCCACATGTCATACATGTACATTGTCTGCTTGTTGAAATCATTATTTGAAATTATTGACCTGTAATCAATGCGGAGTACTCGGTAATAAAATTGTTTTATTGAATATACTAACGAACGGGATCCACAGGAAAATTTCGCTGAGCCCGGTGAATCGAACCTAATGCGTAAAATTTAGCCATTTGAAGGAGATACAAGCAGAATTTTAAGAATATGATCATCGCGGTTATGTCCCGGACATTACCCGCCCCTAGTTTTTCGCTAAGCGTGTTCATTTCTGTACGCTAGGAAAAAGATTCCGATGGTTGTTTCGAGAGATTTTAACATTGATATTTAAAATATAATATAATAAAATATGAAATTTGTTTATTTCATGAACTACCATAATTATTATAAAGAATAACTTCAAACATTCCCACATATTTTATTGAGTATCATTCGATTTGAATTACAAGTCAAACGAGTAGTCACAACACTCCGGTTATGTCCTAGACATTACCCACCCATCTTTTTTATCAACCGAGTATGGTTTGCTGTTGGTTTCAGTGATTCAATTGGTTTTCCGTGAGCTTTTTTGTGACAGTTAGAGATCCGGCGTGCTATGCACGCAGGCTATTACTCGTACCAGAACATTCCATTTGGAAATGTTGTGGACTTTTACAGATGGTTCGGTGAGTTTCACTTCATGGAATAAATGTACAGCTTTTATTCCGTTCCGTTCGTTGAGATAAGTTCTCGCTGTGGCTATGATGTGCGCAATTGATAAAGAAAGCCCTCTCCTTGGAACCATGAGCCTGTCGGGGATAAGTTTGGAAAACGCCCCCACTTCGTCAAGTAGTCTGCAATGTTATTTTTCGATGGAACCCACCGACAATCTGGTAGTTTAGTCAAATTGAGCATCTCACCTATTCTAAATCCAACATACTGGCGATATTTGCGCGGATCTGACCGGATCCAAGACAGGACTGTTTTCGAATATATCCACATGAAAACTTGCTGAATTTCCAACCAATGGTTTGACCGGATCGTGCAGCTCTTGACGCGGAATCTAAACGCGGAATCCTGAGTAGTTTCAAAGGGACAACTTTGGAACGCACCATCATACCATAACCATACCATAACCTTCAACCTCGATTCGTAACAGACCTGCACAGCCGAATGCATTTTCTCCAGCATCGCAAAATATATGTAGTTGCACCGGCCCAAACCTGTCTGACGTGGTACTCCCAAAATAGGTTTTCGGAATCCTTACACTACTGATTTCTGGCAGCATATGTGTCCACTGTTTCCATTTCCCGTACACTGCTTCGTCGATAAATTCGTCCCACTCACAGCCAGTTCTTCATAAGTCTTGGATCAACATTTTTCCTAATTCTGTGAAGGGTGCTAGTAATCCTAGTGGATCGAACAACGACATTACTGTGCTTAAAACTTGCCTTTTAGTAGGACGATAGCATGCAAGAGACGTATCTTGTACGGGCATGGATAACGCTAGTTCGTTTCGTCGTGTATCCCATATTAGCCCAAGGACTCGTTCATTTTCCGTTATTTTATCTTGATGAAACCGGATCAAGCGTTCCGATGTTGGCTCTCCTAAACGTCGCAGAACTTCTTCTGAGTTGGAGGCCCAGTTTCGGATTTCAGAACCTCCTTTTGAATGTATCCATCGGACTTCAGTTGCACGTCTCGTAGCTTCCTCTACGTCGTCCACGCTGTCGTAGTAGTCGTCAACGTAATATCTACCCACAATTGCAGCTGCAGCCTCCGGGTAGACGTGACTATATTCTTCGGTGTTACGGTTCTTGATGAACTGTGCGGATGAAGGAGAACAGGTCGAGCCAAATGTTGCGACGTCCATAACGTACACATCTGAAGGGTCTTTCGGGTCGAACCGAAACAGAAAGCGTTGAGCTTGTCTGTCGTCTTCACATATATGCAGCTGGTGGTATATTTCGCGTATATCCCCACCGAACGCAATGCACTTTTCGCGAAATTTGCTAGCGGCCGGAAGTGATGTCAGCATATCAGGGCCCTTAAATAAATTGGAGTTGAGGGAAACACCTCTCACACTAGCCGCTGCATCCCAAACCAAACGTACTTTTCCTGGTTTTTTGGAGTTGAGGACAATGTCTAATGGAAGGTACTATACTCTGGGTTGATCGACGATATATATTCAGTTCAGTGAGAGACGCTTTGTGGCAATCTCAAATTGAAAGTCACTGATTTGTTCAAAAACATTTTGTTTCAGAGCCAGATCTTTAGAAAGCCGCCTTTCCAGAGCCATCTTGCGGCGTAATGCCATTGGATAACTATCCGGGAACGAAGGGCTTTTGAAGAGATGGCTGAACCGATTTTGACAAACTTAGTCTCAAATGAAAGGTGCAACGTTCCCATAGGCTGCTATTGAATTTCTGATGGATCCGACTTCCGGTTCCGGAATTACAGGGTGGTGAGCACGATCACGCAGAAAATGTCGATTTTAATAAATTCTGCAATGAATGTATAAAGGTGATAATTTTTCCAAAATATGATCACAACTGCTTCGATTTGTAGTATTAGGTCACTAACATCCATTCAAAGTCTCTGGCCACATTGGCCACATCATCGGTTCTGGAAGCCCCAGCGGAAGTGTCCAAATTCAGAATAACATTCACATCGGTTTCTCGGAGATGGCTAGACCGATTCAACCAAACTTAGTCTCAAATGAAAAATGTTGCGCTTCCGTAAATGGCTATTTAATTTCATCCCGATCCGACTTCCGGTTCCGGAGTTACAGGTTGTGGCGTGCGATCACATAGAAAATTGCGATTCAAACCGATACTCCGATGAAAGCAAAAAAGGTAAAAATTTCGCTAAAATGTCTCTCAAACAACTTAAATTTGCTGTTCTAGGTCACCGACGGCCAACCAAACTTTTGTTGACTACATTGACCACCATAGACGGTTCCGGAAGTGCCCGGGAAAAGCGGCCATCTTTCAAAATTGACGAACTCACATCAGTTTCCCGGAAATGGTTGGGCCGATTTTCACAAACTTAGTGATGATGATGATAGCTATAATATCCCCACAGATGTCTACAAAATTTCGCACGGATCGCTTATATGGTTCCAGAAATATAGACTGAACCGTCCGGTCACATATAAAATTCCCATATAAGCCGGAACTCAAAATTTTTTTCAAATGATATTTCAGAAATCGAATTCGTATTTTTGATGCCAAACATCTTTAAAATGTATGAAACGTCGAGATTTTATGTTATCACGAAAAAATTTTTTTTTATAAAAATCGACTTTTTTGGACTGCCGATTTTGCACCTTTTTTCAGTTCAATAATACCGTGGCTGTTTTTTCTTTTACAAAATTTTAGAACTCGAATAATGATTTCTTTTCTTGTATATTTGTCATGTATAATACTAAAATGCAATATTTGCATTTGAAAGCTTTTAATGAATATAAACAACGCAAACATTCTCGTGTTCATGATTGAGAGAGGCACAATTGCACCGCTAGGTGGATTAAAACAGGTTTTTTCCATAATATCCTGTGCACGACCCTAATCAAAAAGTTTTCTCAAAAACTCAACGTAGGGCTTAGGTATTTTTTACATAGAAGGTGTATGCAAAGTTTTAAGGAAATCGGTTAAGTAGTTTTGGAATGGCAGGTAATACCGCAAATCATGTTTTTTCCAGAGACGTTCTACAAAAACCTTCGTCACTGAGTCGTATGTCAATATTTTTGCATGGAAAAATTACAGAATGTTATTGAAATGATACACTATAATGTACGAAAGTTTTGATCAATTCGCTTTACGCAAAGTTTAAAAAATCGCCAAGTGTTTTTTTCATGCTGAAACCCTTACCCACCTCCCCTCCCTTAAGGTAGTGGATGCACCTTCGCTAAAAATGCGAAAACATCAACCGATTCGTCTCCACAATAAAGGTTAATTGGTAGAATTCGAAATAAAATCGAGCGACCAACATTCAAATGAGCATTACATTCGATACGAATTGATTGGTCCGTTTCATATTCTTGGTGTAGGAGAGAGTGATGAGCTGCTTTGCAGTCCCTGACATTGCAGCGTATGTTGAAAGTACATCGTGTCTTTCCGTGCTCATTTAGGCAGATGCGACACAATTTATTTTTATTCACAGGCTTCAAACGATCCTTGACATTGAGTTTTGCGAAATCGTCACAAATGCGAATCTTGTGATCCATACGTTTGCATGCTATGCAAGGCCTTTTACCTTTCTGAGAGAGTACACCGGAAGCAGAAAAATGTGCCATAGATGATACATTCTGTTGATGCTGCGTGTTGATGTTCACGTATTCTTTCCTTTTTTGCTTGCATTTCTCCGTCCCATTTGTATTTTTAATCTCGATTCTGGTAAAATCCGCAACTCGGAAATCTCCGACACGATATCGTTGATAAAATCGTTAAATCGGTCAGTGGAGTAGCAGACTTACCGCGTTTGAAACCCACCCAATCGAGCTTATACTCCGGAGGTAGTTTCCTAACTAGCTCCTGGACCAGCATGGGATTGATCAAATGTTCTTGCAACTTGGCCACTTCGCAATGATCGCAGAGCTGCTTTACAGTGATCCCGAAGTATAAAAACGTTTCGAGTTTATCCAATCTCGGTGGTTGAGCTTTGCGTACCTTCGCTACTAGGTTCTTAAGAATTTCCGCAGGTCTTCAATAACATCCGGTACGGAGCCTAGCAGCAGTAGTCGACCTTGTACGGCTTCTTTTGCGAGCCCTTGCAGGTTATCCTGGAGCCGTTTTAAATTGTCCGTATTAGTAAAACCGCATGACGACGTTGTGTATTTGTAACAATTTATAAATAGGGGCCAAACTTGCGGTTCCCCTTTGAAAATCGGTAGGTATTTCGAAGAGGCCTGTCTAGCAGATAACTGTTCCTTTGACGGTCCTCGGGATGACCTTACTTGCGGTTCTTCCGGCCCTGGCTTGTTCCGTAGCCTACGGTTTAGAATGTTTTGAATTCTAGCGCCCTCATCTTCTGTTAAATCCGGATCCTTTGCATCTTCTCGCTTTCTTCTTCGAAATCGACAAGACTCCGCAAACACTTGCGGTTCACGGAGGAGTGTGCCTTCGATCCCGATGGCTGATTCATCTGACTCTCGTTCTAAATTGTTATGTTCCCGACCTTCAATTATAGGTTTCTTATAGACTGCACACTTAATTCGGCTCGGTAATTTCCCAACAGCTGTGTAGTCAGCAAGTTTAGAAACTGATATCTAAGTAAAGTGAGATATCAGTGCCGTTCGTAGCGATTGTGTGAAACTCATCGATTGCATGTGGTATGCTCGAGAGGGTGTTTCGTGAAGCTTCGAATAACAATCAGTTAATTTTGCGGACTTTTCCTGCCCTGCTCTTAAGTATTGCGGTCACAGATGGCTGGAAAACTTCATGTAGCCCGAAACGATTAAAATATCCCCGCATATACGAAAATTTGTAGAAGGTGTTTAGTCGGACAAGATGGAACCGAAGCGCAAATGATACCTGAATATTATCAGCTGCCTTAAAGATCCGGTACTGGTTTCGAAATTGACATTTTTAATTATTTAAATTTCAGAGCGTTGTACACTCTGTGCACTGCACGCCTAAAATACAACTTCCTGCATTGGCCTAACCTTTGAAGGTTATTGGTGCAACATTCCTTATATGATGGATCTGAATAAAGAAAATTTTCGTAAGCTCTATTTACATACATCAACGAATAAGCAAACACCAACGTGCAAACAACAAACAAGGACAACCGTAACTCTCAAAACTACAAAAACTCTAATGGAACAGCCCTATGTTGCTTGGATTACAGCTGCGACAAAAGCATGGACGAATGCGACATCTGCAAAAAATGCGGTGTTAATGAGCAATACTGAAAATGCTTCATCTCAGAGAAAGGGGAACTGCGTGCAAAGAACTAATCAAACTACAAAAACTTATAAAACGGCGACTTAGTTTTGAATCCCATGGATTCGAAAATCCGAAATCAATCGAGCAACTGCCTAACCCATCCTGATAACGTTGGGCGTGTTGGCATACTATTGTGGGAATGAGTTACCAAAATTCTGTTTTTCTTTCTCCGCAGTTCCCTTGTTGTAAGTTCTACAATAAACATTAACAGTTTTTCTTCATTCCCATTAATTACTGTAAATAGATCAGGAGTCTGATAAGCTTACTAATTATCGAAAGTATTAAATAACATTTGGTACCAAAATCTGAGGCTGAAACAACATGGCGCAACAAATTTGGCGGTTAGCAATTGGGCAGCTTCTGGATTTTCGTGATTTATACTAGCTTGGAATGAAAAAATTAACAATTTACTAAAGATTTGCTCTCTAGGTCTCTAAATCAAATTGGATGTCCTGGAAAAATTAAACAAAACATGTTCATTCTAAACATAGTAATTGATTTCAAGAAACAATTCCCTGAATTCAAAATATTCTCGCTGAAGTATTTCAAGCAATTTGTATTAAAATTTGAAATTATCTGAATTAAGATACTTTTAAATAATGCTTTGATAAACTGCTCTGCTTGATTTTACTGATTTCGTTTAGTTGATTATACTGACAGGGAAAATATTAAAAATTAATTTTAGTGTTTTCTTTATTTTGATTATAGAAGTTTTAAGCTAAGCGCCATTCACCTCTTTTTCGGGTTGGGAAAATCTCTTTAGAAAACTCCAATCCTATGTGCGGGGTTGGGAATCTAACCCAGGTGAGCTGCGTACTAGGCAATCGATGTACCAACTACGCTAAGTCCGCCACTAATTTTATTCTCTATGTATGCTACACTTCTAATTGATTCAATCCAGGTTTAATACAAAGGTCAAATATAAAAGAATAGATACATTTTCTTTAAAGTCGTTTCAGATATTGTAAATCAATACTACTACGCTATACTCCGTCGGACATAAACCTATTTTGAGTAACCCGGGCAAACGAGTGGATCTTAGGATTGCTTGTGAGTGTCGCCGCTTCCGGCGGCGTGTCATCGGCCACCGGATCCTTAGCGGCTTTGCACCGTTTCGGATACTTGGTCTCGGTTATGCGACAAAGCCTAGGGCTATTTGGTATATTGATTCAAAGAACAGCTCATGTTAAAAAACGGAATCAACCTCAAAGCTTGAGTAAACTGGGCGAACGAACACGGAAAACCGATTCATCACAATTTCAACTAAAAAATTAGTTGAGTTTGTGGTTTCGTCTAGTTAATATTTGGGCGAACTAAATTTTTGTTGAAAACAATAATCCATATCATAGATACATCGTCTAACTAGACACCCAGTTGGTGCTAGTTACTGACGAGGAGAATCCTAAACACTAAAACAAAAACCCTACTTTATGTAAGGTATGTGTCCTTATGCACAAAAAATTTGGCATCGTCCAAAATTTTCCCATTTGGGAATTTGCATAATCTCAGGCGTTTGGGTCTTCAAACCATAAGACAGTTTCGGTTCATATTCTTCGTCGGCAAACAGAACTTCTGTGCTTACTATTGAGACATCACTCGGTATAAGCCAGTTGTTTAGTGTTCACGCAAGACGTGTGACTTTTTGGATTTTAGTGTCTAACTAGTGCTAATTTGGGTACTAGCTTAGATACATCGTCTAACTAGACACCCAGTTGGTGCTAGTTACTGACGAGGAGAATCCGAAACACTAAAACAAAAACCCTACTTTATGTAAGGTATGTGTCCTTATGCACAAAAAATTTGGTATCGTCCAAAATTTTCCTATTTGGGAATTTGCATAATCTCAGGCGTTTGGGTCTTCAAACCATAAGACAGTTTCGGTTCATATTCTTCGTCGGCAAACAGAACTTCTGTGCTTACTATCGAGACATCACTCGGTATAAGCCAGTTGTTTAGTGTTCACGCAAGACGTGTGACTTTTTGGATTTTAGTGTCTAACTAGTGCTAATTTGGGTACTAGCTTAGATACATCGTCTAACTAGACACCCAGTTGGTGCTAGTTACTGACGAGGAGAATCCGAAACACTAAAACAAAAACCCTACTTTATGTAAGGTATGTGTCCTTATGCACGAAAAATTTGGTATCGTCCAAAATTTTCCCATTTGGGAATTTGCATAATCTCAGGCGTTTGGGTCTTCAAACCATAAGACAGTTTCGGTTCATATTCTTCGTCGGCAAACAGAACTTCTGTGCTTACTATCGAGACATCACTCGGTATAAGCCAGTTGTTTAGTGTTCACGCAAGACGTGTGACTTTTTGGATTTTAGTGTCTAACTAGTGCTAATTTGGGTACTAGCTTAGATACATCGTCTAACTAGACACCCAGTTGGTGCTAGTTACTGACGAGGAGAATCCGAAACACTAAAACAAAAACCCTACTTTATGTAAGGTATGTGTCCTTATGCACAAAAAATTTGGTATCGTCCAAAATTTTCCTATTTGGGAATTTGCATAATCTCAGGCGTTTGGGTCTTCAAACCATAAGACAGTTTCGGTTCATATTCTTCGTCGGCAAACAGAACTTCTGTGCTTACTATCGAGACATCACTCGGTATAAGCCAGTTGTTTAGTGTTCACGCAAGACGTGTGACTTTTTGGATTTTAGTGTCTAACTAGTGCTAATTTGGGTACTAGCTTAAATACATCGTCTAACTAGACACCCAGTTGGTGCTAGTTACTGACGAGGAGAATCCGAAACACTAAAACAAAAACCCTACTTTATGTAAGGTATGTGTCCTTATGCACAAAAAATTTGGTATCGTCCAAAATTTTCCCATTTGGGAATTTGCATAATCTCAGGCCTTTGGGTCTTCAAACCATAAGACAGTTTCGGTTCATATTCTTCGTCGGCAAACAGAACTTCTGTGCTTACTATCGAGACATCACTCGGTATAAGCCAGTTGTTTAGTGTTCACGCAAGACGTGTGACTTTTTGGATTTTAGTGTCTAACTAGTGCTAATTTGGGTACTAGCTTAAATACATCGTCTAACTAGACACCAAGTTGGTGCTAGTTACTGACGAGGAGAATCCGAAACACTAAAACAAAAACCCTACTTTATGTAAGGTATGTGTCCTTATGCACAAAAAATTTGGTATCGTCCAAAATTTTCCCATTTGGGAATTTGCATAATCTCAGGCGTTTGGGTCTTCAAACCATAAGACAGTTTCGGTTCATATTCTTCGTCGGCAAACAGAACTTCTGTGCTTACTATCGAGACATCACTCGGTATAAGCCAGTTGTTTAGTGTTGACGCAAGACGTGTGACTTTTTGGATTTTAGTGTCTAACTAGTGCTAATTTGGGTACTAGCTTAGATACATCGTCTAACTAGACACCCAGTTGGTGCTAGTTACTGACGAGGAGAATCCGAAACACTAAAACAAAAACCCTACTTTATGTAAGGTATGTGTCCTTATGCACAAAAAATTTGGTATCGTCCAAAATTTTCCCATTTGGGAATTTGCATAATCTCAGGCGTTTGGGTCTTCAAACCATAAGACAGTTTCGGTTCATATTCTTCGTCGGCAAACAGAACTTCTGTGCTTACTATCGAGACATCACTCGGTATAAGCCAGTTGTTTAGTGTTCACGCAAGACGTGTGACTTTTTGGATTTTAGTGTCTAACTAGTGCTAATTTGGGTACTAGCTTAGATACATCGTCTAACTAGACACCCAGTTGGTGCTAGTTACTGACGAGGAGAATCCGAAACACTAAAACAAAAACCCTACTTTATGTAAGGTATGTGTCCTTATCCACAAAAAAATTGGCATCGTCCAAAATTTTCCCATTTGGGAATTTGCATAATAATCAAACGTTGTTGGTTTGATGCTGTCAGTTTCAGTCTGGACATGAACGTTTCAGCCTAGCACAAAACTTAAAAAGCCTACCTGAGCTGAAGCTTGAGAAGCTTGTCTCAGCTTGTAACGCTTGTTTTAGTTCAGACTCAATGGCATATGCCGTTACACTACCTTTTCAGCCAAGACACATACGACTGGAATTCAACTAATCTCATTGTTGAATTAAACTGCTTCATCGTAAAATACAACATAGGATATTTCAAACGTTTTGTTTCACCGACCGACGGATGAAGGTATGGAATTAAATTGTTGAAATACTCCGTATGCCAGTAATTCACACGTAAATATAATGTAGAGTTATTTTTCTCATAATGTTATCTTTTTATAAACTGCACTCTTAAATGAGACGAAATAGCCAAAGCTATTTAAGGATTGTTGGTAATTGATTGATGATTTCAATTTTAGATGAAAGAAATAATTTTTATTTCTTTTCTATTTAGACAGCCAGCACTGCAAAAAATCTTCATCTTATTCCAGATCTAGTTTGGAATCTCAAAAGATGAAAAATAATTATCATATTGCATATTACATTTGTTAATAACTGAAATTTTACTATATAATCGACTAAATCCGAAATAGAATGATTTTGACAATTTTCGACAGTACGTACAACTTTCAGTATACCTACATGTATTGAAAAAAATGTCAATCAAAATCATTCCTTTATTGAAATGTTTTCTAAAGAAAAACTAGGTATAACCGAAATGAGGTCAGTTGAATTGCTGATTTTTGTGTACTGGTAGTTGCGTCCGGGCTAAAACAAGCTTTCCAAGCTGAGACAACTACCTACCTGCATAACCGTTATGCCCAGCGTGTATGAAATAGTTATTGTCGCTACCTTGATGTATTTCAGTAAGGTGTGCCTCTTGGCTACTTTGCTGTCATTTCGTATGATGTGTGTCTTGAATCAAAATCAATAATAATTTTCAATAACTATTATTTGAGAATCTCGCAAAATTAAGAGAAAATTTAGTTTCGTTTTTCATTTTTCTGTTAAAATCAACTAATTAGGAAAACAAGAATTTGTTTTGTTATTTTCTTCATCGAACGGTTTTCAGTGAATGCATGACTTGTTTACGTGCGAGTGCTATGTGATATGCAAATTCAAAGAATTGCTCATATCTGAAAGAAGGGTTAATTTTTTCTTTCAGTCATGAGCTGTTCTTTGAATCTACATGCCAATAAGTTCGCAAACAAACTGTTAAACTGATCGTTTATAGATATACATTTTGCCAAACATAGTATTTGGCCCTACAGCATTTTGGCGTACCTCAAATTAGTAAAAATATCAATATTTTCAAATCGCTTGGAATTTGTGGATCGGAAAAGATCGGAAGAGATTGAATGTCTTTAGGATAGCTGGAATCTTGTTTTGTAATGTTGTTTCAGCAACTTTGCCGGATCTTGCCGCATAATGTAACTTTTTTATCATTCAAATTTGGAATAAAAAGTTTAAAAAGGGTGTTTCTAACGCTGGTCCAATACACAGAAATACTATTATTTTCGGATATTTTTAAGGTGAGGTTACACAAATAGTTGTGTTCAATTACGTTTGTTATAATATTGTCTTATTTAATACAGTCATCATCATTAGAAAGCGATTTTGCTGGATATATAATAAAAATGATTAAAAACCCCTTAAAATATCACCATTTTGCATCCATGCAAAAAATTTTAGCAATTTTTGGCATACTTTTTATTTTGCCACAATATGCAGTATGTTTTTAGGTATCTAAAAAAATATAACTAAATAAAAAATCGAATTTTTTTTTGGTTATTGGCCAAGAATTTGTTCTAGTTACTTCTCTGTGCGATGTCGGACAGCACCAAACTTAAAGCGATGTGGCGTAGCAACATCAGGCGTAAACACCTAACAACAGAGAATTCAATGTATGTCTGCTCAAATTATGCCAAACGAACACTATGCTAAATGAACATTATGCATTCCAAGTAGCAATTGAAGTTTTATAGTGCGCTACAAGTGCAGTCTACATTTATGAGAGGCTATAAATTTACTATAAAACCACAATTGTTACCTGGGATGTGTCAGTTGCTGTTATGCCAAACGAACTTATGCCAAATGACGTACTCCCGTAGTGTTGCTTGCTTTGATTAAAATAGCCTCCTGGCAAGGCATAACAACATATGGAGGTGACAGCGACCTACATATTGACTTATTTGACGTCTAGGATATCAACACAGGTGCAATGTGTATAGACATATATGTATACGCGATGTGTACGATCCTCCATCTGACATAACCTTATTTGGCAAAAATTCCACCCGGTATAACCTCAATGTCGCACTAACACAACTGCACGTGGATTAGTCAATATGGAGCGTTACAGCTATAAAGCCCTAAACAAAGAATTATGATTGGCACTAGGCACAATATTCAAGTATTCCACACGACATCAAATACAGCTTTTAATGATTCGATACAAAATGATTGTTTCGATTTTCATGGCAGTGATGCTGGTTGTACAGAGACGCCATCCTTGACAGGGGGCTGGAATAAAATGACATGTTGTCTATCACATGGCTATTATGTAACGTTTGTTAGAAGATTTATGTTTACCGACGTATTATAAGAGACTATATAATTAAAGTTAGTTGATAGAAAAATCAAACACTCTGGCATCACGGCAGCACTATCTCGACATTGTCTTGCACACGCATATCTCTCCACACGAAGTCAGTACCACTGGAGACGGAAATGACACAAGTTTGATCTCTCTCACACAAAGACAATCAAAACGCTGAAAAGGCCAATCATCAGATTCGCCATTGTGATAGATCCGTGCAGTCGAAAAGTAGCTTCGCGCTGTTTCGTTAGGCAAAAAAGTGCAATCAACGCATGTGCAACATTGACCTGAGCAGCTTATGCCACAGGCAGAAGCCACATTACCAATCTGTAGCTTCTAATTAATAAACCGGGGCTGGGAATCGGCGATTATCGCACGTGGCGAGTTGTTTTTCCGAGCAGACTAACCCACGAAAGTGCACATTGGCAACTCGCTATTGCCTGCTCAAAGGCCAGGCAGAGGGCACGTAGCGGTTTTGACCTGTTAATAAGGAAAAATACAATCGCCCATCTCGTGAAGACAGCCCCGGAAAGGGGCCGTTTTCTCAGATTTTCATTTTCGGAAGGACGATTCAGTGAGGCGTTCGGCGGTCATCACTTCCATCGACCAAGGAGGTCAAGCAAGGGACCGTCCATACGGTCAGATACGGATGATTCTTTCACATCGCAGGCAAACTTATTACATTGCCCCACGTTGGGCGCCAATGTAATAAATTTGCCTGCGATGTGAAAGAATCACGAAGCTACTTTTTGACTGCACGGATCTATCACAATGGCGAATCTGATGACTGGCTTTTTCAGCGTTTTGATTGTCTTTGTGTGAGAGAGATCAAACTTGTGTCATTTCCGTCTCCAGTGGTGCTGACTTCGTGTGGAGAGATATGCGTGTGCAAGATAGTGTCAAGATAGTGCTGCCGTGATGCCAGAGTGTTTGATTTTTCTATCAACTAACTCTAATTATATAGTCTCTTATAATATAACTCTGCCACTAAGCGAAAGCTACACCAAAACGAATGATGAAAATATTTTCATTTATCGCACAAAATCGCCTTCCATCAGCACCGAAAAGTTAATAAATAGGAACGCCTTGATGCAAAGCGTGCTCTTTCGGTATGAGCTGCGAAAGGGGAATGTTCATATGTGTGTACGGTGTACGCAGTAGAAACAAATCGTCGGCAAGGTTTGAATCTTTTCAAAAGATTCTCGTCTTGTATCACCATAATTATCTACAAACTGTCCTTATTAGGACGAATGCATAATGGAAAAAGATGGGTTGGTAATGTATATGACATAACAGGGGTGTCGTGAGCACACGTCGAAGTTACTTCAAATCTTGTAAAGCATAAATTGACATAATTTCAATGATTGTTCCTATAAGTAGATACAGAACACTAGATTAGGATTGTCGCTGGTGTTTGTTTTCGCAACGGAACATGTTTGTTTTACTTTTGGTATATATCTGTCAAGGTATTGAAAGTCTCTCTAGTAAAAGTCTTTGGTCCGAACTTTTGGGACACGCAGAAAAATGTGGCCTGCTAGTAGCCACCAACCGTTTAGTTGAACTTCAAATTAGTAAAATGCAGAGTTAACCTTCTTTGTTTCAGTCTCGTTTATTCTGCTGTGATTTTTATGCATTCAAGACCAAAAATGTCCAATGAATAAGATTTACAGCAGAATAAACGATAGGCAAACAGAAACATGATTTGATATCTGCTATGAAACAAATTTCTATGTGGCATACTATTATAATTTCATAGTTTTCACATGATATCTACGTGAGACAGATAATTTTTATGTGCTACTGCAAATTGCAAAAAAATATGTGTGAAATCAATATATGAAAGAGTTTGTATATACCGCACAAGGAAATGATTTCATCAAAATTCAGTACACGTTTAGACAATTTGTGCATTCTAATTAGTGAAAATACATCAGCCAAGAATGGCCATTGTGTTGCTGGCTAAATGAAAGAACAATGTTTAGTCGCTATGAAACGACGATAGAGGATTACTTTTTTGCTTTTTTCATTTGGCCCATTAGACAGGTATATCACGGAATTAAAACAATGATGTTCCTACCACTGATGCTAGCGACAATTCTAATCTAGTGTTCTGTATCTACTTTCCTATATGAATGAAATGACAAATTTTCAGGTTAACACAGCAATAACTTTGCAATTTATAGAACAATTTTATATTTATAGTTATGATATAATAACTGTCATCTCTTCCAAACAACTTAAGGTTGGACAGAGAAAGGGTAAAATTCGCAAACGAAAAAAGCCGTTTTTCCACACCGTATGTCAGATCTTCATAAAATCAATCAGCAGTACTGTAACAACATTCTACATACGCTGATTGATTTTTATGAAGATCTGACATACGGTGTGGAAAACAACTGCTTTTTTCGTTTGCGAATTTTGCGCATTCTCTGTCCAACCTTAAACCTCTGCTGCCAACCCCGTGGTTTTGCGGGGTTAAGGAGAATCATTGTAAAATGTCCAATACATGATTTTATGTTGTTACTTCCACTAAAACCGCTTCAAAGCACTCCCACCTGTCATACAAGTACATTGTCTGCTTGTTGAAATCATTATATGAAATGATATGTGTGTTTAAAATTGAAACTTTGAAAGAAATAAGAAAAGTTAGGGGTATGTAATGTCCGGATCATGACCGGGGTGTTGACGTAGGACACTTATTTTGTGTGAAAGTTTTCGGTATAACCTTAAAAGATCTTGATTAAAACGTGCATTCCTTAACTTTTATCGACATAAATTTACCGCAAACTACTAACTCTTATTGAGTATTAACAGATGCTTAGTGACCTGTATTCAATGCGGGGAACTCGGTAGTAAAATTGTTTTACTGAATAGATTAACGAACGCGATCCCCAGGAAAATTTCGCTGAGCCCGGTGAATCGAACTTAAAGCGTAAAATTTAGCCATTTGAAAGAGATACAAGCAGAATTTTAAGAATATGATCATCGTGGTTATGTCCCGGACATTACCCGCCCCTAGTTTTTCGCCAAGCGTGATTCATTTCTGTACGCTAGGAAAAAGATTCCGATGGTTGTTTCGAGAGATTTTAACATTGATATTTCAAAGCAAGAAAATATGAAATTTTCATTTCATGGATGAATGTCTCAACGAGCTTAGAATCCAGCGCATCCCCTATCAACGCAGACGCCAACAACAAAGGTTCTTTTCAGAACCACCATAATTATTATAAAGAATAACTGGAAACATACCCACATATTTCATTGAGTATCATTCGATTTGAATTACAAGTCAAACGAGTAGTCACGACACTCCGGTTATGTCCTAGACATTACCCACCCATCTTTTGGCATTAAAAATGTCTTACTCCACTATCTGGGGCTAGGTGTCATTCTAAAATCTAAACTATCTCCCATGTAACGAAACTATGTTAGGTTTGCACGCTTATAACTCCGATATTGCTAGATGGATTTTAATCATTCATACACCAACCGATTCAGAAACACCTAACCTAAATATTGGTAATAATTTAATATCTCCCCAATAAAAGTAGACTTTTAGAAATTGGTAAAATTAAAAAGTTCACGGAAAACGGGAAAATTACTATTCGTGAGGCAGATTTCTCAGACACAGCCGTCATTAGAGGGTACCTTAGTAGCTCAATCAAGCACGAAAAGTCACAAATAGAAGCGACCAATGTCCGTTTAAATCAGTTGTTGCTAATATCCCATACGAGCAACATCGTCTCCCGGCGACGCAATAAGCGCTATCGATTTTCGGCAACGTTGGCATTTGCACACACTCGCACCTAAGTGACTAAACCATATACGGTTAGTTTATAAATAGAGGTGACGCGTACACGTTTGAATCAGTTTTTGTTCTTATGTCGAACGGGTAAGATCATGGCGTCCGAACGCTACGCTAAACGGTAGACGCTATGAATTTTCGGCAGCGGTGACGGTGTGCGGACTTTTCGGGTACCAGCACGGTGTCAGAATGATTTGCAAAGTGGGTGGGTGGTGTGGTTTGGATATAATGGATTGGATTTAAGGTTGGACAGAGAAAGGGTAAAATTCACAAACGAAAAAAGCAGTTTTTTCCACACCGTATGTCAGATCTTTATAAAAATCAATCAGCAGTACAGTAACAACATTCTACATACGCTGATTGATTTTTATGAAGTTCTGACATACGGTGTGGAAAAAAACTGCTTTTTTCGTTTGCGAATTTTACGCATTCTCTGTGCAACCTTAAAACTTGAGAGTGTTGCGTTGAAAAAAATATTTATTTTTATGCATGCGTGTGCGTTATAACTTGTTAATCCATATTTACGGCGCTTTGTAGCTGCGTAGGGTAAAGAGCCTATTGGCTTTCATATGTTTCATATTTCGGGTTTATGTGATATATATTTCGGTTATATGTTTTTTATCAGTAAGGCGTCTGACAACGTGCTTCTGTAGTTATTGCACTGTTCAGTAGCGTAGTATTTTATGTAGGAGAGCACGCTCAAGTTTTATACGCGGTTTTTTGCGCGGTTTTCATTTACGCGTTTTTTTGAAATTTACGCGGTTTTCATTTACGCAGCCTGTATCCCCCGCGTAAAAAAACCTGAGTGTAATTGCATCGGAAACAATCACATTCCCAGCAGAACTTTTTTGTTTTCTAATTTCAAACACTTTTGTTTCGTACTGCACAAAACGGAAAATTTTAAAACAGAACTTACCGTCCCAGCAGCAGTTTAAGCGGGTGTTCTTTTTCGATTAAAGTTCAAGCCATGTCTTAAGCGTTACTGGACTTAAAATTGTTTTCCAAGTTTTTGCAGTCAGAGTATCTGTCCTGCCCTATGTATTTAAAACACAGTTCTAATCGCGTTTTAAAGTATACAACAAATAGAACGGTTGGGTATACCAATTTAAATTTTAAAATAAATCTGTTTTAAATTTTGAAACAAACCGCTGTACTGAAGATATAATTATTAGGGCGGGGCATTGTTATATGGAAAAACGTAATCGTAATCACATCAACCGAGCACAGCACGTTTTTGGTTCCATTTGGGGTCCCAAGTAACTGTGCAAAATTTGGAGCTGATTGGTTTTGACCCGGCGTAGCGCATTGCGTTTGAAATTTGTATTGGAATTAGTATGGGAAAACCTACTTTTTTGCATTTTCATTTCGCCCTAATACTCAACTATCGACGCCCATGGAATTGAGTTAAGGCTTTTGAATAATTCATCCAAACATACCAATGTGGCAAATATAAAGTATATGATGTTATTTTGGAATGCTATATGAAATATAATTGGTACACTGGCAGTGTTGGCGAACAAAATGATTTTTGGTAATTAATTCGAGCTATCAAACTTTGAACAACTATAACTTGTTTTAGAGACATTCTAACACCTTACATCCTTCGGCAAAGTTGTTCAGCATATCCTGGACTATACTTCTATTTAATTAGTTGCATACTGCAGGAAGAATTGTAGTCTGTAGAACTGAAAATGCAAAGAAGTAGGTTTTCCCATACTAATTTCCATACAAATTTCAAACGCAATGCGCTACGCCGGGTCAAAAGCAATCGACTCCATATTTTGCACAGTTACTTGGGACCCCAAATGGAACCAAAAAATGCTGTGCTGAAATGAAAAAGTGATCATTTTGCCCCTCCCGAATAATTATGTCAGTCCTATTACCACATAAAACACCTATATAACATAAAACGCTGCAGAATTGGATTAAGAATACAATGTTTAAACTACAGAGTTATAACACGTTATAATAATTAGCAACAAGAAAAATGTCACCAAGATAGCATAAAAACCCGTTTTAACTGGTAGTGCGAACGTTGTATAACAATGTAATTTATCAAATAATTTCATTTGTGCAACCACTAATCGATCAAGAAATACTTAACCTTAAGTGTGATTACTTAAGTTCATTAGTACATTATTGAAAATTTAAATGGAAAATGAAATTTCATATTTCATGGAGAATCTGTATATTCCCGTTGGCGGGCGTGGGCTTCCTCATCACAGTTCTCAATATGGAACTTTTCTTTTGAATATATTTTCTGAACAAACCAGCCTATTTTTACTAGATGGATCAGCCAAATAATGCCAATCACCTAGTGAGATACTTGATTAATTGTAATAATAGATTGCCGTTAAATGACCTTCAATAAACTATGTTTTAATGGGGAGGGTATATAGCAAATTGTAACATATGAAAACAGGCGAGTGAGCAAGAACGTGAGTCAATATGTGTGATAGATAAAATTCATTTGCACGCTCTTGAAAAAAGCTACATTTTTAATGACTCCGTGGTCGTGTCCTGTACACAACCCTTTAATTTTTTTTGTTAAAAAGCTATGTAGAAAGAAACTCTGGCGTGAAGACCTTTGCAAATGACGTGTCAAATATTTGTATTTAAGCAATTTAAGTCCAACTGACACTTAACGCATAATGAACTATAACTAAATCACACATAGTTAACCTAAAGTGGCAACAAACGGTTTCGAAACTGTGCAGAACTAATTACGAAGTCGAAGATGTCAGTGAAATCGTTGAAGAGACGGATCATTGCTAATATCGGGCTTTTGTCAGTGTTGGCTCCACATGCCAACAACGAAAATTTGGAACGCAGACGCCTTGTTGGTGCAGCTGAAATCAAGCGGGGACGAGGCAGCAGCGGAATGAATATAGTAGACACCACATGGCGAGTAGACGAGCAGCATTGGCTGCAATCCTCAGGGATCAGCTCGAGAAAGGATAAGAGGATAATTCACTTTAGTTGTACTTATTTATTCAACGACACTGTGTAAATTACAAAATACTTCTGACTCTTTTATGATGCAGCACACGCTTTTATACTCTATCTAAAAGAGCATTCTGGATTGTTGCACCAATCAGCGACTGCGTTTTATCGGCGTAGCATATGATGAAGGGAATGGTGCTTAATGTGGGAGACTATCCAGGCGGCTTGTATGGTGTTAGTGTGTGAGTTTCGCATACAAATGGGGAAAAGCGATGGAGATGTTGAATTAGGCAATGCATTAGACGTTTGTTTGACAATTCAGCGGTGGGTTCTGTCAACAAGTCTAGTCCTCGTCTGACAAACATCTTTCGTTAGTCCGATTTCGTTTGATGTTGGATCGAATCAACGATATTGTTGGACCCTCGGAGTAACGTCAGAAGAAGTAAACAAGAAATAATCAGCTGATCAGAAACGTCTCATGGATTACCTAATTGGTGCTTTTTGCTTTGCTGGAAAGAGATGTTAAATTGGTGGTTGTTTTTGTAATGTGTTGGGAAGGTTGCGTCATTTTCGCTATCCCGAACAGTTAGCGTAGCTACTGTTGCGCATTTTAGTCTGCAGCACTGTTCGAGGACGTTTTCCTCCACGCATTAAGATGTAAACCACATCATTCACGAACAGTGGAAACAGTAGGGGACCAAGGGTACTACCTTGAGGAACTCCAGAATGGTTGGAAAAGGAATCAGATACACGCACACTCGTTCCATTGAGCAGATCGCGACACGGTGAGCAGAAAAGACGACCTTTCCCTGGGACAACAATTTCTTGTTAGCGCAAGCTCCAATAGCAGAAAAAAACTCTTCTCCCACTCAACAAGAAAACTCATCATCAGAGGTGATGACTTGTTCAATGATTACAGGATGTTATGTGCATCACACAGGAAAGGCGAGAGCGCAAAACTGATTGAAGATGGGTTGGAATCCCTCTTCCAAAATGCTGAGAGTGTGGAGCGCGAGAGTGATTGTTTCCCTCCCTTGTTTTAATGGAATTTTATCTGCTGCGTAGAATGGGGATATAAGTATAATTTTCGTGGTGTAGATGTGCTTCGTGGAATACGGATATCATCATGTGGTGGGAATGCAAGAGGCTGGAGATCCCAGACTTGACTCTACTGTGGCAAACGGCCTTGAGCACTTCGTGTACACAGGTTTCAATTGAGCGAGGATTCAGTGGCCTTGGGAAAATACTAACTAACGATCAGACAAAACTATGCTCGGAAAATTTAAAATCAATGCTATTCGTCAAACTCAATAACACCATAATAGAAGATAAATATTTTGATTTTGAAATCTAATACAACATGGGTGCATAATATTCGATTCTATCTTAGCGTTCTTTCTCAATAAAATTTGAAAACAAAAATGTTTTTATCAAATAGTTTCGTTTTTATCCAGTTATTTAGTTTCCAAGATATGGATAATGAAGTTCTAAAAAAATAATTGTGTTTATTTGTTACTAAATGTCAAAGTAGAAAGTTTATGCGGATAAATTTTCAATGGGCAATACATTTTTAAAATGAGATAATTATCGATAGCAATATTTAAAATTATTCATAGTCGAAAATTTTATACTACCCTGATTATCTACTTTCAACGCAAAGGTAATGAGTCTATTTTCGTTTTGTTTCTATTATCACCCTACTAATTTTCTAGCCGCTGGTTAGAGCAGCTTTTCCCATCTTTGTTCAACGCATTGGTTTAAAAGGTAAGGTAATAATTGGAACACTCGATTCGAGTTTTCGTTGCGCTTAAATACGAGCATTTTACAGCTTTCATACCAATTCAATCAGATGTACAAATTTTGTTTTCGAACTCGAAACGCATCTCCATAAATAGTTTAGTTAAAGGTTTTGTGCCTTTTACGAGCAAAGGTGATCTCAAACCATTTTCTCGTTAGTGAAGGAAAATAGTTTTTAATTAAATTTTTTCTCCGCTGCGGATAAATATAGCAAAAGGCCAATTGTGTTATTATATTGGTTCTTAAGAGCAAAGTAAAGCTACTGATGCCAATTTATACGCATTGCATCAATTGTAGGCCTAGAAAGTAGTGATAAACCCACCATAATAGTGTTTATTTTATGTAAGAGGTTTACCTCTTTACCCTATATTCGAAGCAGAAGACGAAGCTTCTTATTTTGATACTGATTTCACTAAATAATCCCCCTACAAGTGAATGTTTTAAACAGATTGTTTAGCAAATATAATGAAATGATGAGTTCATGAAATATGTAGAGTATACGTTAGCCTTCGCCTATTCAAGCAATTCCATTACAAGAATCCAACATTTGTACAATATTTTCTTGAATTTTCATTGCAAGGTATTAAAAATTGGGTGAGTGACATTGAATTTTCAGGAGGAAACTCGAAAAAATGCGGTGTACACACTATCTTAAAACCTCCTATACTAATCGGTCAGAAATTTCGCAGAGTTCTTTCTCACATCATTGCTCAGGTACCCATGGGAGTGCTTTACAACATCATTATTATTTTTAAAATAACATGTTAACTGATTTTTAACGAATATATTGCCTTCAAAGTTCTATGAAAAATTCGAAAAAATAAAGGCTGCTCTCATTACTCTTTATCATCCTTACTTATAGCAAAAACATTTTCTGGAACCTTTGGCACCAAAACATTAGTTACGTTGTCCAGTCTTAGCCGATTTCTAGAAAGTTCTAGAGAGAACAACTACACCTTTCCAAAGGTATGCTGTATTATTTTGTTATGAAAGAAATATTGTGCTAAATTGCGACAATAATAAGAAAATTTTCATGTTTTGCCTTTTTTCATGACAAACAGTGATGGTTTGCTCATCAGTGTTCGTTGAGAGAAAAGAGCTATCACACGCTACACACGTATTTTCATTGATAGTGCGAGTGCGCGCCGGTAGGTCTCTTACACACAATGCCATCGCATGATCTCGGGCATCTCACACAGCTCGCTTCAGAACTCGACACAGATCTTTCAATAGGGCCAAAGTCGCAATATACTCAAATGGAGAAAAATCTGTTTCAATATACGGCGATGCTTTTCTAAATGTAGTTTTTATTGTAGGTATAAATTACTTTGTGACCATGTTTTTCCGGAAGCATCTTTGGTTAAACCTTATGACAATATAACAAAGAATTTAATTCCTATGTGCTTTTAGTGGGTAGAAACTAAAAAAATGCTTACGCCCAATTTGCATCCCAGTCGTGATTTCGCCCTTCAGCAACCACCATTTGCGGAAGGGCTAAACGGTGTACATAATTTTCAGAAGGGCGCGGTAAAAGGGCTAAACTGACTCTGTCTTGCTGGGTAGGGCTGGGTAAATGGGCGAGCTTGACAGTATACTTTTTAATAGGGCTCAGCAAATGGGCGCATAGAAACCCAATGTAAATGATAGGGCGCGTGCATCTTTTCTTCGAATTTCATGAAAATATCGAAATATTCGAATGTTTATGTGCAACAACTATCGAGTAGACATGATCCTAGTAGATATTGCTTATCATTTATATAATAGAACCGCCGTTTAAAGAATAATTTTGTGAATAATAACCGTACGCCTGGTTCTGTCAAAAAATGTATGTTTAGCCTTTATATTCCATATGAGAAGAAGGGCCTAAGTCGAAATCTCGAAGAAAATGCATGTTTCGCCGTTTTGTTTTCTTTAATTATAAATCGAACTAAAAACCATTTTAACTAATTTTTACCTCAATCTTGTAGTATTTTTGTCGCATAATGTCATAATAGCGAAAACGCAGTTTGTTTACATTTGCGATTTAAGCCCTAATGAAAGATCTATGTCGAACTGTGCACAGGCAAAATAAAATGATAAAATCAGTTCTCACACAACTGAAATAGACGAAGAAATGTGTACGCAGCTCGCACAGCTCTGCGTAGTTTACAGTTGTATGCACAGAGCTATGCACAGTGTTATGAGTGAGCAGAATTGAAATAAATCACTTTTAAAGAGGCAACATTATTTGATATATTATATGACACGTAGAGATCTATATTGGTAATTGGCATCCACATCAAAGATTTTCTTCTTTAACAAAATAGTCAACTTCGTATTCATTGTTTGATTATCATGTTCAATGTTGATATTTTTGAAATTCAACTTCTGAGAACAAAAAAGCAACACATTTTTTTTAATAGCCCGCCTCACCCCCACACTAAAAAGCTCACAAACGAAGCCCCCTGGTAGTGGACCCATCAGTTCTCAGCGTACAAAAAAAAGGTCAGCACAACAAAACAAAGTTACGAATCGCGGAAACGCGGAGAACAAAAAAAAACAATACGAGACCGACAAAACACAAAATTTGACAAGAAGCTACGGCGAGTACCCAGCGGAAAAGGATCCTTTTAAGGGTCCCATCGTAGCTTTGCAGGAAGCTCATAATAATTTAAATTTATTTATTACTTATTGCTAGAAAAAATGCATTTATCAATTGTTTTTATTTAAAAAAATGTTAACCAAATGTCTCTCAAACAACTTAAATTTACTGTTCTAGGTCACCGTCGGCCAACCAAACTTTCGTTGACTACATTGACCACCATAGACGGTTCCGGAAGTGCCCGGGAAAAGCGGCCATCTTTCAAAATTTACGAACTCACATCAGTTTCCCGGAAATGGTTGGGCCAATTTTCACAAACTTAGTCCCAAATGATAGCTATAATTTCCCCATAGATGTCTATAAAATTTTGTACGGATCGCTTATATGGTTCCGGAAATATAGACTAAACCGTCCGGTCACATATGAAATTCCCATATAAGCCAGAATTCAAATTTTTTTTTCAAAGGGGGGACCACATGAAATTTCAGAAATCGAATTCGTATTTTTGATGCCAAACATCTTTAAAATGCATGAAACGTCGAGATTTTATGTTATCTCGAAAAAATTTTTTTTTTGTAAAAATCGACTTTTTGGGACTTTGCCGATTTCGCACCTTTTTGCCTTTCTCAATAGAAAGGTATTGCAATTGCTCTGAAAACCGACTTTTTAACGGAGGCCCGGAGGGCCGAGTGACATATACCATTCGATTCAGTTCGTCGAGTTCGGCAAATGTCTGTGTGTGTATGTATGTGTGTATGTATGTATGTGTGTGTGTATGTGACCAAAAATGTCACTCATTTTTCTCAGAGATGGCTGAACCGATTTTGACAAACTTAGTCTCAAATGAAAGATGCAACGTTCCCATAGGCTGCTATTGAATTTCTAATGGATCCGACTTCCGGTTCCGGAATTACAGGGTGATAAGTAAGAACACGCAGAAAATGTCGATTTTAATAAATTCTGCAATGAATGTATAAAGGTGAAAATTTTTCCAAAATATGACCACAACTGCTTCGATTTGTAGTATTAGGTCACTAACATCCATTCAAAGTCTATTTGGCCACATTGGCCACCATCCTCGGTTCCGGAAGCCCCGGCGGAAGTATCTAAATTCAGAATAACAGTCACATCGGTTTCTCGGAGATGGCTAGACCGATTCGACTAAACTTGGCCTCAAATGAAAGGTATTGCGTCCCCGTAAATGGCTATTTAATTTCATCCCGATCCGACTTCCGGTTCCGGAGTTACAGGTTGTGGCGTGCGATCACATAGCAAATTGTGATTCAAACCGATACTCCGATGAAAGCAAAAAAGGTAAAAATTTCGCTAAAATGTCTCTCAAACAACTTAAATTTGCTGTTCTAGGTCACCGACGGCCAACCAAACTTTCGTTGACTACATTAACCACCATAGACGGTTCCGGAAGTGCCCGGGAAAAGCGGCCATCTTTCAAAATTTACGAACTCACATCAGTTTCCCGAAAATGGTTGGGCCAATTTTCACAAACTTAGTCCCAAATGATAGCTATAATTTCCCCATAGATGTCTATAAAATTTTGTACGGATCGCTTATATGGTTCCGGAAATATAGACTAAACCGTCCGGTCACATGAAATTCCCATATAAGCCGGAACTCAAATTTTTTTTCAAAGGGGGGACCACATGAAATTTCAGAAATCGAATTCGTATTTTTGATGCCATACATCTTTAAAATGCATGAAACGTCGAGATTTTATGTTATCTCGAAAAAAATTTTTTTTTATAAAAATCGACTTTTTGGGACTTTGCCGATTTCGCACCTTTTTGCCTTTCTCAATAGAAAGGTATTGCAATTGCTCTGAAAACCGACTTTTTAACGGAGGCCCGGAGGGCCGAGTGACATATACCATTCGATTCAGTTCGTCGAGTTCGGCAAATGTCTGTGTGTGTGTGTGCAGTGATGGTTTGCTCATCAGTGTTCGTTGAGAGAAAAGAGCTATCACACGCTACACACGTATTTTCATTGATAGTGCGAGTGCGCGCCGGTAGGTCTCTTACACACAATGCCATCGCATGATCTCGGGCAGAACTGTGCACAGGCAAAATAAAATGATAAAATCAGTTCTCACACAACTGAAATAGACGAAGAAATGTGTACGCAGCTCGCACAGCTCTGCGTAGTTTACAGTTGTATGCACAGAGCTATGCACAGTGTTATGAGTGAGCAGAATTGAAATAAATCACTTTTAAAGAGGCAACATTATTTGATATATTATATGACACGTAGAGATCTATATTGGTAATTGGCATCCACATCAAAGATTTTCTTCTTTAACAAAATAGTCAACTTCGTATTCATTGTTTGATTATCATGTTCAATGTTGATATTTTTGAAATTCAACTTCTGAGAACAAAAAAGCAACATATTTTTTTTAATAGCCCGCCTCACCCCCACACTAAAAAGCTCACAAACGAAGCCCCCTGGTAGTGGACACATCAGTTCTCAGCGTACAAAAAAAAGGTCAGCACAACAAAACAAAGTTACGAATCGCGGAAACGCTGAGAACAAAAAAAACAATACGAGACCGACAAAACACAAAATTTGACAAGAAGCTACGGCGAGTACCCAGCGGAAAAGGATCCTTTTAAGGGTCCCATCGTAGCTTTGCAGGAAGCTCATAATAATTTAAATTTATTTATTACTTATTGCTAGAAAAAATGCATTTATCAATTGTTTTTATTTAAAAAAATGTTAACCAATTATAGCTAAAGGAATAAGCTCGATTGGTGGTGAACGAAGTTTATATTAAAAATTCTCCTATTTTATTTTTTAAAATTAGTTTCAATTTTGCTTGGAAACGAGTGCGACATGTTATTTGCTTTAAATCAGTAGGAAGCTGGTTGAATAACTTAGGTCCGATGAAAGAAATGCGTCTTTGACCAAGGTTCGTGGATACTCTGGAGTATAATAAATGATTGGCTTGTCTGGTGCTGTGAGCTCGAATTCCTGTCGTAAATTCTAGATTATTATGAGCAATAGTATTATGCAAAGCATTGTGGATGTACATTATTGTTTGGTAGTTAGTCAACCCAAGCAAAGGTAAAATGTTATGGGCATTATTATTGTATAACAAAATAGTAGGGTACATAAATGGTTTTTTATAAATAATTTTAAGACATCTGTTTTGAAGCGTTTGTAGCTTTTTCAGATTCGAAATACTGGCACGGCCCCACACAGATACAAGGTAGTTCAGCAATGAGTGGATGTGCGCATAATAAAATTTTAGAAGTACATGCTGGGGAACAAAAGAGCATACTTTACGCATAGCCCCACATAACGATGCAACTTTTCTCTCTATAGATGTTATATGCTCAATCCAGGAGAGTGTGGGGTCTAAGTGAAGTCCTAAATATTTGAAGCAGTTAGTTTCCTGAATTACAGACTGTCTCATTCTTGGGTCTGGATGCACGCCTATAGCTCTTCTAGATGAACGAAACAGCATATATTTAGTTTTTGATAGGTTCAAGGAAAGAAGGTTTTCGTTGAAATAGGTCGTTAGTGTTTTTAAATCCGATTCAATGTCGCGTACAATTTCCAGGCAGTTGTTGTTCGGGTAGAACAACGCGGTGTCATCCGCGACGAGGAGTCCCTTTTAACCTGAGTCTACCTAGGTCATTGATATACAATAAAAATAACAGTGGCCCAATATTACTGCCTTGGGGCACTCCTATTTCTATTGGTCTATGAGAGCTACACGAGTCTCCAATAGATACGAATTGGTTCCTATGCGACAGATAGCTACGAATAATATGATTTGATAATCCTCTGATACCATAGCATTCTAACTTCTTAAGCAGGATTGAGTGATCCAGAGTATCGAATGCTTTTTTTAGGTCCAGAAAAAGGGCACCAACAATTCTTTTGCTATCAATTTGACTAATGATGGAATCAATTAGTTCGGTCATTGCAATTAAAGTGCTGCAGCCCTGTCTGAACCCATACTGGTAGTTGTAAATTATGTTGTGTTTGTTCAAAAACTCGAGTAGTCGAGTGATGAGCAATTTCTCAAGAATTTTATTGAAAACGCACAATGTTGAAATTGGTCTATAGTTGAAAGGTTGGTTTGGATCACCAGCTTTGAAAATTGGAATTACTCGGGCTATTTTTAAACAGTCTGGGTACCTGCCGGTTTGAATTATTAAATTAAAAGCTTTGGTTAGGATATTTGCAAAAGTGGTACAGTTACTCTTAAGAACACTAGCGGCGATCTTATCAGGACCACAACTGTTATTTTTTTCGAGGTCTTTAATCAAAAGGATCATTTCGTTTATTATTGCAAGACGCAAGAAGATTGTTTCTTGGACGTGTTGTATATTTATAATAGGATTTGAGTTGGGACTCGTGGGAATATTGCAGCCAAATTTTCGCCAATACTAGAGAAATATTCGTTGAATACATTACATAGTTCTTTAGTCTCAGTGACTCTGATATCATTGCAAATTAGGCTGATGGGAACATCCGACTTTGAACGACCAAAAATGGTATTAATATTTTTCCAAAGTTTTGAATGAGTTGTGTTGGATAGAAGGTTTTCAAAGTAGGCCTTTTTGCACCGCTTTTTCATTACATTAACTTTTTTAGTTATGTGTTGCAGAAGAGCTTTGGGGTTTTCATCATTGGGGTTATTTTTTACCTGTTTCAGATAATTACTTTTGATTTTAATCAGTGTCCACAAATCGAAATTGATCCAGGGGCGAAAAACGCCTTTACATTTAAAAGTTTTGGAGACCGCTCTAGTGTTTTCCGCAAGTAATGAATTGTAGGTTGTGATGATATTTGTAAGACATACATCTACATCATCAATCAACTCGATGTTTTCTATGAAATTTTGGAAGTCGTTATTGAGTTTTTCATGATTGATTATTGATTTAGTCAAATTAACGGGTTCTCTTTTTACTGCAAGTTTATATGAAGATATAATTTGAACGTGATCACTAACTATGGTGTAAACCGTGTCGTTTCGTAAGCGAGCAGCATCTTCCAGTCTACAAACAACGTGATCAAGAATATTTGAACTAGCTGGGCGAGTCGGAAATGTGTTCGTACATATGAAACCATACGATTCCAGGAGAGTTTTATAACGTGAGACGACATTGTTATTCGATAGGTTAACCGGTATATTGAGATCTCCTACAATGAAACAGGGGCGCGAATTTGAAGCGGAAGCGAGAACACTTTCAAGCTTGGTAAGGAATTGACCAATATCGTAAGATGGAGGGCGATAAAAACAATGCACATCGAAATAATGTTGCATTATGCAGAGTTCGATGTGAGCATGATGAAAGCCGTTAACAACAGTGTTCAGCACTACTCTATGAGAAATATTCTTCCTGACGTAGATAGCTACTCCACCGTTCGATTGTTCTCTACAGGAAAAAAAATCCCATTATAGCCCCTAATTTTAAAGATATCTTCATTGCCCGACTTGATCCACGTTTCCCCGATAACAAGCACATCAATTAATTTATTACAACGATCCAATGTTTGCAAGATTTGATCAAATTTACAAAGCTCATTCATACCCCTTATATTCCATTGCAAAATATTCAGCGATTTACTATTATTCATTGAAACACTCGCATTATAACTGTCTATATCATCGTGAAAGAAATTTTCTATATAAGCCATTGAAATGAAATGTAAATTATATGTAAAAGAGCAAAATGTTATAAAAGCAAGAAGCACTATTCCCTCGGGATATTGTTTGTTCGTTTTCTTTTGGGTGATGGAGAAATATTCGCAGGTAGCGAGTCTGCAGCGTCAGAAGAACCATTTGAGTATAGGCTAGTTATGCGGTTTAGATCATTCCGGTTATTTTGCTAAATCTTCATGAAAAATTAATCAGCACTTTCCCCTAACAATGATAACTGCTTTGCGTTTACATCACACAAATTACAACATGCAACTTTAACAAGTTTTCCACTTCCGTTATCAATCTGCTTTCTCGAAAAAGAAGTTCTCGACCACACTTTCTGGCAGGAGCGGATCCAGAAAAAAATTTCGAGGGGGGGGTCCGAAATTTTGATTTTTGAATGAACATTGTACAATACGTTATGTGTAACAACCTCATTTAATGAAAACCAGTTTTGGTGGTCAAATTTGGTTTGCAATGATTTTAAGTTTGAAACTAATATAAAATCGAAACTCATATTCAAAATTTCTCACCAAGTTGAAAATTTTCGGAGGGGGTCCCTCTAGGGTTCGTCGCGGTGCGGATGTGGGCGGTAAATGGATTGTCCGCACCGCAACCGCAAAAAAATTATAAAACCGCACCGCTTACCGCAACCGCAATTTATTTGCCGCACCGCACCGCGCGGTAATGCGGTAAATGCGGTAAAATTTTTATATTTTTAAAAATAGTGTGGAAAAATTGTACATACCATATATAATAAAATGTTATTCTTATTCACACGAAAATTTAACTTTAAGAGACTCCTCAGAATGTAATGTTTATGAAAAAAATCAACTTTTGTATTTTCTATTAATAAAATTCCGTACATTTTAAGGCAAACATTATACATTCAAAAACGTTCTAGTGCAGTAATAGGAAAACTTTTATTTTAGCAACCCTTCAGTTAATTGAAAAATGTGGAATGAAAATGTAATAAGAAATGAAGTTGCATATTTTTTCTTTAAATTTTCATATTTTCAATGTTTTTGACATATGAAAATGAAACGGATGATTTTCACATTTACGTAGTAAAAACCACCTTTCATTCTTAAAGGAATCTCACCAAAAAATAAAGTCGAAATACCAGTACTTCTATATAGTACCGCATATATTCCAATACAGTGAAATAAAAACATATTGTATTTCATCAATAAGAACGACGCCATATTTGACGAAATAAAAATGCTCTATACATTACATCTAAGCAGGAGTCCGGTCTCAACCGGTACAGAATTATTGAGCATTAGAAAAACTGCAAAAAATGTATGGTTTTTAAAAATAGGGGGTTTTACGGACAAAATATCCCAAAACTCTAACTTCAGCATTCTTCAAGAAACAGATGTATTATCATTCAAAAACTAGGATTGCTCCCTTTAAAAATGTACGAAGTGTAATTTTCTAAAGGCTAGTTCGAAAGTTCTAGCATTTAATGTATTTTCCTATAATTTTTTCCCAAAGAGCCAATGGCAAAAACTTCAATTGAAGTGAACCGGAGTCAAACTATGTGGTATTTGTGGCTTCATAAAAGCTACAAAATAGTCTTAACTGAAAAATATTAGGACTTAATTTGGTAGAAAAATATAGTAAATTTGAATGAAAGTACGCAAAAAAAGTTATGTAGCATACTTTTTGAGAAAGAGTCCAATAAAATTGACTGCAGAATATTCACATTGAATTTACACAGCAATCAAAGAAGATAGAAATACGATGTTGATGAACGAATGATAGAATAATCATCCTAATTTGGATCCCTCCTTATTTTGGACGCTTTCATACATTTGTATCCTTTACTGCCAATTACTCCAAATTCGTTTGGTTTGATGAAGAGGGTTGTGTTTAAGTCCTAGCATAATTAGTTCATGTCTAATTCTACTAAATTAGTCAAAATTCACAGCTGAAAAATTGATATCGAAAACGATTCATAATTTCACGATTTCCAACAGAAATCGAGAGAAGTGATGCACTTTTAAATAGGATTTAAGAGTACAAATTTATTATTTTAAATGATCTAATAATTTTGTCCCTATTGGGTTCTTGAATTTTATGTATTTGAAATGGTTAGTTTGTGAAGTTTTACTTAGAAGTATAAAATAACTAGTCCAAAATATGTCGTAAAAATAATAGCGCCAAATATTTCGGACACAGCTAGATTTTCTTTCGTTATAGCAGTCTGTTTATCAATTTAGAATAATCAAAATTATTACTCTATCAATTTTTTTTTGCGGTGCGGTTGCGGTAAAAGCTCTTTCCCGCACCGCATCTGCGGGAAAAAGTGTCTCACCGCACCGCAGATTTCGCGGTGCGGGTGCGGTAAATAACGCGCGGTTGCGGTAATTACCGCAACCGCTACGAACCCTAGGTCCCTCTGGATCCGCCACTGCTTTCTGCTAACATGCTCTTCGCCATTTTCACATCAGACAAAACGCACGCATTTACCTGATTGCTGCTGTTTACTCGATGAGATCAGTTTGCATTGAAAACAGAAGAGTTCAGCTAACTGTGCGCAGAAAACTGTGCACAGAGAAGTTTCCATGAGCACGCAGAGCATGCTGCTGTGCTTTCGCATATTTACGAAAGATAAGCTATAGAGAACATCTCACAGTACAGCAGCACTCATAGAAGATTTTCTACCGCTCACACAATATTGCCCTCGCGCAGTATTATCCGGTTTGTAAATGAGTGGGCTTCGCAGTGGTAGAAGTGAGAAACAGAGCTGCGCGCACAATTTATGGAAGATGTGCGAGAGTGCGCATATATGATGTGCGCCATGCCATCTCTGATGACAAATATGCAAATGGTTCAACATTCTTCCAAAGGCACGTCATGGTTCTTTCGGAAGAGTATTTAATTCTGTTATAAATCAATTTGGGGGCATTCAACATTTTTCAAAACTTTTTGTGATGCACTACAACCTATGCTAGTTCACTTGAAAAGTTAAAAAATCACTATAGCACCGTGAAATGAGTTATGATGAAGTTTTGGTAACAAATTCTTAAGGACATGCTGAATTGAGTCACAAGGTGGCAGCTAAAATGGCTGCCGTCGTTTCTGCTTCTTTTTATTTCATCGTCAAAATCAAAACATTGCATTGGCGCGCAAGACAAAATCTTTTGTAACTTAAATGTCTTATCTCAGATTGCTTAGAAATTGTATCACTGTACGTAGGCATGTTAGCACAAGCAGATGAAAAGATTCTCTTCACGGAATTTTGATTCGTTTGGGAAATTTGTACCTTTTTATTTTTCAAAACAAATGAAACACGTGGTGCAAAAATCAGTCAGCTGATTGCTGAACGATACGCTTGTGTGCGTGGCATCTCCTATCGGTATAGAACGTTCTAACCGCACACAGATGCTGAACGTAACCCGAACATAGCCGAACCTTTGTTGTGATTTTAGCATCGCTTCACCTTAATCCACCTGGACAGTGCGTAACGAATAAACGGTTTGCTTCAATAGAAACATGTGTGTCACGTTTTAGCTTAGCTATGGGTTCCATGCGTCAAAAAACGTAGCAATTTTTGATACCTAACTACTTCTTCCTAAATGAGTATTATATTTCAATAATAGATCGCTTGGCAAATTTTGGTCCCTTAAGGAGGGTACTGTACTATTTTATCACTTATGAGGCCTACAATCGATGAAATTTCTATAAATTGGCACCAACACGTTTGCTTCGTTCCTAAGAACCACTAGTAAAATAATAAATAACCCAAGAATGGTGGAATACTTCTGTTTGAGTGCAACGAAAACTCTAATCGGGTGCCCAGAATATCGCACTACCATTTAAGTCAAAAGATAGTACAAATATATGGCGGACACTACTCTAACCAGGGAGCACGTCGTTTGGCATAAGTTCGTTTGGCATAAGTTCACTTGGCATAATGTTCATTTGGCATAACAGTAGGTGACACATACGTTCGTTTGGCATAATGTTCTCTTGGCATAATGATCATTTGGCATAATGGTCGTTTGGCATAATGGTCGTTTGGCATAATGGTCATTTGGCATAATGGTCGTTTGGCATAATTTGAAATACGCCTAATGTGGCTACGCCACATCGCTTTAAGTATGGTAGTTAAACTATTTGATAGCCCCTATGTTTGAGTAAACGAGTGAGTTGCTGGTGAGAGGTAGCCGCTTCTGACGGCGGATCGATGACCACCTCGGCCCCTTGGTCTCGGTTATGCGATATTTCCAAGGGCTATTTGGTATATTGATTCAAAAAACTGCTCGTTTGAAAGAAGGAATCAACCCCTAAGTTTGAGCAAACGAGTGGATCACCAGTTTACTTGCGAGGGCCATTTGGTATGCAAATTCAAAGAACTGCTCATGTCTTAAAGAAGGAATCAATCCTTGTTTCTGGCAAATATATACGTGTATATTTGCCAGAAGGTTGATTCCTTCTTTCAGTTATGACCTGTTTTTTAAATTTGCATACCAAATGGTCCTCGCAAGTAAACTGGTGATATGCTCGTTTGCCCGTTTTACACAAAATTAGGAGTTGACTCCTTCTTTTAAAAATGAGCAGCTCTTTTAATCTGCATGTTTAATAAGTTCGCTAGCAAAGTGTTGATTTACTCGTTTGCCCGGATTACTTAAACATAAGGGTTGATTCTTCTTTCAAATATGAGCAGTTATTTGAACCTATATACCAATTAACCCTTGGCATTGTCGCATAACTGAGACCAAGGAACCGAAGCGGGATCCGCCGGGTTCCAATGGTGCGTCGGCGGCCCCTCGCGAGCAAACCTGTGATCCACTCGTTTGCCCGGATTACTCAAACATAGGGGCTATCAACTAGTTCAAGTCCGACGGAGCGGAGCGATGTCGGACAGCACCGGGTTTAAAGGGATGTGGCGTAGCCACATTAGACGTTTCCGACTAGTAACAGAAAATTCAACGTATTTTTTAAATTATGCCAAACGACCATTATGCCAAATGACCATTATGCCAAACGACCATTATGCCAAATGACCATTATGCCAAACGAAAGCATGTGTCACCTGCTGTTATGCCAAATGAACATTATGCCAAATGAACTTATGCCAAACGAACTTATGCCAAACGACGTGCTCCCCTCTAACCAATGGTTTCAAATGGGTCAAGAGCTAATTGTAATAGGGCGAAAAGAGGCTCATGACCCTATACATATTTGAAGACTATGTATATATGTAACAGTTGAATTGCTTCATGCAACGCCTAACTATTGAGATATCTGACGTTTAAAATACGCACACTGAGTTCTCGCATTTTTATACTACTGCCCTCCCCTTAAGCCCACAAGCGGTTTGTTTTCCTCCCAATTTGCAGTGCAAATGATTTGTTTTCCTCCCAATTTAAACGTCAAAACGGCAAAATACCAACGCAGCTGGATAAGTCTATACATTCATTTCAAAAACAAAAATATACATCAGAAATCAAACCCATATAACAAAACCTCATAGCAACTAATCATTACCTCCTCACAAGGCGTGTGAGGACATCACAAACTCCTCTTGAATCATCATGAGGTGTAGTCCGCTCTCCTCCACGGAGCAAATATCCCATGCGTAATAAAATGTTTAGGTCTACATCATTTCGTTTAGCAAGAGAACTCTCTCATTTTTCGGGTCCTCACACACAACGGTAGAGATGCTCCCGTTGCATCATTCTTTTCTACCTCATCCTGCGGGAGGGATATAAGCCCTCATTGTGTGTTGAAGTGTTTATAACAAGTCTGCACAACAGACCGGCTCCAAATAGTTTATTGGTAATTTACACGCCCCGCAATGCTGCTTCTCCATCAACGATTGTTGAGAACATAACAATTAAAACACACATAAAACGCGTCGAAAGTTCGGAGCGACCAAACTAATTTCGATTCAATCACGATCAAGAAGTGTAAAATGTAATATGTAAACATGTAAAAAAATATTGTTGAAAGATGAAGATAATTATAAAGATGTTCTTTCATAATGATAACTGAATTACACATTTTTCACAAATTATGCGACGTAAATATTGCCAGCCCACCCAAGTCTTTCACAAATCGACACAAATTTCTTCACCTCTATGTCCTAGTACGGCACAACTCCTCTTATAAATGTTTCTTCGGCAAGAACATACGTTACGAATCACTCCTAATTGTAATTGTTGGGCTCAAGAATCTCACTAAAATCTAAACAATGTATATTTCTTTCAGTTACTCTCCTGCGATCTTCTGTTTCAGTTAGACGATTGGAGGAAAATCGTTATGGTGTAACTCTACAACCAGCTACGTCCTTCTTACCATATAGTAAATTTTTTAGTAGTAATTCAAACACATCTCAACCGCGTGAAAGCTTCGAAGATTTCCGCTCGCGTGAGGTGCAAAAAGAACAGGAAAAAAATGAACGAAAACCGACCGAAACATCAAGTAATAACAGCCAGAAAAACAACAACGAAAACGAAAAGGTTCTTGCTGTGAAGACTGCAATTTTGAACGCGGCCCTTAGTTTTGTGCCCACTTACGGCTGGTCGAAACAATCAGTTGCAAAGGGTGCGTTAAGTATTGATTATCCCACTGTGATCAATGGTTTGTTTCCACGAGGTGGTGTCGAGTTGGTGCAGCACTTTTACGGGCAATGCAACGAGGAACTACTAGATCACTTAAAACAGGAAGCAGCTGGAGCCGAAAGAGTACGAAATCCGACCGAGTTCGCTCGAAACGCTATCGAAGTGAGACTGCGTATGCTGATACCGTACATTAAACATTGGCCACAAGCACTCGGACTCATGACATTACCACCGAATGTGCCAACTTCACTAGCGAATGTGCTTACCCTGGTGGATGATATCTGCTACTATGCCGGCGATAGATCAGTAGATGTAGGTGTTAATTTATGTGCTCAAATGCGTGTTTGTTCAGCCGTTTTCTATTCATGATATTCTAGTTCAATTGGTATACAAGACGAATCGGACTAGCAACTATCTATAAAGCGACTGAATTGTACATGTTGCAAGATCATTCAGCCGATTATGAGAAGACCTGGAAATTTTTGGACCGACGCATGGAGGAAGCAAGTCTAGTACACGACTTTCTCGTGAAATCCGAAGATGCCACCTCTCACCTACAAAGTGCAGTTGGTTCTGCATTTTCGACGGTATTTTTTTATTTTATTAATATATTACTTACTCTCATATGATACTTTGTCTTTGCAGGCACGAAACATACTGGGATTGAATTTTGAGAGACGATGATACAAAAACTAAGATTTCTCTAAAATACCTAGTCTCGGGAAGGCTTGAGCTTTTTAGTCAATTTTTATTATAGTTTACAACCTTATTGCAAAAACAGACTAGCACAGCATTATTCTGTCTCAGACTGACCAGTGCAGATTCAAGTATTTTTTTCAACCCCGGAATATTTAATTGCAAGTGATAAAACGCGAATGCAATGGTTCGAATTATGTACAATTATCACGGGACTATGCATAAAAGATACAGAAATAAATATTTTATAGGCAATGTCGTATAACAATGTCATAGGACGGAATTGTTTATCCACCTTTGCGGCCATCACAAAATTTAAGTTTTTTTTTGAAATGTAAGCGGCGTTACAATCCTCCTTTTAATAGGTTTGTTTGATCTGTAATAGTTATGAAATAAAACTCCATGACGTACAGTAAGTGCCATGTTCCCTCGGTTGGTGCCCAGTTTAGCCATTCAACATCAAATCTCAACGATCTCGGCTGTGATTGAATCAAGAGCCACTGGGGTGAGAAGCGGCCACACATACCACTGAACCATTGGCTCCGTAACATTTAAGGTTAAATTATCAGAAATTAGAAGTGTCGAGAAACTGACTCGAGACCAAATCAAAATTCTTTCTGCTATCATGTTCGCAATGTCTAATCATTTGAGAAATGATAATCATTTGGCAAAATCATTTTGTTTAAAAAATTCCTTGAAGATAATTATAGCGGCCCGTGCACGTTCAATATTTTTTGTCAATACTACTCTCTGCTCCAACAATTTGTTTTATTATTCCTTTTCTCCATCTTAGTTCCTACATCATTCACTACCTCTACTCTTCCTTTGGCTATTTCGTACACGAATATGAAACAGACCCGCCGTTATGAAAGCGAATCAGTGCCGTAGCCCTACACCCAGCCAAATCATACAGCGAAATTCATAAGAATTATCTTATGATGTATAGAAAAATAACAAAACTATGTTTTCATAAGATGATTATGAAAAAATAAGACTTTATTGGGTATTGCATACGTTACTCGCTTGAGTTTCATACGAGCATCTTATGATTTACATAAACATAAGAGAAATATATAATTTTGTCTTATGAAAAATCGAAGATGCGTTATGTAAATTTAATCATAGCAAACCGATTTGACGAAATAAATGCCGCTTCATAAGATAGTCTAATGATTTACATACGTCCTGCTTGTGGCTAAAAATATACGAAATACTTATGAAGTTCACTGTATTTTTTGGCTGAGTGTAGCGAGCGATAGCGCGATCATATTTTCTCACCTTTTCCACACACCATTATGAGTGTGAAAAAATCGCATTCGAATGCCAAACACCATGTACTCCCGTTCGAGAACAGTTACCAGAGACCATCGAATATAATCGAAAATTCCTGTCTCCCAAATGCACAACGACTGTGGCGTGTGCAAAAGTCGGAGCTGCCATTTATACAGATTTATCTATACTATACATATTTTTAAGTGTAAATACAAATCTGACACAGAATACAGATTTGCATAAGATTATACAGTTTTTATAAAATCTTATTGAAAACCACTTCTTGTGTGACCATTCCTTCAATAGTTTTTGCAGCTACCATTGTAAAGCAAATCATTATCATGTGGGTAGTTATGATTATCTCACTTCGAAATAGTTTTTAATATTCTCGCTTGTAGTTATGCCGGAATATTATATTTACACTCCACCGTTGTTTACACCACGGCTCACAGAAAGGAGGCTTGCTATTCCGCGAATCGACAGTTTTCGGTGACGTCAGAGAAATCGTTGATATAAATAAACGGATTTCTCGAAAGTTGTTAATTGACAATATTTGAGCTCTTACGGTGGAAAAAATAGTGCGCAATGGATTTTTGACGTAAATTACGCCATAATTACACTAGACACAGTGGATAATCAGTGCATCTATGTGATTATTAGCGTAAATCGGGAATTTGGATGTATGCCATAGAAAACATATCCCACCGTAATTTTCTGATCATAGCAAAGGTTTTGGACATCCGCATAGCTTCCTTGTGATTTACCAGGTGCCGATCATTCGTTAGCAGCAAACAATATATGAATTTCATGTAATTGTTTTCGCCGACGATTTCTATGACGCGCTCTCGTCAAATGTTTACACTCTAACGAGCTAGCCTAGTATATGTAAGCCGTGGTTTACACTATACTTTGAAGTTTTTAATTCACATTATAACTCTTCAAATTATAAAACTTCCCTTTTTCATTGACTACAGACGAATACAGGGGTGGCATTGCGCATGTCGAAATGAAAGGTTTATTGTATGCAAGCTTGTATGAAAAGGTCGATTCGAAATGGTTCCATAATGTAGCCCCAGATTTTTCATTGAGACAATACAATAGGTTAGTGGGAAGTGCGCAATAACACTTTATACATATTCCCTAACCTTATAATCAACAAAGGCTGTCTGCCGTCTGTAATGCAGAAACGCTAGTAATGTGGCCAAAAACACGTCAGATAACCTTAATTGACTCCCTTCGACATCAGATTGGCCTTACCAAGCCGTAATGCACTGCCCATAACAGCATAAAAGTCCCATGTTGAAAAACAGCAAGCCGAGATAAACGCTGTTCAAGATTGTCCCATCCATTGAGCCAAATGGATGGGACAACCATGTTTTGGTATTTTTTTATATTTTCTGAACAAACCCGGTAATCTTATTTGTGCAGTGTGTTTCAGTGGTGATACAGAATACAATGCAACGGATAACTCATTTTCGACAAAAATCCACATGGGACTCTTATGCGTTTATGGGCAGTGCAGGTGACGTGAAAACTGCCGGATAGGAGTTGAGACCAGCTTGAAGCTACATCTGACGTTGCTCCAAATGTATGTGATCCAAGACTAACTTGGGTAGTTCCATCGAGCCTAGTTTGCACACCTTACATAACTAGACTTACTGTTAGAACTGTTCTCCATTCACCCATTTACAAATTCTATTGGGATATTTCGTAAGTAAATCATATATTATATTGCAGTAATTTACAAAGTTTATTGGCAATTGTTCATCTCCCTGTCAATTCCTACTAAACCAAAACAAAAATTACAAACAAATGGAAATGGCTACACAGTGAATACCGTTTTCGTTGACTATTTGGGAATGCATATAACGAGAAAGTATCGGAACGAATAGTTCAACATAAAGGTCAGCACCTCAATATATATATAATATCTTAGACAAAATGTGAGAAATATACCACGTCTATATGCCTTGATTTCTCCGTACATTAATTTGAACTGTGAAGTACAGAACTATGATTCGATTGTATATTGTGTGTATCCTTTATTATCACTGAGAACTGACATACAAGTAAAGTTTTCAACTTGTGTAAGAAATTAAACTGTCGCTTTGAAATGACAACAGCAAGTAGCAACTTGCCACTGGTCGGCGCTTCGATCAGCCAGCAAGCGCTATACGGGACTTGTATGCAAACTTGGATATAACAGTGACTCACGCATGCGAACCTAAATGCGATGGTGATTTTCAACGTATTTTCATTTAAATGTTTACACAGGTTTTTCCGGGAAAGTTTGTTCTAGCTTATATGTCTGTTCTCTGTGTTATTATGTACTGTAACTTCCGCTGTTTTTCTTATGTTTCTAACGTGTATAAAAGTGGATAAAATGCGTTGTTTACTGTTTGCAATGCACTATTGTTTTTAAAACAATATGGTACCACAATACTATATTCTAGTTTGTTTTCATTTCTTCGTTTTTTGTAATGCGCCGAAATCAGAATTAAAGTAAAGATAAAAACGATTCATACATTTGGCACCATTTTGCTGAAAGGAAGGAATGCGTGAAATGCCAATGAATTTATCTATGCACAAGAACTCAATGATTTTGAATTTCAATGCGCGCGAGTTTTGTTTTGGCTACGCTCGGTGTTTTAGATTATCGATGTTACAAAATCATGGCAGCACAAAATCATTAATAATCGCAAATATGATATTTTTTGTAAGTAAATAGATACTTACAATTAAACACAAACATAACAAACTAATAATACTTGGTCATCTTAATACACATATAACCGCACCGAAATAATACATAATTCATAAAATATATGCTATATTCAGACTTATCGCGGTTCTCGTAATTGATGGTCTAGTATCAAATAGTATAAAATCACCCTAATTCTTGCTTAACGGCAGTCTGTTCAATTGAGTTTGAAAAAGTGTAACACATTGTTTATGTATTGCGCAGTATCCCGCAAGTTGGGTATAAAACTACATAAATCTTGGTACGACTATTGAAATATCGATTGCTACGAGCAATAACCATGGTCTATCTCCATCTGATTGAGCATCTCTATACCCTGATCGCTGTACTACACATCTACTGAATCGTCTTTGAAGTAATTTGACTCGCGATGAATACTGGTTTTCCTCGATGATTTCTGAAGGCCTTCAACTAGCGTCTCCTGAAAAAAGTAAAGAAAAACGTTTTGAAAATCATGTACATCAAAAAATGGTTAAGAAGTTTCTGGCTGCCTTCCGTCCCGCCAAAGCTTCGGTAAGTTCAAGTACGTTCGAAACCCGGCACCCTTGATGGCTCCATGCGTACTATAATTAGTGCATCGGAATGGTAACCAGAACATAATATTGCTACGTAATGTTCAAGGTGCGACGTTTATGTTGATTTGTCCCAAAATAGCTGAAGCATCTATACGACCTTGGAGAATATTAGCAATGAATGAACAATGATCTTGCTTTATTCCTTCGAACATATACAGGCGATACGTAAAAAGCGACGTTGCATGCTCTCTCGAAGCCACCTTTTATTGCTCCAAACTTCAGGGTAATAATCTAGGCTTAATCGTATTCAAGAGCAGTACAGCGATTTAACACAAGAAATATCCATAAGTTTATTGGCTATCCTGAGACACTTTACCTACTTATATGGAATGTGATGTTTAAACGTAAGTTGAAAGTATCACTCCCAGTTCCTTAACGTTATTAACGTGTTCAATATGTGTTTGTAGCACACGGTATCATCAATATTTCGTAAAAATGAGCATTTATACGGGCTTACACATATGCTATACTAATCAGCAAATACTTGAAGGTGGTGTTGAAGGAATGAACAATTTTCAATACAGCGAATCACACGAAAAATCTTGAGATTGTCCGCAAAGCATCGTGGAGTCTTCAGCACTAGATGCACATCATTAAAGTATAAAAGAAACATCAACGGTTCCAAGTGACTTCCTTGGAATATGCCTGATGCAGAAGTGAATGTGGGGCATGACAATCTACTATAACGGCTATCTCTCGGTATGCGCGATAGGGTCGAAACCGCTGCTCAACACTACCGTTTATTCCGAATCTTTCCAGTATTGCGATTGCGATCGTGATTTATCTTATCGAAAGCGGTAGATAAGTCTTTGTAAACAACGTCGATTTGAGCGCTCTGTTATGTAGGATGTTAGACACAGCAAGTTAGACGCAGTTGACCGTCCAGACGTCAAGCCGTGTTGATCGTCACTTAGGTACTGCTTAAATTGAACCTGAAGAAGTTCCATAATCACCAGCTCGACCAACTTCGAGACAGCACCAAACGAAGTTATTGCAAGATAGTTATTGATGTCTCGCTTATCACCCTTTTTAGAGACTGAAAGCATGCTTTCGGATCTGTAGCGCGATAGAAAAGTACCTCTAGTAATAGATGCTAGAAAGATGTGAAGAAGCGCACCCGAACAGAAATGTGCAGTAACAACACCATGATTTTCACTGTGACAGTACAGTAATTTTACAATAATTTACAGTAAGTTTTAGTGTTATGCTACAATACAAAAACCGACAAAAACAATAAACTTTGACATTTTTACAGTAAATTTCGATGTAAAATAGACTTTTACAGTGAAAAAAGGGGGGTGGTTATGTATCTTAACATTAAAAAAATCATTTTTTCTCCATACATTTTTTCTCGAAAACAGTAAAATTTAATATGAATGCACTGTATAAGTTTTTTGCTGAACAGTGAAATTTATTGTTACATGAAATTTTATTTTAAATCTACTGTGAGAACTTGGCATCGAACAATGTTGAAACAGTAATAACTATAATATTTATTGTTTTATAGGGTAAATGCTATTGTAAAATTTTATCCGGGCAGTAACCAAAGCGTCGTTTTGCCTTTTCATGATAACGGAAGGGAAGCCATTGGATCCCAAATCAAAAGATGATTCAAGCAGAGAGGAAGCTCTAGTAGGGTAAACAGGTCTAATACGCCCTCCTTAAGCAAAAATAGCTATATTTCACCATTCGACGATATGATCTTCTCATTAACTACTCTAATTTATTGTTATATTAGTTAGAAATTATAGAAATTAGTACCCGTTTCATTTTTTACTAAAAACATCCTGATACAAGTACTATTAAACATTTTTCAAAGATGCCTAAATTCTAGTTTTTTCTTTCACCCAGGGCAAAATGCCCCCGGTGAAAGTGTAATATGCCCCACAACAAGAGGACGGTATGCCTCACAGCAATCGGTGAGTATGCCCCACAACAATGGGTAGGGCGTTTTGGCCGGTGATGAGCTGTTGTGAATACATGAATAATTCTACACACACATAGTTTTAAGCCAAGCTAAAAACTATAATAGTAACTATAATATTCTAGTAAGCTACTTTAAATATTGTTTTTTTTTGTGTTTCGAATTCATCTCGTGAGTAACTAGCACCATCTGGGTGTCTAGTTAGACGATGTATCTAAACTAGTACCCAAATTAGCACTAGTTAGACACAAAAAATTCCAAACAGTTCACACAAAAACCATCTGGGTGTCTAGTTAGACGATGTATCTAAACTAGTACCCAAATTAGCACTAGTTAGACACAAAAAATTCCAAACAGTTCACACGACATATGTGAAAGCCTAAAGCCACATGTCCCGAGTGATGTCCCGGGAAGCAAATATAGCTCTGGTTTGCGGACGAGAAAGCGAAGACGAACTCTTGTCTTTTGGTTCAAGAAACCAAACGCCTGGTATTATGCAATAAAAATTGGACTAAACCGTTTTGCGCGTTAAGGGCACAAGACCTAATTTTAATTAAGTTTTGTTTTTTTTTGTGTTTCGAATTCATCTCGTCAGTAACTAGCACCATCTGGGTCAGGGTTGCCAAAATTAAATCTGTATTTTTGTCCTAAAAAATCTTTTCATCTGTATTTACTCTTTGAAAAATCTGTGTCGATATCTGTATCGAATCAGTTGAGTCCTTGAGAGAGCGAACCATTTCAAAAGCTGACATATGGATAGTTATTTAGAATTGACAGCTGCGATGACCACAAGTTGGTAGAGGTGTGAACATTTGTCGATATTTTAAAATCAGTTTTTTTTCTTGTTACATTAAGTATGACAGTCATAGCCTCGAAAAGTAAACATTCACATCATGAAATAACCCAAAAAAAATCTTTACACAACACGTTATCGTTTCCATCTTTATCCCTTCCATCTTTATCCCTTAATTTTGTATTGAAAAATATTGACAACCTCAATTAGGTACAGAAAATGTTTCCGCCTTTTCATTCTGCATCATGGGAAATTTTTTAACCATTTAACTATCGCTCTGTCAATTTTAACCATGCTCCAGAGTAGGGTTATTTTGCAAATAACTTTTGAAGTGTCAGATTTTAACTAAAATTTAAAAATTTCACCAAATGGTTCACAGCCTAAGTCGACCAATGTAGCTGTCTAATTTTCGGACAAAAAATTGAGAATTCACAAAGTCACAGAGCATTACAATTAACGTTTCTGGAAGTAGACTTCAGCCAGGCCTTTGCTGGGTGCTAACCTGAGTGCATTACAAACCTTTACCTTTCAGAATGAGCGACCACTCGAAAAAGTGAAAATATATTGATTTATTTTTAATTAAGGTTTGTGGACGCGGACGAAGTCGATATAAATAATGACTTTTACTGTGAGCCGTGTTTACCAATACTGCTATTAAACTGTGAAGCAATGTTTGTAAACACGGCTCACAGTAAAAGTCATTTTTAAGTCGATTTCATCGGCGTGCACAGCCAAATATAAAGGGCTAAGCTGAGAGAGACACAGAGTAAGTATTACTGAAACTAAAAAAAATATTTCTAAAATAGGTTTTGTAACATCACTTCTCAAAAATCTGTATATCTGTACATACACGCAAAAATCTGTATATCTGCACATACAGATTCTTGATCTGAACTGGCTGAAAAATCTGTATAAATACAGATTATTCTGTATTTTTGGTAACCCTGATCTGGGTGTCTAGTTAGACGATGTATCTAAACTAGTACCCAAATTAGCACTAGTTAGACACAAAAAATTCCAAACAGTTCACACGACATATGTGAACGCCTAAAGCCACATTTCCCGAGTGATGTCCCGGGAAGCAAATATAGCTCTGATTTGCGGACGAGAAAGCGAAGACGAACTCTTGTCTTTTGGTTCAAGAAACCAAACGCCTGGTATTATGCAATAAAAATTGGACTAAACCGTTTTGCGCGTTAAGGGCACAAGACCTAATTTTAATTAAGTTTTGTTTTTTTTTGTGTTTCGAATTCATCTCGTCAGTAACTAGCACCATCTGGGTGTCTAGTTAGACGATGTATCTAAACTAGTACCCAAATTAGCACTAGTTAGACACAAAAAATTCCAAACAGTTCACACGACATATGTGAACGCCTAAAGCCACATGTCCCGAGTGATGTCCCGGGAAGCAAATATAGCTCTGGTTTGCGGACGAGAAAGCTATATTTGCTTCCCGGGACATCACTCGGGACATGTGGCTTTAAGCGTTCACATATGTCGTGTGAACTATTTGAAATTTTTTGTGTCTAACTAGTGCAAATTTGGGTACTAGTTTAGATACATCGTCTAACTAGACACCCAGATGGTGCTAGTTACTGACGAGATGAATTCGAAACACAAAAAAAAAACAAAACTTAATGAAAATTAGGTCTTGTGCCCTTAACGCGCAAAACGGGTTAGTCCAATTTTTATAGCATAATACCAGGCGTTTGGTTTCTTGAACCAAAAGACAAGAGTTCGTCTTCGCTTTCTCGTCCGCAAACCAGAGCTATATTTGCTTCCCGGGACATCACTCGGGACATGTGGCTTTAGGCTTTCACATATGTCGTGTGAACTGTTTGGAATTTTTTGTGTCTAACTAGTGCTAATTTGGGTACTAGTTTAGATACATCGTCTAACTAGACACCCAGATGGTGCTAGTTACTGACGAGATGAATTCGAAATACAAAAAAAAAACAAAACTTAATTAAAATTAGGTCTTGTGCCCTTAACGCGCAAAACGGTTTAGTCCAATTTTTATTGCATACTTTAAATAGTTCTATCGAATCCAACTGTTTCTAATTGGCTGTAATGTTATTGGAAAAAGTGGAAGCTTACATAAAAGTAACTCTTTTGAAACTTTTGTGTATTTTGTTGTTTTGCAACATATTAAAAATACCAAACTAACTTAGTACGTTGATTTCATGAAACGATACTGTTATCAGTCATTTTTACTTTTTAGATAATTCAGGAATCCTGGGAATCGAAGAGGGGCATTTAGCCCCGGTGGGGCGTATTATACCTTTTACCCTAAACGTGATTGCATTGCCACTGATAGCACTGTATGTATGCGAGTATTTTTCCGAAAAAAAGTCCACATGATGATGTCACAGAAGTCTAAGCCGCGCACGCGATAGGCACATAGACTATCCTGAAATTGAATATGGTGTATTGATCAGGGTTTGGAATTAATAATAGCTTTGCTCGACAATAGCGCTAATCTCAGTTTTTGCAGTCTTAGTGATAATAACGGAGTTAGTTCGTGGAGCATGGGGCTTGATGATTCCTTCTTATTGTGGTATCAGCATTCGAAGAGATATTTGTTTCAGTGTAACTGTTATACTGCCCAGTCAAAAAGGGCAAGTTGCTGGCTAACGGGGGGCTATTTGCCAACTCGGTTGCGCTAATTGCCCTACAATTTGCCAGCAAATTGCTGGCAATTTGGGGGCTATTTCAAATGCAACATTTGGGCGATTTGCCGTCTTTTTTTGACGCTCTACCCGCCCTTAAATTGTCACTAAATCGCCCAGGGAACGCGCCATTTAATCGCCCTTAATTGCCTAATATGAGAATTACAAATAATACTTATTTTTTGGATTCATTATCTACTCACATAAACTTATCAGTACACTAGGTAATCACCACCAAACTATAGGAAGAATCGTTGGTTGAATTGGTATTGCACACCAAAACTTACCACACTCGGACTTTCATTAAGACTTTAGGTCAGAGATCTGATTCCACTATACTTATACACGATTCCACAATTTCGTTGGCTAAATGAAGTGCACCAGACAAAATACAAGCGAGAACACGTCAATTGTTTAAAAACAATTTTAAGCTTAAGCCAAACATGAACCGCCATGTTTGAAAAACGCAAAAAACAACCAAGTCCATTTCATCCGCCAGAAAATATGTCTAAGTGTTGAAATTGCCTTTAAATCGCATTCGCAAATTGCATTTGTTCCTAGGGGCAATTAGCACAGGCGAGTTTAGTCAAACGTCAAACTATTTAAATCGCCTGATCATGTTCGTCCGCATTTTCTGACCGGGTGGAACCCAATAATCAGGTATTTGATTAAATACAGTTTACAGTGTTTAATGACACAGAAATAAGCATAAAATCACGATTGAATATAGAGCTGGCCCTAGGGGCAGATCACTCTAGAAATGTATAACAAATTTGCATCAAATTAGAAAATGCATTTAATTTTCATTTTTGCATCAACTTTGCACTCCCTCGCAGAAAATTTTGTTTAACAAACGTCCTACGCTGATTCACTTTGTTCGACGTTTTGTTGAATGTAGGGCTGATTTTTTTGTAGGGTTTTGACGTCTTACACGCAACGCAAAATACATTGCACGCAACGCAAGATACATTACGAATATCTATTTTGATGGAAAGAAATGCATTTAATTTAGCTGATTTTTAAAAATGCATCACAAGTGATCTGCCCCTAGAGCTGGCCTCTCATTAGTGTTTGGTCATCAAGCTAACAACACCACTTTTGCTTTACGCCGAAACCCAAAAAGTGCTACGTGATTTTCCGCCGGTCTTTCATAGGCTGTTTGTTAGACTTATTAAGTGGCGACGAGGTGAAAGGTTTTTTACGAGTGCGAATCCAGTGCTGAAAGTGATTTAGTGAAACGTATTGCTGGACAGATCAGGACGGAGGTCCCACGGACAGTTCGTCGGCAGCATTGTTTCAAGAGCCGGCACAGTTAGAAGATATTTTTTTCAACAAGCAGGCAGTCTTCCATCAACCAGCGGAAAGAACAACGCGGAGGTCGTGACAGCATTTAATCTGGACAATTCTCGTAATTGGGACAAATTCATCTACGAAAACCGTAAGTCCAGCACTATAATATTGTGAAGAGAAATAGTGTTGTGCTCAATAAAAAATTGGAAAAAGTGCCGAAATTTACCCATCCAACGCTATTTTATTTGGTGGCGTCGTTTTTTTTTAGGAGTAGCGCGCTTATTGTGGATCAAGCGGATTTTTTTTTAGGATTTTTTTTCCTTTAAGACTGATTGAACGGTTGTAAATTAGGGTTCTGGTCATATTTTGGTCCATATATAAAAAAAGAAATTTTTTTTAAAGTGTAATTAACAGTGTTTTTTTTTTCTTTGCATAATTCCATATCAACTTTTGAATAGGGCTAATAAGATATGTAAACAAACTATTGTTTTGCTGATTTCTCTTATTTTGTTATAATTTCAACACAGAAAGCATTTGAAATTGATTCTACCAAGGGTAAATATGTTGATTCAAGTGTATTTTTCATGAAATTCAACTCGGCAGCGGAGTAATGAGCGAAAGAAGTTTGTTTACAAAAATCTTATTAGCCCTTTTGAAGAATTAATTTTGAATTTATTTAGGCTTGCGAAATTTACCAGCTTATTGGCTGAGGACGGCTCTAAGTGGAAACCGGTTGTGCGAGTCCAGAAGGTTGGCCGTGCTAGGTACCGAAAAATTAACCCGTCGATAGTCACCAGGTTTGGCCGCAAAGGGTAAATTAGACATCGTCGGTAAGCGAAAATCTTTGTACTTTCAATTATTGTTTTATTGTTTGAATTTTTTTACATATATATTACATATAGTTATGGCTCAAATGAATATTGCGGCTATTAGGGTAACCAACCTAATTTGGATCCCTACATATTTTGGCCCCTGTTAATGTATTTTCCTCCTACACCGCCAAGTTTCTCTGAATTTGTTTGGTTTGGTGCAGCAATTACATTCCTTGGGTTGTCTATTAAGTTTCAATTTCATTAGTTCATCTCTAATTGTTTAAAATTAAACAGAATCCACAGTTTTCAAAAATATCACCGAAAACGTTTCATGTTTCAACGATAGCCAAGAGGAACCGGTAGAAATGATACATGTTCAAATTGGATTTAAATGTACAATTATAATATTTTTTATCGATTTAATTAGTTTGTCTGATTTGGTATTATGCAAGTTACGTGTTTGAAAAGGTTTCTTCGTAATGTTTTATCTAAATATTTTAAATAAATGGTGTCCACAATATGTCTTAAAAAATTGATATCAACTTATTTTGGACGAGTTACAATAAACAAAAAGTGAAAAATTTCGTAACGGTAGGTCGCCTGCTCTTTTCGGTCAAATTATTTAAAAATGTTCAAACCAATGGATGTCAAAAACCAAACGATTAAGAAATATTTTATTGAAGACCATAATGTGACCAAAGAGGAGACTTCTGAAATCCATGTTGAAGAACATTTGTAGTTCGAATTTGTTGAATTCGACGAGCTATATATTGACAAATCTAAGAGACATATCGAAGCTATATAATGATAAAAAGAGTGTGCTTGTTGAATTTCTAGAATCTCCTGAAACACTCACACGAACAGGAACATCACGATTCAAGCGACGTAGTATTGCTGTTTTAACATTGCGCAGAACAGTTGAATACCACAAGGCGAAAACTGAAGAAAAAAGGAAAGTAAAGGAAGAGAAACAAAGAAAAACTGAGCTTAGAAAGAATAACAAGAAACCACCTCGTAACAAAAGAATTAAAAATTAATGTTTAGTACAAGAAAATTCCTGACGAACTTTGAACCTTGACTTATCATCCGCTTGAGGATGTTTTTGCTCCATAATACTGCTACAGATGAATTGCTACACGAAATATATTATTGTTAACTCTATTGCATAACTTTTAATGCTGCTTTGTTAAGTCTGCAGTAACCTAATTGTACCGAAAGTTTTTCTATTTCTCAAAATGATAGAACTAAAAAAATACTTCATGCAGTCAGCCTTCCATAGAAAGATTAATGTACCATTTTTGATTGGCAGTCACTGATTTGCTTATGTTCTTCTTTCATGCATTAAATATATTGCAAAGAGAACGAGTCAGTAGGTCAGTTTAGTAGAAAAAAACTTTGCTGTTTCCAAAATATATTCAGTCACATTCAGTGTGTCCAAAATATGCTTGGAACACTGTCCAAATTAGTGTGGAAGGGTCCGAAATGTTAAAAATTCATACTGTGAAGAAAAGGCATTTTCGAGTTTATGTCAATGTATAAAACATCCATTGACAGTTTTCTTTCAAGAACAGTAATTTTGGAGCAGACTCGTGCATGTATTGCATTAAAAAACATAGGCAAGCAAATATTTTTTGACGTTCACGTAATTTCACTTCCTCTAGGGGTCCAAAATTGGTTGGTTACCCTATAGAGCCGTACCGTAAAGGTGCATCGTTTTCGGACTGGGATGAAGGTTTGGGGTAATTTTTACAATGAGTAAGGTATCTGAAGATACTAAAAAGTCACATTTCACAACCCTTAGTGGTCCGTCCGTGTTTTCTGAACTCAAACTGCTTTTTCCAAATAGTAATTTAGCCAAAATTACTTACGAAACAATGATTGCAAAGCTAAAGGCACGGTTTGACAAGGTCGACTCGGATATTATACAGCGTTTCAAATTTAATAACCGCATCGTTGCTTGTTTGAAGGATGAAATTCTCGAACAGTGGCTGCTAAATGAAACAAATCTGACCTTGGAATCGGCAGAGAAGATAATTGCCACGTGGGAGATGGTAGGGGCCAATGCTAGATCCTTGGGAATTGGGAACCATACAAATCAAATCTTTGAAAAACGACTTTCATAGACCACGTGCTCCGGTTTAAGAGAAGCTTGCAAAAACATACACTCAAAAAAGTAAACGTTATGCCTATTGATTTTACACATAGATTTTTGTAATTAACGGAGGCATATAGACACTATTTGCTGGTACATAAACCCAATGTGTGTATTTTTAAGAAATATTAATCTTACATTCACATTTCATAACTATTAGGCACATATTCTATAACAATATGCACATATAACTTATGTGTGTGCATACATAGTTTATACAGTTGACACATAGAAGGAATGTGTGCGCGTGATAATAATAGCATTTCTTCTTCATATGAATTTTAAGCGGTTTGAAGCAAATAGAATTAACGTTTGGATTTTTTTCAGTGTACGCTAATGCTAAGGCAGGTGCGCATGATTCTCGTCCTATAGGAGGTAGAGAATCGGTGAAGAATCGTTTGGGTTTTAAACCATACAACTATGCGGGAGAGCGATATGGCCGACACAAAAAAAACCCGCAGGTTTCGCCCAGCGGAATGGAGAGACGAGCAGGACGAACATCGTACCGAGTACCGAGTCTGCGGTATTAAGGGACATCTGAAGCGGAAATGCTTCAAGCTGAAAAATCTTCGTAAGGATGTGGTCCAGTTTGTCGATTCAGGACCGAGTACCTTGAGCGAGCTTTTCGACCGATTGGAGACGAAGGCCTTGGATGACGACGAAAACAATGATTCAGGTGAACTTCAATGTATGCATGTCTCGTCTATTAATCACATTAGCAATCCTTGTTCAGTCGATGTAGAAGTAAATGGCAAGTCTCTTAAAATGGAGATCGACTGTGGGTCATCTGTTTCAGTTATGGGGAAAAGACAATATTTTTCGAATTTTAATCAAACTATCGAAATCTTCCAAAACATTTGATTGTACTGAATGGCTCTAAACTCATGATTGAAGGTGAAATTAATGTTTCAGTCAAATGTAGAGGAAAAGAAGCTAAGTTGAAATTACTGGTTCTGAATAGTAGCAATGATTTTATTCCCTTATTAGGGCAACCATGGTTAGATGTGTTTTTTCCGGATTGGAGATTATTTTTTTCGGATAATTTGTCTGTTAACAATGTGTTGTCGAGCAAAAATCAATGCGATGCGATTGTACAGGATGTCAAGCAAAAATTCGCAAATGTTTTTACTAAAGATTTCTCCACTCCCATAGACGGTTTCGAAGCCGAGTTGGTTTTGAAAGACGATGTGTCTATTTTAAAAAAAAGGCTTATAACATTCCCTACAGGTCAAGGGAGAAAGTTTTAGAATATTTGACAAAATTAGAAAAGGAAAATGTGATTACTCCTATTAAGACGAGTGAATGGGCATCTCCAGTGGTAGTTGTAATAAAAAAGAATCATGAAATTAGGCTTGTTATTGATTGCAAAGTGTCAATTAACAAATGTATTATTCCAAATACTTACCCTTTACCAGTAGCGCAAGATTTGTTTGCTAGCCTAGCTGGTTGCAAGGTGTTTTGTGCTCTGGATTTGGAGGGGGCATATACACAGTTATCTTTATCAAAACGGTCCCGAAAACTCATGGTAATCAATACTTTAAAGGGGTTATTCATATACAATAGATTGCCGCAAGGGACTTCTTCCAGTGCATCTATTTTTCAACAAATCATGGATCAAGTATTGGAGGGAATTGACAATGTATTTTGCTACTTGGATGATGTTTTGATTGCAGAAATTGTATTTGGTTTTAGAAAGATTATCTAAAGCAAATATTAAAGTAAATCTGGATAAATGCAAGTTTTTTGTAACGGAATTAGATTATCTTGGACACATTATTAGCGAAAAGGGTCTTTTACCTTGCCCAGATAAAGTTTTGACAATTCAGAATGCTAAAATACCGAAGAATGTGACAGAACTCAAATCATTTTTAGGTTTATTTAATTATTATAATAAATTTATTCCCCATTTGTCCTCCAAGTTATATCACTTGTATAATCTTTTAAGAGTCAACGTAAAATTTGATTGGGATGATAACTATAGTAAAGCATTCGAAGATAGTAAAAAAAGATGGGTGGGTAATGCCTGCGACATAACCGGAGAGATGTAGAATACATAAGGAACACGTTCTTTAAATATTTTGATACTCATTGGAATTTTCGGACAAAAGGTGATTTGGGCGAGGAATATTTCAAATTATTCTTCACAAAAATGATGGTGGTCCTGAAAAGGACCGGTTTTGTTGGCGTTGTTGGCCTTGGTGAGGGAGATGGCTAACGATGAAATTAATTGTTAGCATGAGGAAGTCGCGTAGTACTGGCCAATGGAAGAACAGATAATAATTGATTCCTGAAAATCAATTTTTCTTTATTCATGTAAATTATACATACTTACAAATCTAACAGAAGATTCCTGATCATATTTCTGAATCATTAGTGCGAACATTGTGTAATTTGGTTAAGTACAATGAAAGTTACAAACTTTCCAAACTCGACCTTCTGTTCCTTCAGAAATATTGAAATGGGGTGTCTATATTAAACCGTTAGTCGTGGCCACAATTAAAAAAGATGGGTGGGTAATGTCTGTCACATAACCGGAGCGTCGTGATTTCAATTCGAGACGTTAATTTAAATCTAATAATATTCAACAGAATCACGTTTGAATGGGAAATTTTCAAATAATTCTCTATGGTAATAATGGTGGTTCTGAAAAGAACCTTTGGTATCGGCGTTGGTGTTGATGGTGATGCGCTGGATCGTTGGATATTTTTGGCATGATAGTTACGTGCCTGGCGAACTGTTTTGTAGCCTCGAACAAAACGACAAGACCGGCTTCTTCGGGTACCATTACGGCTGAACTTTATAAGCTTAGCTCGACTTTGAAATCCTGCACAATCTCACGAATCAGACACTAGTAGGGCCATTTTGTTTGTTACTAGCACGGAGCTGCACAAAAAAACCAAAAAGCTTGAATAGAAGCATGCGACTTCAACGTTTCTCTTAAACACATGCAACAACACATTCGTTTTGGTAATACTGATAATAACAGTAGAAAGGAATGGAAAAGCAGTGCACGAAACGAGCGAGAGGATAATTTAAATTTTTGTTCCATGTGCAAGCTACTTCTTTCCACACAACGTATTATGTTGCTTGTTGAAAATTTGCTACACACCTTAAAATGAAAGTTTCTGTTTAACTCTCGCTAGAACACAATTGATTGGTCCTGAAAAGAACCGTTGCTTTTATTGTAATTTACGCCCACTCCCACAAACCGACCAAGTAGGCATCACTGGCTTCATTACGGCTGAGTTTTGTAAGCGTAGCTCGACTTTGAAGTAATACACAACCTTACGAACCAGACGCTGGAATGTTAGCCAGCGGATTAGTTGCTCCGTTGCCCTTTAGTTGGGGCGAAATACTAGCATGGCGATAGTTCCTGATCGGTAGTTGGTTGCGATGGGCCACCAGTAGCTGGAGCACTTTTGCGGACCGTCATCATCGCCAACTGCTTTCCTCCGGTGGACTGGCTGCTTGCTAGTGCTTGAACGAATACGAATGATGAGAAAAACCGACCGACCAATATTCATATATGAAAACACGAGAAAGCACTACTATCGCTCTCCCGCTCGTTTTCGTGCCATTCCTGTGCCTTTCCTTTCCGTTCGGCTACCAATACTAGCATAACCAAAACGAATATTCTGTCTTTCCATCGCCTTCAATCTAGTGGCCAGTGCTAGCAAACTTGCATGTTCAGTTTTTCAATAACAACATTCAAACAATATTTTCAAAGAGTGCTGCAGATTTGAAAAGAAGGAAAAGATTTTCACAAATTTAAATTCTTTCGTGTTATTTGTTAGCGCTGATAAAGGCTATTTAGTTTGCTACTAGCAAGGAGCTGCACAAACAAATCGATTTATGCAGTTAATCAACGGAGGCTGCCAAAAAGTTCGAATAAAAGCATGCGACTAGTGTACTTTGCACGTTCTATATTTTATCAATACTAGAGAGGATCAATAAAATAATTCAAATTGTAATAGCGACATGCAATTGTGGCAACACTGGCCAAGAGATGGTGGGGGAACACGCACATTCGTTTTAGTTATGATGGTAGTAGCAGCAGAAAGGAAAGGAAAAGCAGTGCACGAAAACGAGCAAGAGAGGATAATTTAAATTCTCTTTCTTTCTTTCCACACATCGTATTTTTTATATAGCTTTCTGAAAATTATTTGTTATACACCATAAAATGTAAATTTCAGTTTAACTCTTATTACAACACAATTAATTGGTCCTGTAAAGAACCGTTTATTGTTTTATTGCGGGAGCATAATTCAGACGCACTCCCCGCGGACACGGTGAGCCACAAAGCACTATTTTGCATCCTCGAACAAACCGACCAAGTAGGCATCGTTGGCTTCTCGGGGCATCATTACGACTGAGCTTTGTAAGCGTGGCTCGATTTTGCAGTCCTGTACAATCTCACGACCCAGACGCTGGAACGATAGCCTACTCTGTTGCCCTTTAGCTGGGGCGAAATTCTTGCAGGGCGACAGTTCCTGATCGGGTTGCGATGAGTCACCAGTAGCTGGGGCACTTTTTCCGCCGTCGTCATCGCCAACTGCTTTCCTTCGGTGGACTGGCTGCTTGCTAGTGCTTGAACGAATACGAATGATGAGAAAAACCGACCGACAGATATTTATATAATCGCGCTAATATGCACTACTATCGCTTTCTCGCTCGTTCTCGTGCCGTGCATGAGCCTTTCCTTTCCGTCCGGCTTCTAATGGCCTAACCAAAGGAATATGCCGTCTTTCCCCCACCAACTGCTCTCGTCAAGCAACCCAATGCGAATAATCATAAAACAAACATGTAGTGGACCTATATATAAACTTTTCATTATTTTATTGGTCCACCATTTTGACGGCTCTGTGCGGGATGGGCTGAAAATTTTCACTTTTCCGAGTCGTTTTCGAAAGATTTTTCAAAAACACAATGTTTTGTTATTAGTGCATGTTATAAATACTTCAAATTTTAATACAGCATAGAGGAACATATTTTCAACAAATTGGCCTAAAAATCAAATCATTATGTTAAGTATGATAAAAGTTATTAACGTTCAAAATCTGACGCGGCACCGCAGCCGATATTTTGAAACGGGACCCCTATATTGAAAGCTTAAATGTATTCTACATTAAAATCCTTATTGGCTACGAATTTTCTGGAGTTTTATGACCCGAAAAAGCCTTTAGTAGTTGTGTCCGATGCTTCAGGATATGGCTTAGGCGGAGTAATTGTTCACGCTATGGATGGAGTAGAAAAACCTATATGTTTTACGTAATTTTCGTTAAACAACGTACAGAAATCTTACCCTATTCTAGAAGCATTAGCTCTGGTGTGTACTATAAAGAAATTTCATAAATATTTATATGGACAAAAATTTGCAGTATTTACAGATCATAAGCCTTTGGTAGGGATTTTAGCAAAGAAGGAAAGAATTCTATATTTGTGACAAGTCTACAACGCTTTATTTTGGAATTATCGATTTATAAATTTGACATACAATACAGACCATCTGCTAAAATGGGTAACGCCGATTTCTGTTCGCGATTCCCCTTAGAGCAGATGGTACCAAAAGAACTTGACGCTAAACTGGTAAAAAGTATTAATTTCAGTACAGAATTACCAATTGACTGTGCTAAAGTGACCAGGGAAACAAAGAATGACAAATTTCTGCAGGATATTATAGTGTTTATGCTAAACGGTTGGCCAGAAAGAATTGACAAACGCTTTGTCAATGTTTTTTTTTCAAATCAACACGGGTTAGACGAGTGTTTATTATATCAGGACAGGGTTGTAATACCGCAGATACTGCAAAGCGGGATTCTTAAACTTCTACACGCCAACCATGCTGGCATAGTAAAAATGAAACAATTGGCCAGGCGCTTTGTTTATTGGTTTGGTATTAATACTGACATTGAGAAATTTGTGGTTCAATGTGATGCTTGCAATGGAATGGCAAATGTGCCTAAGAAGAAAATTTTATCTAAATGGATACCGACTACGAGACCATTCAGCAGAATTGATTTTTTCCATTTTTCCCATAAACACCTTTTTGTTGATAGTGGATAGTTATTCTAAATGGATTGAAGCGAAGTGCATGAAAAGGGGTACAGATTGCAATAAAGTTTTAAAGAAACTCGTAGCATTTTTTGCACGGTTGGGTTTACCACATGTTCTGGTATCCGACGGGGGTCCTCCATTCAATTCCTATTCATTTACAGACTTCCTGGAAAGACAGGGGATTAAGGTACTCAAAAGTACACCATATAATCCGGCTAGCAATGGTCAGGCGGAAAGATTGGTAAGAACAGTAAAATATGTTTTGAAAACGTTCTTATTGGGACGAGAAATGAGGGAATTGGATCTAGAGGATCAGATTAATTTATTTTTAATTAATTATAGAAATTTCTGCTCGACATCAGATGGAAATTTTAAATCTGGAAAAATATTCTCCTATGCTCCTAAGACTAAATTTATTAAATCCAAAAAAAGTTATAAACAATTTCTGTTCAAAACTCCTCAAAATCGAAAGGATGAGAGAGATAAACCAATTAATGTTGGTAATCTTCCGAGGGAGCCATTTGACCCCTTGAACGAACTGATTCAGGGGGATGAATTGTGGTACAAAAACCACAACACGCATAATCTTGCAAAATGGGTAAAAGTAAATTATATTAAAAGATACTCTCATCATACATTCCAGATACTTGTTGGAAACGTCGTGGTGCTGGCTCATCGCACGCAGCTGCGAGTGGCCAAGAGAAACGTTGAGACGACAAGGCCGAATGTGGTTGTTTCCGCATCAGAACGGCTTCCAATGGCACCAGGACCGGACGATAGTGACACGGAGTTCAGGGGATTCCCTGAGGTCGAAATAAACAGAGGAGTGAAAAGGAAAACCGAAGAGATGAATTTACCACTTCATCAAAATCGACGTTCGAAGAGAATTAAATTGAAAAGGATGGACAACGATTTCATCTATTCGTAAATTATGGCATGAATATGTCAATTTTTAAGTATAAAACCTAAGTTTAAGCATCAAAATTAGTTAAGCATGTTTTGAATTGATATTTGTCAATTCTTTCGATTTTCTTTAAATGAATTCAAATCTCCCTTAGGGGGAAGAGCTGTTGTATCAGCATTCGAAGAGATATTTGTTTCAGTGTAACTTATACTGGAACCCAATAACCATGTATTTGATTAAATACAGTTTACAGTGTTTAATGACACAGAAATAAGCATAAAATCACGATTGAATATAGAGCTGGCCTCTCATTAGTGTTTGGTCATCAAGCTAACAACTCCACTCTTGCTTTACGCCGAAACCCATAAAGTGCTACGTGATTTTCCGCCGGTCTTTAATAGGCTGTTTGTTAGACTTATTACTTATATAACAAGATATTGGGTTAGTGTTAGGTAACTTTCAATAAAGGAATCGGATGTAGATGATATAACTTGACTGGGCTTTGCATTGCCACTTGGTTCGTCACTTTCCACCGTTGCAGATGGCAGTACCGATGTCATGATCAGGCGGGAAGAGTCTTACAGAGTATTATTGAAAATGGGGGACATTGGGTTCAATTCCCGATTTTCTCGGGAAGTATTTTCCCGGGATGAAACTTGAACCCTGGTTGTTTACGGAATATTCGAAATGTATCTAGTTACGTTCTTTTGAAGGAAAAGCTATATCTGCAAATGTAACCAGTCATTTTTTGCTCACTGGTTTTGTCATGTGTCAAAATATTAATTATCTTCTAGATAAATAGATCAGCTCAAAATTTTGATATAAAGACCAAATCAAAAACTTGAACCATCAGAACCAGTAATCGGCGCTTTAAGACTTAGTTTGGTTGTCTTCATCAGCTGTTGCTCACAAATTTTTTTCGAAGCAGCCACGGTATTATTAAATTGAAAAAAAAACCTGTTTTAATCCACCTAGTCGTGCAATTGTGCCTTTCTCATTTCTCCAAATTATAATATCATGGTTGATTATGTTCAATATGATTGTGGAAATGTCTATTACATTCTTAGAACACTGATATCCACGAACTTGATGAGCTACGTGTCGATGCTGAAACACGTAAAACAAAAAAAAACTTAATTAGCATTAGTTCAATAGTGTCTTATTGCTAACTCATTTTGCCATGCGGGTGCGTGAGGGGGATGAAAAACCCACAACCCTGACACACCACACCCAGCTTATTTTGGTATGTCTGGTGGACGAAGGCGATGGGAATAAGAGAGTTGTGTGTAAGTAGCAGGTAGGATGAGGTGGTAGTCTGAAGAGAGGGGGGATGATGGAAAGAGATGTTAAGGGGGTTTGATGGGTGGGGGTTAAGGGGATGGTTGTGCGACATGTGGGGGTGTATCTCTCCGCCACACACCCCTGCTAAAATTGAGAATTGAGTGGATTAGGTTGACGATTTTCAGAGTAATGGCAAAACCTTTCTATACTGCTCATGATCGCAAATCAGTCCCATAAAGATAGAAAATCCCACAGAAAATGTATTCAAGTGGTTCTGAAGATACGAAGTCGACAAGCAAACCCCTAGTTGCATAAGGAACGTTCGATCGTGCGAGGAGTAACCAGGTGTTTTCTAGTTTCCCTATTGATGAAAGATTACGTTGTTCCCACCATGGTGGAGCAAGGATCCTACCGTCCAAAGGTCATGAAGGCGTATAGCGTGGTATTCGTCTGTATGTCGACTGCGGCAGTCTATTTGGAATGGTATTGGATTTGACTACTGGAGCATTAATATTCGCAATTCAAAATTTATTCAGTCGCCGAGGTATGAAATCGGAATAACATTTCGACAGTGCCACCAATTTTCATGGATCTAAATGACTTTATCAGATGTTTCGTTCCGAACCAGACGTAACCCGTGGTAGCCCGCATCACCCAATTTTCTCATTTTAAGGAAATGGCATTACAGCCCACCAGACGCCTCAAAGAGCATGAAACGTAATCTGGGGCCCTATTCTCACAGTCACGTCACGTAGTGACTAGAGCAAAGTTTTCTTCTAGTCACTGGATGACGTGACTGTGAGAATAGGGCCCCTGATGTCGAACTGTTAACACTAGTTTACAAATTTGGGGTAGTCTTGTTAAGCTAAGAAAAATATGTTTTATAAATCAATTTTGCGTCACTAAATACGAAAATAATGTCCATTTTCCTTTTCAAAGAAGTGTTCGCGAGATTTAAAAAAACGTGATTTTGGGGATTTAAGCAATTACAAACTAACAAGTACGATAGTATTTTTTTATTTCGTCTTTGGTAACTTCAGGGTTACAAATTTACATGTGATTCACACACACACAAATCTCTAAAACACTTCTTTGGAAAAAGAAATTAAAATTGTGTTCGTGCTCAGCGTCCTAAATTAATGTATTTAATATAATTTTTTCAAAGGCCGTTTGAGTTGTTGCCGGCATTGCTTCCAAAATAATATTGTTCATTAACAGCAAAACTATTCCAGAATTACATAGTTGCACTGCATCAATGCTTCGTTGAGGGAAAATATGCACTGAAAAAAGTGAGATATTTTCCTAAAAACAAAAAAAAATATGTAAAACAAAAGTTTCATCTGAATAAAAATGGTCAGTCACGATTTTTAACATAATTGAATCAGTTTTGGTAGAATTACTCAAATATTACATGAAAAAAACTATCTAACCTCAAACAATGCAGTAATTTTTTTACCAGCCACGATACGCCTCACGGGACTAATGGTATCTTTGGTTTCGTCGGTTTCCAGATATGCTTCGTCCGGATTCAGTTGTATGGACATGCTTGTTATCCTACAATCAACAGTACTACTGGGTACAGTTGCACTGTCAATGTCGCATAAACTGGAAATGTCTTCATTGGGTTTATTTGTAGCGTTGCTACCTTTGCGTATCAGCCGGGGCACTGGGACGGGTGGTTTTTCGAATGAACTCCTATCCTGGTCTAGCCCATATACGTACAAAGTATAATCCAACATGCAAAACGGAAAAAAAAGATTGCAAAAAAATAGAATGAAACTTAACAAACATTCAAACCATGCATAAAAGGAGTTTTCCATAATACTAACCACCTAGTTTATTCAGACTGGCAGCCATATCTCTAACTGACTTCTTTTCCAAAGCAGTACCTGAAATCAAATGATTTAAGTGCACATATTTTTGGGGGTGATTAAACGAACTACTCTTACCTCGAGTGATACCGACAATGCTTCCACCACTAATGGCACCCGGCGTAATTCCGACGATTGATCCACCAGGTGTTTGACCGGATATCAAGACCAAATCAATATCATCATCGATTGCGTCAGGTGTTGTCTTCGTCGAATCGTTTGCGCTAAATTCATTTTTTGACTCATGACCAAGAACCGACCATGGTCGAGGTTTTGGCGCAATTACCGGTGTTTTCATGATACCATTTCCTGCACGATGCAGTTCGGATTGTTGACTTTTAACGGATTCGATGCTGGGAGATTTTTCTTTAGTTGCATTATTTTCAGATGTTTTGCCTGAGTTGCTTCGATCATTTTCAGCTTCGTTACTATTTTTGACCAGTGGAGATTTTCTGTTAACTGACGGTGAAACTTTCTCTAAAGTATCTGTAGACCGAGATCGTGATGTCCAATTAACATTCTTCATAAGTGGTGATGCACGCTCCAGCTTGATTGGTCTTCTTTCCTCCAATATAGGAGTTGTTTCGCCTGAAGTCACATTACTAAATCTACCACCATCATCGCGACTTAAAGTGGGACTGTCGACGAACGACAATGAACTACACTCCTCTGATGTCGGCGAAACCAACGGAGTGAGGGTTGAGGGAGTTGCAGAGCCTGGTCTGAAAAAAGCTTCTATACCATCACTGACTAGCGGTGCTGTTACCTCAGTCGTAAGTACAGGTTTCTTGGGTGCTCGAGTTTTGGCGCGCTTCGGACGACCTAGAAGAAAGAGAAGTATTATATTGCGAAAAGACTTTCAGAATTTAGAATTATTTTTCGGCAAAACGAATGTGGAATCAGTCTATTTCCAGCCTCACCTTTTTGAGATATTTAGGGCGATTTGGTGGAATGTCAAAAATTACTCAAACAAGAAATAAAGTTTCGTTGTGAATTCACTATTTCAAAATAGGATTGCTATGCACTTCGATACTACTTTTATCCTGTTCTACATAGCTACAAATATGCTTTTCAAAAAATGTCTTTACTGAGGCTGCTAGACGTTTCATGCTAGCGAATAATCATTACAATCGCAACATATTTACATTTTTTAAATCGTCTGTTAATTTTTTCTGAAGATATGGTTTTTGTTCGTTTGCTTGTATAGACATCAAAAGACCACTTGGCCACAATGTAGGTTACTTAGCGTAACTATATTTGAGAATAGACTAGTTGCATTAAGCGATAGATAAAAACTAAACTTTAACCGTATTCCTCGTCAAGTGGAAGTCGAATGCGGTAGTAACACTGTTAAAAATACTCTGAAGCCCCGTTGATTCTCCTGAAAGTTAGTTGCAGGAAGTTATTACGTAGTGCTCGATTGCGGGCTTATGTGGAGTTGTATTACCTGACAACGGATTTCGTAGCTCGGCAGCTAAAATCTGTTTCACTATGAGAGATGTCGAAGTACAAAGCGGATGAACAATTGTTGGCCAGTCTGTTCTGATAGTACAGATTCCAAACAGCAGGACAATATTCCGGTGTTGAGCGAACCAACGTGCAATAAAGCGATTTAAGACAGTATTCGTCCCTATTTTTTGCTGTCGGCCTTATAAACAATGTATGAAGTATGTAATTTGAACATTAGAGCTGAATCCATGATGACTCTGATATCCTTGACGTGAATGTCTTACAATGCTCGAGTCGAACAAATGGTAGTTGAACTGGATCGGATGACGTTTCCGCGCAAACGTGAGGATTAAACATTTGTTCGGGTTTCAAACGATTCTGTTTATATCACATCACGTATGACAGCTGTCCAGTTCACTCTGGCAAAATTCGGCGTCGGTTATATCCAGTATCTATCGGAAAATCTTCATGTCGTCGGAGAAAAGAAGGCCAGATCTGATATTGACGTCAATAACATTGAAGAGAAATATTACTTTCCGAGATGGTTTCCTTGTGGGATGCCGGATGTACCGAGGAGTAGTGTAGATACAATCTTCAATCCTGATTTGGCGTTGCCTTCCATGGGGATAGGAACGAAACCATGAAGAAGTCCATTACTGCCGAGTTGGTCTATCTTGGCTATTGCGATGTCATGGTTGACTTCGTCAAAAATCACTAGGATTCGTCGCGGTTGCGGTAATCACCGCAACCGTACCGCGATATCTGCGGTGCGGTGAGACACCCGCCAATGCGGTGCGGGAAATGAGCATTTACCACGCGGTGTTACCGCAACCGCACCGCATTAAAAAATAAAACTAGGAGTTTTACCATTTAACCCTAGAACGTTGCACTTGCGTTTTCCATCCTAGAACGTTGCACTGGGGTACAAATGTACCCCACGCGCTTGATCGCAATTTTCGCAGCTAAAAATGCAAACAAAAGAAATGTATAATACACCATTATCTTCATTTTTAATTGCGAAAACAGCTGAGTAAGTGAAAGTACAGAATTTATTTAATCAATGATACATAAATTGGTTTGAACAAAATAAAAAGTTAAAAAATCGCTGTCTTGACTTTTTTTCACAAAAATTAATATAATTTTGCGAATTTTTAACCGATTTGAAAAAAATCATATGATTCTAAAAGTTGAAAGAATGATCCTGATACGGTATAAAATGGAGTTTCGATATTTTTGAAAAACTGCAATTATTTTCAAGAGTAATAGTTTAAAAATCGGGCTTTGGAAAATATCACGAAAACCCCATTTCGGAAATTGAAATGAAAAAAAAAATTTCTGACCAGTAATAAATTGGTAACACGCAATGTTACTGTTACAGCTGTTATTGTGCACAAATTATACTTGAGAGCCATTGCTTTGAAAAACTATAAAAAATTAACAATAAAACAATTAAAATAAGCAAAAATGAGACCGATTTTTTGTTCCGCTTCAAAATTAAATTAAATTAATTATATAAACGATTAAAAACGATTATATAATACTAATTGTTACTACCGTAGTAAAACAACCAGTATTTAAACTGGTATTGTCACGAATCACATTTCCACTGGCAGCACGAAACCTGACGAAACACTATCGGCAACCTACACTGGGTTACAAATGTACCCCACGCTAACTTTGACACCTGCTTCCACGAAGGCTATAAGCAAACTGGCTATACCACCGTTTCCTACTCTTACCAGTGTTGTCATAATCATAATCAAAAAATTGAAAATCAATGATCACCGTCGAAAAAAATCATCGATGATAATCGTTTTTTTTTATTACCACCCGACATCACAAACCTTATAACTTGATATACAGAGAGTGATGTTGATCTAGTATTCTCGTTTTCAATTTTATGTGCCCGTTGTCACCCATTACTGTTCACGCAACACATTTGAGTAGAAGAAATTTTATTAAAAAATCGTGAACAATTTTTCTCAGCGTTGGATGATGTCTCTGGCTAAATGCTCTCATCATATTTTGTAGGCTCTATTAGTAGAACACACAGCTAATGGCTAATTTTCGTTTTTGACAATGCACTACACTGGTGTAGTCGGTGTTACATTCACTCAAACTCCCTATCAGCAGAGAATCCGTGTGAAGTTTCCGGGTTTCTAGTGTTTTGGCGACTTCGATGATCATGATGTAAGCCCTGTTGGGCTGTTGGTCAACTAAAATCCTAACACTCAAATATGTTTAATAGTATAGGAACATATACTATTTGCACTATAATATTAAATAAATATTTTGGCTCGCTGAATACGAGAACATTTTCCCCCTAAACAAATGTGTTGGGCCCTAATTATTTTCCCGTATCTCCAGTTATATTCAGCTCTAGTTGTTCAATCGCAGCTACTGAAAAATGGCAAACGAAACTGATATAGCAGTTTATGCGCATAATAAAATAATCAATATCATCACACATCATTGATAAATGGTGAGATTGATTTTCTCTTTAGATGATTTTATGAGTACATGTGAAAGAAAAACATCACGATGATGAGATCGAAGAAGGCGTAATGGATTTCACATTTTCATTGTATTGCTATACTCATCCGTGATTTGGTTGATAGTAAATATCGAGTAAGAAAATTAGTAGTAATTTTATGCGTTACCGATTTTTGATTTTTTGATAATTTCCCAACACTTACAGAGTCTCTTACTAGGAACTCTAAATTGAATTATGTTTAGGGTCCCAGGTCGGTAAATGCCGAATTCTCGTTTTAAAACGGCCCCAAAGAAGGCGTGGGGTACATTTGCATCCCAGTGCAACATTTGTACCCCAGTGCGTTAAGAAGGACGCAACTAGATTTATTTCCTTAGCGAATGCTTAGCAAGGACAATGGTTATTGAACTTGACTGCTATTAAGAAAGAAAATATATACGCGAACGGAGGTCTTAGCGGAATTAACATACTTTATATATGTTTTTCTACTATTTAATTCTATCATGTTTGTTTGTAGTTAAATGCACTTGCATATCACTATTTAACAGATACCTGGTATTTCGATTACTACTTTTAATCTCCTTCAATATCTGTATCAGTCTATAGCAAATTGCGGGATTGCTAAGTCTTTTATCTTTAATTATTTCCGCTATCCTGGATCTAGCGTAATTAATTGTTGAAAAATGAAAACCTGTCTCTAGGTCAATAATTACTTATGTTCAAAATTTGGTCTTGATGCTATTGCATAATTAAGTCCCTGATCTAATAAAGACGATTGTTCTTCGGTAAAACTCTGGGATGAACGATTTACCGCAGTCATTTAAAAGGTGTACTGTCGGTCGGTCGGAAATGATATCAGGGAAATTATTTCATCAATAGGTGCCCCAACCCATAAAATTGCAAAATGGCTAGCACAAGAATTTCAAAATATGCCAAAAAAGTTTTCCAGTCGATCTGCCACCAATACACAAGAATTCAATCTCAAACTTCAGAACTCAGGTGAAATCAAAGACGATGAGATTATGGTCTCCTTTGACGTGACCGCACTATTTCCAAGTGTCCGTGTAAAAGATTCAATTAACCTCTTAGAGGATTGGTCACTACAACAAAATAGCTACAATTTATGGAAAAGCAAAGTAAGATCTTATATCAAACTTACTCGCCTTGGCATGGAAGAAAATTATTTCACATTCCAAGATGTCTTCTTCAAACAAACCAAGGGTGCCCCACTCTCTACTTTTCTTTGTGAACTATTTATGTCAAACCTATCAAAATGTTTGAAAGAGAAAGGCGAGTTACAAAAACGCAGGTGGCGATACGATCTCTATTATTCTTCAATCAATTTTCATAAAATGTAACTTGTTGAACGCAGAAAATTCTTAGAAATACAACAAAAATACATTCGTTAGCGGCAAAATTCAGAAAAATGATTTTTTTTAACATTAACTGTACAAATCACATTTTTTCATTAAATGTCCTAATACCTAAACTTCCCCTATTTTGCCAGGCATGAAACTTTTCTGATGTGATCCGTAAGCGTATTTTACACTAAAAGTAGTGAATTAAATAAGAAATTTGTTGTTAAATTGAGTTAATATGTGCGATTTTATGATAAAAATGTGAAACCGAGACTATATGTCAGATAATTTGATGTTTCTGAATTTTACCGGTAACAAATCTGTTTTTATTTTGTTCCCAAGGATTTTCCACGTTCAACAAGGTACAGTTTTTTTAAAAATTGAGCGAAGAATAATAAAGATATATGCACGAGAAAATGATAAAATTTAATATGAATGGCAAAAGGCCCTATAACCCCAACTTCTCGTATTCGGACAAAGGTCAAAAAGCTTCCGTTCGATTTCTGAGCTTTTTTCACATTATAAAAACTGCAAAATATGTATAATTTGCATCACGGAGCAGAAAAAATAATTAAAAATAAGGGATTTTCGGGCCAAAATGACCCAGTACCCCACTTTCCCGTATTTTTCTAGACATAAAAATATTTTCATTCAAATACTAAAAAGAGGTATAAATTGTAATTGTCTGATTGCTATTTCAAAAGTTATAGCATTTCATATATTTTTGCTCTATATTTTCCCATAACACCAATTTCAAAAATTTCAAGCGAAGTGGGCGGGAGTCTAGAGTTGTCCAAATGATGTGAATTTTGGCATCTGAGCTTACTTTGACATTTGTCACTAGAGATGCACCGAATAGTACTATTCGGCTTTCAGCCGAATACCGAATATTTAATGTTTAATTATTCGGCGTACTGTATATTCGGCTTAAGTTAAAATCGGTCGGTATTCGGCCCGAATATTCGGTCGACCGAATATTCGTTGCATCTCTAGTATTTTGTACATACCTATGTATTTTCTTTTATTTCGTTTCTTTTAAATATTTCATGAATATTAGACCATTACTTATCATACTCGGCCGAAAGTCGGTTTTTATTATTCGGCGTACCGTATATTCGGCTTAAATCAAAATCGGCAGGTGTTCGGCCCGAATATTCGGTCGACCGAATATTCGGTGCATCTCTATTTGTCACAATATGAGAGTGTGGTAATAATAATACATACTTTCTTTTTTAACGGGCTGATAGGCTGCAGCTTATAGCTCGGGAGGAGGACTAAATTTTGCGCCTGTTTGTCTCGAAGTGTGTAACGTCAAGTCCTCTATTTTGTCCAGTCCAATGTATTAAGCTCCTAACAATGCGTGTTTAATCGTCAGTGATGCAATTAAAACTTCGCATTGATTCCACTTCTGTCTTGTTCCTGATCTCCTCTTGGGTCCGCTAGGTATGAAGCGGATCAATCAACTATTGATTAAATCAGAGAGCGCTGATAATCGTAATGTCCACGAATACTAATTTCCCTGTAACTATGTATTCTGCCAGTTATTATTCCTGTTCTAGTGTGTACTAATGATTATTTTGTTTGAAAATCAAAAACAAGATTTTAATTGTTGGGACTAAGTTATAGAGAACAGACACCCAAATTCCAACAAACAAGTTTAAAATGCTTGTTTTGTCATTTGAACAAATATTTGTTAGAGCATTACGACCACCATGCTGGGATATCCCATAATTAGAATGATCACTTGGATATCAATTCAGGAACACTCACGCACTAAACGGCATGACAGAACCACCTTTGGTGGTAACCTCTCGATTACCTTTGGATGTGCCTTTTACTCAACTTTTACGCTTGAGATGGATGTCTGTTCTCTGTGCCGAAATTAATGTTTCTTCTCAGTTTGGCGCGACCCAGGGGGAACTTGGCCTTAATCCCACTGCTCTGTCATTGATGTTACGTGATATTCGTTTTGTCAATACGCGACATTATTTATGAACGGCTCTTGGTAATATCGATTCTCTTCTTCCCCGTTCTTGGTAATATCTTTAGAGCAGACAATCCAATGAAAAATAGGATTGACAGGATTTTTGTGCGTTTTAGCACCTTGTGTCACATCTTTATGTCTGTTATACATACTAAGAATACCAAATCATGTGATGTGATGGCCTGAAGATTAGAGCAGCAATCCCCCCGCCTTCCCCCCAGGGTGGTAATAATAATACATACTTACTTTTTACTAAATGCTGGAGCGTTAAAGATTGACTAGGAAGCTCAGTAATTGAATCGCAACACTCATCCTCGCGCTGCTCGGGCGTTAATTCTTCCTTGCTCACACTGAAATGTCGTTCCGGCGAAGGTGTTTCCATCAAGTCTGGAATGTGGGTAAGGCTCAGGTTTTCTATGCCAAGCCCGACTACCGATTGGGGACGAACTTTTCTTGCAACCGAACGGCGTTTAGTTTGTAGTTGTGGTGTTGCCTGTCAGGATGAAAGTTCAATCATTTATTCTATTAATTACAGTTTCACTCCTGGCTAAATACAGTACTTACGAGATTCAAATATTCCAGCTTCTGAAGGATGAAGTGAGCGTACATATGAAAAATACGTATCAAAAATGCATATGCTTCAGATGATAGTGATCTTGATATACAAAATATATATTTACAAAGCAAAAAGGTATGATGGAAATGACTAAATGCCTTGATATGGATTGATATGAATGTATGATTTTTTCTGGCATATAAACTGATACTCACAGTCGGCGAATCCAAGCCTAATTTCGGTAGATCTAGCCCACGGGTTTCAAAATGGACTACACCATCAGATTCCTGCAAATGTAATGCATAATTATATATCATAAACGCTTGATTTGATTGTATTTTACCTGACTAGATCGACTTCTCGCAGCATCCGGTGTTTGTGGGTCATCGGTAAAGCTGTGTGGTGAGTCGGCGATTCCTAGCCCTCGTTTGTAGCGAGTTAATGCATCCAAGACCTCATCTGTTGCACGGTCAGAGATTAAACTAGCCATTGATTGCTCTACTTCGCTGTAAGTCGAAAATATTTGTAAAATAGTAAAATTTCGTGAATGCTAATGAATCTATGCATACACACCTAATTCGGTTTATTATTTCACTGCCAGCGCTATTTACCAAACAGTTTTGCAAGAACTCGTCAGATATCACCAATCTTTCTTCACAGCCTTTCCGAAGCTCTGCTATCACTGTTTGGTTTCCAAGGGTTTTGGGACACTGTTCAATGCCTGTTCGAAGCATTGTTTCCATCGTTTCCTTAAAAATATTGTAATGATAAACACACCACAAAATAAAAAAAATCTACTTTTCAAGTGACCTAAAATATAACACAAAATCATGTTTGATCCCCTTAAAACGTGGTATTGATGACGCTGACACTACCATTCGCCCGCAGAAACTGTCATACATTCGAGCACAGAAGCAATTTTCGTTTTGACGCATGCTAGGACCTTCCTATATAAGGACTTTGCTACGCGGTCACATTCAACCGAATATACATTTCCAAATGTATCGTATGTTATGTTCTTTTGTTAAAAATACTGTGCAACATGAAATTGTGCAATATTGTAATAGAAAGCGTTTGTTTTAATGAAAATTCAGAGATAACACATAATTTCGCACCTAACGACCTGTTTTGCATAAAAATCAGATGAATAAATGGCAGATATATTAGGTTTGTTCCAGTACAAGGAAGTCACTCCGGAGTAAGCAGGAGCAAAAATACTTGCTCCTTTTTACTCCGGTTTGCTACCAGAAGAAAAAAGACCACCAGTTTCTCCTGGTACTGGAACAAACCTATTAAGAAGACAGTCATATAACATTTTCAAAAAATTGATTTTTTGCTCGATTACGTATACATTTAAAAGTATGTGTGTAAACTTTAAAGCTGAGATTGGAAAATATAAATGAATATGAAACTTAAAAATAGCCATAAAGTGCGCGATAATGTCTCTCTATCCCCTTAAGATTTCATACGAGCAAGGTTCAAATTTGAAAAAAAAAATCTGGCATTTTTCAACCGATTATGATCATAAATTGGTCGTTAGATGCAGAAATCGAACAATTTTCATATTTTCCATGGAAAAATCGCAAAACTAACTAGTATTTTTTAACAAAAGAGCATAACTTCTTCTTTCCAGGATAATTGAAAAATTGTAAACCGGTTGAAGAATGACAGCGCAACTTAGTTTTCAAGGCTGAAAGTCCCAATAAATATTTTTTGTTATAAACCAAGATTTTGAGGTATCAAACATTGTTTCGCGGTGCATTTGATTAGAGATGCACCGTATATTCGGTCGACCGAATATTCGGGCCGAACACCAGCCGATTTTGATTTAAGCCGAATATACGGTACGCCGAATAATAAAAACCGACTTTCGGCCGAATATGATAAGTAATGGTCTAATATTCATGAAATATTTAAAAGAAACGAAATAAAAGAAAATACATAGGTATGTACAAAATACTAAAGATGCAACGAATATTCGGTCGACCGAATATTCGGGCCGAATACCGACCGATTTTAACTTAAGCCGAATATACGGTACGCCGAATAATTAAACATTAAATATTCGGTATTCGGCTGAAAGCCGAATAGTACTATTCGGTGCATCTCTACATTTGATAAGATCTACAACCTATACTAGATCACCTGAAAAGTACAAAATCACTGTAGCACCATGTAATATATAATTATAAGTAGTTGGCGGTATCTTTTACCTCAAGATATTTTTTTATTGCTGATGTGAGTTCAGTTTTCATTTTTCCTAATCGCACCTCAACGGGATGAGGATCACACCGTACCGATTCTTGAAGTTTTGGAAGAAGCTGTTTGCAGTTTTCGGCGTCCTCCAGTAATCTTAATAAATTACCTTCCAGAGAGTTCTGCCGCATAGATAGAGTTTCTTGTGTTTCTGCTACAAGTTTATCCAAAATTTGGTGTGTTGATGATAATAAAAATCCATGTTGTAATCTATCGGGAACGAAAGTCAAAAATGTACATGATCTTCAAATACGGTAAGTACTACAACAGCTCACCTAAATCCCTGCCCATTACCTCTCCGCAGACCACATCCATTGCGGAATAGAAGCTCCTGCATTTTTCGCATGAGTGCATCCGTTCGTTCCGGGTGCTGCTTCAGGCAAGGGGCTATGTCAAACACAGGAAAGGGGACATTTCTCATCGAATAGTTGTTTTCTAAGGCGTACACGATATCGGCGTATCCTTGCAATGTAATGTTATTCCGATCCATAGAGATCGTTTTCAAACGGTTGTTAATTTGCAACGCTTTTGCTAGCAATCTTGCGCCAATGTCGCCCATCAAATTTCCGGTAATATCTAATACTTGCAGGCTTTGATTGCTACCAAGAGCATTTATAAAATTATGTAGATCGTTTTTCAGCTTATTCTCCGAAAGAACCAGCTCCTGTAACTGAAAATCGTCTTTCTGAATCAAGTTTACCAACGCATCCATTACTGTTGCGATATGTTTCAACTTCATTCCGGTAAAGCACTTGTTCATGTGTAATACTCTAATCGAAGGGTTTTTTCCTATGGCAGTAAGCACTGAAGCCATCTCGGCATCAAGATTGTTGTCACTTATGTCTAAGCTCGATAGAACACGAACACCGTGAATACAGGACTCTAGCACGTGAGCACCTTGCGATCCAAGTGAGTTACCACTGAGGTCCAAGTACAGACCAGCTGTCGATTCGTTGCATGCGAGTCCCAGTAGCAGGTGTTTCAGTGCCTCCAGTGGCAGCTTGCAATTGGCAATGTTCAAATGTTTCAAACTTAGACTGCTCGTGAAAAATTGTTTAAAAGAGGGAGGAATTTCTTTTCCTTTCTTCGTACCAAATAAGTTGTGCGACACGTTCAAATGAAGAAGATGTGTTGAACATCCTCGAAGTAGAGCACCAAAGAGCTGCAATAAATAAGCTATTAGGTTGCAGAACTATTTTAGAGGGTGACACGACTACAATATATTTTGAAAAATTATGTTTGCTCTAAATTAGCACAGTGTCAAATGTGTGGTACCGATATCGGCTAAGCTAAATATTATTTTAATTAGAATTTTGCTTGTTACATTAGAAATCACAGCGAAGACATTTCATCAAATGGGGCGAGCATAGTGTAGTTGGTAAATCGATTGCTTCGTACGTAGCTCACTTGGGTTCGAGTCCCAACCCTCCACATAGGGGTAAATATTTTCTAACCGGTACAAAAGTGGCAAATATCAAATAATCAAAAAATAATAAATCATATTTGTTTGAAATTTTCACAGTACTTTTTTAAGCTACTCAATTCAGGGAAGTTATCTTCGAACGCTTGCAATTTTACCAAAACCTAAATGTTTAAAAATTCCGCACGTGCTTCACTAGCTAATTATGAACAACACAGATTTATCATTTACGGTGGTGTTACCCTTCAAACACAAACAAACTACGTACACTTTCTAAAGTTGTGTCTGTTCTGGAAATATCTAAATATTCGATGGCGTTTGGTTGAGCTAGGAAGTTGTATAAATTCTGTAAATAAAAAATGAAGTTGACGATAAATTACAGTACACTGCTCAACGGGAGCTTAATGCTACTTACATTCACATCATCTTTCAAATTGTTTCCACTCAAGTCGAGATACGTCAGTGAATTGGAAATATTATGATTTAACGACAAGGAGTGAGTTATTTGATTCACTCCCTTTGATGTTAACCCACAGTGAGAGAGCGCTAATCTGGACACGCCCTTGGAAATTTTAGCAATCGGACCTGCTAAGTGACCAGCACCTGAAAGCATTATATTTCACTTACTAAGCAACATTTTGAGGAGCGCGTTTGAGGGAAAACAGAGCTAGAGAAAATGTCACAATGGTTCAAACGAAATGCAACATCAAGCAATATATTACAGCGGGGACTTAATTGATAGAATAATGGATAATAATATAATCTAAAACAATGCATATTATGCTAATGGGCAAATTTTTGAACGCAAACTGCTTTTAGGGTGATATAATTGAATGCAACGATACAATGGTTCTCGAAGACAAATTGATACATTTGATCTATTATCTTAGATTATTTTCAAGGATTTCATTGATTAATTTTATGTAAATTGCGAAAACATTTTCTGAGAAACAATAATTTTGACATTAAAAATGTCTTACTCCACTATCTGGGGCTAGGTGTCATTCTAAAATCTAAACTATCTCCCATGTAACGAAACTATGTAAGGTTTGCACGATTATAACTCCGATATTACTAAATGGATTTTAATCATTCATACACCAACCGATTCAGAAACACCTAACTTAAATATTGGTAATAATTTAATATCTCCCCAATAAAAGTAGACTTTTGGAAATTGGTAAAATTAAAAAGTTCACGAAAAACGGGAAAATTACCATTCGTGAGGCAGATTTCTCATACACAGCCGTCAAGAGAGGGCAGCTTAGTTGCTCAATGAAACTCGAAAAGTCATAAATAGAAGCAACGCATGTCCGTTTAAATCAGTTGTTGCTCTTATCCCATACGAGCAACATCGTCTCCGGGCGATGCAATAAGCGCTATCTATTTTCGGTAACGTTGGCATTTGCACACACTCGCACCTAAGTGACTAAACCATATACGGTTAGTTTATAAATAGAGGTGACGCGTACCCGTTTGAATCAGTCTTTGTTCTTATGTCGAACGGGTAAGATCATGGCTGCAGCGTCTGGGCACTACAATAAGCGGTAGAGGCTATGCATTTTCGGCAGCGGTGGCCGTGTGCGGATTTTTCGGGTACCAGCACGGTGTCACAGAATAGGGCCCCTTACACGAGGCGCTAGTAATGTCATTACTGAGCAGTAATGTCACTTTTAATGAACGTGTAAGGCGAGTAATGATGGAATTCCTATACAATTCCAGTAATGACACTACTTAGTAATGACACTTTTATTGCTCGTCTAAGGGCCCCTAATGATTTGCAAAGTGGGTGGGCGGGGTGGTTTGGATTTAATTCAATACGGTGTGTGCTGCTTAAGGCTCAAGTTACCTCAAGGCTTGGTAGTATGCGTAAGAAAAATTGTGTTCAGCTTTGCCACCAGATTATCCATTCAAACCTTTTCAAAACTCTAAAAGAAGAATATCAGTCGATTTATTAGATCATCACGATTCAATTCATGCAAAATACCTGCTGGAAAAACCATCGGCATAGCTGGATGGTGCTTTTGAAAAAGTGGCTGTGATTTTTTATCACACTACCACACCGAGCTGGGGTACGCAACACAACTGCGCAATGAAAAAACCACAGCCACTTTTTCAAAACCACCATTTAGCTAAGCCGATGGTTTTTTCAGTAGGTATTTTGCATGAATTGAATCGTGATGATCTAATAAATCGACTGATATTCTTCTTTTAGAGTTTTAAAAAGGTTTAAATGGATAATCCGGTGGCAAAGCTGAACACAAATTTTCCTACGCACACTACCAAGCGTTCAATTCTAACACATGCTTAAAAAAGGTAACTTGAACCTTAAGAGTGTTGCGTTTGAAAAAAATCTATTTATTTTTATGCATGCGTGTGCGTTCTAACTTGTTAATCCATGTTTACGGTGCTTTGTAGCTGCGTAGGGTAAAGAGCCTATTGGTTTTCATGTTTCATATTTCGGTTAGGGTGATGTGCCTATTATGGCAGTAGAGCCTATTGTGACCCTATTTCGTACCCCTTGGTTTCGAACCAAGCATATGAGATAATGACAATATCGATTTGGCTAAAACAGGTGTGCAAAAATAAACTCAAGTTATATTCTTTATTTGTTGTGCACATACGTATTCAGAACTATCCACTAAATCCAACTTTTAATTAAAACAAAATCACCTTATTGAAATATCTGCTGATCCGCCTCACTCGCGTAGTGAATCGAAACAGGACGCAACGGCGCTTAGCAAAATAAACACTTTCGAGCCAGCATTTATCGCCTCATATCTCGTTATTCCGGCACAAATATATTAAATATTGCACTGATACATACCTTTATTTTAGCTGGAGAACCTTTTTACGATTATTTCACTTTAAAAGCACTCGTCAAACACTAGGATATGCATAGTGTTATAATAGGAAAATATTAAATACTGGCGTTCATAATTTTGCCATGTTTTGCCGATACACTACCACAATCAAAACAAACTTTTTTGCATCCATCGTACAGAAAAGAATCACCAGTGCGGCCAACCCAAAACATGAACTTGAAAATATGTTGTAATGCAATTTCATGTATAAGTAATCAATTATTTCAAGCTATTCAACTAATTGTTGATTGCAGATATTTTATTTTCATCTGCACATACAATTTGGATCGGGAGGAAGTAATGTGTGATGTGAAACTTTATATTCCAGTTGTTAACTTTCGCATGGTTATTTCCTGCATGCGCAGTTCTGGGCGCTCTTCTACTAACAGCTGATGAGTTTCTTTCGTGTGCGTGATGTTTACGTTTGTTTTGATCGGCTGAAAAAAGCAGAATGATTCGTTTTACAAATCACGCGTTGGCGTCCATGATCTGGATACCTAGTTAGAATCGACGCAAATGAAATATGAGGCATTGCGTTTCAACTAGATTGTTTTTCGATGAGGTGGAAATCGGCACACCCATGAGGCGATAATTGGAACGTTCAGGTGGGAATAGATGCACAGAATAGAACATTTATTTTTATTTATGCTGAAAATTGAGACAATTCTGCCAAATAAGCATTATACAGATGTTTAAGAAACAGTACACTGATACTTTATTCGGAAAAAGGTTATAGGTAATATGGCTTCTTTTTAAGTTGTTCAAAAAATAGTGCGACCCTCTCCATAATGGTGCCAAAATAGGCTCATCACCCTATATGTTTTTTATCAGTAAGGCATCTGACAACGTGCTTCTGTAGTTATTGCACTGTTCAGCAGCGTAGTATTTTATATAGGAGAGTACACTCAGGTTTTTTTTACGCGGATTTTGAAATTTACGCGGTTTTCATTTACACGGCCTGTATCCCCTGCGTGAAAAATCTGAGTGTAATTGCATCGGAAACAATCACATTCCCAGCAGAACTTTTTGTTTTCTAATTTCAAACACTTTTGTTTCGTACTGCACACAACGGAAAATTTTAAAACAGAACTTACCGTCCCAGCAGCAGTTGAAGCGGGTGTTCTTTTTCGATTCAAATTCAAGCCATGTCTTAAGCGTTACTGGACTTAAAATCGTTTTCCCAGTTTATCCAGTCAGAATATCTGTCCTACCCTATGTATTTAAAACACAGTTCTAATTGCGTTTTAAAGTATACAACAAAAAGAACGGTTGGGTATACTAATTTAAATTTTAAAATAAATCTGTTTTAAATTATGAAACAAACCGCTGTACTGAAGATATAATTATGTCAGTCCTGTTACCACATAAAACACCTATATAACATAAAACGCTGCAGAATTGGTTTAATAATACAATGTTTACACTACAGAGTTATAACACGTTTTAATAATTAGCAACAAGAAAAATGTCACCAAGATAGCATAAAAACCCGTTTTAACTGGTAGTGCGAACGTTGCATAACAATGTAATTTATCAAATAATTTCATTTTTTCCACCACTAATCGATCAAGAAATACTTAAACTTAAGATTGTTTACTTAAGTTCATTAGTACATTATTGAAAATTTAAATGGAAAATGAAATTTCATATTTCATGGAGAATCTGTATATTTCCGTTGGCGGGCGTGGGCTTCCTCATCACAGCTCTCAATATGGAACTTTTCTTTTGAATATATTTTCTGGACAGACCAGCCTATTTTTACTAGATGGATCAGCCAAATAATGCCAATCACCTAGTGAGACACTTGATTAATTAATAGATTACCGTTAAAAGACCTTCAATAAATTATGTTTTGATGGGGAGGGTATATAGCAAATTGTAACATATGAAAACAGGCAAGTGAACAAGAACGTGAGTCGATATGTGTGATAGATAAAATTCATTTGCACGCTCTTGAAAAAAGCTACATTTTTAATGTCACCGTGGTCGTGTCCTGTACACAACCCTTTAATTTTCTGGTCACACATATATTCAAATGAATTCTGCACAGAAATATGAAACAAATCTAGCATGTTCATGTTCACGATCACTTGCATCGATTATTGTTGTCAACAACAAAACGAAAGTCACCTTCTAATCTTGCTCAAAACAGAAGCAAAATTGTGTGTCGATTTGTTTAATTTTCGGGAGCAAAATATTCTAATAATAACGCAATGAACCCTAGAACGTTGCACTTGCGTTTTCTACTCTAGAACGTTGCACTGAGATACAAACGTACCCCACGCGATTGATCGCGCTTTTCGCAGGTAAAAATGCAAACGAAAGAAATGTATAATACATCATTTTTTTCGTTTTTTTAATTGCAAAAACAGCAGTGTTAGTGAAAGTACAGAACTTATTGAATCAATGATATATAAATTGGCTTGAACAAAAAAAAAGTGAAAAAATCGCGGTTTTGACTTATGTCACAAAATTTACTATAACTTTGCAAAGTTTCAACCGATTTGAAAAAAATCAAATGATTCTAAAAGTTGAAAGAATGGTCTAGAAACGATACAAAATTTCGATATTTTTGAATAAGTGCAATTATTCGGGTTTTGGAAAATACTAGAGGTGTGCGCCGATGCATTTTTAATCGGCGGCGGCGTAAGCGACATTTTTGGCCGGCGGCGGCAGCGTTGGCGGCGTCACGCCGTTGGACCCTATCGGCGGCGGCGCGCCGGCGTGTGTCGGCGTGGCGAATATTGATGCCTAGGTAACTAAAAAAATTCTTAACTGCACAATTCCTTTCCCAAATTTTCGGTTGCTATTGTAACAGACTTAACAGCACATACACACAAACGTTACAGTTTGAAGAAAATCTAAAAAATCATCGCCCACGATGTACTAGCGACATCTGTTTAACACATTGCACAAAATGTAATTCTCGCAACCATATCAATTTTTTTTTCAACTGATGCTCCAATAGTGACCACCCTGCTTGCCAAATGCAAGATAATAAATGAAAGGTAGAACTATTTTTACAGTTGTAAAATTTGAAGAACGAAATAGAAAAATTGTCGATATCGCATACTACGACTTCGCATGAAATAATGATTGCAATGGACAAATTTGAAGAATGCAGAGTAACGACTGTATTTCAATGACCCATAATAATTATTTATTGTTCTATATTTGGGAAATTAAGCAACAGTAAAGCAGTTTTTGTTTTGTTTGAGGAAATTAATTGTTGTTGTCGTTTCATTGTTTTTTGTTTCTATTTAGTCATATTTACCGTAAGCCCGGGGACAATTGACAGCTCCCATATATTGAATTCATAAGCAAATTTTGGGGTGATTTGGTGATGTCATGGCGGCTCGAATGGAGCAAAATTTGAAAAAGGCGCATCCCATTTATTATTTTCCATATCTGTGAAAAATAATCAATTTAAGCATTTCTACCATTTCTTTTTGCTGCTAGAATTCTAATAAAAACACAAATTCTATTCAAAACGAATGGTTAAGCTTGGTGGTGATGTATTTTCATTAGCCAAAATGTTTTTCATTTACATTTCTCGAGATAAAAAGCACCAATGATTTAACGGTTTCAAACTTCACACAACAAGAAAACCAAAACATGTTTAGAACGGAAGAGAACCGGTTGTTAAAAAAACGACTTCCAGCTAAATATATAATAAGATTTATGTTACTTTGCTGTAGGTTTTCAGTTAGGGATAAATTTATTCTCTAATAATAGTTTTCTTTATTGACATTTTGGAATAAGTTTTTTCTAAATGTTGTTCTAGCCGCATTGACGGCGTTCATAACACACGTAACGAAGCACGCTTTTTTCTTGAAACTTTTTCGTTTCGTTGTTCGTGGTACTCATACAGAGAAGGCATACTAGCGCCACCATCAAATCGGTGGTGCATATATGAAACAAGAACTATCTGTCAAGTTGTCCCTGGGTTGTTTACCGTCGCTCTTTTAGAATCCCGCAGATATCAGGAACCCTAACACGAGGCGTTATTATTGGCATTACTGCGCAGAAATGTCACTTTTAATGATCGTGTAAGGACACCTTTCAAGGTAGGCACATTACTTCATTTTCCAGGCTGGTGTTTACTTTTACTTCTTGTAAGTACAAAATCGCCAATGATAAGGAATACGATTCCCTGGCACTACATTTTCTTACAACGTACGGTCTGCTTCTATCTTGAGTGCAAAGTATGCTCGATTTGCTGGAATAATACAGATCTACACCCTGAAGAAACCTAAATATACAGTTACTATCAATCATAATCATTCCACGACTTGACGTGTTAGCTCCTGTTAGGTTGAAACTGATCACTAAACAAGTCTGATTGAAAATGGTCTGAGCGTTCTCTAGTTTTTGTAGCACCTGCACCCCGTCAATTTCTCCAGCAGTTCCGGGGACCAACGAATTCTAATCCATTGCATACATTCGATACACCGAATCAATTAAATTACTAATGTCCTGTTATGTGCTTACTCACCGATCGGCATCGTGTTGTAACTTAAGAAATGGTTGTGAACAACTCCCACCTTGGGCACTTCGACAAGAATGAATTTCACATTTCCGGCCCATATTGTTTGTTTTGGTTTGCATGAGATTAAAAAGACCGTAACGTTTTCGGGTGGGTGCGGGAACTAAGTAACGCAATTAGCTCTGTGTCAAAATCTCACTAACGCCACCGATTTGTAATTGAAATCGACCGTTTTTTCTACGAATGATGAAAATTCATCTCGTGTTACGTCTTATTTGTCTGTGATACCGGGCTGGTGCAACTGACACTGAAAATCTTTCTTGAGTGGGGCTAGATCACACGATGAATAATTTATGAGACTAGAAATCTTACTTATCATTTATGAGACTAGAAATCTTACCCCATCGCCACATCTGTGCACCAGCGTCGCGAAAAGTCAAGATCACTTTGCTCAACTATTCTTCGGGAAAAAATTGAAAATAAATTTTGTGTTTTCACAAAACTAGTTGACGTAAAAAAAGACATTATACTGAAATGTTTAGTAGGTGGTTGTGTCTGAATATGTTTAAAATTTTTATGATTCTAATTCATAACTCGATGAAACATTGATTTGTATTAACTTTATTGACTAAAACAGTCAAAAATTGAACGACGTGCAACGATTTTCGTAAATTCTCGTCGTGTTATCGTGATATTTTAGTCTTGAGCGTATCGTTGGATTTTTTACACAGAGTCACGTGTCTTATAGTTTTCTAAATTATTTCACGGACATGAATTGTGGCTAGGTAATGTATTTTGCTCAGCGCAGTTTCATTTAATTCTGAACATTTCTCTGAATTTTAACAAAGGAATAACAGGGTTACAGGTCCTAGTAATGTCTTTGTATCTAATGCTCGTGCCTATGAGACTGGTTTCAAAACCAAAAAGCAGAGCGAATAATCCATGAATGATAGTCTGAGTTCCTTGTAATTGTTTACGTAAGTATAATAAGATTATGTGGAAAATTAATTACTTCACGAATTACATCATGAACAGTTTCACGAACTCGACTGGTGAATCGTGTGTAGCATATTAGGGATTAAGATTCGGTTAAAAATCAATGAATAATACACTGCGTTTTAGTGAAATTGATTACGTGCAAAGATTAGGATCAGGCACATAATTGTAAATTTCAGGCACATATATCTTGAAAGTGGAAGTTTTTTTTTTAATTTGTGGACCATTTCACGCACACGAATGGTGAATTGAAAGTTATATGCTCACAATCATAACCAGTTGACGAAGCAAGAATGGATCTTGCATTACACGAGTGTCGTGTAATGGTTTTCGAGAAAATATCAAGATTATTTTAATTTTGTAATCCAATTGACGACCACTAATACCAAATAATGATCAAGATGTGATAAATCATCAATCAGTTAACGTCGTATATTCGGCCCATGGACAATGTTGCTAGACTTGTGGATAAAATTATGAGTCAACAATTTTAGAGTTCGCGAATTGTCGGCGCGGGAAAAATGCATCGGCGGCGCGCCGCCGATCTACCGTTTGGCGTCGGCGTACGTTAAAAATTACCGGCGTGGCGCGGCGGCGCACAGGTCTAGAAAATACCACGAAATGGAGTGGAAATTGAAATGAAAAGTATATTTCTGATTAGTAATATATTAGTAACACGTAACGTTACAGTTACAGCAGTTACTGTGCGCAAATTAGACTTGCGAGCCATTGTTTTGGAAAACTATAAAAAATACACAATAAAACAATAAAAATCAGCAAAAATGAGGATTTTTTTTACTTCAAAATTAAATTAAATTAATTGAATAAATGAATAAAAACTTTTATATAATACTAGTTTCTACTTTCGTAGTAAAACAACCATTATTTAAACTGGTATTGCCACGAATCACATTTCCACTGACAGCACAAAACCTGACGAAATGCTAACGGTAACCGTACACTGGGGTAAATGTATCCCACGCCAACTTTGACACCTGCTTCCACGAACGCTATAAGCAAACTGGCTATACCATCTTTTCCTACTCTTACTAGGAACTCTAAATTGAATTATGGTTAGAGTCCCAGGTCGGTAAATGCCGAATTCTCGTCTTCACACGGCTCCAAAGAAGGCGGGGGGTACATTTGTACCCCAGTGCAACGTTCTAGGGTTAAACAGTTCACATCAAATTACAAAGATCATTCGTTATCGAGCACTCAGTCGAGATAGAAGTCTTTTATTGCCGATCCGTACACACTATAGCGACAAATAGTGCTAATCCGCGTTCAAGGTTATTTCGCACACTCTACTCCTAGTCGAGGTTTCAGTATTTTTTCCCTTATTTTGTGTTTCTGTTTCTGAGTACCGTTAACCGGTCAGTGACCAGTGAAGCAGTGTTCTTCTACTAAGCCGTCTGGATACCGTTACCTACACAAGTTAAGTATTAGTTTACGTTTCCCCTTCTTGGTTGTCTAACTAACGTGCACTGGGCAATAGGCCCGTGCAAAAATAACTTCCCTTGGCGGTTCATCTCAAGGTGAGATGGACGTCGAAACAAAATCGACTCCCCGGCTCAAAGTATATCCAAGCTCGGCCACCCGACCATACGTGATCTTCTTTCGGACCAAAGGTAAAAAGTGTTTGAATCTGTTGCAGATTTCTCGAGTTCTGACGGAACGGTATTCGGCCGTGACAGGAATATCGAAAATTCGCCCTGATAAGCTTCGGGTGGTTGTTAACAGTTTGACTCAGGCAAATGATATTGCTGGCTGCGGGCCCTTTACGAAGGAGTACAGGGTGTATATTCCAGCTAACAGGGTTGAAGTCAGTGGGGTCGTTTCCGATTCGAGTCTGAATTGCGAGGACGTGCTAAAATATGGGACTGGCTGTTTCAAAGACCCCATGCTTAAGCCAGTGAAGATACTGGAATGCAAACGTTTGCATTCAGCATCAGTCGCAGCTGACGGCAAGAAAATATACGTCAACTCAGACTCTTATCGGGTGACCTTTGCCGGTTCTGCTCTACCCAACTACCTCCTCTTTGACAAGGTTCGTCTACCTGTTCGCCTCTTTGTGCCGCGGGTCATTAACTGTACTAATTGCAAACAATTGGGACACACACCTCCCATTGTAGCAATAAAACCCGTTGTGGGAAAAACGGTGGGAATCATGCGGATGATTCCTGTGGTAAAGATGTCGAAAAGTGTCTCTACTGTGGGGGAAACCCACATGATCTCTCTTCATGTCTCGCGTACAAACAGCGCGAGGAGAACCTCAAGCGTTCCCTTCAGGGACGCTCTAAGCGATCTTTTGAAGAAATGCTTAAGATAGCTACGCCACCTGTCTCTACGAACATCTATACCAATTTGTCTACTGACGAAGGCGACTGTGATGAACCCTATTGTCCCTATTGTAATATTGTCCCTCATGACTGAAGGCAAGTGAAGATCATCGCCATTCAAAAACCAGGAAAACCAGCCTCCGACCACAACTCGTATCGACAGATTGCGATGCTGTCCTGTATCCGAAAGTTGTTCAAGCAAGTCGACTGCAACAAGATGTTTTACACCGACCGGTCAAGCCTCGACGGCTCCAGTGGCTTCAGTATATTCAATCAAAACCAATGATCCTGCTTCAGTTTACGTCGCAGAACTTGCTGCTATTCAGTATACCCTTGGGATCATTGATACTTTGCCCACCGATCATTACTTTATTGTCTCGGATAGCCTCAGCTCAATCGAGGCTCTCAGTTCAATGAAACCTAGAAAGCACATTCCATATTTTCTGGGGAAAATCTGGGAGCGTCTGCGTGCTTTGTCTGTAAGATCGTACAAGATTACCTTAATTTGGGTTCCCCCGCATTGCTCCATTCCAGGTAATGAAGAAGCGAACTTTTTAGCTAAGGCGTGCGCTTTACAAGGTGGCATATATGAAAGACCAATTAGCTTCAGCAAATTTTTCAGTATTACTCATCAGAGAACCCTCGAAAGCTGGCAAACTTCATGGAGCAATGGTGAATTGGGAAGGTGGCTACACTCGATAATCCCTAAGGTATCGACGATACCTTGGTTCGGGGGATGGATGTGAGTCGGGATTTCATTCGGGTGATGTTTCGGCTCATGTCCAATCACTACACGCTGGACGCTCATCTCCGGCGTATTGGGCTCGCGGATAGCGGTATTTGCGCTTGTGGCAACGGTTATTACGAGATCGAACATATTGTCTGGGCATGCGCCGAATACTGTTCTGCCAGATCTCAACTATTCGATTCCCTTCGGACCCGAAGAAGATCACCCAATGTCCCGGTTCGAGAAGTACTAGCAAGCCGCGATATTCTCTACATGTCCCTTATATACACGTACCTAAAAACCATCAATATCCAAATTTAAATGCCTCTATCTTTTCTCTTATCATTCCCAAAGGTCCCCTTTTCCGCCTACCGTACCCCAACGATGGTCTGATACGACTCCAAGACGAGACAAAACATCTGTCGAATGACCCAACAACACGAGACCTACAGTACAACATCACACGCGCAACGCGATGTGTTTCCGATCCGTATCTGAGCCGTACTACGAAATCGTCTGGAGGAACCCTTGCCGGCTCGAGGAAAACCGCCCAACGTCCCAATACATGATTCATCCGTTCGAATCTGTAATCCTGACCGTTGATTCCCGATGCCGGAAACTGAAAGTTTAATACCCCCCCCCCCCCTGTCAGCTTTGTCCACCCTCTCACCCATGTCTCTGATACACAGATGTACGACTTCACCCCCCACCCCTTGAATATCTTCTCAAAACTTTTGTGCCCCCCCTATATTTTAGTTTTAGTTAATCAATATTTAATCTCGTTAAGAAAAGCCTAACAGTACCACAACTTTAAAATAGCCTTAATTAATTCCCCCTAATCTTAATAAAATTGAACCACTCCCTCTAGTTATTTCTATTTAATAAGCTTGTATGTTCCGCTTAGTTAATAATTAATTGCTCCAACAATCTCCCTTCTAAAAATCATAAAGTGCATTACTATACAAAGAACACACAAAATGACCCGTCCCCCTAATCTTACTAATATTATATTATTCCCCCTTGTATATGTATAAGTTAGCTATAAAGTTTTTTTTACTTTCATTATATAAAACAAAATAATATTGAAATGTGTAACCCCCTAGTTTTAAGAAATTCAAAATGTAAAACAATGAAAAAATGACACCTTTAAGCTAATGCATACGTGCCTTATCAAATAAACAAATTGAAAAAAAATTACAAAGAGATGGACTCTGCTAGGGAAGATACTTGGAACTTATTCCATGTGTTCCTAATGGTGTTCGGGTGATGAGAATGAGCTGCAAAACCTATCGCCCCCGCCTGACCGTTCAACCAAAAACAATTCTTTCACATAAAAACAAACACGCTTTTCAGATCTTTACGTGCCAATTCTATAGTCAGACATTACATCACGGAAAACCATATGTAGCTCTCAAGTCAGATTTATCTACTGCAAAAGGCACGAGCACACAGCCATCGTATACTAAACTACGAAGGCACAGTGGCGGATTTGGCTAAAAACCTGGCCAAAAGTCGAAAATTGCATGGTAGTACTTTGGGATCTAGTACATATATTGTCCTTCAGATGGTGCTGCCGCATGCTATTTTAAGTGAAATACTCCAAAATTTTCATATTTGAGGTGTCGACACATCCAAACAGTTTAAACCATCGCGGTTTGCTCATATTTTTCATCGAGCGCCCGAAGAAGCCGTGTGGTGTCCGGCGGGCTGAAATCTTTTTGCACTATTTCAGCCAAGAATAGAACCTCTGGGGACTGCTCCCATGTCGTAAGAGGCGACTAACAACGTGCTAGGAGTTCCTAGGTCGAGGTATTGCTCCGTACCGAAGACTTAAGGAGTTCCTAGGTCGAGGTATTGCTCCGTACCGAAGACTTAACATGGACGGACCTTAAGGTTTTACATCATAACCATTATCCATTCTGTATTTAGTAAATCACTGATATATAGTCAGCTTTTCTGATTCGCTATTCTCGATTGTGTACCAACGTTTTAAGTTTCTTCTGGCGGTTGTATAATAGCCGTAAAATCTAATTCTACACTAAGTAATAGCATATATTAATATACCGGCTCTTCCACGCCAAGGTTTAACTTCCAGCTTTGGTTTAAAAACCGTTTTTTAACAAAAGTAAACTTTCATGTAGGAAATTTATTGAATTGGCCTTAGATGGAGCAGTTAAATTGCACAAAAAGTTTTTTATGTTGCAAGCGATCTGTAGATGTGTTAAATTAGTTTTTTTTTAAATTAAATCTGGAACCGTCTACCGACAAATCTACATTAACGAATATCTCCAAAAGTGACTTCTTAAGGTCTCATGAAGGCCTGACACTAGCTTTATGATACTTTTGCTTTCCTAAACAGTGATAAAAATCTCAACATTCCTGAACTTCACTTTGTCAGAAAATGTAGGGCCATCGGAAGCTAAAAACACCGGCTACCCGGTGTAGTGCACTGTCAGGGGCGAAAGCGACATGGGAGAGGTGCGAGTCGCGATTTTTGATGGCTTGCAAGTCATCTGGTCTGGTGTTGTGTTGGGTGTTCCGCGGGTGAAAGTAGACATAAACGTTGTACGAAATTCTTGGATTTAGTGATGTCCGATTTTGACAAATTGTTATCTGCTGGTCGAGTGATTTTCGAGAGCCCGATTGGTGTATTCGATTAGTAGACCGTAACAACCGATTACTGCGTACAGGTATGAGTGGCTTGGTGTTTTTGGAGAGTCTTCCCGTTTTGTTCCGCGATTTTCAAACTTGGATGGTGGCCTCTTTGTGGTATTTTGAGGTGCTTAACGGATATTAGTTGGTTGAGTTGGATATTCGGAAAACTGACAGCCGATTATTGATTTTTTTATTGTTATGATTAATCGATTATCTGCGTGAATCGTGTAAAAATCCATTACTACATGTATTACCTATGTATTTTCTTGTTAACGGTTTTCTGCGGATATGATTTTCTATAGACTCTTTGCGCCCGGTCTTGCGAAGTGTCGGTGATTACGTCCAGAAGGACTGCCAAAACGTTTTTTTTTTCCTTTTTGGTTGCGTTTTTTACGATTCGCGGGTCTGTATAAAGAGTCCAAAATTTTGTAAGTCGATGGGATGTAGTTTGCTTCCATTGAGAGTAACGTTGGGAATATTGGATTGAGAAGGGATTCTCTGCATCGGTCTATATCAGCGGTTCTGAAGCATTTTCGTGCCTCGGGCCCCTTAGAAATCACCCTGCGATGTTGTGGACCCCCACGGTTAAACATTGCTGTCAATATATAATTTTCAGTCTGTTGGGAAGCAAGACTTGATTTTTATATCCACTCGGAGGGGATATTTTGCTTCGCGGACCCCCAGCGGCGACTTCTCGGCCCCCTTTCAAGGTACCTTTCAATACTTAAAATTAGGGTTTTCATTTGGGATGAACCATGAAAATAAAAACAAACATTACCATACCCCAGCGCGAATTCATCGTGAGATAGCATAACATCGCGCGTGAATAATAGTTACAAAAGCCGGCTTGTTCCTCATGACTGTATAAAGAAAGTATATATGCTTATATCGCGATTTAACCTCGATAATTATACTAAGATAGTAAGATAGTAATATTCAGTCAAGTAACAATTTTTCCATAACGACGGGTATCTCCGGAGAGTTAAGACAATCGTATCATATTCTATGTTATTGTTCTAAGATTTTCGATCTTCGTCGGAGTAAAGAAACTTGAAAGTTCCCTTGTCTTATAAAAATATTTGTTCAATCAAAGAAAAGCAATACTCCCGATGGCCGGCTGTCCGGAGTTTAAGTTGCATATCTTTAAGCCTAGAATTCCCAAATTAATACAACAAACGATAAATCTTCTTGAAATTCTCGGCAGCCGGCTGCCCAGAGCAATTATTAACTTATAACGCTTCTGAGAGTCGCATAGATTGTATCACATACCAAGGTGAATCCAGATTTATGTAACTATGTATCCCATCCCACTAACAAAACCTCCTTTCCGTGGTAACCGTGGAGATGCAGAGGTATACACGGTCTCCATAACAACGGTTATCACACTAACATTTCCTTCCTTCCCCGATGACTGTAAGGACGTGGCCGGCGCCGTTATTGACACTTCAAAATTTGAAACTCTCGAAACGTGCACACTGAGGATGGGAAGCTACTCCCAGGCTCCATTCGTTGGTTCTTTGTGCAATTTCGCTTGTTCTGGTCAATCACGGAGTAGCAACTACGAATTGTACGGTCATCATGCTCATGCTCATGCTCATATTTTTCATCGAGCGCCCGAAATATCAGTATTATTCAAGTGTAGCTAGATTTTGATAAAAGTGTCGGTTTCAAATGTGTAATAATGGAAAGTTATGCTGACGGTATGTATTTTAATTATATGTACTGATGTCAAAACATATTATTTTGTTTGTCTATAGAAAATGTCAATAACTTTCACGCTTTTGTAGCAGACGGTTTCAACAGACATTTTTGCTAAATTATTGAAATACTTTTTTTGTCCACGTATGTCCACTATGTTTTAAGGCAATTTGTGTTCCTTGAACGATTCTCTATTTGGAACATAATAGAATTCTTGCCCGAATTTGCCCGTTTATGAGTAATCTTTGATTAAGTGGAGACGGAGATGGATTATAAGATTTTTAGAATTTGGACTCGTACTTTTAATTACTACTGTACCTCCGGTTGTCATAGCGAGTCGCGCAATACTGCATTTTGATCAGAAAGAATTGTGTATTTAGTGGTGAAAATTTCATCGAGATTCATAAACATGTTCAAAAGTTATCAAAAGTGGAACGCATATTCGGCCGTGACAGAAATATCGAAAATTCGCCCTGATAAGCTTCGGGTGGTGGTTAACAGTTCTGCTCAGGCAAACGATATTGCTGGCTACGAGCCCTTTACGAAGGAGTACAGGGTTTATATTCCAGCTAGCAGAGTTGAAGTCAGTGGGGTCGTTTCCGATTCGAGTCTGAATTGCGAGGACCTGCTAAAATATGGGACTGGCTGTTTCAAAGACCCCATGCTTAAGCCAGTGAAGATACTGGAATGCAAACGTTTGCATTCAGCATCAGTCGCAGCTGACGGTAAGAAAATATACGTCAACTCAGACTCTTATCGGGTGACCTTCGCCGGCTCTGCCCTGCCCAATTACCTCCTCTTTGACAAGGTTCGTCTACCTGTTCGCCTCTTTGTGCCGCGGGTCATGAACTGTACTAATTGCAAACAATTGGGACACACAGCCTCCCATTGTAGCAATAAAGCCCGCTGTGGGAAATGCGGTGGGAATCATGCGGATGATTCCTGTGGTAGAGATGTCGAAAAGTGTCTCTACTGTGGGGGAAACCCACATGATCTCCCTTCATGTCCCGCGTACAAACAGCGCGAGGAAAATCTTAAGCGTTCCCTTCAGGGACGCTCTAAGCGATCTTTTGCAGAAATGCTTAAGATAGCTACGCCACCTGTCTCTACGAACATCTTTACCAACTTGTCTACTGACGAAGGCGACTGTGATGAACCCCAGGAGGGAACATCTTCTGCTGTGCCTAGAAGTAGTAGAAAAAGGAAGAACATTTCTTCTTCCAAGCTTCGTCGTAAAGGCCAGAAGGTGTCTCTTCATGGTCCCCCTAAAATAACTACTCAAGGAAGTACTGGTGCAAAACCGAAGCAAGTCGCTCCCGGTCTCAGTAACCTGAGCTCAGAAAAGGAGTTCCCAGCACTTCCAGGAACATCAAAAACCCCAAGTGTTCCCATATCTCAGCCAGAGAAAGAAAACAGTGCTGGCTTAATAAATTTCTCTGACATTGTGGACCGTATTCTTACAGCGTTAAACATTTCTGACCCCCTTAAAAGTATCTTGATAAGCTTTCTCCCCGCAGTAAAAACATTTTTGATGCAGTTCACTGCGAAATGGCCCCTTCTTTCAGCGATTGTATCCTTCGATGGCTAATTCATCGAACGAGGTCAAGGATTTAATCACTGTTCTACAGTGGAATTGCAGAAGCATTATCCCGAAAATCGATTCGTTTAAAATCTTACTAAATAATTTGAAATGCGATGCATTTGCCCTATGCGAGACATGGCTCACTTCAGAAATAACCCTACACTTCCACGATTTTAATATTATTCGCATGGATCGAGAAGACTCTTACGGAGGAGTACTTTTGGGGATCAAAAAGTGCTATTCTTTCAATCGGATCGACCTCCCCTCGACACCAGGCATTGAAGTTGTCGCTTGCCAAACCAGAATTAAAGGCAAAGACCTTTGTATTGCTTCCACCTACATCCCCCCTAGAGCCTCAGTTAGCCACCGACGGCTTTGCGATATTGCGGAACTCCTCCCCGCACCGAGGCTAGTTTTAGGTGACTTCAACTCCCACGGCACGGCATGGGGTTGCCTTCATGACGATAATCGATCTACCCTACTCCATGAGCTTTGCGACAACTTCAATATGACTATTTTGAATACGGGTGAAATGACACGGATTCCTGCCCCTCCAGCGCGACCGAGCGCCTTAGACCTGTCCCTCTGCTCGACATCGCTGCGGTTAGATTGCATGTGGAAGGTAGTCTCTGATCCCCACGGCAGCGACCATCTGCCAATCGTAATTACTATTGCTAACGGTTCAGGGCCACCGAATACAATCAATGTTTCGTATGACCTCACACGAAATATTGATTGGAAGAGCTACGCGTCCGCGATATCCGACAAAATCGAGTGCACTCAAGAGCTTCCTCCGGAGGAAGAGTACGGGTTCCTGGCTGGCTTACCGCGATTCAAGCTCAGACTAAACGCGTACCAGACGCGAACTCCCGCGGGCGTCCTCCCAATCCATGGTGGGACAAAGAGTGCTCAGACGTGTACGCGGAGAAGGCCGCTGCGTATAAGACCTTCCGGGACGACGGGCTGCCAGCTAGCTACCGACAGTACGCGATGGCGGAAACGCGCATGAAGAGTTTGATAAAAGTCAAAAAACGTCGCTACTGGCGCCGGTTCGTCGACGGACTAACGAGAGAAACATCGATGAGCACTCTGTGGAGTACGGCCCGGCGCTTACGAAACCGAAACAGTACTAATGAGAGCGTGGAATATTCAAACTGTTGGATATTCTATTTTGCCAAGAAGGTTTGTCCGGATTCCGCTCCGGCACAGAAGATCTACCGCGCCGCGTCCCCTCACAATAACGCGAACGAAACACCGTTTTCGATGGTGGAGTTCTCACTTGCTCTCTTATCATGTAACAATAAAGCCCCAGGGCCAGACAGAATCAAATTTAACTTGTTAAAGAATCTGCCAGACTCTGCCAAGAGACGCTTGTTGAATTTATTTAATAAGTTTCTTGAGGGTAATATTGTCCCCCATGACTGGAGGCAAGTTAAGGTCATCGCCATTCAAAAACCAGGAAAACCAGCCTCCGACCACAACTCGTATCGACCGATTGCGATGCTGTCCTGTATCCGAAAGTTGTTCGAGAAAATGATCTTGTTTCGCCTCGATAATTGGGTTGAAGCAAATGGCTTACTGTCAGATACACAATTTGGTTTCCGCAAAGGCAAAGGGACGAACGATTGTCTTGCGTTGCTCTCAACAGAAATTCAAATGGCTTATGCTAGCAAAGAGCAGATGGCATCAGTTTTCCTAGATATAAAGGGGGCTTTTGATTCAGTTTCTATCAAAATTCTTTCTGAGAAGCTGCACCAGCATGGTCTTTCACCGACTCTAAACAACTTTTTGCTAAACTTGCTGTCTGAAAAACATATGCATTTTTCGCATGGTGATTTATCGACATCACGAATTAGCTACATGGGTCTTCCCCAGGGCTCATGTCTAAGCCCCCTTCTCTATAACTTTTACGTGAATGACATTGACGAATGTCTTGTCAATTCCTGCACGCTAAGGCAGCTTGCAGATGACGGTGTGGTCTCTATTACAGGTCCCAAAGCCGTCGATCTGCAAGGACCATTGCAAGATACCTTGGACAATTTGTCTGCTTGGGCCCTTCAGCTAGGTATCGAGTTCTCCACGGAGAAAACTGAGCTAGTCGTATTTTCAAGGAAGCGTGAACCAGCGCAACTACAGCTTCAATTAATGGGTCAAACTATTGCTCAGGTTTCAACTTTCAAATATCTCGGGGTCTGGTTCGACTCTAAAGGAACCTGGGGATGTCACATTAGGTATCTGAAACAGAAGTGCCAGCAAAGGATCAACTTTCTCCGTACAATAACCGGAACATGGTGGGGTGCCCACCCAGGAGACCTGATCAGGCTGTACCAAACAACAATATTGTCGGTGATGGAGTACGGGAGTTTCTGTTTCCGCTCCGCTGCGAACATACATTTCATCAAACTAGAGCGAATCCAATATTGTTGTTTGCGTATTGCTTTGGGTTGCATGCACTCGACATATACGATGAGTTTAGAAGTGCTGGCGGGCGTCCTTCCGCTGAAAAATCGATTTTGGGAACTCTCATATCGATTGCTCATCCGATGCGATATCTTGAACCCGTTAGTAATTGCAAATTTCGAAAGGCTTGTCGAGCTCAATTCTCAAACCCGATTTATGTCCTTGTACTTCGATTACATGGCACAAAATATCAATCCTTCTTCATACTATCCCAACCGTGTCAATCTCTTTCATGCTTCTGATTCAACTGTATTCTTCGACACATCCATGAAAGACGAGATTCGTGGAATCCCGGATCACATACGTCCGCAAGTGATCCCTAGCATCTTTCATAGTAAATTTCGAGAAGTCGACTGCAACAAGATGTTTTACACCGACGGGTCAAGCCTCGACGGCTCCACTGGCTTCGGTATATTCAATCAAAACCTCACCGCCTCATTCAAACTCAATGATCCTGCTTCAGTTTACGTCGCAGAACTTGCTGCTATTCAGTATACCCTTGGGATCATTGATACTTTGCCCACCGATCATTACTTTATTGTCTCGGATAGCCTCAGCTCAATCGAGGCTCTCCGTTCAATGAAACCTAGAAAGCACATTCCATATTTTCTGGGGAAAATCTGGGAGCGCCTGCGTGCTTTGTCTGTAAGATCGTACAAGATTACCTTAGTTTGGGTTCCCTCGCATTGCTCCATTCCAGGTAATGAAGAAGCGGACTCTTTAGCTAAGGCGGGCGCTTTACAAGGTGACATATATGAAAGACCAATTAGCTTCAGCGAATTTTTCAGTATTACTCATCACAGAACCCTCGAAAGTTGGCAAACTTCATGGAGCAATGGTGAACTGGGAAGGTGGCTACATTCGATAATCCCTAAGGTATCGACGAAACCTTGGTTCAGGGGAATGGATGTGGGTCGGGATTTCATTCGCGTGATGTCTCGGCTCATGTCCAATCACTACACGCTGGACGCACATCTCCGGCGTATTGGGCTCGTGGATAGCGGTATCTGCGCTTGTGGCAACGGTTATCACGAAATCGAACATGTTGTCTGGGCATGCGCCGAGTACTGTTCTGCCAGATCTCAACTATTCGATTCCCTTCGGGCCCGAGGAAGATCACCCAATGTCCCGGTTTGAGATGTACTAGCAAGCCGCGATATTCTCTACATGTCCCTTATATACACGTTCCTCAAAACCATCAATATCCAAATTTAAAAGCCCCTATCTTTTCTCTTATCATTCCCAGAAGTGCCCTCTTCCGCCTACCGTCCCCAACGATGGTTTGATACGACTCCAAGACGAGACAAAACATCTGGCGAATGAACCAACAACACGAGATCTACAGTACAACATCACACGCGCAGCGCGGTGTGTTCCCGATCCGTATCTGAGCCGTACTACGAAATCGTCTGGAGGAACCCCTACCGGCTCGAGGAAAACCGCCCGGCGTCCCAATACTTGATACATCCGTTCGAATCTGTAATCCTGGCCGTTGATTCCTGATGCCGGAAACTGAAAGTTTATACCCCCCCCCCCCCCGTTCAGCCTTGTCCACCCTCTCTCCCATGTCTCTGATACACAGATGTATGACTTCACCCCTTCTCCCCTTGAATATCTTCCCAAAACTTATGTGCCCCCTATCTTCTAGTTTTAGTTGATCAATCCGTTCGAATCTGTAATCCTGGCCGTTAATTCCTGATGCCGGAAACTGAGTTTACATTCCCCCCCCCCCTTCAGCCTTGTCCACCCTCCCTCCCATGTCTCTGATACACAGATGTATGACTTCACCCCCTTCTCCCCTTGAATATCTTTCCACAACTTATGTGCCCCCCTATCTTCTAGTTTTAGTTGATCAATAGTTAATCTCGTTAAGAAATGCACAACAGTACCACTACTTTAAAATAGCCCTAATTAATTACCCCTAATCTTGAACCACTCTCTCTCTCTCTAGTTATTTCTAGTTAATAAGCTTGTAAAATGTTCCGCTTAGTTAATAATTAATTTCTCCTACAATCTCCCTTCTAAAAATCATAAAGTGAATTACTATAAAAAGAACACACAAAATGACCCGTCCCCCAAATTTTACGAATATTATATTATACCCTCTTTTATATGTATAAGTTAGCTGTAATTTTTTTTTTAGTTTCATCATATAAAACAAAATAATATTGAAATGTGTAACCCCCTAGTTTTAAGAAAATCAAAATGTAAAACAATGAAAAAATGGCACCTTTAAGCTAACGCATACGTGCCTTATCAAATAAACAAATTGAAAAAAAAAAAAAAATCTTCGGTCAAATTTAATTTAAATAAAACCATCAATCTTAGTGAATTTCACTTATTTTCGTATTTTTCTCATATTTATTTTTAGTTACTGCAATTTGCATGCAAACTTGTTGTCAATTTTCACTCCATGCATTTCGTCGCAGAATCGGCTTATTTTCTGTACATTAGAAAAATACTATTTTTCGTTCTTTGAGAAATATATGCATCAGCAATTGAACAATAATCGTACAGAGAGTTTAAAAGTTTTGTAACTATGTTGCATAATATTTCAAAATACATAGTTTGAAATGACTAATAACATCAATTCTCATAATAGCTACATTATCTAGACACCCTCTTAATGCATGCAAATCAACAAATTCTATCATTTAGCTACACACTATTTAAAATTCGATACATTATAAACGTTATTGGCATACACTGGAGCCATTAAATCTTCATTCGTGAAAATTTACTTATTTTTAGATTAAAATGTTGGTCATTTTGCATGCGCCATTTTGAATTTTGAAAATCTGACATTAAAATCGTAATCTGCGCCCCAAAAAACCATGGTATACACCTTTGCAGATCAATCAAAACCATTTTCGACTTTTGGCCAGGTTTTTAGGGAAATCCGCCACTGTGGAAGGTTGCCAAACCAATAATTGCGGATCAGAAAGTAACAAACACTCACGCAACAACGATTCCACCTAATCACGGCCGTAGCGTGGTCTTCTGGTGCCTTTGGCGAGGTCTCAGTTTGGCGCACTTTTGATGTTTACTTTGACTTTCTTTTTCAGTTCGACTTTCAAACGGTAATCTTGTGTGTACTTGGAAATAACATACTTATACCGATTTATTTTATGGCTTATTTTCACTTATGTCGTTTTTTATTTATTTATTTATTTATCGCACGCATCAACAGGCCGCACTCGGACCCAATGATGGAAACTTAAACTAATTACATCTAAAAAACTGCAGGAATCGCTTTCTTAAAGATATCCGAGACAAATGAAAATCGAACAGGTGCGACACACGATTGAAGAGGCGTTGTAGTCCCGTGATGGCGGCATTAGCTGTTTGAATAGTTCGTCGAAACGGCACTCTCAGAAGAACGTTTCCGCGTAACGTTCTGGACCTTGCTTGGATGTTGACTCGCTCTAGTAAATCTGGGGAATCGATGCGTCCTGACAGAAGGTCATAGATGAATAAGGCTCTTGCAGTTTCTCTACGACGCTGAAGGGTATCGAGCTGGATGAGTTGACACCGACTCTCGTAGCTTAGTAGACGAACAGGATCGCGCCAAGGTAGGCGTCGAAGAGCATACCGTATAAATTTTCGTTGAACGCCTTCAATTCGATCGCTGCTGTTCATGTAATTTGGGTTCCAGACTGCCGAACAATACTCCAGCGTGGAGCGCACTAAAGAGCAGTAGAGGCTTTTGAGACAATACATGTCTGTGAAGGATTTAGCCGTACGGAAAATGAAGCCCAGGCTTCGCGATGCTTTACCAACAACATACGAAATGTGATTCTTAAATGTAAGTTTCGAATCTAACATCACTCCAAGATCCTTAACGCAGCTCACCCGGGAAACAAGAGCTCCAGACCAGGGTTGTTAATCGATAATTAATCGTCATCGTCGATAACGTTAACCACCCGTCAACGTCATCGGAAACTCCGTTAACGATAATGTATCGTCGGATTCATCGTCATCGTCGATAATTCATCGGTGGTTATCGCGATACATTTTGCGTTACTTTCCCGTTTATTGGAGTTGAAGTTGATACGGTTAGCTTTCAATTGTTTGAAAATAAATAACTATTAAATGACATGTTGTTGGCAGTTGAAAATCAATAGTATTGAACATTTTCTATGAACAGGGGGGTTCGACGATGTGTCAAAATGTAATCTTTTTTTCAACTTTTCGGGAGTGTTTTATATTGAAGGGAAAGTTATTAGCAGTTAAAAATCGATAGTTTTGGACATTTTCAATACACAAGGGGTTCGACGATTTGTCAAAATGGATTTTTTTCAACTTTTAGGGAAAGTTTATTATACTGAAGATGTTATTAATAGTTTTGGACATGTACCGTCGGTGCGTAAAAATAGAAATTTTTTAATTTCTCCTACAATCTCCCTTCTAAAAATCATAAAGTGAATTACTATAAAAAGAACACACAAAATGACCCGTCCCCCAAATTTTACGAATATTATATTATACCCTCTTTTATATGTATAAGTTAGCTGTAATTTTTTTTTTAGTTTCATCATATAAAACAAAATAATATTGAAATGTGTAACCCCCTAGTTTTAAGAAAATCAAAATGTAAAACAATGAAAAAATGGCACCTTTAAGCTAACGCATACGTGCCTTATCAAATAAACAAATTGAAAAAAAAAAAATCTTCGGTCAAATTTAATTTAAATAAAACTATCAATCTTAGTGAATTTCACTTATTTTCGTATTTTTCTCATATTTATTTTTAGTTACTGCAATTTGCATGCAAACTTGTTGTCAATTTTCACTCCATGCATTTCGTCGCAGAATCGGCTTATTTTCTGTACATTAGAAAAATACTATTTTTCGTTCTTTGAGAAATATATGCATCAGCAATTGAACAATAATCGTACAGAGAGTTTAAAAGTTTTGTAACTATGTTGCATAATATTTCAAAATACATAGTTTGAAATGACTAATAACATCAATTCTCATAATAGCTACATTATCTAGACACCCTCTTAATGCATGCAAATCAACAAATTCTATCATTTAGCTACACACTATTTAAAATTCGATACATTATAAACGTTATTGGCATACACTGGAGCCATTAAATCTTCATTCGTGAAAATTTACTTATTTTTAGATTAAAATGTTGGTCATTTTGCATGCGCCATTTTGAATTTTGAAAATCTGACATTAAAATCGTAATCTGCTCCCCAAAAAACCATGGTATACACCTTTGCAGATCAATCAAAACCATTTTCGACTTTTGGCCAGGTTTTTAGGGAAATCCGCCACTGTGGAAGGTTGCCAAACCAATAATTGCGGATCAGAAAGTAACAAACACTCACGCAACAACGATTCCACCTAATCACGGAAGTAGCGTGGTCTTCTGGTGCCTTTGGCGAGGTCTCAGTTTGGCGCACTTTTGATGTTTACTTTGACTTTCTTTTTCAGTTCGACTTTCAAACGGTAATCTTGTGTGTACTTGGAAATAACATACTTATACCGATTTATTTTATGGCTTATTTTCACTTATGTCGTTTTTTATTTATTTATTTATTTATCGCACGCATCAACAGGCCGCACTCGGACCCAATGATGGAAACTTAAACTAATTACATCTAAAAAACTGCAGGAATCGCTTTCTTAAAGATATCCGAGACAAATGAAAATCGAACAGGTGCGACACACGATTGAAGAGGCGTTGTAGTCCCGTGATGGCGGCATTAGCTGTTTGAATAGTTCGTCGAAACGGCACTCTCAGAAGAACGTTTCCGCGTAACGTTCTGGACCTTGCTTGGATGTTGACTCGCTCTAGTAAATCTGGGGAATCGATGCGTCCTGACAGAAGGTCATAGATGAATAAGGCTCTTGCAGTTTCTCTACGACGCTGAAGGGTATCGAGCTGGATGAGTTGACACCGACTCTCGTAGCTTAGTAGACGAACAGGATCGCGCCAAGGTAGGCGTCGAAGAGCATACCGTATAAATTTTCGTTGAACGCCTTCAATTCGATCGCTGCTGTTCATGTAATTCGGGTTCCAGACTGCCGAACAATACTCCAGCGTGGAGCGCACTAAAGAGCAGTAGAGGCTTTTGAGACAATACATGTCTGTGAAGGATTTAGCCGTACGGAAAATGAAGCCCAGGCTTCGCGATGCTTTACCAACAACATACGAAATGTGATTCTTAAATGTAAGTTTCGAATCTAACATCACTCCAAGATCCTTAACGCAGCTCACCCGGGAAACAAGAGCTCCAGACCAGGGTTGTTAATCGATAATTAATCGTCATCGTCGATAACGTTAACCACCCGTCAACGTCATCGGAAACTCCGTTAACGATAAGGGACCGTTCATAAACCACGTAGACCGAAATTTGAGAATTTTTAACCCCCCCTCCCCCCTAGTAGACCTTAGTAGACTTTTACCAAACCCCCCCCCCCCCCCCCCCCACGCCAAAAGTCTACGTAGACTTTTATTTTTTTATTCGCGGGAAATGTATAATTAGCAAGAAGCACATAATGTTCAATTAAAAATTAGCGTTCCGATTTATTTCAAACTTTTTAAATATTAAAGAAAGGTTTTTCACATTGGTTTTTTGTCTACGACTGATCAAATCAATTAATAACAAATCAAGGTGCTTGTCAACGTTTGTATAACTAGTTCAAGTTTTGGCCGAAGTGTAACCTACGGCAACAATGCAGAATTGCTAAACATTTTTTGATCCTTACTGGTGCATTCAAAATTGTTAAATTAAAGGAAACAATTACAAAATAATACTGTCGATGTGTACTATTATCTAGACTAAAATAATACACTATGCTCACAAACTTCACTTTTCGTGAACAAATATTTAAATCTTCCCAAAAATATTTATTTTTCATATGTAATTAATAGCCATATCACCTGAGAGTATTATCGCAAAGTTTCAAAGCTTAACTCCGAATATTTTCGAAGATACGTATAGTAGAACCGGTTTGCACGGAGTTGCGTAGGGTCAAGACATAAAATTTAACGGGTGTTTAAATATTTTTAAATCAGTGTAAATGATTGCAAGAGAAACTGATTAACTCGAGTCAACACTTTGTTGTAGAAGTTTCACTACACTACTGCTTTAACCACAGAAATCAACAAATAAAAAAAAATTAATCCACTTATTAATAAAAATCGGGTGTTTTGTTGTTACAATGGTGGTTTTACATTTCTTATAAAAGAAATGTATAGAATTCGCTCAAACTTTCAAGATTTTTTCCGAGGCCCGGAGGGCCGAGTCTTATATACCAATCGACTCAGCTCGACGATTTGGGACAATGTCTGTGTGTGTGTCTGTGTGTGTGTATGTAATGGACAAATTCTCATTCGTGTTTCTCAGCAATGGCTGAACCGATCTTATCCAAACCAATTTTAAATGAAAGAACTAAAAAACAGTATGAACGCTATTAATTTGTTTTTGATTCTGATGTTTAGTTTCCAAGATATGAATGTTTGAATGTGTAAAAATGGCGTTTTTTGCAGTTTCTTGGAATTATTTGCCGAAGTTGACAATATAGATTAACAATTTATATGTTCTTTATGTTTAACAAATACCTTTCGAACAAGCTATAGATTGTTGAAATCGGACTATTATCAAAAGAGATATTTAACATTAAATGCGGACGAAAGATTTTTATCATTTCCCATTGCCAGAAATATGACCAAAAACATGTAATCTATTTTTAACGCCAAAACGGCTTATTTTAGGTCAATAGTATCTTCGGAGAATTTAATGGAGGCATTATGCCCTTTCTTTTGGTATTGTGCTTTTGCTGATTCATCCCCCTATGAGTGAGATATTTTCACAAATTTTCTTGGAAGTGATTATATCGAAATGATGCCTTCAGCAAATTTGTAGCTCTTACTTTTGCGAATAACTTTACTGAAGACTTCAAATATCTATTTTGAATAGTTTAAAAGTTATGGCTTGTTGTTTGTGGATTACTCTTTGTCGCCTATTTATTGTTCAATATAGTAATAATCCATTGAAATAAGCCAAACATTATTTCGATAAAACGAATTTTGTATTTCATTTTTCTATCTACAACCGCTAGAAATAATCACCGAACACTTCCAAGTTGTCTGGAAGGAACTTTATAACTTATCAGTGCAAAAAGTTCATTTGTGCGAACCTTCTGACTGCAATTTTTCTAACTCATGACCATCGGATCGATCTGAAACGCATCGGAAAATGAAAAGCGAAATAAATAACTCCAAGCAATGGCGTTGCCAAGAGAAGGTTTTGGGGTTTAACACCATACAACGCCCCCCCCCCCCCACCACACCCAAAAAAATGGATTGAAGTTGAAAATTTATTGATGCAGACTGATTCAATTCAATATTACAATAACAATTATCTGATCCGTACATTGACATCCTGTTGTTGTAAACATCATGAGGACTTTTGATAAATTGTCGGAATGGGGTCCTGATATGTAACTGATCTATTGGTCTTGATTTCACAGTTGTCTAATTGCATCAATATCAAAATCCTGCCTGAAAACATTCCAATAGAAAATTCCAGAGTTCTGTAATCAATCATAATCCTCAGATTTCTTTTCAAATTGAGCTCGTTTTTGTAGAGATGTACTGTAATAAGGGTCTTTATTTAATAGGAAGCGAAGTTAAAATTGATTTAATGTCTATGAAACATAGAACAGCTCACCAAAAAAATGCATAACTTTCAACATTTGCTAAAATGTTTTTGCCTTTCTCATTCACTCTAAAATTCGTCAATCTAATCCCGACCGGGAGGGCCGAGTGTCATATGCCAATCGACTCAGTTCGTCGAGATCGGAAAATGTCTGTGTGTGTATGTATGTATGTGTGTATGTGGAAAAAAATGTGACCTCTGTTAATCAGAGATGGCTGGATCGATTTGCACAAAGTTAGTCTCAAATGAAAGGTACAACCTTCCCATCGGCTGCAATTGATTTTTTTATTGATTGGACTTCCGGTTCCGGAGTTACGAGTTGAAGAGTGCAATCACACAGCAAATTCCCATATAAACTGAAATGAAAAATTTTCAAAATCAAATTTGTATTTTTGATGCCAAATGACTTTATAATGCATGAAACATCGAGATTTGATGTAAACTCGAAAAAAATAATGTTTGACAAAAATTGATTATTTTGGGACATTTTTGCCTTTCTCATATAGAAAGGTTATCCAATCACTCTAAAAATCGTCAATCATACCGGCCCGGAGGGAGTATGCAGTAAGTGGTTGCTACTTTAAAATTAAAACTAGTTTAAAATTTCTTAACAAGTTGAAAATTTTCGGCAGGACCCGAACCTCCCGGATCTTACTATGTGATACTGAAACATCGCTTGAAACCAGCGGCGGTCAGTATCTCAAGATCGTGGCTGTCGATCCATTGTACGTATGTGCAAATCGAACTGAACATGTAATATTTAATTCCACCATTGTATTGAACATAACCAGCCATGGAATCGTAGTCTGGACAAATGAGAAAAGCACAATTGCACCACTAGATGGATTAAAACAGGTTTTCATTTTGGGAATGCGTCGAGTTGAGACGAAAACGTAATATGATTAATAACGAGGATAACACTTTCCGAATGAAGAGAGAAATTTATGAAAAATTACGATTTCCATTCGACTCTAGCAGGTTCTGATCGATTTTGATGAGAATTTGATTTTTGTTGTATGACCAATTATATGTATAGGTCAAATGTTCAAAAACAGTAATTTAAGGTCAAGATAACATCATTTTGAAACCGCCAATTTCGGAGGGTTAGTATCTTCGATGAGTTTTACAAACGTTAAACAGCGCATCATTTGATCAAATAATTTTGACGGAATATCGTCCAAGAATTATTTATGGTGAGTTTTCTCAAGTTAATATTCATGACTACAATAAAGTCTCAACAAATTCGCTAAAAACACGAACTCTGTTACTATTTTTTGAAAAATTAATTCTGCATAATTTTAAAACTTCAAAAATTACGGTTTCGGAATTATGCCGTTTGGACAGTAAGATCGATTTTCACCAAACCCCCACCAATTGTAAAATTGGTATTGTAAACAAAATGTAAGGGTGATACTTCAATGCTGATAGGTGGGACCGAAAAAGTAAACAATCGTCAAAGGGGCGATACTATCATTTTGTCAATTTCAATAGCAAACACAAATTTTAATTTAATAATTTCAAATACTTCATGAAGTTTTGGGTTTCGATCACTGAATCATGCAATCTAGGATGTAAAAAACACAATATTTCTTAAATAGGAAATAAAACCAAGTCTGGAAATATTCACTGTTGATTTTCTTTGAATGGTGTCACTGCTAGTACCGCTTTTTTCCAGAAAACGTTGATATTTAGGTCTCAGTCGCGTTGAAAATTTGAGTAAAGTATAAACTTCATTCCGATTCAAAAAAAAATTCGATTTTTTGGCTCCATACAATATACATAACCCCTTTAGGAAAATTCAGTTTTCCCACCACAATGCATTGATTGAGGAATTTAGATATTTTATTAACAGAGCATTAGCAATAATTCGTTTGTATGTCTATTTTATGGGCCACTTTTTCGCTTTCCCATTGATTTGGTTTGAGATTTCTAGCACTGATGTTGTCCTATGCTGATTTGAGCGATTCTCTGTGTCCTGCCACAATCCCATGTAGTATGTGTTATCAAAAACATCGCGAAGCATCAAGTTCTAAATGTTCTCAAACGATATAATATCCGAAGAGAGTGATAAGAGTTATAAGAAATGTCTCATCACACTGTTAGGTGGATTAAAAGCGTTTTATTGCTTAACTTTGACCATTTTTTAACTTTTTATTGTTCATGTATTTAATGGTCCATGCATGTCTGCTAACTAGTGGTGTCTCAGATGATTTCACAGTCAAAATCTTCCGTCGAGAGGAATTTTGGTCAAACATCTTTAGAACTGTCATTTTGTATTATTCCTAGATCAAAACTATATCAAAATATACGCAAGAAACAACAATGTGTGAGGTTGCCCAAACAAAATTGTGGGTTCTGGGTTGAGTGGTCGCTTAACGAGTAGTTACCTCAATAGTGTACTATCTTTGAAGTGCCTGCATAAATACACCTAGCTGAATACACCGATATTTTAAATACAACTCTCTTTAAATCCCATTTATAATTAGTAATACGAGAATAACAAAAAAATAAGAGTCTACGTAGACTTTTTCAAAGAGCCCCCCTCCCCCCTCGTAGACAAACGTAGACTTTTGCTAGACCCCCCCGTCCCCCCTATGAGTCTACGTGGTTTATGAACGGCCCCTAATGTATCGTCGGATTCATCGTCATCGTCGATAATTCATCGGTGGTTATCGCGATACATTTTGCGTTACTTTCCCGTTTATTGGAGTTGAAGTTGATACGGTTAGCTTTCAATTGTTTGAAAATAAATAACTATTAAATGACATGTTGTTGGCAGTTGAAAATCAATAGTATTGAACATTTTCTATGTACAGGGGGGTTCGACGATGTGTCAAAATGTAATCTTTTTTTCAACTTTTCGGGAGTGTTTTATATTGAAGGGAAAGTTATTAGCAGTTAAAAATCGATAGTTTTGGACATTTTCAATACACAAGGGGTTCGACGATTTGTCAAAATGGATTTTTTTCAACTTTTAGGGAAAGTTTATTATACTGAAGATGTTATTAATAGTTTTGGACATGTACCGTCGGTGCGTAAAAATAGAAATTTTTTCAACTTTTCGTGAACTTTTTATATTGAAGGGCAGGTTGTTGGCAGTTGAAAATCGATAGTTTTGGACATTTTCAATTCACAGGAGAATCCACCAGTGCACAGTGTTTCCAAAATGGCAAAAAGGTGAAAGAAGTTCTTTGAACCACGAAAAACATTTTTTAGCTATAGTGTCTTCAGCAAAGTTTATTTATATTTTTTGCATTTAAAAAGTATTAGTTAGGTGATTAATCCCTCTAAAGCTGAGAAGCAAGTTTTTGTTTGGTCATTTAAATGAAAATAAAAAAAAATTCTTTGGCAAAGTTGTTGAGAATATCTTTAGTATTAATTTCGCTGAAGAGACTATGTGTCTATCTGTCGATTCAATTATACGTTTGTGAAGATTTCTTTGATATACCCCACAAAATTGCTTATTTCAAAATACTTTTCCTGGTAATTTTGTAGAATTTCAAAATGTTCCAAGATTTCGTTCAACATAAGAAAATACAGAATTTTTGTAATGTTAGTTTATTTGTATCTCTTACAACTTAGAAGTTATCGAATGATTTAGTGTCCAAAAAGCAATGTTTTGGTATGGAAGCCACAAATTTCCGCAGGTATAGCTTCACCAAGACGAATCTGTAAAACAAACACTATATATACTGCAAAATAAACAAAAATAATACTACTGTACTGTAAGACCTCCTAAGGGAAATTTTTACTAAATAATAAGAACGGGTTATGAGGCTTTGTCGAGGGACTAAAGAAGATTATTTTAACCACTGCGGTTTATTAAAAAGAAAGGAAAAAAATATATTAGTCTTGGTGTTTGCGTTTCGACATCGTCTCTTCAGAACCAGAAAAAATATGTGCCGATTTAGTCAATGTCAATTCACCAAGGGGCTGATAAAAACGGGTCTTCACTGTATTCAAAAACGACTAAAACTCTATTATGAGGTCGTTCATAAATTACACTACATATTTGAGGGTAAAAGAAGGAAGCATGAAGCATCTTGTTACATAGTGGAGAGAAGAAACGGAGGAGGGGGCTAAAAGCTTCCCAACTAGAAAAAAAAATATACATTGGAAATATGTATATTCTCCTTTTTAAAATTCAAAATCTTCTAGTTTAAATTAAAATTATAATAAAATCTGTTAATCACCACACCACTTAAATGTGTAGTATAATTTGTGAATGGTCTAATAATAGTGGTTTAGTAGTTTTTTCAATATATGTCTTTGCGTGATAAAAATTACTAATTACACAATAGCTCAAAATTTGTTTTCTTCAAGGTCAAAACAATTTTGATCATACTATGTTGCGTTTCGGCTTCGCCTCATCAGAAACCGACACTAACGTATTGTCGGAATAGATTAGCGCCGGCTTGACGCAAATCCCTTAAAACTAAAACACACTATGTGTTTCAATCAAACGACTGATCAAACGTGATGTCCCGTTAGAGCAGAAGTTCTGTTTATGCCGATGAGACACAAGTGAAGCCGAAACTTGTCTTGGCTTAGCAGGCCTATGCGAAAGCACTATGCTATATTTCACCCTAAGGAGGAAAATTTGGTAAAAACCAAAATTTCTCACTAGGGTGAAAATTTGTTGGTATAAACCAGTCTTTGTACAGGAGGGCACAAATCCTTATTTCATACTATGTTGCGTTTCGGCTTCGCCTCATCAGAAACCGACACTAACGTATTGTCGGAATAGATTAGCGCCGGCTTGACGCAAATCCCTTAAAACTAAAACACACTATGTGTTTCAATCAAACGACTGATCAAACGTGATGTCCCGTTAGAGCAGAAGTTCTGTTTATGCCGATGAGACACAAGTGAAGCCGAAACTTGTCTTGGCTTAGCAGGCCTATGCGAAAGCACTATGCTATATTTCACCCTAAGGAGGAAAATTTGGTAAAAACCAAAATTTCTCACTAGGGTGAAAATTTGTTGGTATAAACCAGTCTTTGTACAGGAGGGCACAAATCCTTATTTCATACTATGTTGCGTTTCGGCTTCGCCTCATCAGAAACCGACACTAACGTATTGTCGGAATAGATTAGCGCCGGCTTGACGCAAATCCCTTAAAACTAAAACACACTATGTGTTTCAATCAAACGACTGATCAAACGTGATGTCCCGTTCGAGCAGAAGTTCTGTTTATGCCGATGAGACACAAGTGAAGCCGAAACTTGTCTTGGCTTAGCAGGCCTATGCGAAAGCACTATGCTATATTTCACCCTAAGGAGGAAAATTTGGTAAAAACCAAAATTTCTCACTAGGGTGAAAATTTGTTGGTAAAAATCAGTCTTTGTACAGGAGGGCACAAATCCTTATTTCATACTATGTTGCGTTTCGGCTTCGCCTCATCAGAAACCGACACTAACACATTGTCGGAATAGATTAGCGCCGGCTTGACGCAAATCCCTTAAAACTAAAACACACTATGTGTTTCAATCAAACGACTGATCAAACGTGATGTCCCGTTCGAGCAGAAGTTCTGTTTATGCCGATGAGACACAAGTGAAGCCGAAACTTGTCTTGGCTTAGCAGGCCTATGCGAAAGCACTATGCTATATATTAGTGCTTTCGCATAGGCCTGCTAAACCTAGACAAGTTTCGGCTTCACTTGTGTCTCATCGGCATAAACAGAACTTCTGCTCGAACGGGACATCACGTTTGATTGAAACACATAGTGTGTTTTAGTTTTAAGGGATTTGCGTCAAGCCGGCGCTAATCTATTCCGACAATGTGTTAGTGTCGGTTTCTGATGAGGCGAAGCCGAAACGCAACATAGTATGAAATAAGGATTTGTGCCCTCCTGTACAAAGACTGGTTTTTACCAACAAATTTTCACCCTAGTGAGAAATTTTGGTTTTTACCAAATTTTCCTCCTTAGGGTGAAATATAGCATAGTGCTTTCGCATAGGCCTGCTAAGCCAAGACAAGTTTCGGCTTCACTTGTGTCTCATCGGCATAAACAGAACTTCTGCTCGAACGGGACATCACGTTTGATCAGTCGTTTGATTGAAACACATAGTGTGTTTTAGTTTTAAGGGATTTGCGTCAAGCCGGCGCTAATCTATTCCGACAATGTGTTAGTGTCGGTTTCTGATGAGGCGAAGCCGAAACGCAACATAGTATGAAATAAGGATTTGTGCCCTCCTGTACAAAGACTGGTTTTTACCAACAAATTTTCACCCTAGTGAGAAATTTTGGTTTTTACCAAATTTTCCTCCTTAGGGTGAAATATAGCATAGTGCTTTCGCATAGGCCTGCTAAGCCAAGACAAGTTTCGGCTTCACTTGTGTCTCATCGGCATAAACAGAACTTCTGCTCTAACGGGACATCACGTTTGATCAGTCGTTTGATTGAAACACATAGTGTGTTTTAGTTTTAAGGGATTTGCGTCAAGCCGGCGCTAATCTATTCCGACAATACGTTAGTGTCGGTTTCTGATGAGGCGAAGCCGAAACGCAACATAGTATGAAATAAGGATTTGTGCCCTCCTGTACAAAGACTGGTTTATACCAACAAATTTTCACCCTAGTGAGAAATTTTGGTTTTTACCAAATTTTCCTCCTTAGGGTGAAATATAGCATAGTGCTTTCGCATAGGCCTGCTAAGCCAAGACAAGTTTCGGCTTCACTTGTGTCTCATCGGCATAAACAGAACTTCTGCTCTAACGGGACATCACGTTTGATCAGTCGTTTGATTGAAACACATAGTGTGTTTTAGTTTTAAGGGATTTGCGTCAAGCCGGCGCTAATCTATTCCGACAATACGTTAGTGTCGGTTTCTGATGAGGCGAAGCCGAAACGCAACATAGTATGAAATAAGGATTTGTGCCCTCCTGTACAAAGACTGGTTTATACCAACAAATTTTCACCCTAGTGAGAAATTTTGGTTTTTACCAAATTTTCCTCCTTAGGGTGAAATATAGCATAGTGCTTTCGCATAGGCCTGCTAAGCCAAGACAAGTTTCGGCTTCACTTGTGTCTCATCGGCATAAACAGAACTTCTGCTCTAACGGGACATCACGTTTGATCAGTCGTTTGATTGAAACACATAGTGTGTTTTAGTTTTAAGGGATTTGCGTCAAGCCGGCGCTAATCTATTCCGACAATACGTTAGTGTCGGTTTCTGATGAGGCGAAGCCGAAACGCAACATAGTATGAAATAAGGATTTGTGCCCTCCTGTACAAAGACTGGTTTATACCAACAAATCTTCACCCTAGTGAGAAATTTTGGTTTTTACCAAATTTTCCTCCTTAGGGTGAAATATAGCATAATTTTGATCACCTTTTTGCCGCACTGTGCACCTGGGACTCTTCTGTGCACCAACTTATTCGAAAAATAAAAAAAAATATTCCATTTTGACACATCTTCGGACCCTTCTGCGTATTTAAAATCTCCAAAATTATTGATTTTCAACTGCCATCAACTTTCCCTTCAGTATAATACACTTTCCCGAAAAGTTGAAAAAAAAAATCACTTTGACGCATCGTCGGACTCCGCTGTGCATAGAAAATGTCCAAAACTATTGATTTTCAACTGCCAACAACATGTCCTTCAATAGGTATTTATTTCTAAACAACTGAAAGTTAACCGCATCAACTTCAACTCCAATAAACGGGAAAGTAACGCAAAATGTATCGCGATAACCGATGAACCGACGATGACGATGAATACGACGATATAATTATCGACGATGACGATGAAGGCGACGATACATTATCGTTAACGGAGTTTTCGATGACGATACATTATCGTTAACGAGTAACGCCGAAAAATTTTCGCGAAAAATGTATCGTATTAACAACCCTGCTCCAGACAAGTTATATTCAAACTCAATGGGATCTTTTTTCTGGAGAACGATATCACAGAACATTTCGCCGGATTCAGAATCATTCGGTTGTTTTCACACCATCTACTGAAAGTGTCAAATTGCTGCTGCAAATAAAGTGCGTCCGTTCGGCTCTTAATTCTGTTGAAAATTTTTAGGTCATCTGCATACGACAACCGTGGCCCTTTCAGCTGATAGTTTACATCGTTCAAATAGAGAGTGAATATCAATGGACCGAGATGACTTCCTTGCGGAATACCAGACGTTGCGGAAACAGTTTGGAGTATGCATCACCTATGTTCACACTGAGTTGACGGCCAGCGAGATAGGATTGGTACCATCGCAGGAGTGATCCACTGAAGCCAAGTTTTTCCAATTTAGCGATTGCGATATCGTGATTGATTTTGTCGAAAGCTGCAGATTAGAGATGCACCGAATATTCGGTCGACCGAATATTCGGGCCGAACACCAGCCGATTTTGATTTAAGCCGAATATACGGTACGCCGAATAATAAAAACCGATTTTCGGCCGAATATGATAAGTAATGGTCTAATATTCATGAAATATTTAAAAGAAACGAAATAAAAGAAAATACATAGGTATGTACAAAATACTAGAGATGCAACGAATATTCGGTCGACCGAATATTCGGGCCGAATACCGACCGATTTTAATTTAAGCCGAATATACAGTACGCCGAATAATTAAACATTAAATATTCGGTATTCGGCTGAAAGCCGAATAGTACTATTCGGTGCATCTCTACTGCAGATAAGTCAGTATATATGGGGGTTATTCTGACGGTCACTTTCGGTGAGGTGACACAAATCTCACGTGACTAAGGTGATCGGAAATTTTCAAGTCATCTCACTTAAAGTGAGAGATGTCACCAAGGTGACAAATTTTGTCACATCAGGTGACGAAGGGAATATGGAAAGTGACTAATGGGGGTGACTTTTGGAATAAGAAAAAACGATGCAACTGAGGTGAGGCGGTTGATAATTTGAATTTTGATTGTCGATTTTATTTTTTACATTTTAGCAACTCTGTAAATCTGTTGGAAATTGGTAATGAAGTATGAGTTTCTATAATTTTATTAACGATTGAAATTAATTTAACCAGTTTTTTGTGACTCTGATGAAATATTTTTGAGATTGGAGCGACTAATGGAACTATCTGCTGCACAGCGATTTTTTGATTAATATTTGCATCAGAGGGAATGTGTTAAAGGTTTGGAGTTATCCTCCTCCGCTATATTATTCTGAGCTACGATAACGACCATAAAAGCATTGATGAAATAAAAGGTGGCTACAACATAGCTGTTGGTTTTGTAGAAGTAATAATAGTCAAACAAAAAATCATTTTTATTAGGCACGACTTGTGTGACAAATTTGCTTTTGGATAACATTTTGGGATGTGGAGGATGGTACAAACAAGGGGAAGTAAGGAAAGTGACAGTTTCAGGATACGCTTTGTTTGCACTCCTGTTCGTCTGTGGATAGTATTTTCCAGTTAAAAAAATAACTTATGATTTCAATTTTCACAATGTGATTGGATAAGACCAAATAAACATAGAAGCTTTTTCATTTTGCAACATATATTTTATATAGGCCATCAATCAATATAGATGATTGGGAATGCGCCTCTACTTGGTATTGAAAGTCAATTGAAGAGATGTTTTGATGATCTAAAAGCATGTTTAATTACGCCATAGATCAACTTTTAAGAGTATGTAGCTCCAGGGGAAAACAAGCTCATCGTTACATGTAAGTTCTTATTCGTTACATGTTAGATGTTGGTTATTTGTGTTACTGTTTGTGGGTTCGCGCCTACTCTCATCCCCCGGGGATAGTCGTTGCGAGTCCGGAAGGGGCCTGCTTAATTCCCTTCGCTTGGTATTGACGTTCTGGGGTGGGAATGGAAAGCCTCTTTTTGATCTTAGGGTATCGGGCACATAATTTGTTGTAAGAAGGTTTTCGGATCTGGTTTAAGGTTCAAGTTCGTACCTAAAGTTCTGGATTTATCCGCTTACTTCTGTTAATGAGTGGTTGTTTTCACGCGGAGTTATTTAGTGATAGAAGTAGATTGACGTTACGTATTCTGCTGCGGTGGGCCGTCGAGGCGCGCGATTGTCTTTTATGTTTAGAGTGTTAAGCTAAGATTGCCCGACACACGGCCTATGTAGCCCGCGATGACGGCCTGTTGTCTCTTTCAAGGATCAGAACTAGGTTTGATTAGGGCGAGCCAGATAAATTCTAAGTTGCTCCTTATATAGTTCACCGGCAACTTAAGTCTATGATAGCTAGTCTATGAAATTATTTTGTTATATAAGCATGCATGAAATATATTTTTCATATTCTACTATTGATTCAGAAGTTCAAAAATCGGGGGGGGGGGGGGTTCTATGGAGTGTTTTTATGAAGATCTACGACCGATTAAGTAAATAGATATTTTATTTCAGACATTCTATATTGACGGCGCCAGTGGTTGAATGATAAGCGTGACCGTCACTCATTCCAGTTGGCCTGGGTTCAATTCTAGCCGAGGTCGTTGAAATTTTTCTGAGGTGAAAAAATCTGTGGTCACGTCTTCCTTCGGAAGGGAAGTAAAGCCATTGGTTCCCGGTCCATGAAATTGGTGGATCCGATATTCTAGTCCAGGTAGTGGAATGACCTCTCTGGCGTCGGTAAAGAAGAAGTATATCCAACTTCTATACTCTACTAACAAAAATATCCTCCTCCCGTGATACTTGTGGAGTGCGCAGTAGTATATACGGCCTCTAGCAAAAGCAAGTATCAGACTAACAGTTCCTTCCCTTTCCTTCCGCGATCTACGTTCGGGCCTGGCCGGCGCCGGTATTGATCAGAAACACTTTAGGATTAGCAGGAGCTGCACATTGAAAGATGTTTCGCTAAACCCAAGCATAATTATCTACTGATTCCCTGTGCAACTTCAACTAGTCCCGATCGATAACGGAGTAGCAGCCAGGGGTGGTCGCACAAGCTCAAGCTTCAAGCTAACAACATTTTATTTCAGACATTCTATATTGACTGACTGAATATTTTACGCTTATAATTTAAATATTGAGTTTTGGAGGAACTGAAACGATTTGAACAGTTGTTAACATTTAGTAAATATATGGTGGGCTCTCCTCACCCATTGGGATTGCATTTTACTACAATTGCGATCAATTACAGTGGCCCAGTACGATAATTGAGGAAATTACGTTAAATCTGGTGCTTCTAGGTTTATGTCGTTTTCGAATCATCCTTTCGCATAATTGGGTGCAGCGAGCTCTAGCGTGTGTTTGCTGAAAACAATTTCATGCACTCACTATATTTCTTGGCGAATAGGATTTTCTGGCAGGAAATTTTTTAGAATGGTGGATAAATTGGTTTCTGAGATTTCGTGGTGGCCGCGTTAGAACTTTGCACGCATGCACGCATTTTCAAAATACCTTTATAAAAAAATTGTGATAAGAATGTGTAATCCCGATTGAGCTTCATTGCATTGTAAATGCTATAATAAGGGGCAGATTAGTGCAAATATATAATCATGGGTGAATGAAGAACAGTGAGTCTAATGATGTAAGGTATGAAAACTATGCTCAATGGAACTATTCAAGTCAGTCTTGGATCACATACATTTGGAGCAACATCAGATGTTGCTTCAAGATGTTCTCAACCCTGATTTGGCAGCTGTCACACCGCCACCCACGTTACGGCTTGGTAAGGATAGACTGGTGTCGCAAGGGATCAAGTAAGGCTGTCTGTCGTATTCTTGATGGTCACATCATTACCGTTTCTGCATTAAAATAGGCAGACGGCCTTTGTTGATTTTAAAATTAGGGAATATGTATGAATTGACATATAATGTCTTTTTTGCTTCAGATAGTTGATATTTACGCCACCAGAGTTCCAAAGAAAACGGCGGATTCAATGACAGAGATATCGATTCTATGAGACGATCGACTGACGTTGTCAAAATAGCAGAAGAGATGTTGCAGCAGCTACAACATAGTATGTAAGTTTTAAAAGAGGAAGTGAGATACTACCCCTGAAATGTAATCTGTAAGTAGCACTAACATACATTATTATTCCAGCTCAAACAGTTCAGGGACTGTACAGGATGGCGCTAGGCATGTGACCTTCGACTGGCATGGTCCATTCTCATTGGTTCGATTGTTTTCACGGCTGGTTGGTAGACGTGTGCTTCTACTTACAAATGGATACATCTTTTCCCTTGTATGGAGGGATATGAAGATCCTGTTGGTTATTGACTTTGACCTTGGGTACGGGTTAGTTCGGGAAAGGAGTACAGGAGTGGCACCTAAAATAGTCAATTATTCAGAACTTTTTTATGATCATTTAGCTCGACCAAGCACAACGGCTCTTAGAAATGGTAAGTAACCCTTTCGGGTCGATGCGGTCTGTTTAAGTCGAACCAGATCGACATTCGTTTCGAGAAAAATTTATATGGAATCGTGGATAAATATTTATCATGACCTTTATGGGCAGAGATTCTTTTTGTGAAACCCTAAAAGAACTTTTCCCGTCTGGCTACTCAGCATAATGATGATAGAAAAAGTTGAGGATAGTAACAAATATGAATATGGACTGCAACAAAGATGACATCCACACATCGTCGCTGTTGTGCTATCTTATGACAAGCGCCATTTAGCACATTTCGAGAAAAACGATTTTTAAAGTTTGAGATTGAATATTTTGAAACTTATAAATGGTAAAAACAATTCAAAGAAGACAATTAATGCTTCAATCTATTCTGTATTAAACTCTCAAACATCATAAAGTTCAGTTGACTATGTTGCGAGTTTTCACTATAAATGTAAACAAAAGTCGCACTCACACGTGTCGTAGGTGTGTATTGATGGCAAAATTTGTATGGCGTGTCATAATTGTGCATGGAAAATTTTCCATAGAAAAAAAGCATCAATTATTAACTTTTATTAATATCTTCGGCTTTATTCGGCCTAGAAAAAATCGATGAGATGCATTTTGAAGGAAATTGAGCAAGCAATCTAGAAAAAATAGTAATTTTTAATTACAGTGTTGCCAAACATGAAATATTGCCAATTTAAAAGTAAAACTGCATATTTCTCGCAATACATGTATTTTTATTTTAAAAATTATTATGCCATTGTGTTCCTCAGACATTTTTACATATAAAAGCATCTAAAACTTCTACATTACTTAAGCGAATCCCAAGATACAGTGATTTAAAGCAAAAAACTGACAATTTCTCATTACTTTTTTCGCTATACCTCAGTAACCAAGCAAAATTTCAAAATTCTGAAAACGCCATTTTGTAGAGAATTTTCAGATTATGTTGCATATCTAACTCAGTTTACCCCAAAATGGCGTTTGTCATAAGATAGCACAACAGCGACGACATAGGCATGTGTGCCTATGTGTGGTTGTGCATAGGAGCAATGTATCCCTGAGCAACACGAAAGGACAAACTCTGAGCCGCCATAACGCTCATGGGAAGGCGGGTGCACAGTTCTAGATGCACAGAGCGCTGCACACACTGACATGTGCAACGGTGAGCCGAAAGGTGTACATTTAATGTACATAGATTGCAAAAATACTTTATTGAGACAGCCCGATTGCACACTGATAAATAACAATAACATTAGTGCAAATGTATAAAAAATATTGTGCAATGATTATGGTTACTTAGGTTTCTTGCTATGTTCCGTGCTTGCCATAGAGATAGAAAGTACATGTAATTGCTTAGTGGGAACGCAAATCTCTGTACTGTAAGTATATCTTTGTTAACATATATCAGTGGCTACAACTTTTTCGTTTTGCATATTTTACTTAAGGTGAAGCGATACCAAAATTACAACAATGGTTCGGTTATGTTCGGCTTACGTTACAACATCTGTGTCCAGTAGAGTGGGACACGATTATATGAAAAAAATAAAATTCTGCTCCGAGTAACTTTTTAGGTCCCATTTGGCTCCCAGAACAACTCTGCAAATTTTGAGCTCGATCGGTGAAACTATATTTTTGCGCCCACGGTTTAAAGTTTACATGAGATTTCGTATAGGGAAATCATCTTTTGCAAAATAAATCTTCCAAAAGTCTCCCGTTACCTCCTAAAAATAAATAGATGTCTGATCTTTGTAGGAAATTTGTCAAGGAATTAAAGCCTCGAAGACTGTGAAACGATTTGACGCTCGTGAAAAAAGTTATTAAGCAAAAAACGACTGATGCTCTGGAGATTGTTGAAAATTTCAATTTTCATAGCATCACTGCTACTGATGGTCGAATTATATACAAAAATTTTAACTTTCACTTATTATGTACAAAAAAGCCTCAATTCATCCTTCAAAACTCTTGTGAAGTGACCAAACGGTACAGATAATTGATTTCAACACACCAAGAGAAGATCAAAACAAAATTGTATATAATTGGACAACCAACAGCAGTGGTGCTAGAAAAAATGAATGTTTAATCAATCGTCAGATCATCGATCGGTTTCTGCTTAATTACTTTTTTCTCGACCATCAGATCGTTTCGTGGTCTTCGAGACTTTGTTTCTTTGTTAAATTTTCTGTAAAAGCCACATATTGATTTATTTTTTGGAAGCAATGGGCTACTTCTGGAGGAATTGTTTTGTGAAAGTTAACTTTCCCATACAAAATCCCATGTAAACTTTAAACAGTAGGCGCAAAAATATAGTTTCAGATATCGAGCTAAGAATTTGCACAGTTGTTCTAGGACCGAAATGGTACCTAAAAAGTTGCTCGGAGCAGGAATCTAATTTTTGTCCCACCCTAGTGTCCAGCTAGAGCGTGCTATACCGGTAGGAGATGGGATGCACACAAGTGTATCAAGCGGAAATTAGCTGGCTGATTTTTTACCGCGTGTTTAATTTGTTTTGAAAAACAAAAACCTTTCACGGAATTTTGATTCGTTTAGGAAATTTGTACCTACATATATATTACTTTATTCCCCACATTTCCTAATCTTATAATCAACAAAGGCTGTGTGCCAATTCTAATGCAGAAACGCTAATGATGTGACCATTAAGAATACGTCAGACAACGAAGTGAAAACTGCCAAATAGGAGTTGAGGACAGCTTGAAGCAACATCTGATGTTCCTCCAAATGTATGTGATCCAAAACTAACTTGGATGCCTCCATTGAACCTAGCTTGCATAGCTTACTTAACTAGTCTCACTTTTCTCCTTTCACCCACGAAAACAGCTTAGCAGCCATCATTTAATAAAACATGTTTAAGTTTGCAGGTACACATGCTAAATGTATTGGAACTTTTCGGTGTTTGCTGGAATGGAACAATAAAATAAAATTCAAATCGTGTATAAAAATTCTTCTGAAGATGAAAAATTTGAATGAAAAGTTTTTGCGAAAAATGCATTTTCCCCTTAAATTGTTGTTCTGAACCACTGTCCATTGTATAAGGATTATGGTTGATGGGCCTACTGCAATAGGTAGTAGTACCACAACATTATCAGCATAAATTATGATTTAGGAACACCTTATCTAATAAAAATCATTGCTGTTTCCACTAAATTTAAAATTTGTTTTCAATAGGGAATGCGCCAACGTATAATAAATGGCTAAAATAATGACCCCAGAATATTGATCTAAATTTAAATGTATGATCAAATTCAAAACCAATTGCTTTAAACTAGCAATCGCTCACAATCATAGATCACGACCTAGATTAGAGTGGTTCTTTATTCACAATTGATGAAAATAGGACATTATTATACGGTTCTAGCTAAACTTTTTTTGGTTTCACCAAAAAAAATCTGTCTGTCGTTCGCCATAACAGAACAGACGGTGTTTTCCCGACGAAATAACAGATCCCCAATCAATAGATTTCTCAAGCAGCAAAACTGTCCAAATAAAAAAAATATACACAAAATTTAACCCATATAGTCCAACGATTCCACATATTTATTTCATGGACTTGTTGACTTTTCTCGGTGAAAATGAAAACTCCAAATTTTCCCATCATCACACGTAACGTTTCGGCTTACTGCTCTTGAGCCATCGTCGGACGCCTACAAACATTTATTTAGCATTAACGTTAACATCAAATTTAGATTCCACATATTGTTTGGATGATACCCTGAAGTCTGAACAGGTTGTTAGGTTCTTAAATCACACGATGTTTATTAGGGCGTGCACCCATTCAATGGCACCCCGTGTTCAATCACTCTACCAAATAGAATTTGGGCTGGATGAGATCGAACTATCGTCGTAGAATCCATCCCGGATGATGGATGTCAGGCTAACGACCACATTATAATTACTATAGTAACATCAAAGCAAAAAAGTACTGATTAGGTGTTGAATGATAACTTTTAATGTGTAGTTATTACATATCATCCTAGTGTACATGGAACTGCGAATGAAATAAGATTTATATATACGTAAGAACGCAGAAAAATCTGTTTTCGAATTTCTGTGTCCAATGAAACAGCAACTACGAAACCTGGCATCCGAAAAAGGACTTCATGGTAGAGTAGATTAGTCATAACATTATTATTAAGCTTATTCTGCATTACGACGGATCACTTTTCGAACGAATGTGATTTGCATTCTCAATATAACGACACGAGTCGGATTCGATCGAACCGCATTCGTTTGAAAAATCAAACCGTCTCAATACACAATAAGCTTGTTTAACTTTATACTTTTTAACAATTCATGCCGTCTTTTGATAATGCTACCAGTGCTTTTTACAAATACAAACTTATTAGTGAGCGTTTCCGTATTAGTTTTTTAAATTAACAAAACTACTACAAATAGTTGTAATGTGTTATGAAATTGCTTGAAAAAGCAACAAATACGACGAATACCAAACAATCATAATATAAACAGACAACGATTCGATTTAATGTTTTTTTTCATCGTCGTCATCTCTCATTTTTTCTTCACTTTGCTGTCACCTGGAACGACTAGCAGAATGCGGTGACACACCAGAATAGCGTGACAGAGAGTCGCGTGAGTGACTCGTCTCACCTTAGGTGACTTCGGTGATCGCGCGAGTGAGAAAAAGTGTCACCTCACCTAAAGTGACTGTTCGGAATAACCCCCATAACAGATAATTTTCTCTCCCTGCCATCTTTGTCTACCCTCCCTCCCCTGACTCTTATACCCAGAAGTAACACCCCTACCCCCCCAATATCATCACGAAGCATTTAGCTCTTCTTGTCTCTTCTAGTTTTAACTATTATATTATACAATCTCGTTGAAAATTCCCAACTCTACTACCCACAAAAATAACAATAATTACGAATCTTTACAAAATTCAATCATGCCCTCTAGTTATTCCTACTTTTAAGATAGTCGTAAAAAATTGTCCCCCTTAGTTAAACATTATTTGCTCCAATAATCTCACTGATAAAAATGTCAAACCATATTGCCACAAAAACTAAATGACCCCCTAATCTTACGAAAATAATATTATCCCCTTGTGTAGATATATAAGATAGCTATAAAATCGCATTAGTTTTATTTTAAAAAAAATCAATATGTAATCCCCTAGTTTTAAGAAATTTAAAATGTAAAACAAAACAAAATTGGCACCTTTAAGCTAACGCAACGTGCCTTATCAAATAAACGATTTGAATAAAAAAAAACCCATAACATCAGCTTGTTGATTCGCATCGAACCCTTCGGACACAAAAGAGGTTAGAGATAGAAGATTCGTCGACGTCGATCGATTCTGCATGAATCCGTGTTGGTCTTTAGAAATATATTCTTTACAGTGAAAAAAACACTGACTCCACCCCGACTAACTCAAAGAGCTTGGAAATGGCACAGAGAGCAGAAATTCCTCTATAACTGTCAATGTTCCTCTTATCACCTTTTTTGTGGACAGGAAAGATGAAAGCTGCTTTCCACAATTGAGGAAAAATCGCGGTTGTCATTGTCCATTGAAAAACACCGAGGCAGTGGATTGCACTGGATTTGGATTTTTTAGCAGAACAGGCAAAAAATAAAACGTTTTACGAACTAAACAATTTAGACCACCATTATGGCACGTAAAAAGCTGGATAGTGCCAAAGAGAATAGGGAAAGAGACGAAGAGTGAAAATCAGTCAAAACGGCAACACTCCCTTTATGATGATTTCAACACTAGAATTTTGGCAACCGCTTCTACAGGCAGCACTTTAAATGACTCCTATTATATTTTGAAAACAAACCGTATGTCGATCGATGGATTTGTTTATCAAACGATGTGCATTTCGAAACAAAGAGATGAAATAATTCTAAAGCTTATTTTTACTCATACATATACTCTAGAATGCACCTTACAATCACGATTGAACTAAATTCTGAGAAAATTCAAATTTCTTTTTTGATAGAAGTACAATACTTATCTCCTCCAACTCAGGCATGAGTAATGTTTATTTACATTGCACGATTGGTCTGCTCAATAAGGTATTTTTGGCTTCACACTATTCGTCTCTTTCCCTATTCTCTTTGGATAGTGCGACTAGTTCAAAGGGAGTGTGAAGAAGAAGAACTACAGTTATCCACTAAAATGCTTAAACCCCTTTATCGATGAAAGAGACGAAACGCGTAGGATTCGACACGATCATATTCCTTATGGTATCGTCTGTGTTGCCTTCTCGACGTCCTGTGAGAATTACCATTATTCGTCATTTACATAGGGCCAACATGCATATTGGTCAACAAGCTTTACATGCTGTTGTGAGACAACAGTTTTGGCCTCTTCTAACGAAAAATACTGTTACCGTGCCAACCCAAAGATAGCGACACAGTTAATGGGAGACTTGCCGGAATACAGAGTTCAACCTGACCTGCGTATCGATTCGTCAATGTCGGAATACATTTTGCCGGACCGTTTACGCTGGAAGCGGTAGTGGCTGTAAGTAAACGTGCAAAGACCAAAGGGTACGTTTGTGTTTTTGTTTGTATGGCCATACGTGCTATGCATTTGGAAGCAGTATCAAATTTGTCGACGGATGCATTCTTGGCCGCTCTTGAGTGCTCTGTTTTGTTGGCGCGAACTTGTAAAATTTGCCATCCCTTTCCGATCCAAGATGCACCAGAAGAAGTTGAATGGACTTTGCGTAGCGCTAAACATTGATTGGTTCTTTATTCCTCCTCGTAGTCTCCCCTTCGGAGGAATATGGGAGGTCGGTGAAATGAAAGTGAAGTCGGTCGAATTCCACCTGCGACCGATTCTAGCATATCACAAACTGTCGAACAAAGATTTGTCTCAGTATTGGCACAAATTGAGGCCACTTTAAATTCGCGTCCTTTGGTTCCATCTTCGGACGATCCAAATGATCTTACAGCTATTATTATTTTTTAATAGGCAGAGAGTTTTAACCGCTGCTTGAACCGTCGTACGATCACGTCAAATTAGGAAGGTAGCGTCAAATTAGGAAGAAGCAGACGTATTGGCACACCTGGTCAACAGATTTTCTCCAATAATTTCAAAGACGACACGTCGACCACACTCAATGTTGGTGCCTTACTGCTTGTTGTGGATGATAATTTTTCTCCTCTTCAGTAGAACCTTGCGCGTATCATAGAGTTGCACCCAGGGAAGGATGCACACGTAAGAGTGGTAAAGTGATCATCAAGAATACCTTAATTGACCCCCTTCGGTTAGCGAAAAAACTGCTTTTTTCGTTTTCAAGAATAACGACTTTTCGAGGCTTTCCCTGAATTATTTAAACCATTATTAATTGTGAAAGAAGGAAATCACATTTGATATGCTAAAAATGATTTAATCATGCCAAAACCATACTTAAAAACCCATCGAAACTGTGAATATTGCTTTTGTGGAAAACATCTTGTTTATCATCAACTGTCGCGTAAACCAGCACTATGTGTTAACTGGACAAAAAATCTGAACTAATTCTTCCAAAGATAAAAATGTTTTAGAAAATTCAGTTTTGTTCATTTCACACGTATACTAACAAGGTTTCCTTTTATATACACACTCTACCAGTGTGTACTGTATCTAAGAACTATAAATAAAAGCTTTTCAACGCCATAGTTTAATTCTAAAAACTTATAAATGTATTCCTCACCGGACGAGTTGAGAACCATTGCATCTAATCATAATCGAAGTGAAAATAAAAACGTGAGAACAAAAACACCAGTTTTAATAAAATATGCAAACCTCTTTGTAAACGCCCCACGAGGGCGGAAAAATAGGTTGCACCTATAATACAAAAATATCAAATTCCAACATCATTGCAGCACACACTATAAAATGGTTAACAATTAGCGTCACAGTAACTTACCTTTGTCCTCTATAACATTGTGACTTAGATCGATTGAGCATAGAGCCGGATTTGAATTTGATATCACAGCAACAGCAAGCTTATGAATAAAGTCGGATCTAAATATACAATGCGAATATTACTTCTCTAGACTGTTATTTGCTTACTAATTTCTCACCTCAACCCAAGCGCCTCGAGATGCAATTCCTCCAACCACATGGAGCGCTTCAAAACGTGCAGAAGTCTTTCGAAAGTTTCTGTGGATAGGCGCGTGTTGGTAATTTTTAGTCCACGGAAGAATGTATTATATTCCAAAGCTGAAACGATTGCCATAAGATCCTTCTGTTCAAGGTGATCAAAATCTCGCAGATTAAGTATGCGATTGTCATGCGATAAATATATGGTGTCAATATCCCAAGCGACCTCTTCTCGATACTGTACAGTATGAAAGTCGCACATGCAAGCGTATTGCATGCTAAACCCACCGCACGGACCAACATTACGAGGATCGGATGGACGTAGTTCATCGGAAAATATTGTCGCACGCTCGATTGGGTTTACTTCAAGCTGGAACACATTAACGAACGAAGTTAATGACTAACTTATCTTAAATATCGTGCAAAGCAGCCTCACCTTTCTAATAATGTATCTAAGTGGCACAGTTGGAAATATCTGTTTCACAGCAGACAACAAATCCGTCAAAATGACATCCGCATTCTGAAAGAAACGCAAGTTTCAATAACATGATAAATAAATGATTTGTGATCGTATTTACAGAACTAAAGTTTCCCGCGTCTCCGATAGTTGAAAATGTATATGTTTTGTCATTTGTTGTTATTGAGAAATGGGTGGGTCTTTTGCTCTCGATCGACTGTATATCTAGATAATGAAAATGACAATCAATCTGAAACAGAACAAAAAATATGTGGTTTAATGATATTTATAAATTATGCAAATTCGCGCCTCTAATGTGACTCAATGTTTACTTACCCGCGTAGGTACCTTTGCTGTCAGCAAATAGACGCGAACTGGGGTAAAAACCTATAAATTATATTGGATTAGTGGAATGCGTATTTAAAAAAACACTTATCTTACCAATACTCTATTTTCAGTTTTATCACTTTTTGTTTCCAACTTAACCATATACTTCACCAAAATTTTGGTGTGTCGTCCCAAGAGCGTTTTTACACTTTCTGAAACAACAATAAAGGTAGAATTCAGACGGTATAAAGGTTATTAGATTGCACCGGTAATGTTTTTATTGTCTCCAAGATGCATTAGTATTAATACTTGAGATAAATATTTCCCAGCATATTCAAGACTAAATTCAGTTCGATCGCTTTTTCTGCGTAACATTGTGATTTCAAAGATAAAGGGTAATGTAGACTGAATTCATATACAGGTACTAAATGCAGTGTGGATATTTTCCTAATAATCACCAACCATACCAAATATTATCAGCTGAAACATACTGATAAGGGGTGCACAAGTGTAAGCGCGGTTTATGTTAGTATTTATATGTACAGGTACCTACAGTACGAATTCATTTGCATTCATCCAATTACAAAGGGTGATGGCGACTTAACCCTATCCCGCGAACGCCATTTTCCGAAATTTAAAATAGAAATTATTTTTGATCTAAAGTTTAAACTCCACTTCTTTACCTGCAATATTAAATCTAACAGTACGATAAATGTGCTTAAAAAGCTAAGCGTGGGTGAAGAAATCGGCCTTAGCCTATTATGCAGAAATCTGAACCCGTAAAGTGCTTTTTACGCGTTTGTTATAGGGTAGCTGACCCAATAGTTGTGATAGCTGGTATAGTTGTGATAGTGATGACGATTCGTTGTTTTGGTCAAAATTTAAATAAATTTGGATAACTTTAAGGCAAGTACAGTAGGATTCCATTTTCGGCAACATTTTTTTCAGTTGTCAAAACCGGAACCGTGCCAAAAATGGAACCTTATTATCAAAGTTTGGATTTTCAATTCACGACTTCAAAAATGTTTCAAGTATATTAAAACAAATGTGAAATGGAACGAGTTAAAAATTCAATTTTATTCATGTTTTTATCAAATTTAGTCGTCATCCAGTACAATTCTCACAATCTTCGCACACCTCTCGAGTGCAATGACACTAGCGCGACTGCCGGAAGTTTAAAGATATTTAGATTTGAAGAAAACCAGTGTTGTTGCAAAAACCACTTGCAACTGTCCAAACAAAAGTGATTGAAACATCAGTGCTACGGTAAAAATGTGCTCCAATGAAAGTTCCAAAAATCTCTAAAACAATGCATTTGCGAGAAATTAACACATCAAAAGATAATATAAGCAACCCGATTTTTCAAGAGCCACCCTACCTCAAATTTAAAAAAAAAATCATAACAAATTAATCATTACAGATAGCCAAGTTTATTCAGCAAACATGCTTCAACTTATTTGTGTTGTTATATTGTAGGGCATTGCGCAGGTAAACCTCACACATCTAAACAGTCGATACTTTGAACATCCTAACCACAAGGACCACTCCAATTCCACTCATTTGAAAAAAAAAATCGCCAAAGAACTAACAAATTTGCCAAAGATATCGTAAAGCTAAAACAAACATTCTGGGGGCCATCAGTTTTGTATTCCTAAATACGGTTTTGGGACGCACTATGGTCAGCTTTCGATATGTAGGGGACGGTGGAGAGTTGTGAACATAGCTTTGTTTTCCGGGCATAACTATCATAAACATTGGTAGATTTTCGAAATTTGACCTAGTATTTGCAAAGGACACCCTTAATACATCCACAGGCTGAATCAATTTAAAATAATCGTTTTCTTCTGGGAGATATGGCAGAATGCGTGAAATGCGTGGAATCGGCATTTTTAGTTTAGTAGGGAGTTGTGATCCATCTCAAAAAGTACAATATAGCTGTAAGCTCAAAGGCGTACTATCTGTTTTTAAACCGTACTAACTTTAAAACCGGCCTAAAATATTTGGTAAGCTTTAACCAAACGATGCTGTCATTTATATGGCTGCGTTCTGATCTGCGATACATGACAATGTTAAAAAACAACAAATTCAAGTCAAAGAAAATGAGTAAATTAAAAAACATAATGAATTGTTTTTTTATTCCGATATTTTCTTGCAGTAAAATAGCTATTCTTCGTCAGGTATCTCGCTTCATAACTTGTGAGAACAATTTTGTCAACATGTAGCCAACATGTAGCCGATATGTTTTAACGTGTTGGATAGTTGATAGTTGACCGATGATGTACAGTATTTTGTAGTGACATAATATTCAATACACAAAAGAAAATAAATTGGTATACTTATGCTTGTTTTCATTCAGTTTGAATACGCGCTTGTCGCGTTTAAGGTGGTTGAATCATCGGTTGTAACTGGTGCCATGATAGTTATTTTAAACTTTGATTGAAAAATTGGTTGAAATATTTCAATTTGAATTCAAAATGAACTGTGAATGTCATTCTAATTGAACACGATACCTGTCGATGTAGGGAGAATATTTATATTCGTTTAAAGCAAATTTTCACAAGTTTGGAATAAATTTCAATTATAAACAAAGGTTAGATCACACTCCGCGAATTAAAATTGTGCACGTTTTTTCAGCGGGGCTTAAATAAAAAGTAAACAAAGGTCAAACAAAAAATTAAACTTTGACAGAATGATCATTTTAAATGCACAAGTGCTATATATAGTGCTAGACAGAGAATATAGATATACTTCATGCATCAATGCAGATTGAAACTATTTTATTTGTTTACAAAACTTCTACGATTTTATGAATAAAATAAATAAATAATATATATATATATATATATATATATATATATATATATATATATATATATATATATATATATATATATATATATATATATATATATATATATATATATATATATATATATATATATATATATATATATATATATATATATATATATATATATATATATATATATATATATATATATATATATATATACATATATATACATACATATACATATATATACAGGGTGTTTGGTTCATGGTTAAGAATCTCTCGGGGGTGATAGAGTGCCATATTTGGAGAAAAAATTGTTCTCAACCGTTACAGAATTATTGAACTTTTTGTGTAAAAAACTTATTTGTCTTAAAATACCTCTAACTTTAAAAGTATACTTTGTATTTCAAATGTTTTAGTTCCATTCGAAAGGTGAGAAAATTTCGCATTGAATGATGCCCTCACATGTTTCAGCTAATGAGTTTAAGTAGCCTTTTCAAAGTAATTTATTGAAAATTAAACAATTTTAAACGATTTTTCGTTCATTTCTTGAAAATCCTAATAGTTAACCTTATCATTTTAATAATTCAGATTGTTAGTCTTGATGAGCTGCTTAATTCGTTCTTTGTCATGATACTTACCTTTTCTTATTTTCATGATTTTGGGTTATTCAACTTGGATATTTTTATCTAATTTTCACTAGTACCAGCTCTAATTGAAAAATTATGGCACTCATTGTACTTTTTTTCTTTGTATTCGAAAGCCAGGAAAATTTTACAGTGAAAAATGTATTAATACCTTTCAGTTAAGTGAATTTAGTATTCTTTTAAAAGTAAATTAGTTTAAAGTTAGTGCTATTATTAGCATTTTCGTTAATTTTCTTAAAATAGTAAATAATAAACATCACCATTATTATCATGGAAATAATGCATCTCAGCAAGTTCTACAGTTCTTTCTTTGACTCCATTCAATTATCTCTTTTGGTTTCGACGCAAAATCGTTTTTATCACATCGTTTCATATGCAAAAATAACGATTTCGAACCCACTACATTTGTGGCGAGCTCTTGCTGTGTTAACTATTAAATAGCAGCAAAATGAAAAGAGATATAGACAAAGTGTCTAATAAAAAGTTATAGAGAACATTAAGCGGCATCAAATGAACAATAGTAAAGATAAATTTTGTTGATTAATAATTAGAAAATTAAAAAACTCCAAAAAACACAAATTTTGAGTTATTTCGTTAGTAAAAAATCATTTAGTACACTTAACTAAAAGATATTTGTACATACACTGATAGGACATTTTCTCAGCATTCCAATGAAATCTTGCAAATAACGATATAAATCATATTTTTTAGATTAGAGTCTTTTAAGCACTTGCAAGTCGGTTACAGGAAAAGTATAGTAATGAAATTACAAAGAAATGAGAAGAGATAGAAATCTAAAATCCAAGAACACATTATGAATCGTCCTAAAACCCAACTTTTGGATAATGGATATTGCTATAAACATACTTCATTATTTCGAGAAAATTAGCAAAAACCTCCTCAAAAACACTAACTTTTAACTACTTTACAGCTAAAAGGTAATTAAAACTAATTACTTAAAAAATATGAGAACACCATTCAATAGGAAATTTTCTCACCTTTCGAATGGAACTGAAACATTTAAAATACAAAGTATACTTTTAAAGTTAGAGGTATTTTAAGACAAATAAGTTTTTTACACAAAAAGTTCAATAACTCTGTAACGGTTGAGATTTGATGGTATGCGTATATATATATATATATATATATATATATATATATATATATATATATATATATATATATATATATATATATATATATATATATATATATATATATATATATATATATATATATATATATATATATATATATATATATATATATATATATATATATATATATATATATATATATATATACATATATATATATATATATATATATATATATATATATATATATATATATATATATATATATATATATATATATATATATATATATATATATATATATATATATATATATATATATATATATATATATATATATATATATATATATATATATATATATATATATATATATATATATAACCAGATCGGTTTCGAAGACTTTCGTTTTTTGTATTTCGAAGCCTTTGAAGAGGAGATAATACTATATTGAAAAGCCAGAGAAAGCTGGGTTTTACTGAATCATGCGAAAGCCATCTGACATACGTCCTTCGCGGACGCTACAATCAAATATATTCGGATGGGAGAAAATTTACGCCTTAATCTATGCGAGAATCCTGCTATACCCCAGATAATAGATGCTTAGACAGATTTTTACATAAACATTTACTTTTTACATATGTCTAAGGAACAACCTTTGATGATATGTGAACATGTAGGGCCTATTAAATCAGAGTGTAAGTGATCTTTCTATGGAAACATAGAAAAAACACGATTTTTGGATGGAGACACCTCTAAATCATGTCCAAATGAAGCCATTTTTGGCGAAATTTCCTAAATTCACACCTAAAACAAAAATTTGAGCTGACCCATGTATATTTCAAAACTTTTTCAAAATGTGGAGAGGTCTACTAAATATAGATCTGACAAACAATGGTATCATAGGGACTTACCGCAGGGAGAGCCGGGAATCCATCATAGATGTCAATTTTTGTAGCCTTGGAGTAACAGGAAAGATGGACTGAAAAGTGTGCGAGGATATAACTACAGCAACCACCAAGCTGTCTGGTACAGTATTGATAACAGGACACAGTGTTAATAGATATATAAACGAGTGATGGTAGAAAACAGCGATCTTTCACAAGGACGTGTCCGTCGAAGAGCTTAAATTTGAGGGCACCCTGTTCAGCCTAAATTCGAACGAGTTCACGGCACTACTAACAAGGGTGTGTAATACGACCATAGCAAGGAATAGGAAACCGAGAAACGCTCGCCCGGTGCAGTACGACGATTATCGATCTAGGTATAAGTTCCTTACGAGATTGCAGAAGAAGTTAGAGATCAGTTCGGTTTCTCATTTCGCTCAGTTCAGAAGCTAGAAATCGCATGGCAAGTAATCAAATTTACCCGCGCAACGCTTGGTCTATTTGAAAAGGAAAAAATTAATTCCTTCTACCTAGTATGTGCAACGTGAACAAACAATGAGTGACAATGCAAAGCAAGAGTATATCCTGTTGCGGGCAAACTGTGCTGCTGTTGACTACTCGAAATGTCCGGTAAGACCATCAATTCGTCAAGTGGAGCAAATGTTGAAGGTGAACATGGAGCTCAACGTAGCAGAAGTTAACGCGGTGCAATTCCACCATTTACGTCATGCAGTTTGTTCAAAAACATTAGTCAAGCAGAATCACTAGTTTCCCAGAACAACATGAAACACGTCATCGAATGCAATGACATTTTATACATACAGTATCCCAACGTATATAGATGTTGACAGTATTGAAATGAAGAAGTATGGCCTGGTACCACGTACTAGTTCCTCGGCTATCAAACAAATCATGTCAAAATACGGAGAGGTGTATAGTGTTAAGGAAGACAATTGGAGGAACTTCTTCCCAAGACTCCGCAACGCCGTACGTGAGGTGAGAATTCGTCTGACAAAACCTATTCCCTCTTACATGACTGTCACATGAAAATCACCTCATGGTGTTGAATATTCTCAACGAGCACTAGTCACGTACCCAGGACAGATTCCTACATGTCAATATTGTGATCAGCCGCTAAACCACGAGAAACCTTGCGCAGAGATTGCTAAGGAAATTCCACCTAATACGACCAAAGCGGGTATACAATCATCGTATGCACCAGCTCAACAACGATCGGGCCCAGTACTACTAAACCAACTGTCATTACCAACATCGAAGTAACAACGATTACAGCAAATGTTTCCAAACCAACAACAAGCACCACCAATAAGGAATCAAATACCGATGAAGAAGGATTTACAATAGCGACTTGTTTGTAAGCACAAACAATAAATAAGAACTTCCGATCGTGAGCAACATGAATGCAGTTCGGATGATGACATGGACGTAAACGAAAACGCGAGAGAAGACGAGCTGCATGACCCCCAATGTGCGGCAGACAACGCATCTAACATTTCGCCACCAAGGAAGAGGATTTCAACACGCGGCCGTAAGATGCGTAAACAAGATCCGACGAACAGGCTGTAACGATATTTTTTTATGCTATATTTCACCCTAAGGAGGAAAATTTGGTAAAAACCAAAATTTCTCACTAGGGTGAAAATTTGTTGGTAAAAACCAGTCTTTGTACAGGAGGGCACAAATCCTTATTTCATACTATGTTGCGTTTCGGCTTCGCCTCATCAGAAACCGACACTAACACATTGTCGGAATAGATTAGCGCCGGCTTGACGCAAATCACTTAAAACTAAAACACACTATGTGTTTCAATCAAACGACTGATCAAACGTGATGTCCCGTTCGAGCAGAAGTTCTGTTTATGCCGATGAGACACAAGTGAAGCCGAAACTTGTCTTGGCTTAGCAGGCCTATGCGAAAGCACTATGCTATATTTCACCCTAAGGAGGAAAATTTGGTAAAAACCAAAATTTCTCACTAGGGTGAAAATTTGTTGGTAAAAACCAGTCTTTGTACAGGAGGGCACAAATCCTTATTTCATACTATGTTGCGTTTCGGCTTCGCCCCATCAGAAACCGACACTAACACATTGTCGGAATAGATTAGCGCCGGCTTGACGCAAATCCCTTAAAACTAAAACACACTATGTGTTTCAATCAAACGACTGATCAAACGTGATGTCCCGTTAGAGCAGAAGTTCTGTTTATGCCGATGAGACACAAGTGAAGCCGAAACTTGTCTTGGCTTAGCAGGCCTATGCGAAAGCACTAATATATAGCATAGTGCTTTCGCATAGGCCTGCTAAGCCAAGACAAGTTTCGGCTTCACTTGTGTCTCATCGGCATAAACAGAACTTCTGCTCGAACGGGACATCACGTTTGATCAGTCGTTTGATTGAAACACATAGTGTGTTTTAGTTTTAAGGGATTTGCGTCAAGCCGGCGCTAATTTATTCCGACAATGTGTTAGTGTCGGTTTCTGATGAGGCGAAGCCGAAACGCAACATAGTATGAAACAAGGATTTGTGCCCTCCTGTACAAAGACTGGTTTTTACCAACAAATTTTCACCCTAGTGAGAAATTTTGGTTTTTACCAAATTTTCCTCCTTAGGGTGAAATATAGCATAGTGCTTTCGCATAGGCCTGCTAAGCCAAGACAAGTTTCGGCTTCACTTGTGTCTCATCGGCATAAACAGAACTTCTGCTCGAACGGGACATCACGTTTGATCAGTCGTTTGATTGAAACACATAGTGTGTTTTAGTTTTAAGGGATTTGCGTCAAGCCGGCGCTAATCTATTCCGACAATGTGTTAGTGTCGGTTTCTGATGAGGCGAAGCCGAAACGCAACATAGTATGATATTTTTTTCTGTTTTTACATGTTGTAAAAACACGAAAGATCCACGGCTCTGTTGTACTAACGCATTGAACCGTGTCAAATATATTTAAAATAAAAAAGAAGTTAGAGGGCTCGTAAGGCACCGAAAGAGGGAAACGAGCTGCAAGAGCCGCTCTCAACAAAGCAGTCGAGCTGAACAAGAATTTTCGAGGAGACACCTACAGAGTTGGCATGACAAAGATAAAAGGCTCAGCTGCACCACCTGAAAAGTGCCCGGAGAAGATGGAGGTCACCATCGAAATTTTTTCCCCACCGCATGAATCTATTTTCGCCGTACAGTGAGTAGGATGATCACAAAGAAAAAGCTCGATTTCCCGCAAACAACTGATCGAGATGGCGAAAGCCATAAAAAGGAAGCGATACATGACAAGCCGGATATGTTCAGAACGATCCGATGACTGGAAGCGACAAAAGCTGATGATGCCTCCGATGCCGGAAAAACATGGAGATCTTTCAGTGTAGTCAATATATCCCTTGATCATGTTATAGAGAGTAATCCTGAACAAGCTAACCAAGTACGCGGACTGGGAGAACGGCATGTCATGCAATTCGGCTTCCTTATAGGTAGATCTACAGTAAATTCCATCCGAACGGTTGTGGAAGCTGTGGAGACAGCAGAGATAAGGATATCGCTATTGCATGGTGGTTACATTGTGAAGAATGCTTCAATAGTACTAGCTGGGAAGCAATCTTCCATTCGCTGTACAGCATGAGTAACTGTGAAGGATAATATAGAGCTACTTTCAGTACCAAACACTAATCTACGATACAGACAAGGGAGAATCGCCACTACGACTGACGTTTCTCGGCTCGACGCTGTGGAACGCAGTGTACGATGGAGTATTGAAGCTGAACCTTCCCAGAGATGTAAAGATTTTCGGTTTCGTGGTTGACGTGGTGGTCCAAGTAATCGGATAATCACTAGAAGAGGTGGAGACACTCGACACGGAGACGATTGCCCATCATATAACAGAGTTGGTGATGACTAGCAGACGAAAGACAGCAACAAGCGAAAATCGCGGTAGGAGAGTATATCATCGACTTCAACTTTTAAAGTCACGACGATTATGCTAAGGTGAAGGCTGTGAGAGCAGCCACAGCTTTGCTTGTGGTGCCAGTGTACTGTACACCACGAACTATTTGGAATCGCCGGACCGAAGCATGTGAGCAAATTAGTTTCACCGTCAAGGACAAGATCGAGTAGGTCGAGTGAAGCGCAGCGCAGCGAATCAGAAGCTACGCTCCTTCCGGTATCCCCGAACCGACCTCGCCAAGTACTGTTTGGACCTTTGAGTAGGATTTATGGACTATCCGAGTAGATTGCGACAAAGCTGGGAGCTAAATGACTCATACAACGGGCATCGGTATCGGGAGAAATTTCGCCGAGGAATAAATGGCTCATTGAGATGACTCGCGAAAACAGGAACTAAATGATTCACAAAAACGGGAGCCAAATGGGTAACGGAAGTTCACCAGTGCGATTAGCCGAATAGGTGTTCGGAGCTAATCGGCTCTAATGTATGCTCTAATGTATCATTTTGTTTCAAGACCGAATCAGTCTCTCGCCGATATAACGCTTCGATGCAGTCTCGTGGAACAAAAGGAAGGAAGAAAAGTAAGGACTGCTTGTAGTGGTTAGGCACAAAAGTGAGTCCGACCTAGTGCCAATGCACTTTTGAAGCTATTTAACCATACTATAAAACATATAGACATTTTCAGATATCGACGAACTGAATCTAGTGGTACATGACACTCGACACTCCGGTTCTAGCTTAAAAAGTGGAGTTTCAGAGTGATTGCATAGTCTTCCTTATATGAAAAATGCAAAATCAACTTATGATTCGTATACGTTTCATAAATCCGTACGACTATCAAATGAATTTCTCTGATGTGGGTAGCCATGCGAAACAAAAAGGTGAAAAATGCAAAGATTTTGAAGATGTACACGGAACATAGCGGAATTATTATCATGTACCAAACAAACAAATCTACAAGTCTTCAAGCACAAGCGATAAACCAAAGCTTATGTTTCCACTAGAGCTCGAAAAATTATAGTAAGCACAGAATGTACATGCGTTCACCAGGCTATTGTATGCGAAATACGCAATAGAAAAAAAAAAGTCCGAGAAAACCATATCTGAGATAAATAAATCCATTGACGCACACTTTAGATTTGTGGAGCACCTTTGGATTCATTCCAGAATGTTTTCCAAAAGTCCATAAGTAAAATGTTACAATCCTGTTTCTGTACATTGTTATCAAGCAGGGTCATCTTTGACCGATTTTCATGATTTTTGTGTAAAGTCGGTCTATGTGCCGCCACGACGGAACGAAAACTATTCAAGCAACCAAAAGTCAATACCTAAAAGTACCTACTCTTTAATGTTCACATTAAGTTCTTAGAGAACATTCAAGCTTTTATTGGGAATTTAGAAACAGATTAAACCGCTATTAGAAATTGAACTGTTCGGAAAATTATTTAAAACAAAAAAATTTAGCATCCCTTTCTTATATGAACTTTTGATTGATTCAGTAAAATTTAGCTTGAATTACTCAAGTAAAACAAATAGCTCAACCCCGCCATAAGAAATTACCTTGCGGAAACATTCACGAGAACAATCGAAAGAAAATCTAAAAAGAATTTTTTTTTGTTTTAATAAAAATAAATATTTATTTTTTGTTTACCCCTCCCCCCCCCTTCAGAAAAAAAAATTGTGCTGGGACATAATTTTTAAAAAAGATTTGTAATGGCCTAATGGGATACAGTACGCTAGAGTGAGACCCCATGTTTCAGTTCGTGAATACATGGAGACAGTAGCGCTTTGCTTCCTCTAGTAGTTATAATCTCTTTTGTAGAAACATTATAAGTATCATTGAAGCACATTAAAATTATGTGTCACACATGATAGTTATGTGTCTGCGAGCATATAGAATGCATGTGTTGCCACGCATTGATGATGTTTTTCAAAGAGCGTGTATATAAATTTTATGAGGCTTGTTAAAATATTGTATATTTGAAGCACATATGAATCATGTTTTGCTTCATACATCTAATTATACATATATAATTTTTACATGACTCATATAAAATTTATGAATGAGGAATTTATGTGCTTTTCCATACTAAAATTAGGTTCGGTTTTTTACCGTGTGCTGCATTTTTTTCATAAGAGCAATTTGGTTTAAAAAGAAAAAAAAATAAAAGTTGTTCACTAAAAGGTTTTTGTATGTCTTTAATACAATAAATTTTTCAGTTTGGCAGTTTATGATGGGGAAACGCGAATAACTTATATTATAAAAACCTGTTTTAATCCACCTAGAGGTGCACACATTTCACATTTCTCCAAACTATGATTTAATAGCTGGTTCGTACAATATAACATTATGGAAATGACTTTTATTCTTATTACACTTGGTAAGTATATATAAGAGCACCTTTTTGCATTCATCGCGGTATCGGTTTGAATCGGAGTTTTCTATGTGATCGCACTCCACAACTTGTACCTCCGGAGCCGAAAGTCGGATGGAGATGGAATTTAATATCAGTTTCCGGGGACGCAACACCTTTCATTTGAGACTAAGTTGATCAAATCGGTCTAGCCAATTTCGAGAAACCAATATATCCGTTATTCTGAATTTGGATGCTTCCGGATCCGTCGATGGTGGCCAGTGTGGCCAAAGAGACCTAGATCTACAAATTCAACAGTTCGTCGCTGTTGTGCTATCTTATGACAAGCGTCATTTTGCACATTTCGAGAAAAACGATTTGTAAAGTTTGAGATTGAATATCTTGCAATTGGTAAATAGTAGAAACAATTCAGAGAATACAATTGATGCTTCTGTCTATTCTGTATTAATCTCTCAAATAATATGAAGATCGGTTGACTATATTACGAGTTTTTGCTAAACATGTAAACAAAAGTCGCACTCATACGTGCCATAGGTGTGTATTGATGACAAAATTTGTATAGCGTGTCATAATCGTGCTTGGAAAATTTTCCATAGAAAAAAATCATCAATTATTAACTTTTCTTTATATCTTTGGCTTTATTTGGTATATAAACAATCGGTGAGATGCATTTTAAAGGAAATGAGTCAAGAAAACTATAAAAAATAATAACTTTTGGATACAGTGTTGCCAAATATGCTATATTTCCAGTTTAAAACTAAAATTGCTTTTTCTCACATTTCGTGTATTTTTATTTTGAAAATGATTTTGCCATTGTGTTTCTCAGACATTTTTACATAAAAAACATCTAATCCATCAAGATAACTTGTGCCAATGCCCAGACACAGTCATTTTAAGCAAATATCACAGAATTTCTCAGCACGTTTCTCGCTACATCTCAGTAACCAAGTAGGATGTTAAAATTCCGAAAACGCTATTTTGTAGAGATTTTTTAGACCAACAATATGGCATATTTAACTCAGTTTACCCCAAAATGGCGTTTATCACGGCGACGCAATACTCAACTGCATATTTTACCTTCCATTTGAGACTTGGTTTGAGAAAATCGGTTCAGTCATCACCGAAAAACCGATGTGACTTTAATTGTGAAATATGCCCGGAATTCCGGAATCGTCGATAGTGGACAATATATTCAAAGAATGTTTGATTGGCAATCAGTGATCTAGATCTGCGATTAGAAGTAATTTGGTGACCATTTCAATAGTTTTTAGCCTCTGAGGTATTACGATTGTACCGATTTATATGGAAAATTCCAGTGTATCCTTACGTGTTAGTAAGGATACACTGGAACTCCGGAAGCAAGAGTCAGAACCGAATGAAATTCAGCAGCAGTCAATGGTATTACTGTATCTTTCATTTGAAATCAAGTTTGTAAAAATCGGTAGAGAATTCGTTGGGGAATGGGTGTGATATTAGCTTAGGAACTTGGCGGGTTCCCCGGGGGCGTCATGAACCGTCATAGGTGGCCAATGTGGTCAGACCCGCAAACTAGAGTAATGTTACATAAATTTTAATATGTTTTACATCATTTGAACATCATGGTGGTACCAGTTTATATTGGAATTTGCTGTGTGACCGCACTCTTCAACCCGTAACTCCGGAACCGGAGGTCGGATCAACTAAAAAATCAATAGCAGCTTATGGGAGCGTTACCTTTCAGATGAAACTAAGTTTGCGAAAATCGGTTAAGCCATCTCTGAGAAAATTGTGTGAGTTTAAATGACACACACACATATACACACACACATACACACACAGACATTTGCCGATCTCGATGAACTGAATTGAATGGTGTATGACACTCGGCCCTCTAGTTTCAGGCGGTGGTTCATCATATTTTCGGGGGATAATATGGTGTTGTGGTGTATAGTGAAATGTATGAAAGTAAATGCACTACCCCAATCAAGTGTTGACTAAAAGCCATTGTTTTCACTGTACAAAAACAGTAGTTTAACAATAATTTATACTACAGTCTAATATGACATTACAATACAAAATCAATAAATTTTAACCTTTCTCCATAAAATTTCAAAATTCACTTATTTTGTGAAAAAGGAGATGGCGGGGTTAGACGGGGTTGGACGGTCGTACTTAACATTATAAAAATTGATATTTTTAATGCATTCAAACCTAGGGGCAGATCACTTGTGATGCATTTTTAAAAATCAGCGAAATTAAATGCATTTATTTCCATCAAAATAGAAATTCATAATGTATTTTGCGTTGCGTCCAATGTTTTTGCGTTGCGTGCAATGTTGTTTGCGTTGCGTGTAAGACGTCAAAATCCTACAGAAAAACTAGCCCTACATTTAACCGAAGACTCCATATCAAGAAGACTGATATCTCTTTCCTTCCCCCATACAAACGAGAAGCGACAGAGGTTACAGCGCCTCTATTGGAAGAAGGGAGGAAGCTTTATGTAAAAATGTATATGTGTGTGTGCATCACTATGGAAAGTACCACCTTTACCCGCAAGTGGCGTTGCTGTTACTGTCCCCGGATTCTGGACAGAGTTGCCAGTCTTCTTGATATGGAGTCTTCGATTTAACAAAACGTCGAACAAAGTGGATCAGCGTAGGACGTTTGTTAAACAAACTTTTCTGCGAGGCAGTAGAAAGCTGATGCAAAAATGAAAATTAAACGCATTTTTTTCAATTTGATGCAAATTTGTTAAACATTCTTAGAGTGATGTGCCCCTAGATTCAAACATTTCTTATATTGCTCATAGAAACAGTAACACGAAATGTTAATTAACTGTATAATTTATTGTTAGACAATAAAATTGATTGTTGCAAGAGATTTTATTACAAATTTGCTAGAAGAATTCCACGTCGAACAATGTAGAAATATTCTATGATTCAAGGATAATTACTTTTGTTAATTCGTTCAATAGTTTTTGACTTACTTCGAGAATTTGGTAAGCAGTAAACGTCACGTTCAAAAATGTTCGAACGTTCGACTGTTTAATCTACCTATGATTATGACCTGAGTCAGGTCATGGTAAACGCCGGAGGATCATTTGGCTCGGTCTAAGCACAGACAAACAGACTGATTTGAGAAGTACATCGACCATATTCAACCGCATCGTAAAAAGCGATGAGCTGAAGCGACAGTAGGTAGCGCAAGTAAAGCATTTAACAGGCGAAGCTCTAATAGAATTTCAAATTGTTTGAGTAAAAAGTGTTCACCATATTAAACTCTGGTTAGGAATTTTGCACTACCCCGCCGGACCATTGTTTGAATGCAAGATTCCGTGTTGTCATTTGCCATACTGATAAATTGGAACCAAATTTATAATTTTAAACAATAAGTGATAATTTGATTCCATCTTTGGAATTACCGTATCGATGACAAAATGTTGGATTAAATTGATACACTGTATCAATTTGCCACAAATTCGTGTGTACCAATTTGGCCCAGGGTACGCACTTAATGTTTATTTCTTGAAGTAGATGTAGTTGTAGTTGTAGATAGTATTCCATCTCCAGTGATTCAACCGATTCTAATTGGAAATGATTGTGTTATTAGCGCAGGAATACTACAAGTTAAGCTCAGCCGGAATGTTGGCTGGTTCTAATTCGCATTCCGGCTTCAGTGACACATTTTAGTTAGAATCGGTTTTATCAATGGAGCCGGAATATGGACTAAAATCAGCCAGAATTCCGGCTCATTTCCAAATGAACTTTACTAAGTGTACGCAAGATCCGTATACTGATTACTGGAAGTCAGTTGGCCGATTGCAGCGCCGGCTAGCGGCTAGTTGTTGCTTGCTGATGTTCGGAGAAACTATTCTTGGCTCAGCGCAGTTTATAGCTGTCACGAAATAGATGACAACACTCCTTTTGTTGACGAGCACTAGATGTGTTTGTGTATTGGTTTGGCACTCCCCCTCAACGTGAATTTTGATAATTATCTTTTAATCACAAAGCTCGGATCTACATTGGGAAAGTGCCATTTGAGCCAACCACTACCGATTCCTGATTCTAGTTCTAAGTTAGACGAGATGTGATGACTATATCAACGTATTCCGTGTATCAACCTCGGAAAACAACGCAGTTTACTTCAGCAAGTTAATATCATTATTGAAGCCACGCATAAAATGCTACCACTTCATTATTTTTGTTTTACTGCATACTATTCTGCCCAAGTTGTACAGTAATGTTTCCATTTCGAGTGGGTACAGTCCAGCGTACCAAGTATTTCTGAATAACCCCACTATTCTGCGATTCAAAATCGCCTTTGAACATTCTTAAAACGCAGATATATTTATTCAGCTATACTCTCTGCAATATTACCACAGATGACGGACATTTGGGCTAAAAATTTATGTGAAAATCTGTCTAAGCATCTATTATCTGGGGTATAGCAGGATTCTCACATAGATTAAGGCGCAAATTTTCTCCCATCCGAATATATTTGACTGTAGCGTCCGAAGGACGTATGTCAGATGGCTTTCGCATAATTCAGTAAAACCCAGCTTTCTCTGGCTTTTCAATATAGCATTATCTCCTCTTCAAAGGCTTCGAAATACAAAAAACGAAAGTCTTCGAAACTGATCTGGTTATATATATATATATATATATATATATATATATATATATATATATATATATATATATATATATATATATATATATATATATATATATATATATATATATATATATATATATATATATATATATATATATATATATATATATATATATATATATATATATATATATATATATATATATATATATATATATATATATATATATATATATATATATATATATATATATATATATATATATATATATATATATATATATATATATATATATATATATATATATATATATATATAACCAGATCGGTTTCGAAGACTTTCGTTTTTTGTATTTCGAAGCCTTTGAAGAGGAGAACGACGGAACGAAAACTATTCAAGCAACCAAAAGTCAATACCTAAAAGTACCTACTCTTTAATGTTCACATTAAGTTCTTAGAGAACATTCAAGCTTTTATTGGGAATTTAGAAACAGATTAAACCGCTATTAGAAATTGAACTGTTCGGAAAATTATTTAAAACAAAAAAATTTAGCATCCCTTTCTTATATGAACTTTTGATTGATTCAGTAAAATTTAGCTTGAATTACTCAAGTAAAACAAATAGCTCAACCCCGCCATAAGAAATTACCTTGCGGAAACATTCACGAGAACAATCGAAAGAAAATCTAAAAAGAATTTTTTTTTGTTTTAATAAAAATAAATATTTATTTTTTGTTTACACCTCCCCCCCCCCCCCTTCAGAAAAAAAAATTGTGCTGGGACATAATTTTTAAAAAAGATTTGTAATGGCCTAATGGGATACAGTACGCTAGAGTGAGACCCCATGTTTCAGTTCGTGAATACATGGAGACAGTAGCGCTTTGCTTCCTCTAGTAGTTATAATCTCTTTTGTAGAAACATTATAAGTATCATTGAAGCACATTAAAATTATGTGTCACACATGATAGTTATGTGTCTGCGAGCATATAGAATGCATGTGTTGCCACGCATTGATGATGTTTTTCAAAGAGCGTGTATATAAATTTTATGAGGCTTGTTAAAATATTGTATATTTGAAGCACATATGAATCATGTTTTGCTTCATACATCTAATTATACATATATAATTTTTACATGACTCATATAAAATTTATGAATGAGGAATTTATGTGCTTTTCCATACTAAAATTAGGTTCGGTTTTTTACCGTGTGCTGCATTTTTTTCATAAGAGCAATTTGGTTTAAAAAGAAAAAAAATAAAAGTTGTTCACTAAAAGGTTTTTGTATGTCTTTAATACAATAATTTTTTCAGTTTGGCAGTTTATGATGGGGAAACGCGAATAACTTATATTATAAAAACCTGTTTTAATCCACCTAGAGGTGCACACATTTCACATTTCTCCAAACTATGATTTAATAGCTGGTTCGTACAATATAACATTATGGAAATGACTTTTATTCTTATTACACTTGGTAAGTATATATAAGAGCACCTTTTTGCATTCATCGCGGTATCGGTTTGAATCGGAGTTTTCTATGTGATCGCACTCCACAACTTGTACCTCCGGAGCCGAAAGTCGGATGGAGATGGAATTTAATATCAGTTTCCGGGGACGCAACACCTTTCATTTGAGACTAAGTTGATCAAATCGGTCTAGCCAATTTCGAGAAACCAATATATCCGTTATTCTGAATTTGGATGCTTCCGGATCCGTCGATGGTGGCCAGTGTGGCCAAAGAGACCTAGATCTACAAATTCAACAGTTCGTCGCTGTTGTGCTATCTTATGACAAGCGTCATTTTGCACATTTCGAGAAAAACGATTTGTAAAGTTTGAGATTGAATATCTTGCAATTGGTAAATAGTAGAAACAATTCAGAGAATACAATTGATGCTTCTGTCTATTCTGTATTAATCTCTCAAATAATATGAAGATCGGTTGACTATATTACGAGTTTTTGCTAAACATGTAAACAAAAGTCGCACTCATACGTGCCATAGGTGTGTATTGATGACAAAATTTGTATAGCGTGTCATAATCGTGCTTGGAAAATTTTCCATAGAAAAAAATCATCAATTATTAACTTTTCTTTATATCTTTGGCTTTATTTGGTATATAAACAATCGGTGAGATGCATTTTAAAGGAAATGAGTCAAGAAAACTATAAAAAATAATAACTTTTGGATACAGTGTTGCCAAATATGCTATATTTCCAGTTTAAAACTAAAATTGCTTTTTCTCACATTTCGTGTATTTTTATTTTGAAAATGATTTTGCCATTGTGTTTCTCAGACATTTTTACATAAAAAACATCTAATCCATCAAGATAACTTGTGCCAATGCCCAGACACAGTCATTTTAAGCAAATATCACAGAATTTCTCAGCACGTTTCTCGCTATATCTCAGTAACCAAGTAGGATGTTAAAATTCCGAAAACGCTATTTTGTAGAGATTTTTTAGACCAACAATATGGCATATTTAACTCAGTTTACCCCAAAATGGCGTTTATCACGGCGACGCAATACTCAACTGCATATTTTACCTTCCATTTGAGACTTGGTTTGAGAAAATCGGTTCAGTCATCACCGAAAAACCGATGTGACTTTAATTGTGGAATATGCCCGGAATTCCGGAATCGTCGATAGTGGACAATATATTCAAAGAATGTTTGATTGGCAATCAGTGATCTAGATCTGCGATTAGAAGTAATTTGGTGACCATTTCAATAGTTTTTAGCCTCTGAGGTATTACGATTGTACCGATTTATATGGAAAATTCCAGTGTATCCTTACGTGTTAGTAAGGATACACTGGAACTCCGGAAGCAAGAGTCAGAACCGAATGAAATTCAGCAGCAGTCAATGGTATTACTGTATCTTTCATTTGAAATCAAGTTTGTAAAAATCGGTAGAGAATTCGTTGGGGAATGGGTGTGATATTAGCTTAGGAACTTGGCGGGTTCCCCGGGGGCGTCATGAACCGTCATAGGTGGCCAATGTGGTCAGACCCGCAAACTAGAGTAATGTTACATAAATTTTAATATGTTTTACATCATTTGAACATCATGGTGGTACCAGTTTATATTGGAATTTGCTGTGTGACCGCACTCTTCAACCCGTAACTCCGGAACCGGAGGTCGGATCAACTAAAAAATCAATAGCAGCTTATGGGAGCGTTACCTTTCAGATGAAACTAAGTTTGCGAAAATCGGTTAAGCCATCTCTGAGAAAATTGTGTGAGTTTAACATATACACACACACATACACACACACAGACATTTGCCGATCTCGATGAACTGAATTGAATGGTGTATGACACTCGGCCCTCTAGTTTCAGGCGGTGGTTCATCATATTTTCGGGGGATAATATGGTGTTGTGGTGTATAGTGAAATGTATGAAAGTAAATGCACTACCCTAATAAAGTGTTGACTAAAAGCCATTGTTTTCACTGTACAAAAACAGTAGTTTAACAATAATTTATACTACAGTCTAATATGACATTACAATACAAAATCAATAAATTTTAACCTTTCTCCATAAAATTTCAAAATTCACTTATTTTGTGAAAAAGGAGATGGCGGGGTTAGACGGGGTTGGACGGTCGTACTTAACATTATAAAAATTGATATTTTTAATGCATTCAAACCTAGGGGCAGATCACTTGTGATGCATTTTTAAAAATCAGCGAAATTAAATGCATTTATTTCCATCAAAATAGAAATTCATAATGTATTTTGCGTTGCGTCCAATGTTTTTGCGTTGCGTGCAATGTTGTTTGCGTTGCGTGTAAGACGTCAAAATCCTACAGAAAAACTAGCCCTACATTTAACCGAAGACTCCATATCAAGAAGACTGATATCTCTTTCCTTCCCCCATACAAACGAGAAGCGACAGAGGTTACAGCGCCTCTATTGGAAGAAGGGAGGAAGCTTTATGTAAAAATGTATATGTGTGTGTGCATCACTATGGAAAGTACCACCTTTACCCGCAAGTGGCGTTGCTGTTACTGTCCCCGGATTCTGGACAGAGTTGCCAGTCTTCTTGATATGGAGTCTTCGATTTAACAAAACGTCGAACAAAGTGGATCAGCGTAGGACGTTTGTTAAACAAACTTTTCTGCGAGGCAGTAGAAAGCTGATGCAAAAATGAAAATTAAACGCATTTTTTTCAATTTGATGCAAATTTGTTAAACATTCTTAGAGTGATGTGCCCCTAGATTCAAACATTTCTTATATTGCTCATAGAAACAGTAACACGAAATGTTAATTAACTGTATAATTTATTGTTAGACAATAAAATTGATTGTTGCAAGAGATTTTATTACAAATTTGCTAGAAGAATTCCACGTCGAACAATGTAGAAATATTCTATGATTCAAGGATAATTACTTTTGTTAATTCGTTCAATAGTTTTTGACTTACTTCGAGAATTTGGTAAGCAGTAAACGTCACGTTCAAAAATGTTCGAACGTTCGACTGTTTAATCTACCTATGATTATGACCTGAGTCAGGTCATGGTAAACGCCGGAGGATCATTTGGCTCGGTCTAAGCACAGACAAACAGACTGATTTGAGAAGTACATCGACCATATTCAACCGCATCGTAAAAAGCGATGAGCTGAAGCGACAGTAGGTAGCGCAAGTAAAGCATTTAACAGGCGAAGCTCTAATAGAATTTCAAATTGTTTGAGTAAAAAGTGTTCACCATATTAAACTCTGGTTAGGAATTTTGCACTACCCCGCCGGACCATTGTTTGAATGCAAGATTCCGTGTTGTCATTTGCCATACTGATAAATTGGAACCAAATTTATAATTTTAAACAATAAGTGATAATTTGATTCCATCTTTGGAATTACCGTATCGATGACAAAATGTTGGATTAAATTGATACACTGTATCAATTTGCCACAAATTCGTGTGTACCAATTTGGCCCAGGGTACGCACTTAATGTTTATTTCTTGAAGTAGATGTAGTTGTAGTTGTAGATAGTATTCCATCTCCAGTGATTCAACCGATTCTAATTGGAAATGATTGTGTTATTAGCGCAGGAATACTACAAGTTAAGCTCAGCCGGAATGTTGGCTGGTTCTAATTCGCATTCCGGCTTCAGTGACACATTTTAGTTAGAATCGGTTTTATCAATGGAGCCGGAATATGGACTAAAATCAGCCAGAATTCCGGCTCATTTCCAAATGAACTTTACTAAGTGTACGCAAGATCCGTATACTGATTACTGGAAGTCAGTTGGCCGATTGCAGCGCCGGCTAGCGGCTAGTTGTTGCTTGCTGATGTTCGGAGAAACTATTCTTGGCTCAGCGCAGTTTATAGCTGTCACGAAATAGATGACAACACTCCTTTTGTTCACGAGCACTAGATGTGTTTGTGTATTGGTTTGGCACTCCCCCTCAACGTGAATTTTGATAATTATCTTTTAATCACAAAGCTCGGATCTACATTGGGAAAGTGCCATTTGAGCCAACCACTACCGATTCCTGATTCTAGTTCTAAGTTAGACGAGATGTGATGACTATATCAACGTATTCCGTGTATCAACCTCGGAAAACAACGCAGTTTACTTCAGCAAGTTAATATCATTATTGAAGCCACGCATAAAATGCTACCACTTCATTATTTTTGTTTTACTGCATACTATTCTGCCCAAGTTGTACAGTAATGTTTCCATTTCGAGTGGGTACAGTCCAGCGTACCAAGTATTTCTGAATAACCCCACTATTCTGCGATTCAAAATCGCCTTTGAACATTCTTAAAACGCAGATATATTTATTCAGCTATACTCTCTGCAATATTACCACAGATGACGGACATTTGGGCTAAAAATTTATGTGAAAATCTGTCTAAGCATCTATTATCTGGGGTATAGCAGGATTCTCACATAGATTAAGGCGCAAATTTTCTCCCATCCGAATATATTTGACTGTAGCGTCCGAAGGACGTATGTCAGATGGCTTTCGCATAATTCAGTAAAACCCAGCTTTCTCTGGCTTTTCAATATAGCATTATCTCCTCTTCAAAGGCTTCGAAATACAAAAAACGAAAGTCTTCGAAACTGATCTGGTTATATATATATATATATATATATATATATATATATATATATATATATATATATATATATATATATATATATATATATATATATATATATATATATATATATATATATATATATATGTATATATATATATATATATATATATATATATATATATATATATATATATATATATATATATATATATATATATATATATATATATATATATATATATATATATATATATATATATATATATATATATATATATATATATATATATATATATATATATATATATATATATATATATATATATATATATATATATATATATATATATATATATATATATATATATATATATATATATATATATATATATATATAACCAGATCGGTTTCGAAGACTTTCGTTTTTTGTATTTCGAAGCCTTTGAAGAGGAGATAATACTATATTGAAAAGCCAGAGAAAGCTGGGTTTTACTGAATTATGCGAAAGCCATCTGACATACGTCCTTCGGACGCTACAGTCAAATATATTCGGATGGGAGAAAATTTGCGCCTTAATCTATGTGAGAATCCTGCTATACCCCAGATAATAGATGCTTAGACAGATTTTTACATAAATTTTTAGCCCAAATGTCCGTCATCTGTGGTAATATTGCAGAGAGTATAGTTGAATAAATATATCTGCGTTTTAAGAATGTTCAAAGGCGATTTTGAATCGCAGAATAGTGGGGTTATTCAGAAATACTTGGTACGCTGGACTGTACCCACTCGAAATGGAAACATTACTGTACAACTTGGGCAGAATAGTATGCAGTAAAACAAAAATAATGAAGTGGTAGCATTTTATGCGTGGCTTCAATAATGATATTAACTTGCTGAAGTAAACTGCGTTGTTTTCCAAGGTTGATACACGGAGTACGTTGATATAGTCATCACATCTCGTCTAACTTAGAACTAGAATCAGGAATCGGTAGTGGTTGGCTCAAATGGCACTTTCCCAATGTAGATCCGAGCTTTGTGATTAAAAGATAATTATCAAAATTCACGTTGAGGGGGAGTGCCAAACCAATAATCACCAAACACATCTAGTGCTCGTGAACAAAAGGAGTATTGTCATCTATTTCGTGACAGCTGTAAACTGCGCTGAGCCAAGAATAGTTTCTCCGAACATCAGCAAGCAACAACTAGCCGCTAGCCGGCGCTGCAATCGGCCAACTGACTTCCAGTAATCAGTATACGGATCTTGCGTACACTTAGTAAAGTTCATTTGGAAATGAGCCGGAATTCTGGCTGGTTTTAGTCCATATTCCGGCTCCATTGACAAAACCGATTCTAACTAAAATGTGTCACTGAAGCCGGAATGCGAATTAGAACCAGCCAACATTCCGGCTGAGCTTAACTTGTAGTATTCCTGCGCTAATAACACAATCATTTCCAATTAGAATCGGTTGAATCACTGGAGATGGTATACTATCTACAACTACAACTACATCTACTTCAAGAAATAAACATTAAGTGCGTACCCTGGGCCAAATTGGTACACACGAATTTGTGGCAAATTGATACAGTGTATCAATTTAATCCAACATTTTGTCATCGATACGGTAATTCCAAAGATGGAATCAAATTATCACTTATTGTTTAAAATTATAAATTTGGTTCCAATTTATCAGTATGGCAAATGACAACAACAACTAGATTTTTATATAGAAAAGAATACAAAAACCAAGAAAAAATTCTACTAATTTTCCTTGGTTTTGATATACTTTTCTATATGAAAATCCAGTTAACAAATTTTCTATTGCGATCAGAGCTATGTTACCTGTTAAAACATGTTAAGATATGTCTAAGGAACAACCTTTGATGATATGTGGGCATGTAGGGCCTATTAAATCAGAGTGTAAGTGATCTTCCTATGGAAACATAGCGAAAATACGATTTTTGATTGGAGACACCTTTAAATCATGTCCAAATGAAGCCATTTTTGGCGAAAGTTCTTAAATTCACACCTAAAACAAACATTTGAGCTGACCCATGTATATTTCAAAACTTTTTCAAAATGTGGAGAGGTCTAATATTTAGCTTTGCTAGAGCCTTCTTGATCGCTGATGGCCAGACAAAGTCCTTTTGATTCCAGCGACCATCTCGACAATTTCGCTTGTTCCTGGTTTTTGGAATATTTTAGAATTAAGGTCTCTTCGGCTTTTTGGAAAACGGCTTATTCGATTTTCACAAGCTTAGTCTTTAATGGAAGGTTTAGTAGCAGATTTTGGTCTGGTCAAGTTTATATGAATTGCACATTTGGTTGCGGAAATACGGTATGAACATTACGATCACATATGAAATCTTTAAATGTCAAAAGCCTTTCGGTAAACCTCATGCATATTGAATATTGAACCGCATATAAATCGCCAGGAGTCTGATTTGAATTCAGATTGTTTCCTTATTGAAATTATTTTTGAATGCAATAATCGATTCTGTCTCTATCGGATGTTGCGTTTCAATCAATTGAGAAGTCGGTCTGTATTAGCCTTTCCATGAGATATTTGTTTGATAATTCACAGGCGGGTCTTCCTTCCACGAACAGTAAACGTTTCATTTGATGTTGGACTGGATCGATGATTTCATTCGGACGTCAATCTACCCGAGAATGGTCAAAATAAAAATAATCATGGGATAGCAATTTCCCAAACTCCCATAATAGTTTTCTATGACGAAAAGCAAAACTATAGAAGCTATTGTTCTATAAAACGAGACAATTTCTTAATATTTTGGTTATTATAAAAAAATTATTTGCCCCCTGATTTTTTTCAACGATTTTGAAGGGGGGGGGGGTGACATAATTTTTAAAAAAGATTTGTAATGGCCACTTTGACATGTGTGTTCCCGGGACAATATGTGTCAAACTAATGGGCCTAGCATATGTAAGAGCGAGATAATAAATTATCAGTGTTAACAGCGACATGCGACCTCTAGTAGTTATAATCTCTTTTGTTTCTACACATATTTAAGATGCGTTTAAGAAATTAAAAAGATGAGACATGAACTTTAAGGGGTACTAATATATTTATCATGTGTTGAAAAATACAAAATGTTTCACACATAATTTATGTGCCATTCGTGAGTGTGTCAGAACATCAACATGGGGCAAGCAGCAGATAAATGATGAGTTTTATTATTTTATTTAGTGAGCTTTTCTGTGCAGCGAAACGAAGATGACTCGAGAAGTGGATAAAACAGAAAAAGTTAAGTCCACCTGTTTCTGAATTTGTCCAATATAGTATTGATCCCGTTCTGTAGGTTTCAGGCTCGTTAAAATTGTGTATGTATGGGATGGTGGCTTTCTGTTCTGGGATACTTCACAGCTGATTCTTATCGACACACGCTACGAATGTAATTAAACGAATAAAATTAAAATCTGTTCAATAGAAAATTGTTTATTGAAAACAACGCAACTTGAATGTGAAATAAATATCATTTTGTCACAAATAAATATCATATTTCCGAAATATAAATTGTATGTATGAATCCATAACACTCATAACGCACATCACATAACTTTCATGTATCATGCATGTAACAATTATTGATGGCCACGTATATATTATATTCTGTGAAAGCATGGATGTTATTTACGAACAACTATAAGAATTATGTGTGAAACTCTATTGTAAATTATTATATAGTTTCCAGAGTTAAAAATATTCAAATTCATTGAATGAAAATTGATCATATTCAGGCGCATTCATTTTCAATATTCAGTGACGCAGCTGAAAACGTCAAACGAACAAACCACCCATTCATCCATGCATATTTTCATTCGTCTCCGATTACTACACGAAGCGACCGTGCAGGCAACGAATCAAACGCATCAAAGTAGGCTCTGGCGCAATGTAAGCGACGATGATTGTTGTTTCATATGATTTGCCGGCATTTGAAAACAGTTTCTTAGATAATTAGTGAAATGAATATATTGTACGATATTCAACTGAATGAATAACATGGATATTTGAATGAATATTTTTTCTATTCACCACGAGTCGCATCAGGTTCATTTTCAGCCGTCAAAAAAGAGCTTCGATTATTTTTAACTCTGATAGTTTCACACATAATAAAAATGTGCACTTTTTTACCAGTGTAGTTTTCGTGATATTTTAGGTTTTTTGAACAAGAACAATTGCTTTGTTTTATTGCGATCTTTTCATAAGAACAATAGATGTTTAAAATAGTGTAACCTTTCCTTTCATATCAACAAGGCGATATTGTAAACCGTTTGAAAGCTACATGAAAACAACCAAAGTATAATTCAACCATAGGGTCTGACTTTACGCTTTTCCGGGCATGCCGCTGAGGTCAAACCAATTTAATTCGCATTCGATAAAAATGGTAGAAGATAAAAGGTCAAGTCGTCGGATGAATCCTATATGACCCTATTCCACGCTTTTCTTCCTTAAGTACTATGGCTTTTAGTATTAAAAATGCTTTACAACTTTCAGTCCCTTGCTTATTGAATGCCGTTAAACTTTTGAAGAATTATCACGATATATTAAAGGATCAAATATTCTTAAATTACCGATAATTTCTATAAAATATTTATCATTCCAAATTTTTAAAATTACTTAGGGAATCCAAGCACCTATCAGCATAATTTTTATAGAAACTTTAAGGACTTAATAATGCGTTATAGAATCTAACGCTTGGTCGTCTCCCCAGGTTACCCATTATGTGCAACTGCTTCTCAATGATTGCCAATTTATGCATTTATTTTTATAGAAAGAATTTAATGGCATTTTCTTTTCCAACAGTACACTATCACCGGTGTAAAATTTTACGGAAAAGATACTTGGTTTGGTGTTCCATTTGGTGAAATTTTTTAAACTACAATAATCAATACTTTTGTATTCCTGTTCTGCAACTTGTTTAAAAACTGAATTAGAAAACAAAGGATTGGATCAAACAAGACGAAGCATGCCATCTTTATCCGATGATTCATACCGTCGAATTTGACTGTGTAATATCACCTCTGTTGTTTTGATTAGATGTATTTGGCAAAATTCCACCTTATGAGAAATCACTCACCGTTCAAATCTTTCGTCAATTGGGACCTGGTGGACATCGTTGTAGATTTGTATGTTTATTCCATTGGAAGAATTATATCAGCATGTTCATTATTTTATGGATTTCACATATTTGAACACATTTTCTTACGGAATGGGCAAAAAATTTAAATTTTTTTAAGTGATCTAATGTTTTCCACTTTCATGTCTGAAAGCCATTTTCCTTTTTTTTAACGTCAAATGAAAAAGAGGATTGGATGTTTTGGTCGAACGAGTCAGAGATATAGTTACACGGTAAAAAAAACTTTCACCGGTATATTCTGATTGCAGTTGAAAACTGGAAAATACAACCAGCGACAATCGTTTTTTCTCTTGTTGATATTCTGGTTGCAGTTGAAAATCGAAAAATTGGCTTGCGCTTTTTTTTCGCATCTTGTGTACATATTAGAGAATCAACTTGCGCATCATCTACACCAGTTGCGATTTAGTTCCGCATGCTGAAAATAGGAGAAAAATCGAAAGGCGTAAGTTCCCTATTTAGATTTTTAACTGCAACCAGAATATACATGCATGTATTGATACTACATGGGATAGTGGCAGGACTCAAGCGGACCCTACACGAGCAGAAATATTGACAATAAATCATATATATTGATGGTGTAAGGTAATTTTTGAAAATATTGATTCTGTAGAATTTAAATGGGATTGATGGATTGAAGCAGTCTTGTCAATATAATTATTGACAATATTTCTGCCTCGTGTAGGGTCCGCTTCAGAGAATCGCTCAAATTAGCATAGGACAATATCACTGCAAGAAATCTCAAAGGTCAAACCAATTTAATGGAAAAGCGGAAAATGGCCTATAAAATAGAAATACAAACGAATTATTGCTAATGTTCCGTTAATAACATATCTCCAAGGGGTTGATCACTTGTGATGCATTTTGAAAAATCAGCGAAATTAAATGCATTTCTTTCATCAAAATAGAAATTAAAAATGTATTTTGCGTTGCGTGCAATGTATTTTGCGTTGCGTGTAAAGCGGCCCTTACACGTTCAATATTTTTGTCAATACGCGTATTGACGATATTGTTACAATATTTCAATCCCATTTGAAATCCACATCGTCAATACAAGTTTTTTCGATTACACGTAGGGTAACGAGGGTATTTTGGACCAGTACCGTATTTTGGACCACTTGACGATGATTTGTACATTTTTCCATTTAAAGCTCATAACAAATTGAAATATTGCAAACGTAACACTGAAATTATTATGCTAGAAAGTAACTCCCGGTGTATTCTGAGTCAGATGGTTTAATAGGAACCATTGAATTGAAAATTTTTAATCGTGTTTTCACATTTCAGCTGAACTGATCCAAAATCAGGAGGAGGTGGCATTGTTGTCACCAACATCGAGGAGTTATTATTTATAAAGTGCATACATTTCAATCATGCAAACATCATTATTATCTTTATAAAATACATAAGAAATCGATTTTAGGTTGAAAAAAGCAATCAGATGTATGAAAATTGTTATTTTGGGTATGTCCAAAATATGTTAGCTATTTCCAAAGGATAACATATTATCGCCATGCTCCCAATTAACTCTGACACCTCTTTGCATATCTACTCTGCATTAAAAAAAAGTTCTCTTTTTGTTCCCAGAAAAGCACTTCTTAGTCAATCATGTACAAATTCATCATACAAAGTAAGATATGTGAACATTTAGATGGTCCAAAATCTGTTTCGATATCGGTCCAAAATATGTTTACAGCAATGGTACAAAGGAAAATCGATGGTCCAAAATATGCTTTGTTTACGGTCCAAAATAAAGTTGATGGGTCCAAAATAAGAAAAATGCGCTTTCACGATTTGTCATTTTTCCCAATTATTAAGGTTTATTTGACTATTTAGAACACTACATATCCAAAAAAAATCATAATGCTGTACATATTAGCCTATGAAATGATCCAGATTACGTAGCCAAACCGTGTTTTTTCAGATTTTTTCTCATGACTTCCTAAAGCGGTCCAAAATACCCCTGTTACCCTACAATACTTTTGTCAATACTGTCTAGTATTGACAAAAATATTGAACGTGTAAGGCCCGCTTAAGACGTCAAAACCCTACAAAAAACTAGCCCTATATTCAACACAACGTCGAATAAAGTGGATCAGCGTAGGACGATTGTTAAACAAACTTTTGTGCGAGGGAGTGCAAAGTTGATGAAAAATGGAATTTAAATGCATTTTTTCCTAATTTGATGCAAATTTGTTATACATTTCTAGAGTGATCTGCCTCTAGCATTATTTCTTCAATCAATGCATTGTGTATAGGAAAAACTGAATTTTCCTAAAGAGGTTATATATGTTGGGCTGAGTCAAAAAATTCGAAAAACAAAAACAAAAAAGTTCATACTCAATAGCGTTTACTCAAATTCCCAACGCGGCTGAGAACTAAGCACTGAAATTCCACTCTTGATATCTCGCTATCTCTGAAGTGCATGATTGCATAGGGTGACCATACGTCCTGGTTTCCCAGGACATGTCCTGGTTTTACATTAACTGTCCTGATGTCCTTGGTAGTCGAGGAAAATGCTTGATTTGTCCTGGTTTTCTCCTGTAAGCCTAATATTTTTTCTATTTATTCAGTCTTCGCTTTTCACTATGCTCCAGATCGCAGTTACGACCGACTGCAATCAGAACTGCAACGTATACTCATCCTCAATCGAAATGCGACAAACAAAACTTAATTCAGTCGAATCTCTCAATTGTACCTTCCGATGTCTTTTTTAATCTCTCAAGAGTGCCTCGTCAATATCGATGAAACAATGTGTACCAGTTTGGATTCTTCATACTTTGAGTTTTTTATACGGTGGGGTTTTTTCACAATTCGAAGATCGAAAGACTTTCATTTTATGCGCGATGATCATAGACTGTTCATCGTTAACTGACCATCGTTAACTGTCTGGATTCTTTAATTTTCATTACGAGGGGAACGACACGCTGTGATTTGTTGATCAAATCAATATTAATTCGTCAAAAGGGCGAAACTGTTTTTTGTAAACAAACTTGTTTCGCTCATTAGTCTGCTGCAGAGTGGAATTTCATGAAAAATATGCGTTAATGTAAATTTTTACCCTTCGTAGAAGTAATTTTAATTGTTTTCTGCTTTGAAATTATAGTAAATTAAGAGAAATCATCAAAATAAAAGTTTGTTTACAAATCTTTTTCGCCCTTTTGCAAATTTAATATGGAAATAAACTTATAATTTAAAATTCTGATTAGATTTATAAAAATTGGTATTGGTTAGATCAAAATGGATTCGTATTTCCATTATTACTTGATAATGGTTTGGAATGGCCGAGGATAGTTTGAAATGTGTCATAAAAAATAAATTGAATTGCTCGAATTTCACGTTTTGACAGTTTCAGTGCTCGATAAAATCAAAACAAAACATTGCCAGCAGCATAACTACAGGAACAAATCAAAACAGAAACATAAATTTTGTTGCCAGAATTATTGAATGTTTCGAAAATAGAGCATGCAGAGTTGCCAGTTACATCAAATTGATCGGAATTCGAGCAAAATTGGATTGAGATTGGTTAAATTTGTTGAATTTTTTTCAAATATTTTAGCAATACTCGATGTGATACACGGTAAAAAATTGTCACGTTTAATTCAAATGATTTTACACTTGAATCAGTTTATCATGCATCACTAACAATTGAAGTGATTTAGCATTGATAAGTTGCATTTCCAAAGTAATGTAGAACGTGAGTATTATATATTGTACTTGTGGTTAATTTATGCAATTATTTATTCTCAGCTAATATATTTATAATGGGATATGTCGTAAGAAATGTGTATATAGTTGAATGCAAGGTTAATCAGAAGCAATGTGCAGCTCATTTCAAATGGAAGTGTTTTGCTGTTGATTTTGTAGTGCTTTGATATGATCTATTCCAATAGATTGACACATCGCATTGAAAGGTTGGGCAAGTAGTGCGAAATCGACTGCAAATCTCTTTTCATTAGAGTGACGATTTTTTACCGTGTAGAAAATTGTATAAATTTTCTAAAATTGCCGAAAAATGAAAATTCATGCAAAATCGAACGGAATATAACAATTATTCTGAAGTGACGTTCCCCTCGTTTCATTACTTAAAAACTAGCCTACCTAAATCTAGTACTACATATTATTCATTCAAGTTCATTTCTGTCTGATGGACTATGGTTCGTAAAGAATAATATTTTATCGGCTTGGTTGCACGGTTGACAAAAAAACAACGGAGAAAGGAAAACAGGAAAAAAACGTTGCGTTTACGAGTGCAGCTGTTATTTTTAACGGTATCTTCTCAGGTTTATTTCTATTTGGGTTTTACGCTTACGCTTGGAATTTGAAGTCAAGTGTTTGTGACTTGACATGAGTCAGAGGTTCGTACTGGATTTATTATGTAATCGTTTGTAAGCATGAGTGCCACACTTAATTGTTTTGGATTTGGTTTCAGTGGAGAGGTTGACTATTCTGTGAGGTTTCGGGTTTATGATTTAATGACTTGACTTGGGAGAAATCGTGGGAAAGATTTGAGATGGAAAGATTAGAAATTTATCGGTTAGGATATGGATGTTGTTTTCGTCTTAGGTTGTGAATTGGTATTTGGTTTTGTATAGTATTGAATATAGAGTATTGAATATAGTACACCAGCGCTTCTTCTCGGGTTAAATCGTCTTTCAATCCGGGACCCGAAGAATTATCTTTGGTACCTCTGAAAAGACACATCGGAATTTTGGTGCTTTTGCTTCAACTTGAGTTCTCTTGCTAGTGGCTTTTTTCGTCTTACTGGAAATCCATTCCATAATTTCAGAATCCTTTTTCAACACTTCCGGAGTTCCTCAAGGTAGTACGCTAGGTCCACTACTTTTTTCACTGTTCGTGAACGATGCGGTTTTCGTTCTAAGCCGTGGAGGAAAGCTGTTTTTTGCCGACGACTTAAAATTTTTTCTTGTTATACGGAATGAAGCCGATTGCCGTGAGCTACAGCATCTTATTGACACCTTTTATAGCTGGTGTGTAAGAAACATGATGGTCCTTAGCGTTGCAAAATGTTTTGTCATCAGCTATTATCGAACGAGAAATATGGTTACCTTCAACTATAACATCGCAGGAACTCTACTACAACGCGTTGACCACGTGAAGGATCTAGGAGTCATTCTTGATGATAAGCTAACGTATACTCATCACGTCTCAGCGACCATCGACAGAGCCAATCGTTTGCTGGGATTTATTTTCAAAATATCCAACGAATTTCGGGATCCTCTATGCTTCAAGGCTCTTTATTGCTCATTGGTGCGCCCGCAGTTGGAATTTGCAAACGTCGTTTGGTGCCCGTATCAAGCTACGTGGAGCCTTAGGATCGAAGCAGTCCAGCGTAAATTCATACGATATGCGTTACGTGAATTGCCGTGGAACGATCCATTAAACCTGCCACCGTACGAGGACCGTTGTCGTCTTTTAGGACTTAATACTTTCACACGCAGGAGACATGCAGCGCAAGCTACCTTCGTGTCAAAGATTCTGCTGGCTGAATATGATGATCCGGAGCTACTAGCGCAAATCAACCTCTACGCGCCTACCCGTTCTCTTCGCCCTCGAGCCCTGCTGCATTCTGAAATGCGCAGCACTAACTACGCTACCAATAGTATAATTTTAGCAATGAGTCGTCGCTTCAACGAGTTTGCTGAAATTTTCGACTTCGTCATGAACTCTTCGCAGTTTCGTCGTCGTGTATTGTCACTATTTTAATTATGTTTAGTTTACCTTAGTTTAGTATAGTTCATTAAGACAAATTGTCAGTTGGACTTTTTTTATACAAATACAAATAAAAAGAAAAATAGCAACGATCGTGGAATAATGTCATTGAGCGCTCTCTCGAGCTAGGGATCATGGAATTACTACAGGGTCGATACCAGTACCTAATCAGTCGCTCTGCTTGTTAACAGTGCAGTGAATCAAACGAACATTTCTACCAAAAGTCTGCTGTCTTTATGTACCGTGCCAGTACTATAAAGAAGCAAAGCAATCGAATAATAAAATTCGTCCCAAGCCAGTGTGAACAATAAAGCATCGTTACTTTCATCGGTGCGATATTGATAATTAATTTCAAGCTGTTTTAAACTCAACAGTAAATTTGCAAATGCAGTTTAGACTAACGGAAGTCGTCGTTATACAAGCCCACCACACTCGTTACGGATAACGTTTAAAACTTTGGCCATAACGGAAAGCTACGCTATGGAAGACAACATGCAAAACGTCGTTGAGTATGATAATGTTTGGACCAAGATAACCGTTTATATTTACAATGCGATATGCGTGTGCACGACCTACACCTCGGTACTACTAATTTTTTTACAACCATCATGTTGGAATACGTAACGGTGGAATCCTTTAAGTTTGAAACCTGGAGAAAATTTTCTAGTTATTTCCTACGGTGTTTGTTTCGTGAGAATGCGAGTGACGGAACCTATTGCTTCATATCTGAACTTTCAATTCAAAGGCAAATTCATGACCAAATCTCAAATCACGTTGTGCACGTATGAAGGACAGACCCCTGCGTGCCCTACGTTGTTACACGAGAAGACACACTACGAGAAACCATTTACACAAACCTCTAACGAAGCAATATCAACTGCAAGCATATCCATCACACACCCCTTCATTAACATCAACTAAATCACAAACCTCCGGAGTTGCAGCTCAGGCATTAACGAATTCTAAAACAACAGAACCTACGCACAACGTGAACGATCATTGTGATGCGCCTATTACTTCCCAATCAACTGCCAGCACCACCGATAATAAAGTAATAAAGAACGCGGATAAGCGATCATGACCCGTAGGCCCCACAAACAACTCAAACCAGGTAATCGTGAAAGCCCATAAAACATTAACAGCGAGGATATCATGAACGAAAACGATAAACCGAGAGAAAGCGGGCTAAGTGGTCCACAAGCAACAAGAGGCAATGAAGTAAATAGATCTTCAACAAGAAATAAGATCTTTACGCAAAGTAACAAATCGCGTAACACAAGATCCGATGGATATACAATAAAATTCGATTTGATCGATAATATTAAAAGATCCACGGCTCGAGTAATGCATTGAGGGGTGCCAAATAAAAGAAATAGCTAATGGATGATTAACATGCCTTCACGCCTGGACGCTGAACAGCGACTAACCGACGAGTCTAGCATCCTACATAACAGGGAGTATGGAATGTCGCGCTCAAACCAGTGCTGCGAAATTTCAAAATCAGTTACTTATTTCTGCTTGTATTTACCGAATTCAGATTCATCGCCTCCCTCATCCATTAACTTCCCAACTGACTGAAACTTCATGCAGAATGGAATGATTGAGTTCAGAGGAAATATAAATTCCTTCACCAACCAAAGCAATTATTTGTTTTTATGTGGACAGCTTGAAGGCAGCGTGAAGCTGGCATATTTCTACATTTTCGAGCATAAGTGAACTGCATAATCTATATCTGGTGCACTTTTGCTCAATAATCCCTCTCATAGGTAGAATGGAATCAAAATTCAGTTTGCTTCTGAAACCGAACATGTACAAACCTGAATGCGCTGTATCGGGAGACGAGGGAAACGAACCAAACATTTCATTTATCGCGACGGGCATGAATTGAATTTTGTTTTCTTTGAAGTTTACGCAGGGATGTCAATTTTTTCAAGCTCAGGCTCAAACTGATATTATTTACACCAAGCTATCCGCCGGTTTCATATAACAATCGATTAAGCGGAGAAATTTCTGGTAACAACGGTAGGTTTTGCAGATCTCAAATCGAGAAGTAAAGGTTGTCATTGGAGATTACCAGGCATAGCACAGGGAAGCTAGTTGGGATCGCTGATGTTTCTGATTTACGTTAATGTCGTGTTTTTAATACTGAAAACTCTTCGCCGGTCGTGCACAGACCATCTCAGTATGAAACGTTCGTCGATGGTGGTGTAGTAAGAACAGACCTTTCTCGTCCGACCTAACCCCTTTTTTTCTTATTTTTATTTAAAATATTTCCGTTGAAATGAGACTTTTTAGAGCTATCGTGATTTTTTAATGATTTTTTTTTAATTTTAAAAATGCAAGAATGTTGAATATTTTTTTCACCTTTGCAAGAATGGTGGGACTCAAAATGTGTGTTTGGGCAACACTTTTTTGTATATTTTGCTTGAGTTCCTGACAACGCGGCAAATGAAGTGGTGAGTCGTAGAGCACTCTAGTTAGAGTGTGGCCAAGAGGCCATGACGGATCCAAACGAACATGGGATTTGACGTATACACAATAGAAATACGTCAAATTTCATGTTCGTTTGGGTACGTCATGGCCTCTTGGCCACACTCTAACTAGAGAGCTCTAGTGAGTCGCGGTACAAAATTCATTGATAATGTAAACAAACTAAAGTGAACCTCTCGCTGGAGAACATTGCATGACAATGTTTAACCTCACTTTTTTGACAGTTCAGAGAGATTGTTTACACGGTATTGGTATTTTTGTTGATTCGATCATAGTATTGCGCACTTCCCACCAACCTGGACTCCGCACTTTTAAAGTGCGAGTGATCTCAAAACGGTTATAATCCAGTTTTTAGTGCCACAAGCAATATGAGAAACTTGGTTCGGCTCGTTGCTAAAACAAGCTCGATCAGCTGTAATTTTTATTTGATGTCGGCATCATGCATTGTTCCGTTAGATTTGACATTTTGACTTTTCTTGTACATGATTCGTTGAAGAAGTAAGCAATTTCTAACCAAACATTTGAAAAAGGCCTACTGCCAAATGCAAACAAATCGAATTTTCATCACAGACTAACAGACATAACACTCGAAAACAATGCTTCGCCCGCTTTAACGGTCATTTTAAATATATTTGTAGTTGGGACTGTGACCACATTTGAAATTATGGCGCCACTGACATATAAACAAGCATATGGGGGATAGACCACTAGTGAAAAAATTGTTCCCAAACCTGAGGGGTAAGCCATCAGCAAATGAGTGTTTGGGACTGTGAATAAAAGGTGGAGCTAGTGTTCTGGGAAAATTGCCGGATCGATGTTTTTGGTGGGAATTCCCTCATAGTGTTATGTCTGTTAGTCTGTGTTTTCATGTTCTCTTTTAAAATCCTGACAGAACCTGTGGATAGATGTTTTTTTTCTGTTCATTTTGTCTCTTGTCTTGCATAGCCACTCTTTCTTCCTCACATATTTTAAATGTACTGGCTGCATTTGACAGTTCCCCCTGACTGCATTTGCCGGTTACCTTTGGCTGCATTGGACATTAGATTTTTTCGTATTCGCACGTCCCGTCCCAGTTAACAACTATCTATCTGGCCATGTACATATACATAACGCAACAATGGATTATGAAGAGTTTTGATAATGATTTTATCACAAATTATAAAAGGGCCTGACTGATATAAAAGTCCTAACTAGCAACACACTTACTATAAAATGATTAAATGACGAAACCACTGCCACTCTCGCCAAGTTGGCCACCGTAATAAGTGCGACGTCAGCGGTATAGTGCCAGGAATAGACGAGAAGAGTGCCAGGACTGACTTCCCGAGAGCTAACAGTCCTGCTATTGGACGTTTTAAAGTGACCATAGTATAACGTAGAGGCTTTAGGCGGATGATTTATTCCGCAGAATAAGATAGCAAAATTACCAAAACATAAAAGCTGGCTGCTGAAGTGAATCCACACACATCACCTACAGAGGCAAGCAATATTGGAACGCAGCATAATTCCTCACAATGAATTGATCTCGTTAGATGAAATTCTAGGAAGTATTTCATAGCCTAATTTAGTCGACCGAAATTGTACTCCTCAGTCGAGAGATGGGTAGCAGCAGCTAGGAATTTGCTTTCGAAACTAGGGGTAGATCACTCTAGAAATGTATAACAAATTTTCATCAAATTAGTAAAAATGCATTTAATTTCCATTTTTGCATCAACTTTGCACTCCCTCGCAGAAAAGTTTGTTTAACAAACGTCCTACGCTGATTCACTTTGTTCGACGTTTTGTTGAATGTAGGGCTAGTTTTTTGTAGGGTTTTGACGTCTTACACGCAACGCAAAATACATTGCACGCAACCCAAAATACATTATGAATTTCTATTTTGATGGAAAGAAATGCATTTAATTTATCTGATATTTAAAAATGCATCACAAGTGATCTGCCCCTAGTAATGAAAGCTAGCAGCGGTTTCGCGTATCCTGACGATAAGTAGAGAGCGTTAAGTTTTTACAAATATCGGTTCACAATGGTAGACTATTACAAAGTTATGGACGTGGCCAGAACCACCACCGATGCGAACATCAAAAAGGCGTACAAAAAACTAGCGCTACGATGGCACTCACATAAAAACCCAGACATTACAGAATCCATATGAGATGTGAAGTGCTATCAGGTGAGAAAAAACGTCGCATCTATGACCAGTACGACAAGGACAGTCCGACCGGTGCCACCATAACACACGGCACCGGCGACACATATATTCACAACATACTAATGACATCCTTCCGAAAAAGTAAATAAATTGACTATGCAATTTACCATTCGCTGCCTAGTTATTCCCTGCCAATTTGAGCAAGAGAGCAGTTGCAGATAGCTTTATTGCGGTGCCAAAATGATGGCAACTCGGGATAGAATATAAATTTACATATAGTTTCTCCTCCCTGATATTTTTCCAGAATGTATAATGCTCTGCATTCTTATCACTCCTATCAAATCCTTTATACTCTTTATCGTCAGTGCTGAGCACTGTTTTGCATTTGGCGGCTAAATCAACGACAATGCGATACTCGACGAAACTTTTTCTGTAATGGAACTTGAACACGAATATTTTAATGCATTTAATTTATCTGATATTTAAAAATGCATCACAAGTGATCTGCCCCTAGTTATGAAAGCTAGCAGCGGTTTCGCGTATCCTGACGATAAGTAGAGAGCGTTAAGTTTTTACAAATATCGGTTCACAATGGTAGACTATTACAAAGTTATGGACGTGGCCAGAACCACCACCGATGCGAACATCAAAAAGGCGTACAAAAAACTAGCGCTACGATGGCACTCACATAAAAACCCAGACATTACAGAATCCATATGAGATGTGAAGTGCTATCAGGTGAGAAAAAACGTCGCATCTATGACCAGTACGACAAGGACAGTCCGACCGGTGCCACCATAACACACGGCACCGGCGACACATATATTCACAACATACTAATGACATCCTTCCGAAAAAGTAAATAAATTGACTATGCAATTTATCATTCGCTGCCTAGTTATTCCCTGCCAATTTGAGCAAGAGAGCAGTTGCAGATAGCTTTATTGCGGTGCCAAAATGATGGCAACTCGGGATAGAATATAAATTTACATATAGTTTCTCCTCCCTGATATTCTTCCAGAATGTATAATGCTCTGCATTCTTATCACTCCTATCAAATCCTTTATACTCTTTATCGTCAATGCTGAGCACTGTTTTGCATTTGGCGGCTAAATCAACGACAATGCGATACTCGACGAAACTTTTTCTGTAATGGAACTTGAACACGAATAATAAATTGTTCCATTCGAAAGCGATAACATTTTTGCCATCATGTTCGCAACTATCATACGCTGGTAAACGTTCTGACAAATGGAAACGTTCTTCGTTATGGTGCAAGGAACGATCAAAATCATGAGTAATCAATCGGATCATCTTGTTAGGACTTAACCCACGAAACAAACAGATGCGTACAAATCCTTATCAATCATCCAGAAAGTAATCGATTTATAGTCCAATGTTTGATCTTGTGATTCAACATATGCCACCGGGTTTCACATCCAGCGCTGATACGTCAATGTATGTACCAGGTTCCCATTTCTCGACAAACATATGATTACGGCCTAAAACCCAACTGTCAAAATCCACTTTGAATGGAAATTCCGGACAAACCGTTACACGCCAATCACAGATGTTGTTAATAAACGAAAGAGAAAAGTTTTCTCTTTCATAAACTGTTGTGAACTGTGTTCGACTAGTAACAATTTGTCTGGAATTTTCATTCAAAGTGGATTTTGACAGTTGACTTTTAGGCCGTAATCATATGTCGAGATTTGTTCCAATTCTCATCCCTCTTGAATTAATATTCTTCCAAAGAGCACTGAAAGTATTCACTCAAGTAAACAAGTCTTAGGTAAACAAGCTCTCTGAACTGTCAGAAAAGTGAGGTTATACATTTTCCTACAATGTTCTATGTTTTTGACAGGTATATGAATGAATCATTTCAGCATCAGTGATGCCAGGTCTATTTAAACAACAGCCTGCAGTAAAAATATAAAAGTCTGCAGATTGCAACAAAAATCTGTTATCAATTAGACATAGAAATGTAGTATGTTGATATTTTAAATGATCAAAAATGTTGTAGTATGGGGTAAATTGGCTGTCATAGGCTTTGTTCTGCTAAATATTTGTAATTTGCAAAAGATCTGCAGCGAAAATGCAGAATCTGCAGATTTACTAATATATATGCAGATCTGGCATCCTTTTAGTATGGAGTACTTGACAATCTGTAACTGTATTAGTGGATTAAACTGTATTAGTGGGTTAAACACCTATGACAGGGGGAGGAAAACAAATCGAAAATAGCTTTTCGGTCGGATTATTTTCATCATGAAACCCGACCAACCGGTATTGTGCATGTCCGGAATAAGTTTTACAGTGTCATAGAGTATTTCAAAGCCATTATAAATACTTTAGGCGAGCTATTTCAAATGTTCAAATTGGCTGACAGTTTTATATATGACAGCTGGAGGAAAACAAACCCCCAATTAGTGTGTGTGATATGATTTGCATAGAACTCTATTCCCCACAAGAAAATTCATCCAAATGGTGTAAATCGTTACTGGAATTTTCTTTTTCGCGAAACTTTTCGATAACCTTCCGTCACTTCTCGACAAACATATGATTACGGCCTAAAAGCCAACTGTCAAAATCCACTTTGAATAAAAATTCCGGACAAACCGTTACTAGTCGAACACAGTTCACAACAGTTTATGAAAGAGAAAACTTTTCTCTTTCGTTTACTACCAACATCTGTGATTGGTGCGTAATGGTTTGTCCGGAATTTCCATTCAAAGTGAATTTTGACAGTTGGCTTTTAGGCCGTAATCATATGTTTGTCGAGACTTCTATTAAAATCTCGAATACTTTATAGTTTACATAATCTTATTAGAAACAGTTGTTTAAGAAGCTTGTGTATTATCGTGTAGGAAGAGCTGAAAATTTATGAATTTTCTCTATCAGCAACATATAAACCCTTAAGTATACCAATTAATTTAGAAAACCCTTTGAACATAAACTATTGCACGAATGGGAATAGGTTCGCCGAATTTTGGAAGAATTCGATAAAATAACCCCAACCCTCCCGCAACTTGACGTTTAGCCTAAGTTGCATGAAACCATCGTGTTTCGAATGATGTCGCCACCATAGAACCCCGTCCACAAATTGCGATACTGTAAATTTCTATGCGAGAAAATAATTCCGTGACGTCTTTTACGAACTTGTTTTCTATATTTACATTCGGAAGTGTTTTCTATATTTACATTCGGAATCAAGATGATCATTTGAAAACAGCGTAATAATTTAATATAAATACAAACAAGTTATTTCGTCACTTTGGAGTTTCATAAAAGAATTACAAATTGTGCCGAATGAAAAATGTAAAATGCATGATTTGATTAGAGTGCGCTTCTAGTGTGAACTTTTTCTTCTCCCGTCGCCCTTGAAATATCTTTCGCATATGACAATTCTCGAAAGTTTGTCGTTAATCTAAATTACATTTAATAGCGGTAAGCTAGAATCTAGTTGGTACTATCTTTGATTTTAGGCCTGAGTTTAGTCCGGCCTAAGACGTTAGTACCTGTCATTGCAGAAATGGCTGCATCCTGAAGCCAAATGAAAACAGTGTAAAAGGCCGCCATGTTCGTCTTGCATACATCTCAATAATTTGAATCAACTTTTCGAACTTTATGTGCAATATTATGGCCCATGTTGCACACAAATCATATGAGGGCAAGTAAGCAAGTTTTATCCCGTACGAAAAACAGGTGTAATCGAATTTTCAATGCATTTTTTTTAATATTCTTTATCGTCCTATATCTAGAAGGTGCTACACGCTCATTTCAAAACGCCACATCGAAGAGTTATATTGCAGGTTAGCAGAAGTCGAATCATATTGAAACAAACTGTCGAACGAAATTTTATAATTGGATTCAGAGATAAATTTTTTTTTTCGTTCGTTAGTTTACCTATGGCTATCAAAATGAGTGAAGTTTAATTTGCTCACAATTTTTCAGTTATTTTTACACGAGGAAAAGAATATGTAATCACAATTTGTTCTTTTTTCTAGTTGTATCTTCTCACAAGGAACACCATAAGCATGTGGAAGTTTATTTATATTTTTACTGCTTTTGAAAGAGTTCAAAACTAAGATTGAATAAAAAATTGTAAATGAAGCCATGCCATATAGCCTAAGTAACACTTTTAAATATGACGGCAAACAAACTGTTACAAATATTCTCATTTTGATCGTTATTTAAATGTTATCGGAGCTTGCTTGTATTGTTTCGTAATTTATAATTTTCTAGCATATCTTGAACGATTTGCATTTCCGCTGTAGTACAAATTTTCGGTTAATTCTTTATGATAGAACAGATATGCACAGGGTATGAAAGAGCTGTGAAAGCTGAGACTAGACAGATGACTTGGCAAAATGACGCAAAAAGTTGAATACGGAAAAATCGCTTAAATCGTGTCGGAACTTAAGGGGGGTTGTGTAAAGTGTTGTCGGCAAAAAATTGAATACTTTAATTTTTTTTTCGATGCAAAGATTCTTTGACTTTTCAGTCAGGCGCCACATCGAAATCTTGTTTTGCGGTATACACCATAACTCAAAATCTACTGGACAAACGTTGAGACATTTGCACAGTTGTTTTTCACAACATTTCACAAGTAATTAAGGGAGCTTTTATTTTTTGGTCGATTTTCTCGTAGTACTTTGAAACCAAAGTCTGATTATTGCTAAAACAACGATTAACATGTTATTGTAAAATAATAATATTTAGCAGTTTGCAAAAAGCTCTTGTAGTTGCCTGGGCAATTATGTGAAGAAGAAGAATTGTGCAAAATTCAAAACGATTGGTCCAAGAAATTTTGTCTGCATCCAGTATCAGGTTCAATTTGTAAATTTATAATTGTCAATTCATTATCAGACAAATTATTAATTAAAATTACTGGACTTTTGGTATTTCAGGCATGATTGGATAATCGTGCTGATAATTTGAATTACTTCATTTTCAGCAAAGTAGATCTGCCAAATTCTATATGCATGGTTAGTAGACTGGTTGGGTAGGATGGTATAATAAGCCCCACCAGGTTAAATTTCAGATTTCCATTCCATGGACGACATAATTATCTGAAGCAAATAAATAATTTTTATGGCATTTTTCATGTGTTGCAGAACAGCAACTGATACAAACTTTTCAAAAGATGTAAGCTTCCACTCTATAAGCATTTGATTTAATTTGGAACAGTCAGATTTGGCTGAACTGACAAACTACTAAGTGTAATGTTAGAGAAGCTCTTCGAGCCCTTGGAATGGCTAGCGCCTAACAATACAACTCTATAAAGTTTTCGATAGTATGCACCATTATCAGCAAACTAACGTTTTAGACAATTATGGATCTTAAATAATAACTTGTTTAAGCAGTTACTCCACTGTAGAATTTTAAAAAAATTGATTTTTTATTTAGTAGTCTAAAATGTGCTTTAGGATGTAAAAAATGATATCCCAAAACATGGAGAACGAAAACAATTCAAAAATATTATTTTCAATTTTGCCGCAACGCTTCTTATATATAACCCATGTGTACTGCAATCTTTAACCGCGTTTTTCTCGAAACCACTGACCGGAAATGTAACTCGAGCAAATGATTTTTGGTCGCTTTGAAATGTTCACAGTATATTCAAAATTGATTTTTCTAGTCACGTACGCAGGATTAAATTTTTTATTGCTTACCTTTTTATTGATTAACGATTTTGTGCAGATTTTTATGACATTCTCTACGCTTTTTCACTCAAAACTGCGCCATTTCGCTTAAAATCAAAATATCGAAAAAAAATCCTATGTACATCGCTATTGACATAAGGAATCAGAAAAACTTTAGTTTTTGGCGCTAGGTCAAAAATCACGGGAGATAGATTTCCGACCGTGGACCTCTTCGAAAAAAAAGCGCATGAGGTGAAAATGCTGCAGAGCCGCCATCTTGTGATGAAATTGCTCGAAAAAATTATTTTATTGATACAATCCTTATGTTATAAATCCCATTCAACAAGATGTCGATTCACCATTTTATTGAGCAATAAAAAAAATCTCGAAATAATCGGACTATTAAATGGTATAAACAGTGAATTTTAAATTAACTTTATTGTACAGTTTTTTAACATAGCCGTGTATTGCTGATCAGAACGCAGTAATGCAAATGGCAGCATCATGTTACCGGAAGAAGACAAAAATATTCAAAAATTTGTCATGCTTCTCTTGCATACATTTCGTTATTTTCAATCCTCTCTTCAGATTTTTTTGGATAAATATAGCTCTCTTTGCTCGCAATAAAGATGGCAATAAATAAGCCAGTTTATCAGGTAGGAAAGACAAGCACTGACGAACTACACTAATAAAATAAAATACCAATTAATGCGTAGAAAACTACGCATTTTCAATAAAAGTGGAATAACCCAGTGGGTAAAGAGTTCGTATCCATAAATGAATACAGCTCTTGTACGTCAACCTGGGTATGTTTTACCCTTTATTTTTCGCAGAACTGTTACAACAAAACGCGTGAAAAATATCTATTCATGAAAATCGCACCAGAATGAAAAATACTGTCAATAGAATTATTTCTGAATTTAAAAAAAAAACATAAAATAACATTCATTTCACATTATTGTCTCCTTACTACTTAACAAAATAACTGGATATATTTTTAATGGCTGGATCTTTTGGCTGCTCTAAAAATGCCAAACGCATATTTGCAACATTCTCAGTAGTTTAAACAGCCGTTTTTTATGAGCATTGCCGAAAGGTTCCGTTTCCGCCACGTACTCACACGCAGAAAAATAATTTTTAATGTCAACTAATATGAGGGTTGAAATAATAAATTTACCAGTTGTTCTGTGTTCAATAAAAAATACATGTTCATATAAAAAAATTAATTGTTGAAATAACTCTGAAGAATTTATTGGATCAAACATGGAAAATAGTTGGACCAAAAATTTTTTTATTGATTTTATCATAACAACAATCGAAACAACAAACAACTTTGTTGAATCAATGAGCTCGTTTTGTTGAATAAAACTAATAAAATATTTGGATCAATGCATGTCAAATGTTCAATACCAAAAACAATTATGTTAAATCAAATAATATCTTTTATTGTTTTAAACATAACAAATATTTGAATCAATGCATAGCAAATATTGAATCAAAACCAATTTTATTGTATATAAAATATGCCTATTCTTTAATAGGAACCAAAGGCCTACTGTCATGGTGACAAATTTAGAACAAACCATTACTCGCTGACAACAGATCACATCAGTACAAATGAACCACACAAAGTAAATACTGGCCGTTGACTTATTGGCCTTTCTCTAAAATCAGGCTACAAACGCATTAATTTTACGCTGTCAAATCATTCTGGAACCGCTTCGGAATCCTGAATGGATTCAGTATGGCCCAGTCAAACCCATTCCGGGATCGGTTTGGAATTCTGAATGGATTCATTATGAGTTCCAGCTCAAAGGCAACAACCGATTCCGACTCAATCGTTTGTTGCATTTGAGCGAGAATCCATAAGGGATTCCAAACCTGTTCCGGAGTAGGTTTGCTTGGAATGAAATGAAATTTTATTACATGCAGCGCATACGATTCCAATCACCGTCCCTTTATGTGGTACCTTTGGCCGTGCGCGTGATTTGTTCCAGATATGCGCTATAATGTAGTGCTTCAGAGTCTCGGCTTTTCCAAAAAGATTGCAGAAGGCGCACGAATACGCTGTGTCATCCTGTTGGACCAGAGATGGTGAAGTACAGGAAACTGCCCTCTCGAACGGGTATTATTTATTTCTGGTGCGTTGAAGTGTTTTCAGTTCTGCGATTGTCGTTTTTAAGCCACACAGGGTGTTTTGTTTGAGTCCTGGAATAGAGGAAGGCATCATAAAACGCACCGTGTGCATTCGACTTAATTTATTCACTAACCTTTGTGCGACATTATGATTATTTTCAAGCTGCACTTGCGCCCTTCGAGTCCGGAAAATCTGAGCACTATACGAATTTATCAAAATCTGAATTCCCTGATTTAAAAATAGCGAATTTTTCCAGCATTGACGCACGTGGAAAAAGTTTTCTACTTCGTAGCAACTTTTTTTTTTGTTTCAATTCAACAAGGACTGTTGATGTAATGCATTCAGTCCTTTTGAATCAATTTGCTGCATGCTTTTGTTAGAATCACTGATTTGTTTGGAGCAAACAATAATTTTGTCGATCTTCGAAAAGCACAGATAACAAAACTTGTAAGATTGATTCAAAAGATAGTTTGGTTGATCTAACCAAAAAATTAAATTTAGTTCAATAAATTCCTTGGATCACAATAAAGAATTTTTATCGATTAAAAATGAAGAAATAATTTATAGAATCAAACATGCACAATTCTTTTGCGTGCAGATGCAGGCCGGTAATTTGCAGCTTCCGTTACGAACCTTAGTTTGCAGGTTAACTCGCTTAAAATAATTCTTAATGACTTTTCGCTCATTATTATCAGTATATCCATTGACATTATCTCATCGAGCAGTTGTGAAATGAATAAAAAGCACCAATTGTTATAAGCAATAAAATACCCATTTTTTGACAGCTCGAATAACTTCCGAAAATGGGGAATTTGAATACATTGAGTTCTTTGCGACCGGTCTCACGAACACTAATGCAGCTTCCTGGTTGAAAACAATCCCATTTACTTTTGCCGTCTTTGTTTATTATTTTCCACCAGCTTGAAATGTAGTATTTGTGTCATGTGGCGTGTACGTACACGAGCCGTAGAAAAGTCTATAAAATGGGTAAAGTTTTTTTACCGTGTTTATCTACACGGTAAAAAATTGTCACGTTTAATTCAAATGATTTTACACTTGAATCAGTTTATCATGCATCACTAACAATTGAAGTGATTTAGCATTGATTTTTTAAGGATTCATAACTCGTATCAAAATGACCTGGTCTTTGAAAGCTATTTAATAGAAATGATCTTTAAATTGAAATGAATAGCCGTTGATTTTGCACCACTGTACTAATCTATTGAATTTGAGTGGTTTCATCTTTAATTACAACTGTCAAAGGTACCAAAACACTAAAGTTTTCAACCGATTACAAACACATGTTCGTAAATAGGAGCAAAAATGGATAAGTTGCATTTCCAAAGTAATGTAGAACGTGAGTATTATATATTGTACTTGTGGTTAATTTATGCAATTATTTATTCTCAGCTAATATATTTATAATGGGATATGTCGTAAGAAATGTGTATATAGTTGAATGCAAGGTTAATCAGAAGCAATGTGCAACTCATTTCAAATGGAAGTGTTTTGCTGTTGATTTTGTAGTGCTTTGATATGATCTATTCCAATAGATTGACACATCGCATTGAAATGTTGGGCAAGTAGTGCGAAATCAACTGCAAATCTCTTTTCATTAGAGTGACGATTTTTTACCGTGCACCCGCATTTTTTTATTTCCTCGTTGTTTCCTTCTCTCTACACGCTTGATTCCAATTGCACATGAAAGGGTTACAGCAAAGAGAATAGTGAAAGAGACGAAGAGTGAAAATCAGTCAAAACGGCAACACTCCCTTTATGATGATTTCAACACTAGAATTTTGACAACCGCTTCTACAGGCAGCACTTTAAATGACTCCTATTATATTTTGAAAACAAACCGTATGTCGATCGATGGATTTGTTTATCAAACGATGTGCATTTCGAAACAAAGAGATGAAATAATTCTAAAGCTTATTTTTACTCATACATATACTCTAGAATGCACCTTACAATAACGATTGAGCTAAATTCTGACGAAAATTCAAATTTCTTTTTTGATAGAAGTACAATACTTATCTCCTCCAACTCAGGCATGAGTAATGTTTATTTACATTGCACGATTGGTCTGCTCAATAAGGTATTTTTGGCTTCACACTATTCGTCTCTTTCCCTATTCTCTTTGGGTTACAGTAGAGCACGTTTGGATAAATTTAGATCTATTCAATCAATTCAGATCAAAGTTGTTTTTGTGAATTAGAAACAGAACTACAATAAGAATTGTTTTGATTCTTTTCTTTTTGCTTATCGCTAAGAGAATAAGCGGGACCATTTAATTCGTTAATATAAATCGATAACATATTTTCACGAATGATTGCCCATATATCTATTGTATCACACATCAAAGAAAGTAAATAACGGAAGGAAATTATTGTTTTTAGGGGATAGATCCAAACAAATAACAATTGGATATAGATCGTAAAATGCAATATTTTATGAATTTACTTACACTGGTCGTTAGCAAATTGAATCAGAATGTTAACAGCTTAGAAATTAGCTCCACAAATACCCTAAGCTAAGAGTAAATAATTGATTTCAAATATGTGCAATGTTCCAATAAGAATAAAATCACATAAAACTTCTGAATACAAAATGTTTTGAATTTTATTGTGAACACAACGGTGATCAATATATTTATTTCGATTTTTGGCATAAATCGTTCCAATGTGCATTGATACATTATAGAAATATATCTATATTGTCTGCCACAGTGCAAAAAAAAATTAAATATAACACTCGTGAATATAAATGATCATTCTGTCAAAGTTTAATTTTCTGTTTGATCTTTGTTTACTTTTTATTTAAACCTCGCTGAAAAACGTGTATAATTTTAATTCGCAGACCTTCATTGATAATTTATCTTTATTCCAAACTTGTGAAAATTCACTTGAAACGAAAATAAATGTTCTCCCCCACGGATGTTCCGGATCACAGATCTTGGCAGTAAACAAAAGAGAAAAAATTTCTCTTCCATTAACTGCTATGAACTGTGTTGATCCAGCGACGGTTTGTCCGGAATTTCCTTTCAAAGAGAATTTTGACAGTTGGGCTTTAACCAGTAATCATATTTTTGTCGAGAAATAACTATCATGGCACCAATTACAACCGATGGTTTAGCCACCTCTAACTCGATGAGCGCCTATTCAAACTGAATAAAAACATGTATATGTATATCAATTTATTTTCTTTTGTGCATATTATGTCACTACAAAGTACTGCACATCATCGGCCAACTTTCAACCAACGACTAATATCAAATATCGGAATGAATTTACTCATTTTCTTTAACTTGAATTTGTTATTTTTTAACATTGACGTGTAACGCAGATCAGAACGCAGCCATATAAATGACAGCATCGTTTGATTAAAGCTTACCAAATATTTTAAGCCGGTTTAAAAGTTAGTCCGGTTTAAAAACAGTTAGTACGGCTTTGTGCTTACGGCTATTAGTTTTGTGATTATCATTTTCACTTCGCATTTAACAAAGGCGGGATTGACTTCGGTTGTTTATTTCTGACAGCATGCGACATTTATGGTGCAAAGGTTTCCACAAAATTCAGAAGTGATGCCCAGTAAAGTTCAGCCGGAAATGAACTGGAATTCTGGCTGGTTCCAGTTCGTATTCCGGCTCCAGTGCAACAACCGATTCTAACTAGAATCGGTTGTGTCACTGGAGCCGGAATACGAACTGGAACCAGCCAGAATCCCGGTTCATTTCCGGCTGAACTTAACTGGGTGACAGCTCATTTTCTATCGGAGAGTGAGAAAAACAGTCCACACGGTAAATCTAGACTACCTATTTTATGACTATATTTCACGCATTTTTGAGAATACCATTTATACGTCAAAAAGTGTATCGATTTTAGTTATGAACGAAGAGTATGTTTAACGCATTTTCGAGAATGTCAACGGCGAAGAAAAATGCGTCAAAAGTATATCCCACAGAGTAAAGAAAATTTACACTTCGACGTGGGGCCATTTTCAAATAAGTCTCCGTATTGCAAACAATGCTTCTTGTTTACTTTCGCGATTATTTATCGAAGGCAGAGAAATATATAGACGAACATCCCAAACCTCATAATAAATCATATAATAATGCTATGGTACGTATACTTCTTTCTTATTAGTTTCTTTAAAATATCAAGTTTCTTCTTTTTTAGATTCGAAATGCATGAAACCCAGTAATGATTCAGAGTCAGATTTGAAAAAAGTTTTATATTTGAGCTCGATTCTTGAAGGCGTACCGCCGCGCCGTTTAAGGAAGTTCAAGATGGTATGACCTCTAAATATTGTTTGTATTTAAATAAATTAGAATAAAAATTAATGTGATTTTTGTTACTTCTCGAAAAGAAATTGAAAAACAAAAGTTGTACAGTGTTTACGCATTACTGACTTCTTCTAAGAAGTAAGAAATAGGTATTTTTTACTTTTTCAAGAAAGTAAAAAACTATACATTTAACTTTGCAGGCTTGAGTATAAATTACCCATTTTATAGTTTGTTGAAGGAGTCAAAACTATGCATTTTTTACTTTGTTGTGTGGAGTAGAAAGTATGCAGATTCTGACGTACTTTCTGTTTACACAAAAGAGAGTAAAAACAATATATTCATTTTGTGGGTAGTCCCAGTTTCCCATCAAAATGCGTACTTCATAGTTATAATAAAGTTTGTTGTGATTACCGTGCAGTATCATTGTGTGTGTTGTTTACATTGCAATGCAAATATTACTACTTAATATCTTAAAACTAAATGAAGATGCTCACTAACTAGCATAAGCGCCGCTTGTTTGTATGCTGATGATTCCAAAAAATCATGAACCATTTAAAATAATGCATCGGAATAAAGATGCATTATTTTTATAACAAAACAACACCAAACCCAAAAAGTCAAGTTTCAACGTTTTGTATAGGAGCTGTCAAGTTGTTCCCCCTCTGAATAACCCCTTGAAAACTACCTAAAAATTTGTGTATTTCGATGCAATAGAAAGAAAATATCCTCAGAAAATGGTGTATTTTAGGCTGACATTGACTAAACGCGTTACATAACCTGAAACTTCGAGGAGATGAAACATTGCAGTCATTTTTTATGCGTTTTGATAAAATCGTCCGAGAACTACGTGACATTGATAAACAGTTCGACGAAGTAGATAAGGTGATGCGACAGTTGATGCTGATGCCGGAGAACTTTCAGCCAGTACTTGCTGCTTTAAGCTAAGTATGCACCTCTTGCGAAATGAAATTTTCTATGCAAAACCTATGCATAAAAAACGTCGCGAAATGCTCGCGAAAAAAATTTTCGTTTCCATTTCGTAAGAGGTACGCAGCTCTCGCGAAAACATAACGAAAAATGAAGTTATCTGAGACACGGTTCGACAAACGATAGGTTTCATAATACTTCCGCGAGACAGCGCTGCTTTCTATGCGCTGTCACCAAGGCAAACTTTTTCCTTGCGAAATAATGGTCAGCGGTATTATTTCGCACGGAGGCTCGCGAAATTTTGACAGGTTGCAATAAAAAAATATAAGAAAACACAAGATTGGTATTTTTTTGTATTTTTTTCATTGCAACCTGTCAAAATTTCGTAGTTTAGAAATTCAATATTTCGAATTTGAATGGTAAGTTTAAAAATATTACTGGAAGTGTGATTGTTTCTAGTTTTAAATAAATTTAAATAATTAATATTATTTGCAGCACACCCGAACAAAGCAAATCAGCTCAACTAATCTTGTCTCAACATCCTGGATCTGGCAATCAGCCAACCAACATTAAATCGATACAACCGCAGCAGTACCAACAACTCCAAATCCAGCAACAGCCAACAACCCCTCAAAAAAGGACCACATAGCAATTACTGCTCAAACGAACAACAGGAGTTTACGAATGATGGACGCATCGGAAAACATTTCATCGGTACATTCTGCCTTAAAACTTGTCTACGGTTGCCTTCCTGATTTAGAGAAATCGGAGTCAAGCACAAACGTCATATTCCAGCCTTGGTTCCTACCAATTCCTTGCATGAAAATATCACTGCCTCCACAGTGCTCGTGATTCCATTCCAGCAGCAGCAAACAATCACTATTCGAGTGCTTATCGCCAACATTTCACAGCAAGCTCAGCAGCAGAACCACCTTCAACCATAACATCAGAAAATTAAGATTTCCGGTGCAACCTGGTCAGCAACCGCAATTAGTGCAATAGATCCAAGCCAAATGTAGAAGACCATTGACCAACTGCAAAAAAGATAGCAACAGCACATTCAAACATACTATACTGTCGACACGACTGGCAAACTGCTTGAGAGGATCATCCTCAACAGGCTAACCCCGTACGCGGAAGGTACGGACGGTCTGTCAAGCAACCAGTTTGGCTTTCGGAAGGGTAAGTCCACAGTGGACGCTCTCAACTCAATGATAAATACTGCCGAGATAGCGATCCAACGGAAAAGGCGAGGTATTCGATACTGTGCGTAAGTGACACTTGACGTGAAGAACGCATTCAACAGCGCAAGCTGGGATGCCATCGCGCTCTCGTTACACCGGCTTAGCCTATCGGTGGGTATGTACCGGATCCTGGAAAGTTACTTCCAAAACCGCGTACTGCTATACGAGACCGATGCCGGTCAGAAAAGGGTTCCGATTACCGCCGGAGTCCCGCAGGGCTCGATCCTAGGCCCGGTGCTATGGAACCTCATGTATGACGGGGTTCTGAGACTGAAGTTCCCTCCTGGGGTCAAGATCGTCGGCTTTGCCGACGACGTAACCTTGGAAGTCTACGGGGAGTCAATTCCTGAGGTAGAACTAACCGCAGAACACGCGATCAGCACGGTGGAGGAATGGATGAGCGCGAGAGGCCTGGAGCTCGCTCATCATAAGACGGAGGTAGTTATCGTCAACAACCGCAAGTCGGCACAACATGCAGTTATCTATGTGGAAGAAGTCGCGATCACTTCACAGCGAAGTCTGAAGTCCCTCGAAGTCATTATAGACGACAAGCTGACCTTCGGCAGCCATGTCGACTATACATGCAAGAGAGCGTCGACTGCTGTTGCGGCTCTATTGAGAATGATGTCCAACAGCTCAAAGGTGTGCGCCAGTAGACGTAGGTTACTGGCAGGCGTTGCCGTATCTATCCTCAGGTACGGCGGACCGTCATGGTCAAGAGCACTAAGGGTAACCAGTTACCTACAGAAACTGGAGAGCACCTACCGCGTGATGTGCCTCAGAGTGATATCTGCCTACCGCACGGTATCACACGATGCATCCTGCGTGATAGCGAGCATGATGCCAGACGGGCTGGTCATTCGGGAAGATGAGGAGTGCTTCGAGCTACGTGCAAATAGGGGAGCCCGCGAGCGCACCAGGGTGACCTCGGTCGCCAGGTGGCAGCGTGAGTGGGACAACTCCTCGAAAGGTAGGTGGACCCACCGGCTGATACCTAGCATATCGAGCTGGGTGGGAAGACCCCATGGGGAAGTTCACTTCCACATGACACAATTCCTGTCAGGCCATGGCTGTTTCCGACAGTACCTCCACAGGTTCGGGCACGCGGAGGTCCCAGTCTGCCCGGACTGCCCAGGTGTAGACGAAACTGCCGAACACATACTGTTCATATGTCATCGGTTCGACGTCGAAAGAAGAACAATGCTTGACGTCTGTGGCTGGGACACAACTCCTGATACCCTTATTCAGCGGATGTGTCAATCGGTGGAGAAGTGGAACGCAGTCTCGGCTGCTACCATCCAGATTGCCAGTAGGCTACAGGTAATCTGGCGAACCGAGCAACAGATGACGGGCACGGCTAACTAGTGACTGGTTAGCTGGAGCGAAAAAAGGCCAAGCGCAAAAAAGGGAGTGAATGGTCTGTTCATACCGAGGCAGGTTTGGCGCAGCGACTGGCAACCGCGTAAGGGGTAAACCCAGCCACCCCGAAGCAAGACAGAAGAGTGAGTGCATAGGCGTATAAGTGGACTGCCTCATGCCAAGACGGGAGGGTCGTAGCGTAGTATGTTGGGACTTAGCTATCGATGCGTCATGGCGTGGCAGAGGAGTGAAAGTGTGATCATCCAAGTCAGTCTCACACGGCATGTTAAGGGTGAGCACAAAAGTCAGCCTCACATGGTATGGTAGAGGCTAGCACAAAAGTAAGCCTAGCAAGGAATGAAAAAGGTGAGCACACAAGTCAGCCTCGCATGGTATGTCAGAAGTGGGGCCTAAGAAAAATGTCCCACATGGGATGCCAGGGGGAGTGACAGAGGTACAATAGAGTGGCACGATTGAGAGTGAATCAGATGATAGGGTGAGCACACAAGTCAGCCTCACATGGTATGGGTGGGACGAGCACAAAAGTAAGCCTAGCAAGGAATGAGTAAGGTGAGCACACAAGTCAGCCTCATACAGGACGTATGTACGCGTGAGTGAGAGTGAATGTACATCCATCCCCCCAGAAGTAATACCGAGAGGTAGTTTCTGGGAGGAATGATGGCGGAGCCCAATGGAGTTTAGTCGGTATTAATGGCAGCGTCACCATTCGAGCCCGACACGCCCCCAGTGCACCCCGTGTGGTAGATTGGACCCTACCAATAGCACGTGTACTGGGCTAGGACGTAAAGGTCTTCTCCATTGTAAAAAAAATTAAAGGGTTGTGTACAGGACACGACCACGGTGACATTAAAAATATAGCTTTTTTATCTATCACACATATCGACACACGTTCTTGTTCACTCGCCTGTTTTCATATGTTACAATTTGCTATATACCCTCCCCATTAAAACATAATTTATTGAAGGTCTTTTAACGGTAATCTATTAATTAATAAAGTATCTCACTAGGTGATTGGCATTATTTGGCTGATCCATCTAGTAAAAATAGGCTGGTCTGTCCAGAAAATATATTCAAAAGAAAAGTTCCATATTGAGAGCTGTGATGAGGAAACCCACGCCCGCCAACGGAAATATACGGATTCTCCATAAAATATGAAATTTCATTTTCCATTTAAATTTTCAATAATGTACTAATGAACTTAAGTAAACAATCTTAAGTGTAAGTATTTCTTGATCGATTAGTGGTGGAAAAATGAAATTATTTGATAAATTACATTGTTATGCAACGTTCGCACTACCAGTTAAAACGGGTTTTTATGCTATCTTGGTGACATTTTTCTTGTTGCTAATTATTAAAACGTGTTATAACTCTGTAGTGTAAACATTGTATTATTAAACCAATTCTGCAGCGTTTTATGTTATATAGGTGTTTTATGTGGTAATAGGACTGACATAATTATATCTTCAGTACAGCGGTTTGTTTCATAATTTAAAACAGATTTATTTTAAAATTTAAATTAGTATACCCAACCGTATTTGTTGTATACCTTAAAACGCAATTAGAACTGTGTTTTAAATACATAGGGTAGGACAGATATTCTGACTGGTTTAACTGGGAAAACAATTTTAAGTCCAGTAACGCTTAAGACATGGCTTGAATTTGAATCGAAAAAGAACACCCGCTTCAACTGCTGCTGGGACGGTAAGTTCTGTTTTAAAATTTTCCGTTGTGTGCAGTACGAAACAAAAGTGTTTGAAATTAGAAAACAAAAGGTTCTGCTGGGAATGTGATTGTTTCCGATGCAATTACACTCAGATTTTTCACGCAGGGGATACAGGCCGTGTAAATGAAAACCGCGTAAATTTAAAAAAAAAGCGTGGATGAAAACCGCGTAAATTTCAAAATCCGCGTAAAAAACCTGAGTGTACTCTCCTATATAAAATACTACGCTGCTGAACAGTGCAATAACTACAGAAGCACGTTGTCAGATGCCTTACTGATAAAAAACATATAACCGAAATATGAAACATGAAAACCAATTGGCTCTTTACCCTACGCATGCATAAAAAAAAATATATTTTTTTCAAACGCAACACTCTTAAGCAGCACACACCGTATTGAATTAAATCCAAACCACCCCGCCCACCCACTTTGCAAACCATTCTGTGACACCATGCTGGTACCCGACAAATCCGCACACGGCCACCGCTGCCGAAAATGCATAGCGTCTACCGCTTATTGTAGTGCCCAGACGCTGCAGCCATGATCTTACCCATTCGACATAAGAACAAAAACTGATTCAAACGGGTACGCGTCACCTCTATTTATAAACTAACCGTATATGGTTTAGTCACTTAGGTGCGAGTGTGTGCAAATGCCAACGTTACCGAAAATCGATAGCGCTTATTGCATCGCCCGGAGACGACGTTGCTCGTGTGAGATAAGAGCAACAACTGATTTAAACGGACATGCGTTGCTTCTATTTATGACTTTTCGTGTTTCATTGAGCAACTAAGCTGCCCTCTTTTGACGGCTGTGTCTGAGAAATCTGCCTCACGAATGGTATTTTTCCCGTTTTTTGTGAACTTTTTAATTTTACCAATTTCCAAAAGTCTACTTTTATTGGGGAGATATTAAATTATTACCAATATTTAAGTTAGGTGTTTCTGAATCGGTTGGTGTATGAATGATTAAAATCCATCTAGTAATATTGGAGTTATAAGCGTGCAAACCTTACATAGTTTCGTTACATGGGAGATAGTTTAGATTTTAGAATGACACCTAGCCCCAGATAGTGGAGTAAGACATTTTTAATGTCAAAATACTGTACCATGCGGTGTGCAGGAGGACTTTTTTATTCAGTTGGTGCGGCAAGGTGAGACATTTTTATTTCGAAAGGATCAGTACCGTGTTTAGTACATTGTAATGTAATACCCTATTCTTCTTTAAAAAGCTCGAGTTCACTCATTTACGGATATTTTTTATTATGATTTTTTTTCAGATCGAACACCAACAACATAATATCATGGTAATCACCCAGCAAGAGAACGCAGTGATAATGGACCAACAGAAAACACAACATCAAGATGCTCGGAAAGGACTTTCTCTTTCGGTATGTATTTACCAGTAGCATCCCTCCTCCAAACATTCCTTTGCATATCTAAATGTCTTTATCAATTCACAGAACAAACATAATGGTACGTCATGTTCAATCGGCTAACCGTTTGGAATAAGCGCTCATCATCGGTTTCATGGCAGGGAAGTGAGCAGGCAAAAGAAGGCATCGTTTTTTCCGCAAGGTCGCTCTGGTCAAAATTTCAGCGAATTGCAAGAAATAAACCACCTGAGGGACAGTACCCGTGCTGATTCAGGACGATTTCCCATACTTTGTACCTTGCTATTGAATTTTAATACCCGATCGAAACGATGGCAAGCGCTGCCGATAACTGGGTCAAAAAGACGACGGATCAAGAAATTTCTGCACTCGGTAAGTGTTTTTTTGTTATAACCTATTTTTGAAGCGATCATTGGGATGGGATTTGAATTTTTCTTTTTAATACAAATAGGTTAGCGAACTGAGTACATATCAAAGGATTCAGAGCCGGCGGCTTGCAGTCCAGAGAAAGAGAAAAACCTAGTCCACCGGCAGTAGAACCAAAGATGCACCTGATGTTTGGAGTTCGGTATCTACGGAAATTCTGACTCTAGCAGCTCCTGAAGAAAAACAAACTGCAAGAGAAAATGGAGAAACAGCTTCCTCCGCGGAAGATGCAGAGTCATTCAAGTAAGTCGAAATCTGCAGAAAATTTTGATTAGGACATAAGGAACATTGAGAGCCTCTCTTTGTTTACTTTCTCTTTCGATTATTATGACGTCACTATAACATTTTGCACTAATTTTCCAGTACATAGCCGATGGTTTTTACTAAAATATTAGGCAAAGAGTTGAGTACTAAATATTGAAACGACCGAGTTATAAACAGAAGAGAAAGACCCCAAAGAGAATCTCATTGTTGCTTACGTCCTATTCTAAATTTTCTCCCGAAATATTTAGTATCAGCTTTAAAATTATCCATGACTAATCTTTTAGCCCGGCGGATGCAAGTTTGCTAATGTTCGCTAAGGTCTAGTAGAATCAAAGCTGGATTTGGAGGTGCAGCGGAAGGATTCTTCTTCGCCGGGTGGTTGGTTAAAACTTTCGAAGCTTTGCACATGAAGCCGGAATTACTTCAGGGAGTCTATGCGATGGGTTTCAACGCCCCTTCCAAGATTCAGGAGATGACTCTACCTACTTTGTTGGCCGGTCCGCCACGGAATATAATCGCCCAGAGTCAGTCGGGAACAGCAAAAACCGCTGCCTTCGTGCTGGCAATGCTCAGTTGAGTCCATCAGTTAAAAAACTATCTGCAGGTGATTTGCCTTTCCCCCACGTATGAGCTGGCAATTCAGAAGGGGGAAGTAGCTGCCAAAATGGCCAAGTTTTGTCCGGAAATCAAACTTCCTTACGCCGTTCGCGGGGAGTAGACCGTCAAAGGGGCGAAGCTGACTAATCATATCATCATCGGAACACCCGGCAAGCTAATGGACTGGGGTATAAAGTTCAGGACGTATGACCTAGTTTTCCCTTTTTGTACTGGACGAAGCGGGTGTTATTGTCGGTGTTCTTCTTGGCCACGTACGAGCGCGAGGTGATGGAGTTTGCTGAGTACATCGTACCCAATCCGATCGTCATTCGGCAGGCGCGGGAGCAAGAATCACTCGATAACATCAAACAGTACTACGTCAAGTTCCGCAACCAGGACGAGAAATTGTGTGATTACCGTGAGACAAGCGATCATTTTCTGTCATATGCTGTATAGGACAGTTGTAAACTCCAAGTAAACTTATTTTCAGAACTGTTAATCGATCAAAACAGGTACGCAAAACGGCCGGTTGGTTGACCGGCAGGATGTCCCAGAATGGTCACTCGGTAGCGGTACTGTCCGGTGATCTAACGGTGGAGCAACGGTTGGACGCTCTGGATCGATTCCGAACCGGACTAGAGAAGGTACAGATTATAACGAACGTTTTGTCTAGGGGTAAGTTCCACCACTTGATTCTGGCTACAGCACTAGGTTACGGAGAGATTCTTTCGTCTTAGGTATCGACGTCGAACAGGTGACCATTGTCGTCAACTTCGACCTTCCGATGGATCAGCAGGGACGAGCCGATTGCGAAACGTATCTACATCGAATTAGACGCACCGGTGGATTCGGTAAGTGTGACTCATTCTTGTGGTCCTATAGATTGTATTTCTTCCCACTTCTTTAGACTATCAGCACCGGGCGTGAGTATAAGCAATTTACCAACCGTCATCATAACACGACACCGCACCGGCGGTTGGTAAACAGGTTGGGAAATGGAAACTTATCGTTTCGGTTTACAGCGAGTGTCTATATTTGGTAACTTCTTCCAACCGACGCCAACGTTGCTATTCGCAGAAAGGAGGTAAAACAAAGGAAAATGTAAAAAATAGGATCTCGCGATAAATGTTATGCAGAAGTGTTCTGCGTGAATTTTGATTCGACTCGTGAAAGATTTTTATTTTAAATAAAATTATGGATTGAGCTCAATAAATAAAACTATCGGTTGTGAGACAATAAATTATTTGATTGAATTCAATACCATTTTTTTTAAAGTTTACAGAAATTAAAACAATTATTGAAATTAAAAGTTTATTGTAACTTTAATGAAAATATACTTTCAAACCTCGATTCACACCAATTATTTTGTCGTTTGATACAATGAACAGCATTTGTTTGTATTCAATTACCCACAGTTTTGATTATGCTGTATGTTTTCTGCGTGGAAGTAAAAATTAGTGCATCTAAGCAGCTCGGATTGAACTGGAAGATGTAGCATTATGTCAAGCTGGGCATGATGTGTCCCAGGATCCGATTGATGGGATGCTAGCAAGAAGCGGAATTTCATTGGCTTTGAAGCTTGTAAAAGCCCGAAAATTTTTATATGTGGAGGCCAATACGAAAGCTAATGATAGTGTCCAACGACAATCGAAACTCGCTGCGAACAAATGGTGATGATTCTGGGGACTGTGGAAACTAAGCTTCGAGAAGAAAGAAAATGCGTGTATTTTTCTCGCGCAAAGTTTTTAATTCAGGACCAGTAGTAAAAATTTGCATTTAATTGCTAATAGGTACGCATGGCAGGACACAGATCACACCTGTTACACCATCACCATCTCATTTCATCCGGTGGTTCATCATATTTTCGAGGGATAATATTGTGTTGTGGTGTACAGTCGTGATTCGCTGGTTGGACACTTTTTAACTGGATTGCTTTTAGTTGGACCTCCGCTAGTTGGACCATTGTCCAACTAAAAAGCATCTGAACGTCAAAATCTCGTGCCAAATTTACTTTGACAATCAATCTGACAATATTTAGAGATAAGAACAGATGCATTTACACTGCCAACATCTTCTTTGGAGAGTTTTTGACATTTGTCAGTCGGTCCAACTAGCGAATCAAATTGGTTAGTTGGACAAGGCTGTGGCCCAACCAGCGAATCACGACTGTATACTACCCAAGATCGCTTATTTGCCCCGTTTTCTATGGGATTTCCTATCTTCATGGGACTGACTTGCGATCATAGGCAGTATAGTGAAATGCATGAACGTGAATGCACTTGGAATTCAATTCACTTAGTCTGTAAATAAGGGGAGGGCGGGAGTAGACGGGGTTTGGTGGTTGTACTTAACTTATAAAAATGATATTTTTAATACATTTTAACATTTCTAATATTGTTCTTAGAAACAGTAACACGAAATGTAATTAACTTTATAATTTATTGTTGGGCAATGAAATTGCTTGTTTCAAGACGTTTATTATAAATTTACTAGAAGTATTCCGCGTCGAACAATGTGGAAATGTCCTATAATTCTAGGATAGCCACTTTTGTTAATTCGTTGCAATAGTTTTTGACTTACTCCGACAATTTTGTGCAAACTGTGGATACATGGATGTGGATTTGATGACCAATTTGGTAAGCAGCGAAATTTGGCACTACCCCGCAGGACCGTTGTTTGAAAACAAGATTCCGTGTTATGTCATTTGCCATACTGATAAATTGGAATCAAATTTATAAATTTTGAGCAATAACTCATTATTTGATTCTATCTTTGGAATTACCGTATCGACGACAAAATGTTGAATTCACCAATACCAATTTGCTCCAGGGTACGCACTTAATGTTTATTTCTTGAAGTAGATGTAGTTGTAGTTAGTATTTCAGCTCCAGCGATACAACCGATTGTAATTAGAATTAGTTGTGTTATTGGCGCCGGAATACTACACAGTTAAGCTTTTTCGGGAAATCGGCCGGAATACGAATTACGATACGAATTAGAACCAACCAGAGTTTCCGATTGAACTTTACTTTACCCATAGGTGCACGCAAAATTCATATATCGATTACTGGAAGCCTATTGGCCGATAGTAGCGCCGGCTAGCGGCTACTTGTTGCCAAAGGCCTTGTTTATGTTATAAAGGCTCGCACAGAGTGAACCCAAATCTACCTATCGAACAGTCAGATGGCTACCTATCGTGCAAAGTAAACAAATATTCTTCTTTCGGAGAACATGCAAGAAATGTATTAGTTAGTTAATATCATGGCGAAATATTTCAATCGTCGAAACAAGACACTGTATTCAGTTTATTATGCTTTTTTGTAACAATGTAAAATAAATTACATGGAATAGTATCAAGAATAAAGTGCTATAAGCCACAAAACAGTGGGTTTTCAATTCACTCCATATTAATTTATTGTGTAACTCGGTTGAAGTCACTCAAAATTACAGCAAAAATTATGGGTGCCAGAAACAAAGAAGATGTCATCATTTTAGGCAGCGTTGCGCAGTCCTCTGTACGGGACTCTATAATACCACAGACACTAATTGTTGTTTGCTTAAAAAAGATAGTTATATGTTTTACACATACAATCTGAATTGGATGTCATTTATTAATAGCAAAAGTAAAATTACTTTTGGTATGGGTCAAAATCCACATTGAGGGGAAATTCCGGAGAAACTATTGTTGGCTCAGCGCAATTCACAGCAGTCACGAAAGAGTTGACGATACTCCTTTTGTTCACGAGCACTAGATGTGTTTGGTGAATATTGGTTTGGAACTTCCTCTCAACGTGAATTTTGATAATTGTCTTTTAAGCACAAATCTCCGATCAACATGGGGAACGTGCTATTTGAACCAGTCGCTACTGATTCCTGATTCTAGTTCTAGGTTAGTTAGATGAGATATGATTACTATAACAACGTGCTCCATGTATCAACCTAGGCAAAAACGCATTTTACGCAAGTAAATATTATTATTGAATCCACACATAAAATACCATCACTTAATTATTTTTGTTTTACTGTATACTGTTCTGCCCAAGTTGTACAGTAATGTTTTCATTTCGAATGGTTACAGTCCAGCGTACCAAGTATTCATGAATAAGCCCACTATTCTGCGATTCAAAATTGCCTTTGAATATACTTAAAACCCAGATATGTTTACCCGGCTATGCTGTATACAATATGACCCCAGCTGATGGACATTTGGGCTACAAAATTTATGTAAAAATCAGTGTAAACGTCTATTACCTGGGGTATGGCAGTATTCTCACATACATTAACACGCAATTTTTCTCCCATCCGAATATATTTGACTGCAGCGTCTGAAGGACGTACGTCAGATGGCTTCCGTATAATTTGGTAAAACCCAACTTTCTCTGGCTTTTCAATATAATATTAGCTCCTCTTCAAAGGCTTCGAAATACATAAAAACGAAAGCGTATTCGAAACTGATCGTTCGTATAAACTGTTTCCGCAAAACAATCGTTGAATGGTCGTAAAGGTTCCTTCTCTGCAAGTTTGTTTGTAATATCTAGCATGAGATCCTTTTCATTACACTCCTGATTCAGAGCGGCCGTAGTATGTGCTACAGACAATAACTTCTGGGTAAACATTATTTATTAGAATTCGTTGTCCGTTCCGAACCCATAACATTTCTTAGAATTTTTATTACATAGAGAATTTTAGCATATTTGAACAAAAAATGTCTTACAATGTTTATTGCTTCAAACGGCAAAATTAATGGTATGAGCATTTTTTTCATTGAAACAATAATTAACTTTTAATCTCAATAAACATTTCCAGTTTGAATAATTTTACAATCATTGCAATAAAATATTTTTAGAAAAGAGAACGATGTTTGTTACTAAAATGGTTTTATTGAATTCAATAAATAAATGTATTTTCTTTCTAGCAATATTTTTTTCACTGAATAAAGTCCATATCATTAAAAAACGATTATTTTATTGCATGATTGCAAAAAAGTGTAACGTTGCTATAATAACAACTACCGGTGTAAAAACAGATTATTATTTTGGAAACCTATTTACCAACGACCGGTGCGAAAACGGGTGCCTAAATAAAATATTATCGTTTAGCGTAATCAAAATACACACGCATTTGCTTACGCACCGGTGCTGATAGAACGGAATCACCATCAACCTAGTGAGCAGTGATCGAAGCATGATGATTTGCAGATCAATCGAAAAAGACTTCTGGAAAAAGATTCAGTTGCTAGACGCGAACTCGGACGAAATTGAAAAGATCGCACCGTAAAGTGTTTTCGACCAGACTGGTGAAAGGCTCCTACGCTTTTTTGGGTCATACTTGTTTTGATTCTGAATTTATAATTTTATTATATTTTTTTATATTTTTTTTCTTCCTTGACCTGACATAAGGTATACAAATGTAACCAACAGGGTATCGTAAGCTAATAAATTTACAATTACAATTACAATTTAGCTCTACCCAGTTCTATCCAAACATTTGAAAAGGGCCTAACTGCAAAATGTAACAAATTGAAATTTCATGTTTTCTATTAACAAATATCTACCCGAGCACGTACATAACGCAACATTTGATTATGAAGAATGTTGATAGCGATTTTACAACAATTTATAAAAGAGCCTAATTGATTTTTATGACCGAACTGATTATGAAAGGACCTAACTGATTGAAAATTGCCTAACTAGCAATACACTCGTTTTAAATGGATTATAACGTATTATTGTATTATAACTGATTGCAAAAGGCTTATAACATCTTTTCCATAATTTACATACAGGGCCAATCTGATTTTATGATGTTCAATGGGGTCAATCTGACCATCAAATTAGAATTCAGTTAATTCGTCTATCTTTCGGTGTAATATCAGACTTGAACAGCATTTTTTGTGTGAGGTATTCTGCCGCTAGAAGCATAACTGTCCCATGTGCTATGGGAATCCCTATACACATGGGACAATTATGCTTCTTGCGGCAGTAATACAAGTAGTAGCAATAGGCGCAATCAAAAGAAATAAAATAGTAACGATTTTCCAAATAGGATTATAATGAATCTGACCTTTGACAATTTTCTCAATGTTTACGTTGTGCAGATAAGCCCTTTTTAAATGTTTGGTAGAGTTGGTTTCCTTACGTTGATGAGCAAAGTTTCGCGAAATGTGCATTTGTTAGAAATAGGATGTAATTCAAGGATTGTATAGCGCATGTTTAATGGTCATTCCGCAAGTGATGTAGAAATTATTCAGAAGCACATAGACTCCGCACTTGACATTGCAACTTCCATTGAACCCAACACGGCACATCTACTATTTGGTGATTACAACCAGCCTGGACTTCTTTGGAAAAGCACTCCTTCCGGGTATGCTTTCCCAGACCCTTCTGAATCAACCTTTTCGAGGGCGAGTACTATCTTACTGGACGGAATGTCTGTACTGAACATGCGACAAATGTCTACAGTGAATAATAGGCGAAATCGAATCCTGGACCTCCTGTTTATAAATGAAGAAGCTTCAATGAACTGTACGGTATCAGAGGCACTTGAGCCTTTAGTTGCTGTAGACGCACATCATCCTCCACTTCTGATAACGCAGATTTGTCCGCAGCTGGTTCTCTATGACGAGATGGAGGATGTCAGGGAGTTCAACTTTTCGAAGACTGACTTCTCTAGGCTTCATAACTCACTACAAACAATCGACTGGGAGACTTTCTTGAATTTCGCGATCGATGTAGATGCTGCCGTAGAAAAACTCTCACTGGTGTTAAAACAGCTTTTCAGTATACATGTGCCTGCACCTCGTCCCCGAACAAAACCACCATGGTCCAACAACCGGCTACGTAAACTGAAAAGATTGCGAGCTGCTGCGCTTCGACATTACACTATTCGAAGAAACCCAATCACAAAAAGGGAGTTCACTATAGCCAGTAACAGCTACAAAACATATAACCGCTTTCTCTACTCAAGACACGTAGCACAAACCCAATCGAACCTAAAACGAAACCCAAAACAGTTTTGGTCTTTTGTGAATGGGAAACGTAAAGAAAATGGGCTTCCTTCCAGTATGTTCCTCGCAGGTGAAACGTCCAATACTCCCAGCGGTATCTGTAATTTGTTCGCAAAACATTTCTCGAGTGTGTTTAAAAATGAATCGGCTAGCTCAACTCAGGTGGACTGTGGCCTTCAAGATGTCCCTCGCGATGTAATCAATTTTGGAAACATTCAATTTACTGACGAAGACATTATGGCTGCCATAAGCAAGTTAAAGTCCTCTACATCGGTGGGGCCAGATGGGATTCCTTCCATTATACTGAAAAAATGCGCAAGCGCATTGTGTACACCTTTTCGACTATTCTTCAACCAATCACTGTCGCAATCAGTGTTTCCCGTGTGTTGGAAAAATTCAGTAATGTTTCCCGTTTTTAAAAAAGGTGATAAGCAAAATGTTGCGAACTATCGTGGTATAACCTCGCTCTGCGCTGGATCAAAGTTGTTTGAGATCCTAGTAGGAAATATGCTCTTTCGTGAGACCAAAGCATACATATCGAAGGACCAACATGGTTTTTTTGCAGGCAGGTCAACAACCACCAATCTAGCCCAATTTACATCGTACTGTATTAAAAACATCGAAGATGGATCACAAGTAGACACTATATACACTGATCTTAAAGCTGCCTTCGATCGTGTAGACCACTCTCTTCTTCTGGCAAAGATCGAGCGACTGGGTGCTCCATCAAATTTTACAGGATGGCTTAAATCATATCTCATAGATCGTTCTCTGTCCGTGAAATTAGGAAGTAACGTGTCATATAGCTTCATCAACTTGTCGGGTGTACCTCAAGGGAGCAATCTCGGACCGTTGCTTTTTTCTTTATTCTTCAACGACGTCTGCTATGTTATACCCCCTGGGTGCAAACTCATATATGCTGATGATCTCAAACTCTTTCTCATTGTGCGGTCAATAGAGGACTGCATCGAACTTCAGCGACATCTAGATGCTTTCTGTAACTGGTGTAATCGCAACTTGTTGGCTCTCAGTGTGTCCAAATGCTCTATAATATCCTTCACGCGCAGAAAAAATCCAATTCTCTGGAGCTACAACATCGCCGGCCAATTGCTAGAGAGAGTGTCAGTTATCAGAGACCTTGGTGTACTCCTGGACTCGCAACTGACATTCAGAAACCATTACTCTCACGTTATAGCACAGGGAAATAGAAACCTTGGCTTCATAATAAGAATCGCCAACGAGTTTACTGATCCATATTGTCTGCGGGCATTGTATTTTTCACTTGTTCGGTCTGTCCTGGAAGCTTCCGCAGCCATTTGGTGTCCTTATACGAGTATTTGGACTAACAGAATTGAAGCAGTACAAGCAAGATTCCTCCGTTTTGCTCTTAGAAATTTGCCGTGGCGTAACCCAACAGAGCTACCACCATACATTGATCGCTGTCGTCTGCTCGATATGGAAACTCTGGCAAAAAGGAGAAATACATCCAGAGCGATATTTGTTGGGAAAATATTGACTGGCCAAATGGATGCCCCAGATATTCTCTCACAAATCAACATTAACGTACCCCCCAGAAACCTTAGATCACGTAACTTTTTAAGACTAGACTTTCAGCGCACCGAGTACGGTCAGAACGAACCCATAAGGGCGATGTGTAATGTTTTCAATAGTGTGTATGACCATTTCGATTTTTATGTTTCTAGTGATGTTTTCAAGAATAGACTTAGGAGATTGACTTAGCTTATAAGATTATGTGAAAATATTTCTGTAATGTTATTGAAATGCTGTATACCTTGTATGTAATTTTGTTAATTTGTAGTGTCAGTTCATTGTTATTGTAGGAAAAACATGCGAAAAGATTATGGGTTTTTACGCGCATTCGAGGTCTGCTTCTGAAGTGAACCTTGAAATGGGCTTTTCCCATACAACAACATTAAATTTCATGTAGACCAACATGGGTCAGATGAAAAATGGAAATAAATAAATAAATAAATAACTTTCAGTTAAATGGACTTTTAAGAACCCGAGTTTGTTTTTTTATTTTATTTTGTCGTTGAACGGCCAGTAGAGAAAGCGGTGGAAAAATTATCCGAAAGACTAACCTTGAAGCAGAAGATGAAAAATATTTTGCTCATTATCATGTGAATCAAAATTCCAAGAAGACAAAACATAGCTATAAAAACACAAAAAGATATCCTAACTGATATATGCTTTGAAGCGATTCAAGGCGAAAGCGACTGGGTTTGAATTTAGTATATTTTTACATTTATTTATTCCTTCATTATTTTCTTATATGTTCATTTTTTTCTGGGGAAAATTTTCATTAGGTCGTATCGTAAGTAACAATGTTATTCTTTTTGTTTACTTTTTACTCTGTAATAAACCAAGCCGCTTAAACGTTTGCCTCTTCGTTCTTTGCATAATGTGCTCGACGAAACCATCGTCTCTCGACATGTGCTGAAACATATGTGAAATGTTTATGTTAATGCCTATAAACCGAGAAACTATTCATTAATTTATTTACCAATTTAATTATTTATTGGTGTATTAATTTCTCTATATATTTATTTATTATTCATTTATATTTTATTAGTGTTAGATGTCTCACAATCCTTTCTGATTATTTAGGTTGAATTTTCCTTAAGCGGGTCTGACAGTGAAAAAATTAAAAAAAATCAAATTTTTATTTTTGGATATTTTGGATCCCTAAGACAAGAAATATATGCCTAAGAAAGGATTTACTCGAATTCAACTTGGTTCGACTGCTAGAGCCCATCAAACTACCAACTATCAATTTTCATATGAGGGGGCTGATAAAATCGGGTCTTCAGTGTATTTAATATTTTATGTTTTTTATTTTATATTTAATATTTATTATTGAATATTTAACATTTGATATTTAATATATAAAATGTAATATTCAATGTTTAATATTCATATTCAATGCGTGATATTTAGTATTTAATGATCAATGTTTTATATTTGGTATACAATACTCAATGATGATGAATGCTCTACCAGACTCGTCACACAAATGTCACATAAATGCGCGCATCACATAGCAACGCTTGAGAACTTCGTGATAATACAAACCCGGTCGCAAACGTGATCATTCATACACACCGGCACCCACCGTCTAGCATACAAAAAAGCAGCCTGGTGATTAAGTAAACGTGCTATAGCACAAACGGTATTCTTGAAGTACAGCAGTTGTTGATCCGATTGGTTGACGATTCGTTTGACCTTCGGTTTCCTTAAGTGACCAATTTAGTTATATAATATAATCCAGTAATTTGAAATCACGGTTCAGACCATGGAACACTTTCCCGGGATTCCTTAAACCTTCTCTAGTGTTTCATGCACTAAGAATTAACACGAATTACTTATGGCAGTAAATTTGAATTACGATTCTCACAATTGTTATACCAAAAATAGGTTTGTATCCGTACTGATTATTGGTAGCATTCCCTGAGACTTCCAGAACCATTAGTAGTAGCCATCATAATCGATTTTTAACGTCAGCCAAAGTTTAAGTTTTCTTTCGTCTCCGGTATAGACCTCCACAATAGCAAGCATATTTAATTTCAAATAGAACCCTATGGAGATAAGATTACTTAACGCGCCAGCAGAATCAGAGATAAAAGTCATAAATGCATTTTTTAGTTTTCTCTATTCCTATTCCTGGAACATGAGCGGCATAGATTAGGACGAAAGGCATTGTTTGCACTTTCTGCTTTAGGCAATTTTGAGGTGCCGTCTAGACGGCAGAAACAACGACACGACTAGACACTGCCATTCCAAAACTGTATCGCAAATCTGACTACCCCTCAGTGACTCAGGTAACTGGTAATGTCAAATTTGATATTTAGTTGAAAAATGCATGCAACTAGCAGCACTGATAAATCTGTTATTTTTTCTAATAATTGTTATGTGGATTAGGGACGTTTCGATATTAAAATACATCGATACTTAGAATCGATACTGGTATCGAATGTAAGTACTGATACTTTCGATATAATCGTGGTCGTAGTATCGATACTTGAAAGTATCGCCATTCGATTCCGCACTTCTACAGTGGCTTAATTCCGTGAATTAGGTAATCTACAATCTACAGTTAACGTTTTGCTCTGCTCCTGTGAACAGAAAAACCCGTTCGACAAATATCTTTTGTTAGTTTTATTCGTTTGATGTTGGATCCAGTCGACGATTCTGTTAGACGTCGAATGTCAGAAAAGATAAACAATAAATAATTGGCTGATCAGAAAGTCTCATGGACTGTCAAATAATAGGTAATGTTCGGAATCGATTTTTTCATCAAATGCGATTGGTGCTCCAGTTATTGTAGCAACTCAAATGCAACAACCGATTCCGCAATGGTTTAGCCTGAATAGGTAATCACATTTCACTCGGAAATAATTCTAAAATCATTCAGAATTCCGAATCGAATACTTCCAACTACTGGTTCTTTCGATTCTTTTCGATATTGTAAAGATTGTATCGATATCAGTAAAGTATCGTGCTTGAAGTATCGATACCAAAAAATCGAGTATCGGAAACAGAAGTATCGATTGCGTACTAGTATCGAAAATATCGCAACGTCCCTAATGTGGATACGGTAGCTACCGTTGCAACCCCTGGTTACGTAGTGGAAAATATAGAAACAAAACACGGATTATGTTTTGTACAAAATGGTGCAAATAACCTTCTGCATTCAAAATAGTGATTTCTTATTTAGAAATTTTGCAAAACGTGCTGGCGAAAGACTTGCTTAGAATTGTTAAGCGAATAGGTAATATTGTTTTATAATTTTGTTATAATTATAGGCCTTGCATGGTTTCGTTAGTTTTTTAGATTCTCTGGAATCGAACAATGTGTTGGGAATTAATATTTCACTGAATCGCTTTACCAAATGCAATTTTGGGAAGAATTTTGTGGTCGTTTGTGCTGCCACACAAGGGCAAGCGGCAAATATGTTTCGCCACAGGATCGCGTAAAAACATGCCATCCTGTACCACCGATACGCTATTGAGCATTGCAAGATGACGTCATATGAGTAAAAATGCTCGAAAAAATGACAGTTTAGTGAGCTTGTTTACATGGTGTTAGAATTAGAACCGAGTTTCTTGTACTGGATGAAACCAAAAACCAAAAAGTCCATGTAAACAAGCTCTCTGAGCTGTCAGAAAAGTGAGGTTATACATTTTCATGCAATGCCCAATTGTAATTAAATCTGTGCGAATACTTCAGAACACGCAATGCGGGATTCGTATGTTTAGTGGAACCGCTACCAACGGTAGCACCCCCAAAACGTGAATTCTTTACCAATGAAGATCAAGACAACAAACGTGGAAACAATCGTCTGCAACAGCAGGCAAATGTTAATGTGAGAGAGTAGATCTATTTTATGGATTGAACATATAGCACCAACCTAACAAGATTAATTTGTAGGTGCGCTAGGCGAATCAAAAAACAACAACTGCCTTCAGTTCAAAATGCAGCATAACAGCGCAGCATAGCAATTTCGGTTGTTGGGAGCGGTCAAACAGACAGTGGAATTAACTGGCAGGTTTGTCAACAGAAAGCACAAAAACTGCTTTGATGGCTCAGTGACAGCAACACGAGACGATCAATACATCGAGACTCGCTGAATTGCGTTACCCAGTGCAATTTTAGAAAAAATTGTGTTGCTGTGGTTCCTGCCACTACATAATTTCAACCGGCAAATATTTTTCGCCATAGGACATAGCAAAAAGAATTCTGCATGATAAAAAGATTATGTATTTCATTTAGTTTCTTGAAAAACAGTTATAAAACGCTAAGATTTTAATTGGCTTTCGCTCAGGAATCACTCAAAACTTCTGAACAAGACTTACGCTGTAAACAAACAATAAATAAAATTTTAATAAATGATGCTCTCATCCAACATACCTTGAATTTTAATCAATCTCTTCAAAATCATTGAAGTACTGAAATTGTACGAACTCCAAGGCAAAATTTCCGCAGCTGAAATATTTCGCATTGCTCGGATGGTAATACTTGCTATGATAGTCCATCAATATTATGGTTGCAGTTGAAAACTGGAAAATCCAACCAGCGACAATCATATTTTCTCTGATTCTAAACAATGGAATCACGTCGGAAGTGGTGCGCTGTTTACGTACAATGATGCGCTATCCAGCGCACTACTGCCGACATCATGGATTAGTACTAAACAGGAGAAAAACCGATTGTCGCTGGATGGATTTTCCAGTTTTCAACTGCAACCAGAATTTAAAAACTCATCCGACAAACATCTTTCGTTAGTCCGATTCGTTCGATGTTGGATCGAAACAACGAACGTCAGAAGAAATAAACAAGAAATGATCAGAAACATCTCACGGATTGCCTAATATCGAAGACCACAAATTATGCAGTCTTCGCTAATATCCAAAGTAGAGCCCTCAGCCCAAACGTAATTGTACTTTATTAATCGTTCGGTAATTTGCTGCATGTATCAAGGAGGTATGGTCAGGATGGTTATCTTGTCGAAATACTTCTGTACGATTACGGCCTAATTTTCGGTGAAAGATTCTTTCATCTCCTTGTGCAAAACTCCCATGAGCGTCGCAAAGTCCAGATAAAGTTCTGTCGAAACACAACTAGATAAACTGATTCTTGCTCACGGTAATCAACTCCATTCATAGATAAAATCAATGTATAATCGAAGCTTAAATATAATTCATCAATATACTAATCGTTCTTGCGCTGAAATATGTAGGCGATCATTAAATGTACTGCGACCGAGTGCAAATGGAGTTATATTTGTAAGGAGCGGAAGCTCGTGTTGGACAACACAGTCGGGCTCACCTTTCAAAAACGAATAATGGTGCCTAGTAAGTGGACGAAACATTATGTCCCAGATTGGTAACGCTGAAGAACGAACGATTTAAAATTATTTAAATGATAGAATCACATATTACAAAAATCTACAAAATATGCGAAAATTCTAATACTGAACTCCTAGTGAAAACTCGTATCTATGGAATCACCTGTGATGTAAATATAAACAAAGCAGTGATGCGTGATAAATTATTTATTTACTATGTCCCAGGGGTTACTCGATGTACTGGTAACTGGCGGTAAATGACTCGGACACTTTTTATAGGCAATTTTACATTGAGTTGTAGGTCGTGTCGTTGGCAGAAAGATAAGGAAATAAATAGCAATAGCACAGGTCTCCTAAATAAACTTTGTAATTGCCGCGTCATACATAGATTTAGAAAGCTAGGGATTTTGTCTCTCTCTGTTACATGAACAAACCTTATTAGTTATTAAGAAAATTTGTATATAAATTTTATTTTTTGAATATAATAAACAGTCCAATTGTAACAGTGGAACGTGCTAGTTGTGTTGTCCGAAATCCGGAGTAAGTGTTAAATCCGAAAAGTAGAAGCAGGTGTGTTGTATCTATCCGAAAGGCCGTAATATCACCATTAATTCAATAGGATCCCTTCGTTCTCATGGGCAAACCCACGCCTTTTCCGAAGGAAATCCGATTTGAATTAATCTTATAACGACGTAGCCCGGCCAGCTACACCTAGGGTTTGCTTCTTAATGGTCAAACGCCGATTTAGACTTACGATTCGGACAATTACAATAGATTTGGTTTGAGCGAATTTCGATAATTTCCCTGGGTCTTCTAGAACAGGTAGAAGCAGCCAATTTAGATAGAAAATGGCCAACCAATGATTTAAATTTCCGATTGCAGGAATTGTGCTGTCTAAATTGGTCAGACTGAACTTCCCCGAGACATCTGGAATCGTCACAAATAAGCATTATGATTAATCACGCTCGAAATATGATTCACGCTGAGTACGTCACTTCCCTGAGAGCTTCATGAATGGCAAATAGGTTTACAATTGTTACCGATTTCATACACATCCGTGATGAATTAATAAAATACATCATTTAAAACATTCAAATGACAGCAGAAATATAAAAAAAGTAATAAACAAAAAATAGCTGATGTCGTTTTCCAGTTATCAAAAGCGACATCTAACAACAAACACACAGACTAGTTTTCGCGAGCAAATGTCAAAATTCCGCACGGAAGAAGGAAAAATATTTCGCGACCTCATTTCGCAAGAGGTGCATACTAAGTTCATGGTAATACTGTGTAAAGCATGTATATAATTTTCATGACTGTAATGTAGCACTGTTTTTTCTCCCAAAATTTCTCGATTCTCAGCTTTCGTGAGCGTGTGCTTTTTTGATAAATGTGTAAACCGAAAACAAGATTATTGTTGGCAACAACAATTAATTAAATTAAGTGCATTATCATGATTTTGAACCTGCCCAATATCTTTTATTTAATATCTTATTTTAGGCGAGACTATCAACTGTTTTCGTTTAATCTGTGTGTGAATATGGGTTGATCCAATTCGGACCTTTTACCATACATACGAAATGATACGCGATCACGAAAAACCGTTTGAGAAGTCGAGCTTTCAGGAAAAGAAAAGTTTTCGCAAATCGGTTAACAGATTTCTACGTTTATAGCTCATAACCCTAGTAACAATTGAGGTTTTTTCTTGAAAACCTTCTTAAAACTTAGAGTGCACTTGTAGTGTGCTATAAAACTTAAAATGTTACTTGGAAACCTATTGCTAGGTAATTTGGCCCAACTTTTACTTTTTATGAAATATTTGCCACAAAATTTTATATATCAAAGAGAACTTTTCAATTCACAATTCGAAACTTAGTGAAAATTAAATAGGAATAACTTGGGTCAACGTAGGCATTTATTTCCATTGCAAAAATCGATAAGACATGGGTGGTCCTAATTGGAACAGGGTTGGGGTAATTCGGACCTTTCATGTACTTTTGCATAGAACCCTTAATACACAATACGGTACGATATCGGAAAAAGTTACCTTAGAAAAAATGTGCGCCATTGATCAGGCTTTCGGGAAAAATATTTATTTGTGCATCGGTTTTAGTTATATAGCTCTGAATTGGCCGACCCCCAATGATTACTGTAATTAAATATGACATAAAAAATTTACCGAACATTAAATATGACATACAAAATTGAAAATTAAAGAATTTAAGCTGAAATTTCAAAAAATAGGATTCCGGAATTAAAAAATCATATGATTAATATATGAGAAAATGAAAAATTGATAAATCTAAGAATTTAAAAATTTAAGAATTCAAAGATTTAGAAATTTTAAAATTCAAAAATTTAAAGATTTAAAAATTTAAAGAATTAAAGATTTGAGATTTGAAATATTTTGAAATGTAAAAGAAAATTTTTTAAAATATTGAAGATTAGAAAATTTTGAAAGTTAAGGATTTAATAATTTTGGATCTTTAAAATTCAAAATAAAAATTTAAAACATGAAAAATATATTTTTATTTAAAAGTTTATAAATTATATTTTTACAAACCATTTTCAATTATTCTTGATGATGAAAGCCATCATTTTTTTTTAAAAGTGCTGTATTAGGGCAGTTCACCACTAACAATAATAATATATTCCATATTAAATATAAAAAGTGATTGAAATTTATTTTTATTATTCTGTAGTACGTACGCTATGTTAGCAATGTGAAAGGCATTTTTTCTTATTTTTTAATGGGTCCATAGAAGTTAAATTTTAAGATAATTCTAAACTAAATATGAGTTAGAAAGGTGATCTGATTCGCAACGGATAGGTGACCATTGATTCACCGTAAACCTCCTGAATTCGCGGTTGCGGCACGGAACGAATAAAATTGTGGTATAATCCTGTTTTTCGAATAAAATTGCTAATAAGAAAATGAGGTCATGACAGTAGAAACATTTAACAGTAGTTACCACATTTTAATTATTTATGGCTTAGCGCTGCTCACAACTCCCAATGCTTCACAACCCCCCAACGTCCCCTATTTCGAGGTGTGCCTGTACCTTGAAAAGTACAAAATGTTAGGACAATCTCGACAAACACGTTTGCTATTGAGTGGCATAATAAAACAAATAAAATCATCAGCTTGTTGATCACCTCAAACAAATTAGCATAACCAACAAATCACAAAAATATTTCAGGAGCCTGAAACCGGCGGCGCGCCCCTCTTAAAATTAAATTTAACTATATTATGTATTTCTCTATAGAACTATTTATGTAAAATTTACCTCCAGAGCGCGCTGACACTAAAAAAGGTGTGATGTAGAAATCATCTGTCAAAACGCATGTGTATTATAAAGCGAGTGGAAAAAATCTTTTTTTTATATTAAAACGCTTATTTTAACATTCACAGACAACTGCAAACAGGTAATAAAAACAAAATCCTTTATGATAATATAATGTTCTGTACCTGGTGTAATAATAGATTTGGAGAAGATCACAAGAATCATTTTCCTTGACGTGGCGATCACAACATGGATAAATTTTGTATAGTACAAAGTTGTGGTAAACGAAGTTGTCAACTATTCCCTGTTCCTCATAAAGGCAGCAAAGTTTTCGGAAAATGGAGTAAATATATGAAGCTAAGCGGTGAATCAAAACACAGAATATGTGGAAGTCATTTCAAGCCGAAGGATTTCATCATAGGTGAGCAGTCAAAAATTCCAACCGTGAATATTTGTTTATATGAATCTTTTTAAAACAGTCACAACCCAGAAATTGAATCGCACTGCAGTTCCATCGGTTTTTCCTTCCCATAGAGCTGTTGATGGAAATGCGTTATCAAAACACGGATGTTGTTTTTTAACTTGCAAAACACGCAAGCAAAAATTTCTGAATCGTTTCCCTCCTGTAACTCGACCAAGCATTCGTCACAAGTGGATTGTAGCACTAGGGTTAATGGATCACGACATATCATGTTTGGGGCGCCTGCGTATTTGCCACAAACATTTTCAAGCAACAGATTTTTCAATTGGCAAGTATTCTATGGAAACTATATGCATATTCATAATTTAAACCATGTTTTTACAGAAACAAAACGGTATCTTAAACCAAACGCAGTTCCAAGTCTTAAAATCAGGCCACTGATTTCGCTAAAAAGGAAAATTTACATCGAGAGAGGTAACACTGCAGAACAAACTCCAGAGCACGGATACGCAAAGTCTTAACTACCCACGAAGTAGTGTAATGTGTTCTATCAAAGGATGCACGGCACAAGCAGGAAATGGAATCATGCTACATAAGGTTCCTCCGCCAAATGCAAATATCTTCATAAAGTGGGCTCGCGTTCTTAAATCGATACATTATCCTACAAAACATACACGTGTGTGTAGCAGGCACTTCTTGAAATCAGATTATACTGCAGGTTCTGATATAAACAGCATTTTTGAAATCAATTGACACGGATCTACTTACAGGTGGAAAGCGGTTAAGACCAGGATCATTTCCGACCCAATTCCTTACGACATCCCAAGCGCTTCAGATGTCGAATCCATACAAACGTACCTTTCGATCGTTCAAGCGGTTATCTAAAACGTCATCCAACCGAGATTCCGATTGTTACGAAGGAAGGACATTAGTTAACAGCAGTCCGACATATACAAAGGATTCGCAAAGCGTGACAGGGAATGCTCCCATTGAAAATTCTTTATTAACTGGACATAGTACACACTCTGAAATCCCTGTATTAAACAAGCAAAATTATTCTACCGACGTAGAATTTGAAGAACACTTAGATCCATTTTGTCGTGACTAACGACTTACCTTTCAATATAGGGGCCCCTTTTCAAAATTTCGGCAGAAAAATGATGTAAGATTTTGAACGCTTATATCTTTTGTTGTACTGAATGGATTTAATCAATTTCTTCGGCATTTTGTCGAAAATATTTGTACCAATGTTGTATTAAATTTTGGAATATGTAGGACATTCATTATCAACGGAAAAATAGTGTTTTGAAAAATCTTTCGAAAACGACTCGGAAAAGTGAAAATTTTCAGCCCATCCCGCACAGAGCCTTCAAAATGGTGCAGCAAATGAACAATAAAATAATGAAAAGTTTATATATAGGTTCACTACATGTTTGTTCCTTTGATTATTCGTATTGGGTTGCTTGACGAGAGCAGTTGGTGGGGGAAAGCCGGCATATTAGTTTTGGTTATGCCGTTAGAAGCCGGACGGAAAGGAAAGGCTCATGCACGCCACGAGAACGAGCGAGAAAGCGATAGTAGTGCATATTAGCGAAAGCGTTACGTACATTTTGAACCTTAATAACTTTTCTTCTACTAAACGGATTGCCAATCTTGTTTCATAAATCGGAAGGAAAACGTTCAACGCTTGCTACCGATACGTTGTTTGCTATATAAAATTTGTTTAAATAGTTCAAAAACTACTTTAAATGAGAATCAACATTAATGATAAAACCTATAAATAGGGGTGTCGCAGCTTTTCTCAAAACCAGACGTGTGTAAGACGCAGTGCATAACAGACGTGCGTGGTCGTGAGAAGCTGCATCGGACGACCAATCAAATCAGCTACCATCGGAGAGAAGCAGAAAAACGTTGGTGGAGGTGGTGGCGGTGAGAAGGCCAAAAAGCCAAAGGCTAAGAAACGCAGTCACTGAAAAAGCGGTAGTAACTGCCACTAAAAATGCCACCAAAACATCGAAGACTGCAAAGCGTACTCATTCGGTGTGAGCTGCGAAAGGGGAAAGATCGTATGGATGTACGCAAAAAAAACAATCGTCGGCAAGGTTTGAATTGTTTTAAAAGATTCCCGTCTTGTATCAACATAGTTATCCACAAACCGTCCTTATTAGGACGAATGCAAAATGGAAAAAGAATTTAATTAGAAAGTTTCTTTTATTAACTAGTATTAAGTTTGCGCTTGGTAATTCTGTACTTTTACCAGTGAATCATGAGAAAATGTTTTTCTAATCTACAAACCCGAAGGTTTTTGCAAATCCTTCCAAGAAAATCAGTGAATGTGGCAACTCTGCTACTAAGCGAAAGCTACACCAAAACGAATGATGAAAATATTTTCATTTATCGAACAAAAGGACGGCCTTCCATCTGCATTGTAAAGTCTATAAATAGGAATACCATGATGAAAACTGTGCTCATTCGGTGTGAGCTGCGAAAGGGGAAAGATGTATGTACGCAGTAAAAACAATCGTCGGCAAGGTTTGAATTGTTTTAAAAGATTCCCGTCTTGTATCAACATAGACAAACCGTCCTTATCAGGACGAAGGCAAAATGGAAAAAGAATTTAATTAGAAAATTTCTTTTATTAACTAGTATTAAGTTTGCGCTTGGTAATTCTGTACTTTTACCAGTGAATCATGAGAAAATGTTTTTCTAATCTACAAACTCGAAGGTTTTTGCAAATCCTTCCAAGAAAATCAGTGAATGTGGCAACTCTGCTACTAAGCGAAAGCTACACCAAAACGAATGATGAAAATATTTTCATTTATCGAACAAAAGGACGGCCTTTCATCTGCATTGTAAAGTCTATAAATAGGAATACCATGATGAAAACTGTGCTCATTCGGTGTGAGCTGCGAAAGGGGAAAGATGTATGTACGCAGTAAAAACAATCGTCGGCAAGGTTTGAATTGTTTTAAAAGATTCCCGTCTTGTATCAACATAGACAAACCGTCCTTATCAGGACGAAGGCAAAATGGAAAAAGAATTTAATTAGAAAGTTTCTTTTATTAACTAGTATTAAGTTTGCGCTTGGTAATTCTGTACTTTTACCAGTGAATCATGAGAAAATGTTTTTCTAATCTACAAACCCGAAGGTTTTTGCAAATCCTTCCAAGAAAATCAGTGAATGTGGCAACTCTGCTACTAAGCGAAAGCTACACCAAAACGAATGATGAAAATATTTTCATTTATCGAACAAAAGGACGGCCTTCCATCTGCATTGTAAAGTCTATAAATAGGAATACCATGATGAAAACTGTGCTCATTCGGTGTGAGCTGCGAAAGGGGAAAGATGTATGTACGCAGTAAAAACAATCGTCGGCAAGGTTTGAATTGTTTTAAAAGATTCCCGTCTTGTATCAACATAGACAAACCGTCCTTATCAGGACGAAGGCAAAATGGAAAAAGAATTTAATTAGAAAATTTCTTTTATTAACTAGTATTAAGTTTGCGCTTGGTAATTCTGTACTTTTACCAGTGAATCATGAGAAAATGTTTTTCTAATCTACAAACTCGAAGGTTTTAGCAAATCCTTCCAAGAAAATCAGTGAATGTGGCAACTCTGCTACTAAGCGAAAGCTACACCAAAACGAATGATGAAAATATTTTCATTTATCGAACAAAAGGACGGCCTTTCATCTGCATTGTAAAGTCTATAAATAGGAATACCATGATGAAAACTGTGCTCATTCGGTGTGAGCTGCGAAAGGGGAAAGATGTATGTACGCAGTAAAAACAATCGTCGGCAAGGTTTGAATTGTTTTAAAAGATTCCCGTCTTGTATCAACATAGACAAACCGTCCTTATCAGGACGAAGGCAAAATGGAAAAAGAATTTAATTAGAAAGTTTCTTTTATTAACTAGTATTAAGTTTGCGCTTGGTAATTCTGTACTTTTACCAGTGAATCATGAGAAAATGTTTTTCTAATCTACAAACCCGAAGGTTTTTGCAAATCCTTCCAAGAAAATCAGTGAATGTGGCAACTCTGCTACTAAGCGAAAGCTACACCAAAACGAATGATGAAAATATTTTCATTTATCGAACAAAAGGACGGCCTTCCATCTGCATTGTAAAGTCTATAAATAGGAATACCATGATGAAAACTGTGCTCATTCGGTGTGAGCTGCGAAAGGGGAAAGATGTATGTACGCAGTAAAAACAATCGTCGGCAAGGTTTGAATTGTTTTAAAAGATTCCCGTCTTGTATCAACATAGACAAACCGTCCTTATCAGGACGAAGGCAAAATGGAAAAAGAATTTAATTAGAAAATTTCTTTTATTAACTAGTATTAAGTTTGCGCTTGGTAATTCTGTACTTTTACCAGTGAATCATGAGAAAATGTTTTTCTAATCTACAAACTCGAAGGTTTTTGCAAATCCTTCCAAGAAAATCAGTGAATGTGGCAACTCTGCTACTAAGCGAAAGCTACACCAAAACGAATGATGAAAATATTTTCATTTATCGAACAAAAGGACGGCCTTTCATCTGCATTGTAAAGTCTATAAATAGGAATACCATGATGAAAACTGTGCTCATTCGGTGTGAGCTGCGAAAGGGGAAAGATGTATGTACGCAGTAAAAACAATCGTCGGCAAGGTTTGAATTGTTTTAAAAGATTCCCGTCTTGTATCAACATAGACAAACCGTCCTTATCAGGACGAAGGCAAAATGGAAAAAGAATTTAATTAGAAAGTTTCTTTTGTCGTGACTAACGACTTACCTTTCAATATAGGGGCCCCTTTTCAAAATTTCGGAAGAAAAATGATGTAAGATTTTGAACGCTTATATCTTTTGTTGTACTGAATGGATTTAATCAATTTCTTCGGCATTTTGTCGAAAATATTTGTACCAATGTTGTATTAAATTTTGGAATATGTAGGACATTCATTATCAACGGAAACATAGTGTTTTGAATAATCTTTCGAAAACGACTCGGAAAAGTGAAAATTTTCAGCCCATCCCGCACACAGCCGTCAATATTGTGCAGCAACCGAACAATAAAATAATGAAAAGTTTATATATAGGTCCACTACATGTTTGTTCCTATGATTATTCGTATTGGGTTGCTTGACGAGAGCAGTTGGTGGGGGAAAGCCGGCATATTAGTTTTGGTTATGCCATTAGAAGCCGGACGGAAAGGAAAGGCCCATGCACGCCACGAGAACGAGCGAGAAAGCGATAGTAGTGAATATTAGCGAAAGCGTTACGTACAATTTGAACCTTAATAACTTTTCTTCTACTAAACGGATTGCCAATCTTGTTTCATAAATCGGAAGGAAAACGTTCAACGCTTGCTACCGATACGTTGTTTGCTATATAAAATTTGTTTAAATAGTTCAAAAACTACTTTAAATGAGAATCAACATTAATGATAAAACCTATAAATAGGGGTGTCGCAGCTTTTCTCAAAGCCAGACGTGTGTAAGACGCAGTGCATAACAGACGTGCGTGGTCGTGAGAAGCTGCATCGGACGACCAATCAAATTGGCTGCCACCGGAGAGAGGAAAAACGGTGGTGGCGGTGAGAAGGCCAAAAAGCCAAAGGCTAAGAAACGCAGTCACTGAAAAGGCGGTAGTAACTGCCACTAAAAATGCTACCAAAACATCGAAGGCTGCAAAGCGTACTCATTCGGTGTGAGCTACGAAAGGGGAAAGATCGTATGGATGTACGCAGTAAAAACAATCGTCGGCAAGGTTTGAATTGTTTCAAAAGATTCCCGTCTTGTATCAACATAGTTATCTACAAACCGTCCTTATTAGGACGAATGCAAAATGGAAAAAGAATTTAATTAGAAAGTTTCTTTTATTAACCAGTATTAAGTTTGCGCTTGGTAATTCTGTACTTTTACCAGTGAATCATGAGAAAATGTTTTTCTAATCTACAAACTCGAAGGTTTTTGCAAATCCTTCCAAGAAAATCAGTGAATGTGGCAACTCTGCCACTAAGCGAAAGCTACACCAAAACGAATGATGAAAATATTTTCATTTATCGAACAAAAGGACGGCCTTCCATCTGCATTGTAAAGTCTATAAATAGGAACACCATGATGAAAACTGTGCTCATTCGGTGTGAGCTGCGAAAGGGGAAAGATGTATGTACGCAGTAAAAACAATCGTCGGCAAGGTTTGAATTGTTTTAAAAGATTCCCGTCTTGTATCAACATAGACAAACCGTCCTTATCAGGACGAAGGCAAAATGGAAAAAGAATTTAATTAGAAAGTTTCTTTTATTAACCAGTATTAAGTTTGCGCTTGGTAATTCTGTACTTTTACCAGTGAATCATGAGAAAATGTTTTTCTAATCTACAAATCCGAAGGTTTTTGCAAATCCTTCCAAGAAAATCAGTGAATGTGGCAACTGCCACTAAGCGAAAGCTACACCAAAACGAATGATGAAAACATTTTCATTTATCGAACAAAAGGACGGCCTTCCATCTGCATTGTAAAGTCTATAAATAGGAACACCATGATGAAAACTGTGCTCATTCGGTGTGAGCTGCGAAAGGGGAAAGATGTATGTACGCAGTAAAAACAATCGTCGGCAAGGTTTGAATTGTTTTAAAAGATTCCCGTCTTGTTTCACATAGACAAACCGGCCTTATCAGGACGAAGGCAAAATGGAAAAAGAATTTAATTAGAAAGTTTCTTTTATTAACTAGTATTAAGTTTGCGCTTGGTAATTCTGTACTTTTACCAGTGAATCATGAGAAAATGTTTTTCTAATCTACAAACTCGAAGGTTTTTGCAAATCCTTCCAAGAAAATCAGTGAATGTGGCAACTCTGCTACTAAGCGAAAGCTACACCAAAACGAATGATGAAAATATTTTCATTTATCGAACAAAAGGACGGCCTTCCATCTGCATTGTAAAGTCTATAAATAGGAACACCATGATGAAAACTGTGCTCATTCGGTGTGAGCTGCGAAAGGGGAAAGATGTATGTACGCAGTAAAAACAATCGTCGGCAAGGTTTGAATTTTTTTAAAAGATTCCCGTCTTGTATCAACATAGACAAACATAGAATTTAATTAGAAAGTTTCTTTTATTAACTAGTATTAAGTTTGCGCTTGGTAATTCTGTACTTTTACCAGTGAATCATGAGAAAATGTTTTTCTAATCTACAAACTCGAAGGTTTTTGCAAATCCTTCCAAGAAAATCAGTGAATCTGCCACTAAGCGAAAGCTACACCAAAACGAATGATGAAAATATTTTCATTTATCGAACAAAAGGACGGCCTTCCATCTGCATTGTAAAGTCTATAAATAGGAACACCATGATGAAAACTGTGCTCATTCGGTGTGAGCTGCGAAAGGGGAAAGATGTATGTACGCAGTAAAAACAATCGTCGGCAAGGTTTAAATTGTTTTAAAAGATTCCCGTCTTGTATCAACATAGACAAACCGGCCTTATCAGGACGAAGGCAAAATGGAAAAAGAATTTAATTAGAAAGTTTCTTTTATTAACTAGTATTAAGTTTGCGCTTGGTAATTCTGTACTTTTACCTGTGAATTGTAAGAAAATGTTTTTCTAATCTACAAACCCGAAGGTTTTTGCAAATCCTTCCAAGAAAATCAGTGAATGTGGCAACTCTTCCACTAAGCGAAAGCTACACCAAAACGAATGATGAAAATATTTTCATTTATCGAACAAAAGGACGGCCTTCCATCTGCATTGTAAAGTCTATAAATAGGAACACCTTGATGCGAAGCGTACTCAATCGTCGGTAAGGTTTTAATTGTTTTAAAAGATTCCCGTCTTGTATCAACATAGTTATCTACAAACCGTCCTTATTAGGACGAATGTAAATTGGAAAAAGAATTTAATTAGAAAGTTTGTTTTATTAACTAGTATTAAGTTTGCGCTTGGTAATTCTGTACTTTTACCAGTGAATCATAAGAAAATGTTTTTCTAATCTACAAACTCGAAGGTTTTTGCAAATCCTTCCAAGAAAATCAGTGAATGTCGCAACTCTGCCACTAAGCGAAAGCTACACCAAAACGAATGATGAAAAGATGGGTTGGTGATGTATATGACATAACAGGGGTGTCGTGACCACACTTCGAAGTTATTTCAAATCTTGCAAAGCATAAATTGACATAATTTCAATGATTGTTCCTTTATGAATGAAATGACAAATTTTCAGGTCAACGCGGCAATAACTTTGCAATTTATAGAACAATTTTATATTTTTAGTTATCATATATTAACTGTCATCTCTTCCAAACAACTTAACCCTCTGCTGCCAACCCCGTGGTTTTGCAGGGTTAAGGAGAATCATTGTAAAATGTCCAATACATGATTTTATGTTGTTACCTCCACTAAAACCACTTCAGAACACTCCCACCTGTCATACATGCACATTGTCTGCTTGTTGAAATCATTATATGAAATTATTGACCTGTATTCAATGCGGAGAACTCGGTAATAAAATTGTTTTGCTGAATATACCAACGAACGGGATCCCCAGGAAAATTTCGCTGAGCCCGGTGAATCGAACTTAATGCGTAAAATTTAGCCATTTGAAAGAGATACAAGCAGAATTTTAAGAATATGATCATCGCGGTTATGTCCCGGACATTACCCGCTCCTAGTTTTTTGCTAAGTGTGTTCATTTCTGTACGAAAAAGATTCCGATGGTTGTTTCGAGAGATTTTAACATTGATATTTCAAAGCAAGAAAATTGTTCATTTCATGAATGAATGTCTCAACCAGCTTAGAATCCAGCGCATCCCCTATCAACGCAGACGCCAACAATAAAGGTTCTTTTCAAAACCACCATAATTATTATAAAGAATAACTTGAAACATTCCCACATATTTCATTGAGTATCATTCGATTTGAATTACAAGTCAAACGAGTAGTCACGACACTCCGGTTATGTCCTAGACATTACCCACCCATCTTTTTTTATTCAAAGAGTGCTCCAACTCAAACTACCATAATCAAACTATCAATGCGGACGAACCGTTAAATACCATATCTTTTGATAATAATAAAAAACGCGGGGAACGTTCAATGCTGCCTGATTTAATCCAAACTGATAGAGACGTTATTGTTTGGACAGGAGTTGCATCTCTAAAACAATTAGATGCTATATGCGTTTCAGTAAAGATTTTGGAGGACCATGTGTATCAAAAGATGTTTCGAATGCATACCGCAGATCGTGTAATTTTGAGTCTTGCAAAGTTGAAGCAAAACAATTCATTTGCCGCTCTTGCAACCTTATTTCATATCTCACCAGCCACCGTAGCGTACTATTTCAATCATACATTACAAGTATTAGCAATTGTTCTTCGACAGTTTATATATTGGCCAGAGCGAGATGAAATTCGACGAAACATTCCTTTATGCTTCCGAGATAGGTTTTATAATGTGAGATGTGTTTTAGATTGCACAGAAGTCCCAGTAGCTACTCTGAAGTGCGTAAACTGTTGCATAGCATGCTATTCAAATTATAAAGGCAGAAGAACAGTGAAATTTTTGATAGGAATTACACCCGCAGGCACAATTAGTTTTGTTAGCGAAGCTTACAGCGGAAAAGCATCAGACAAGCTAATATTCAATGCAGAAAATGTTGTTTCTCTACTCGATCCGTATACAGATGAAATAATGACCGATAAAGGTTTCAATATAGAACGAGAGTGTATGGAGCATGGGCTGCGTTTGCATATTCCACCATTTCTGCGTGGGGACCGGCACAGTTCGGAAGATGCTGCACTCAATGAACGTATTGCTAAAACCAGGATACATGTAGAGCGAGTCATCCAAAGAATCAAGCTATTTGGAATATTGCAGACTACAATAGACGCTTCCACCTTAGGGTTGATCAACAATATAATGACAGTTATTTGTAGTTTAGTCAATCTGTCGTCGCCAGTTCTGAGTGATGATAGATTTTAAATAAGGATTCTGCAGAAGATCAAAGAATGGTTTGTTTTTTTTTTTTAAATAAATTTTCTGATGATCAGAATATGCTTGTTTATTTTATTATCACCAGCATTTCTATTTTGAATGTGAATTATTCCTCATAGAAGCATCTGTTTGTACAGAAATCTTATTTCTAGAAACAATTTGCGATAACATATGATCAAAATATACATTTTGTAATTTTGTGATAAGCTGATCAGTATACTGCTTATCATAACTTGTATCTAGTACGACGAAATCGTCATCAAATTTTGAATAAACGACAAAATCACATTTGCTGCAATTCAATATATGCATGTTCAGTTGAATCTGAGCAAAATATTTATGTTTTGGATTCAAGTACATTGTCTGCCCTTGAATACGTAAATATGATTTTGTAGCTTTACACAGATTAGTAATATAGTCTAAGCCGTTACTTTCGCCTGACGTAGGACACTTTATCTCCAATACCACATGACCAAAAGGATCAACACCGTCTGGGCTCGCGCCTATCCAAGGTTTGCTTGGACATACAACAAAGCCACATTTTTTAATAAGTGGATTACGCTTTGACTTGTAGCATTCAAAGGCTTTTCGCTCGGTTTCCTTTCCGTATTTCATTGCGTGTGTTGTGACAGTCTTCGGTGCAAGGTAACTTCTGATTTTTTTTGGCCAATCTGGAGATTTATTCGAGCCATATGTGTACAGCTCATAGCACGAACTAGCAGTTATGCGAATTGATCGATGCAGCTTCCAAGCATTATTTGACTGACATTTGGATTCTTCGCATATGTTGATGACGGATTCGATTTCTTTATAAACAAATTGCTCATAAAATTGTTTGTCATCTTCAGACAAAAAGTCGATTCCATCATAAGCTGACGAAGATTCGTGGAAAGATAACAATTCTTGTATCTCGTTTCTGGTCACATAGATTTCCACATTTGTATTAGTCAGGGGACCAGTGTTCGGTTTTGGCGTTCTGAGAATTCTTCCATCCAGGTGCTTCTTAATTGCTGAGTCTGGCGAAGCTAAAAAATTAATTTCTATAAGATAAATAATGTTCATATCCATATTCATACCTTCTAAAATACGATCAAAAGCGTCTTTAAGTAACTGTTCCTTTTTGGAAGAATTCTTTTCTAGAACAACTTTATGTTTGCGCACACAACAAAGTTTGGACACCGGTTTCGCACCCCACAAACTAGTTTTTTCTGCTTTACTGATCCCCCAGGCCTGTCGTGAATCCGTACAAGTAATAAATTCCACAAATCCGAATCTAAAAAATCATATCAAGGAGGTTAAATTTATACATCAAATAACTGCAATATAATTTTTACTTACTGACAAAGATGAAGTAAACAAGCAACAATGTGTTTGCACCTGGCGGTTCCTGCTTTACAGGAACACGATAATGCCCATTGCCGGTAGTCCGATCCTATCCTTAGTTTTATCTCGTGAGGTGATTGTCCGGGATGTGAACTTTGAAGTACATACGCTTGAAGTTCGATGCTGGATCCTTCTTGCTTCGTATATCCGATACATACTATGTGTCCAGATGTAAACACATTTTGTCCTTCGCGAAGGGGTCGTATTGAATCCCCAACGTAATCCATTACATCTCCGAGGGTAATGGAAATTCGTTTTACTTCTGGTTCTGCCACATCTGAAAATTCACCCAACATAACCTCTGTAGTACACAAATAATCCCAAAATATTCCATAAAAATATATTTCACTTTTTGAATATCACAGCAAACGATAAAATAATCTTTTTCTTACCATTGTTATTCATTTCCCAATTCATTTTTCGTGATTTTTAAGGAAATTTTTTGATGTAATAGTGCTTCTGTAGAATCCCGAACTGTATTTTATTTTGTTTACACTTTTTTTGTGGTTCACAAAAATATCACTAGTTGGCGCACGAGTAGTTACAGTTTGTTTTAAAATGGCCTATTGTAGCAACGCAATTTTTTAACTTTCCGATGAAATAAAAAAAAACCTCATAACTCATGTTCATGTTCACCTATGTTCATGCTGTGATTCGTGACTAGGTGCAATCTGCATTTTCATCTACACGGCATATCAAAAATCCGTTTTCTTAAACCGTCCAACTTTCCGCAATACGTACTTCTAAACGATTGCTTTCTGCCCCGATACGCCAATTCGACTCACATCGCCATTACTGAACAATTACTATCCAGCTTCACTCAAACGATTCTCCCCCGCAACATAACAGTCTACCACAACGACTAAAAATATTTGCTCAGGTTTTTAATTTCGAACGACGAAATCAAATCAAATAAAGCCGCTGGTTGTCATTCTGTCTGGGAAATGAATGAAAAAAACGAAAACCTTGCATGCAGCATTCATTCTAAGGGTCGATTTCATCACCCTCTCTTAGCTTTTAAACCAGGTTTACCAGTACGTTTAAACCTGGCTTAAGCGCTAAGCGAGGGTGAAGAAATCGGTCCTAAATCGTTTTATACTCCGCACCGTACTGGGCTTAACTAATGTACAGAGCACGACTTTCACAGAAAAAAAAGTTCTTTGATTGCATCAACGTGTCGGTTCTACCACTAAGAACGATAGAAATGTTACGCAAAACCAACTGAGGCTGTCATCGCTCATTAATTCCATATCAACTTTTGAATAGGGCTAATAAGATTTGTAAACAAACTTTTGTTTTGCTGATTTCTCTTAATTTGTTATAAACTGAACACAGAAAACATTTGAAATTGATTTTACCAAGGGTAAAGATGTTGATTCATGTGTACTTTTCACGAAATTCAACTCGGCAGCGGAATAGTGAGCGAAACTAGTTTGTTTACAAAAATCTCATTAGCCCTTTTGAAGAATTAACATTGAATTATAGTTGTAGACGTATGCGCAAACTGTCCTGTGCGGTACAAGACGGCAACGTTGCAAGTCGCATAACAGTTTTACTGAGAGCTGTCGTGCTCAGGGTTACCACATATACAGATTATTCTGTATTTTACAGATTTTTCTAGATAATTTACGACCAAGAATCTGTATATACAGATTACAGATTTTTGGCTAAAATACAGATTTTGCAGATTTTCAGTGTAGATATGTAGTACCCAGTCTATCAGAATTTCGAATAACGTTTAAAACACTCAGACCTTAAGAAATCACTTAGCCGTGGAACAAAAGTGCCAAATTTTGATATAATTTTTTCTACAAACAAAGATTAATTAATTTTTCATTGTCAAAATATAATTTTTTTGGGAAGCTTCTAGTTAATTTTTGAATACAGATTTTCGATACAGATTTTTTCCCCGCGATGCAGATTTACAGATTTTTTCACGAAAAATTACAGATTTTAATGTGGCAACCCTGGTCGTGCTTGATTCGGTCATCAAACTGTCGAAGCGAAAAGAAGACGACAGCCTCTGAAATACTGTCGCAAGGCTGTACTGTTGGAACCCCTGGTTGTAACTGATGACGATTGCAGTATTACGTAACTAACAAACTAGTGTTTCACCTATAGGTCATTGGCCAATTGGGTCATTAAGTTATATATAATTTTCCATTCCATTCGATAAATTTTAGGTCCAATATACATAATATAACATTATTTCACAAAAAAAATTCGTTGTGATACGTAAAAAACGATTTTTTTGTTTTTTTTTTTCAAATAAATCTTATGTAAACATAGACAATGGTGTTTATGTCCAATAAAAATAACCCTTCGGGAAAACCGAGAAAACATGCCCTAATTTTTTCTGACAGGGCATCATTTGTCGTGAAATTCGATATGTCAAATCCTTCTTATAGTGTCAAATCCAGACTGTCAACATATTTCTTTATTTTAAATTTTAATATTATTTTCACGTTTCCTGAGTTGGAAAAAAACATTGTTGCAATCACGAAAATCAGCTTTATCGATGTAAGTAATAAAAAACGACTTAATTACCGAGAAATTTTACCGCAAAACTACTTACCGATTCAGAGAACACAAGAAGTAATTGATAAAAAAATGAGTTCACTTATGGCGATTTCGCTTGAACCTGAAACTGAGTCAGGTTCTAACCCCAACCGCTGTCAGTTCATACATTTTGACAGCAGTTGGGGTTAGGAACTGACTCAGTTTCGCCTCAAACAAAAACCACATTAGTAGATCTTTCATATACACCGAGCAAAATTTGCATTGAATTTCCATAAAAACGTCTTATGACTTTCAGACATAAGGATTTTAAATGGGTTTTATAAATCTGTCTTATGATTTGGAGGGGAAATTTTAGAAATCCATCTCTTATTATTTTCATAAGACAGTCTTATGAAATTTATGAAAATGTCCGAATGAACGCCGTAGGTGCCCATTTATGAAAATTGCTGACATTTATAAGTAGAAAACATAGTAGAAATAACGATTTCCATAGAACAGTCTTATGAAATTCATTACAATGTTCGAATGAATGCCATAAGTTTTTTATTTATGAATATTATTGTGCATTTATATAAAAAAGAACATGGCTGACATTTCTCGAGCATTTTTAGTAGACAAAAAATCAACAGTAAAAATCAACCTTGAGAGGATATTAGGTTTTACACCAACCGACATAACCACACAAAATGAGCCGGATGAACTTCGTTTAACAATTCTCGGTGGTTTGTTTACATGGGAGTTACGTGAGTTTGAATGTAACAGATGGGCACCCGTTGCACTCCAACTCACGCAACTGACAAAGTAAACAAATCACTGAGACTTGTCAAACATGAACGTCATTCCTCATGAGTTCATTCGTGTGGTCATCTTGTAGAACTCAAATCGGGACAAATTAACCGCCAAGTATAGATCCCTTCAGAAGATTGAAGAGAAAACACTCATTAAATATTAAAATTTGTACATAATGAGCAACGCTTCGTCAATATTTCTTGGGAAACTGGGCTTAGACAACTGGGAAACTGGACTTGACAACTGAATGATAATGATTGTTACTTCTCAAATGATTTTGATAATTATAAAATACGCGTCAGACACTAATTATATGCACAACTTATTTCATTTCAAATAATCGGATATCTTCTGTAAAAATCATAACCATGTAAACAGATTTAATGCTTACAGTAATTTATTCAATAACATAAAAATAATTTAAAATTTTGTTGCAATTTGACTGAAAAGCTCACTTCTTTTGTTTCAAACAGCGGTAATCAAAAAGTGCTGAACCTATAAACTCCTGGTTGGCCGTCTAGGCCACTACTGAATTCATAAGAAACAATTATGAAGTTTTCACAAAAGTGACGTTTATGAAAAACAAAATACAATTTTATAGAATCAATAACAGATCTCATATGGGTTTCATGAGAAAAACTTATGAAATTCTTAAAGGCATATATTGGAGCGAAGTCATAAGACTGTTTTATGAAATACATTATTTGTACGTGTATGGAGTGCATGAATAAAGATAAATGAATTCATAAGCCTGCCTATGACATTCTAAAGCGTTCAATGACATCGTCAGAAGGTTGGTTCATATGCCGAGACTTATGAAATTCTCAGATGCTTTTTGCTCAGTGTACATTTTCGCACAGTAGGAAATAGCACAATTTAAGTAAGTAACTGTAACTCTTTTATACATTTATACTTCCAAAACATGATTCCCAATATATTTCATATGCTTCATATTGAGAATACGAATAATCTCCAAGTTTAAAATGTAATCAACATGACCACCTCCTGTCACATTTAATGCATGACGTCACTGTGCAGTGACCAATAAGGACTTTGCGCGTGTCTTTATATTTAAAGCAGCGTGTTTGGGTAAACCGTGCAGCCAAATCTAAAGCGGACCCTACACGAGACAGAATATTGTCAATAAAAATATTGACAACACTGCTTCAATCCGTCAATCCCATTTGAATCCTACAGAATCAATATTTTCATAGTGTCCTTACACGATTAATATATTGATCAATAATGGTTTATTGTCAATATTTCTGCTCGTGTAGGGTCCGCTTAAGACAAGACGAGACAACTGGCTTCTTATTTTTGGTTTTATTGCTTTTTTGTGCCCTGCTGAATAATTGATGACAGTCTAATGGCGATTTCGCTTGAACCTGAAACTGAGTCAGGTTCTAACCCCAACCGCTGTCAGTTCATACATTTTGACAGCAGTTGGGGTTAGGAACTGACTCAGTTTCACCTCAAACGAAAACCACATAAGACAACACAAGACAACCCTCTAAGAACGGTTGGTTTCAAAATCGTCCAATGAAGGACGTTCGTTGAACCAATTTGGACAACGTCCAAATAACCGTTCAACAGATGTCCATCGTTGGACCCGTGTTGAACGATTTTGCAACAATTTTTTGGACGTCTTAGTGGGAACTAGTAAGTAGTAGAGCACTCTAGTTAGAGTGTGGCCAAGAGGACATGACGTATCCAAACGAACATGAAATTTGACGTAGTTCTATTGTGTATACATCAAATTCCATAGACTTTTCTACGGCCCATGTACGTACACGCCACATGACACAAATACTACATCACAAGCACGTGGAAAATAATAAACAAAGACGGCAAAAGTAAATGGGATTGTTTTCAACCAGGAAGCTTCATTAGTGTTCGTGAGACCGGTCGCAAAGAACTCAATGTTCGTTTGGATACGTCATGGCCTCTTGGCCACACTCTAACTATACATAATAGAAATACGTCAGATTTCTGCTCGTTTGGATACGTCAAACGCGTCTTGGCCGCACTCTAACTAGAGTGCTCTACTAGTAAGTACACCCAGTAAACTGAAAGGCGGCTAGGCGGGCTAAACTAGATGCTAGCGATCGGTAGGCTATTGAAACTTTGTTCTAGGCTATCCGCCGTAACTTGCCGTTTACTGTAAAAGTAGTGTGGGCAGACACGGGCATCAATTATTCAGCAGGGCACAAAAAAGCAAGAAAACCAAAAATAAGAAGCCCGTTGTCTCGTCATGTATTAGATCAGAGGCAAGAGGATTGGCAACATTGGACCAATCATTGGTCTTTTTTAAATTTTGGCATCCTTTTATTTTTAGTTAAATTAGGTAATTGTTCCGAATCGCGGCTTTTTCGAAAAGAGGGTTAATTTATTTTGGAAATGGTTCTAAAAGGCCTATTTTATAACAAGCAATGAAAAAAAATCGGGGGGAAAGCTTTAAAGTACTTTAAACTGGAAAAATAAGTTGTTCCCACTTACCTTTCTAACAATGGCATTGCTCATGAGAAAGCAACGTTAAGGGGGAAGGTAGCGTGATGCGGCTTTGCCGCATAGTCGAGTCCAAGGATTCGAAGCGGCGCAAAGCCGCTTAGAAACCGACGAACGAGGTGGTTTTGATCTTGCTCTCGAAGGGTGCCATCAAACCTGTAATCCACTCGTTTGCCCGGTATACTCAAACCTAGGGGCTATCCCTAGTTTAAGTCCGACTGAGCGGTAGCGAAGTCGAACAGCATGACAAAAAGCGATGTGGCGTAGCCGCATTAGGCATTAACAATGTTTTATTTAGTGACAATAGGATAGTATTTATTTACAAAAATAAAATGCTGTCAGTGCCGAATGTGGCTACGCCACATCGCTTCATTCAAGTGCCTTAAACTAGGGATAGTCCCTATGTTTGAGTATACCGGGCAAACGAGTGGATTACAGGTTTAATTGCACCCTTCGATAGCAAGATCAAAAAACTTCCTCCGTCGGTTTCTCAGCGGCTTTGCGCCGCTTCGAATCCTTGGACTCGACTATGCGGCAAAGCCGCATCACACTTCCTTCACCCTTAACGTCACTTTCTTATGAGGAATGCCATTGTTAGAAAGGTAAGTGGGAACAACTTATTTTTCCAGTTTTAACAACTTTAAAGCTTTCCCCCCGAATTTTTTCTCATTGCTTGTTATAAAATAGGCCATTTAGAACCATTTCCAAAAGAAATTAACCCTCTTTTCGAAAAAACCGCGATTCGGAACAATTACCTTAAATTTCAAATGACTTCACCCGAACGCTTCAGTTAGAAGTTAACTTTGTGCATTTAAAATTAAGTGTTTAGTTTTATTTTGTAAAAATCAGTACGATAGATAACATCGTATAAAGAATTTAAGCTTTTTCCGGTTCTCAACTGATCCGCAACTAAGAACGAAATGCATTGATTTTTGCCGCTTGCCGTCTGATTGGGGTGTAACAAAAACAGTCGAATTTGCAGCGTAAGATAAATTTGAATAAGTACATAATAAGTGGAATGCATACACAAATTTGTCAAAATTTTAGCTGCACTTTAACTATGAGAAATACCTTCATATTTCCACTGTCGGTGGAAGATTATTAAAACTACCCAGAGCTGTTTCGGTGTTTGAAATAGTGCCAAATTTGAATATCAGTGAACATATATTTTTTAATAATTGTCATTAAGCGAAATATTCCTGGTTTTAAATAATGTTAATATTACATCATTGAATTTTCTCATTATTATAATCACATAATAACGATACTCCCCACGCATTCGAGCATTGTTATTCTTCGTGTCCGATAGGTAGACGTTTTGAGTGTTCAATAGGTAGATTTGCTTCAGTCTTTGCGCAACTGTTCTTTATAAACTGTGTATTAGATGACACTTGACTGTATGCGGTTAGCGATCGTGGCAGTGCAGTCAATTTATTTTTCATATTTAGATATGTTGCTATAAAATACAATGCCCGTTTTATTAACAAACATTTTGCCAAAATTTATCCGATGCTAATTAATTCAACATTCTGTCATAATACAACATGTGTCTGGCAAATCTAGGCAACAAAATTATTTCAGAGTGGGTAAAATAAGCGCCAAATATTTCATAACCGAAAAAATGAAAGCACCTGTTTTATCATTTTCTTGGAGTAGGTTGACTGTTTCACTCGAGGGTCTGCCCCAATGGGAAGAAGAGCGTGTCAGGATAAGAATAAGAAGAGTGGCAGTTTTGACAAACGCAAAACAGATTCAAGATAATTTGCATAAGGTGTATGCATGTGTGTACAATAATATTATTGGTGGCAAACGCCTTGAGAACCTCATAAAGGCTGAAGGCACTAGTTTCTATATTCAAAACATTGTTTTAATAAATTTCGATTTTAATAACCTCTTTTTTATGGGAAGTAAAGCAGTATTTACGCAATGTAGATGTTGCCAATTGTAAAAACAAAACTCACTTTACGTACGCCTATACCTTATCTGGTATCATCTTGGGTTTTCACATCATTTGCAGTTTGACAAGACCAAAATTTGACAAGACCATAATTTGATGTTGGAACGGTCTATCCCTGAGAATCATAGGAAGGGCAATCCCTCGGTTTTCCTAGCGGGATTAAGGTTGGACAGAGGAAGGGTAAAATTCGCAAACGAAAAAAGCAGTTTTTTCCACACCGTATGTCAGATCTTTATAAAAATCAATCAGCAGTACTGTAACAACATACTACATACGCTGATTGATTTTTATGAAGATATGACATACGGTGTGGAAAAAAAACTGCTTTTTTCGTTTGCGAATTCTCTGTCCAACCTTAAATACGTTAGAATACGGAAGTGTTGCGACCGCAAGAATCAATTCGATTCACCCTTCCGCAGTCTTGCTATGTGAACGACTCTTTACAGATCAGTCTGCAGATATACTATTTTTTTAACAGATTAACATAAAAACCTAGGATCACTGAATATTGACTCGACGTCCCTATATTTTGTTTTCTTTTTATAAATAGGTCTGTAACATTCTCCTTCAAATTGAATTCGAAGAGATTTTGTTTGATATGAATGCTATTGACAGGTCGGAAGGAAACAAATATATGAACGGTAAAGAAATTATTGATATATTGAGTCTTTATTCAAATAATCAACACTATTTACTGAATTGAAATTTCACGATACGAATTCAAATTATTTTATTAGGCAACTTACACTTATAATGATGGCAACACCTCGAAATGAGCCATGTGGTAACGAAAACAGTATCCCATTAGTCAAATTCGAAGACGTCAAATTGGCTCCACGCTGGCTTTAGAAATCGCTTATGTGGTTTTCGTTTGAGGCGAAACTGAGTCAGTTCCTAACCCCAACTGCTGTCAAAATGTATGAACTGACAGCGGTTGGGGTTAGATAGAACCTGACTCAGTTTCAGGTTCAAGCGAAATCGCCATTACGACGAGAACATTTCAAAAGGGCCGATAAACAAAACGTAAACAATTCCGGTTAATACTTACTTCAAATGGACACTAACAAAGCTTTATACATACCTTAAATAAGCCGATTCTGAAGCCTGGCTGTTGGGGAAATAACGGATTATCGAAAAGGCACATAAGCAAAATAACTTGTTTTGCTTATGTTCCCTTTCACTTCCCCTCAAAAATTAACGGCTCATAAACACCAAACAACAAAACGGAAAAATTTGTTTATGGGCCCTTTTCTTATTGAAAAAGACTATACTTGAAAAGGGAACAAAAACATCGCAACACCAAGAAAGGGATCAAAATAAACGTCACATAATCATTTGCTGTAAACAAATGGGCTCACCCGCACGCACTATAAGCTAACGTCTCGCCGAAAAGGGATTATGGGAGAGGGCACAAAACCAGTTCGATGTTTCAAAAGGGACCAAAACATTTATCTACAAAAAACGTTCAAAATACAATTTTTTTAATAAATCTGTTATATTATTCGGAAAAAATGGTTAATTTAACACGGCATTGAGTTGTTTGGTCCTTAAATCAAGCTCCTGTTCATAAATGGGAATATAAAGTACGAGGTAATATTTCAGACGCCATTTTCTCAACATGAGCATATTGTATATAATGCCTTATGAAATGTTGACGTCGATTAGTAGTTGTTTAGTCTTGTCTTAATGTCAATGGGGCCCATAATTTGTGTGGCCGAGTGATGTTGTTTCAAGTTGATTCAACACAAACGAGGTATGTCACGATTCAAGGCATTATTCACACAAAGATTCCCAATTATAGGGATGATTCATGTAGAACCTTTACCAGGTCAGTTATATACCGTGTGGCATTTTCCTTACGGGAGAACAATAATTGTTTTTCGTGCCACAGGCACGCCTCTTTACAGGGGAAATTTCGACGACGCTATAAAGAAGGCAATTTGTGAGGCTACTATATATTTGCAAAGTGGAATTGTACAATGTACTTTAATGTGTATGTTAACGGTAACTTGACAGACTACTAATTATAGGATGGAGTTATAATTGAAAATATGCATGATGTCCCGTACGTTAAAAGCCGTTATTTTACACCGGAAACCGTTTCTTGTATGAGCAGACTTGCGTTGGCTGTGAAAGAAACTATAAGAAACGCAATTCCGTGTGGTATCCAGGTAATTTGTATTTTATACGCATTCAATATTGCATTATTTTACGGATAATTCAGCACAAATTCTTTAGATTTTGGCCTGCGGTAATATGGAAGCTTTAGCAGTGTCGAAAGCCTGTAATTTGAACTTTATTCGCGCCGAAGGATTTGTGTTTTCTCACGTTGCAGATGAAGGGTTTACCGATGCTACTGCTGGACATATCCTTAGATATAGGAAAATTATAGATGCTGAACCCATAGGAGTGATCACAGACATCAAGAAAAAGCATAGGTAATATTTGAAGATTTTTTTCAATAGGTCCAATCTGCAAATGGGAGCCCTCTTTTTTCGCTTACTCTTTCGATTATTACTGCAAAACCACAAAAATTTTCGAACATTTCTAGAGAAAATTTAGAATAGGACGTAAGTAACAATGAGAGTTTCTCTTTGGGGTCTTTCTCTTCCGTTCATTACTTGGCCATATCAACATTTACCACTCTACTCTTTGCATAATATTCTAGTAAAAATCGTCGGCTTTCGATGTGTATTGGAAAATTAGTGCAATGTGTTGTAATGCCGTTGTAATTAACGAAAGAGAAAGTAAACAAAGAGAGGCTCTCAATGTTACGTCCTGTTGAAAATTTTCTCTAGATCAGTATGTTTCGGAAGACCAAGGTTTTTACTAGCTTATTAAGCAAACAGTTGAAGGGAAATCAGAAAGGTGACCGGGTATTTCGCCGAAGAGAAAGTAAACAAAGAGAGGCTTTCTTTTGTAGATTGGACCTATTGAAAAAAAGTCCTCATTTTCTCTATGCTAAATGCGTACATATTTATGATGTTTCTTTTGTTAGTTCCCATGCCATAACCAGTGATGTTTCTGTGTTGGATACTGCGAGAGCAGCTGAGTTTTTTTGTTCCGACGGGATTGTACTGACGGGCGAAGCAACTGGGTGTGAAACAAACGTCGAGGAGGTACAATCTTTGAAAAAGGTTAATTTACCGTTGATTATCGGTTCTGGAGTGACACTTGAGAACGTCGACAACTACTGGAATACGGCCCACGCAGCCGTCATCGGATCGTATTTTAAACATGACGGAAACTGGAAAAATGATTTGTGTGAAGCTAGAGTGCGTTTAATGATGAAAAAAATTGATGTCTTTCGGAATCAATTACAATAGAGAATCAAGTATCGATTAACCGTTTACTAAAACTATTCTCTTCACTTCAACAAAAGATGACCCTTGGGTTTGAGCTTATTATCGATTATAGCTTGTTTTTCAAATTGCTGCTTTTTCTGTAACCTGTTGTAACGCTCCAATGCAAAGTCCATTTCTTTAGACAAAGTAACAATTTTAGTGGCCAATTCCCTTTGTTGTAATATCCTTTTCTTTTGATTCGCCTGTAAATAAACACATGTTTCACCCAGGATAAATGTAAATCGACATATCTGTAAACTTTTACCCCTAAAGGCACAATCTTTCCATCTATGTAACTGTAATCGGGTAGATCTGTTAATGGTCCTGATTTATTGAAATTTCTTAGAAAAAGGTCCTGACGTTTGATTTGATCGTCTCTCAAACAAATGGAAACACTCAATCTACGTAAAATGTAACCAGCTGAAATCAACCTCTAATGAAAAGGTTATATAAATTAATATATAATTATGTTTACCTGGTTGATACAAGCGTTTTGAAACATTTACAGTAAGCAATTGCATACCTCCCGATAACATCTTTAATATTTAAAAAAAACCTTAACAATAGGCTATCGTACGATTAATAATAAACAATAAACAATAGTTGCGTTATTGTGACTTGGGTGAAACCTAATGGCGATTTCGCTTGAACCTGAAACTGAGTCAGGTTCTAACCCCAACTGCTGTCAGTTCATACATTTTGACAGCAGTTGGGGTTGGGAACTGACTCAGTTTCGCCTCAAACGAAAACCACATAAGAGTGACAATCGGCCTTTTATTTTTCCTTCGACATTCTTCTATTTGCACAATTCTCGACAAACCAGAGATGCCAGGTACTTTTTTCAAATGTCTGCAATAATAATTTTAAAAGTCTGGGAAGAACAAAAAATGTGAGGCAAGATAGTGTAACCAAAAGCCTTTATATTCAAAAATCTGCAAATATCTGCAACCAAACTAAAAAATCTGCAAATATCTGCAACCAAACGGAAAAATCTGCAAATATCTGCGTCATCGAAAAAATCTGCAGCTTAAATTAAAAGTCTGCGAATTTGCAGACTTGTCTGCAAATCTGGCATCTCTGCGACAAACATATGATTACGGCCTAAAAGCCAGCTGTCAAAATCCACTTTGAATGGAAATTCCCAGGTAAAGGCTAGTTTACAGTTCGGGAAATGGATCGCGGGATTTCGCACGGGATTTGCGTCGGGATTTGATCAGGGAAAATTTCCCGCCGAGATCTCTCCAAACTGTCAAACCAAACACTCTGCTGCTTCTTAAAAATACAAACAGTATCAAACTTGCAGCGAATTGTAAACTTTATAAAAATACTATTTTCCCCGTCGGAAACAATTTGTGTTGAATTGTTCCCGGGCGGATTTCTGTGTGGAGAGTTTTAAAATCCCGTGATGTTTCCCGCGGTTGGGTTTACACTTCAGGAAAACTGTCATTTTTGTGTAGACTTATTTCCCGTCACGGGATTTGAAATCCCGAGCTCCATTTAAAATACACAGGGACCCAAATCCCGTGACACGTTTTCCGAACTGTAAACTAGCCTTAACTGGCATCCCTATCATACATACAGAGTTTGACAATTGAGTTCTACAAGACGACGACACGAATGAACTCATGATGAATGAAATTCATGTTTGACAATTTTCGGTGGTTTGTTTACTTTATCAGTTGCGTGAGTGCGAGTGCAACGGGTGCTCATCTGTTACATTCGAACTCACATAACTCCCATGTAAACAAACCACCGAGAACTGCCAAAGGAAGTTCATCCGTCTCAATTTATGGGGTTATGTCGGTTGGTGTAAAACCTAATTGAGTTCTACAAGATGACGACACGAATGAACTCATGATGAATGAAGTTCATGTTTGACAATTCTCGGTGGTTTGTTTACTTTGTCAGGTACATGAGTGCGAGTACATCGGGTGCTCATCTGTTACATTCGAACTCATGTAACTTCCATGTAAACAAACCGCCGAGAATTGTCAAACGAAGTTCATCCGGCTCATTTTGTGGGGTTATGTCGATTGGTGTGATGCCTAATTATGTTTTACACCAACCGACATAACCCCACAAAACGAGCCGAATGAACTTCTTTTGACAATTCTCGGTGGTTTGTTTACATAGAAGTTACGTGAGTTCGAATGTAACAGATGAGCAACCGTTGCGCTCGCACTCAAGTATCTGACAAAGTAAACAAACCACCGAGAATTGTCAAACATGAACTTCATTCATTATGAGTTCATTCGTGTCATCTTGTAGAACTCAATAGGCAACATCGTTTTTCCACCGATCGAAGGGGGTCAGTTTGACAACGTCAAAATCGCTTAAAGCGTCATCAACAAACAATTGAGTTCTACAAGATGACGACACGAATGAACTCATGGTGAATAAAGTTCATGTTTGACAATTCTCGGTGGTTTGTTTACCTTGTCAGTTGCGTGAGTGCGAGTGCAACGGGTGCTCATCTATTACATTCGAACTCACGTAACTTTCATGTAAACAAACCACCGAGAATTGTCAAACGATGTTCATCCGGCTCATTTTGTACGGTTACGTCGGTTGGTGTAAAACCTAATAGTAGCAGTAAACAAAAGAAAACAATGAACACTTTAACTGATTTGATGTAAACTAAAGTGCTCCTCGTTCGTATTTGTTACAAGCAAAGTTCTTATGTTGGCTACGTAAATATGACGTCACGTCACACTCTTGGAAATTCCAGACAAACCGTTACTAGTCGAACACAGTTCACAACAGTTTATGAAAGAGAAAACTTTTCTCTTTCATTTACTACCAACATCTGTGATTGGCGTGTAACGGTTTGTCCGGAATTTCCATTCAGTGGATTTTGACAGTTGGTTTTTAGGCCGTAATCATATGTTTGTCGAGAATTAGGCTGTGCACGCCCAAGACGATAGAGGTGCGCACATTTTTTTTGTGTGAGAGTGTGGTTGTCATTTTTCTTTGATGAAGCCGAAAAACAAGTGGATATGAAGAAGAAAAGCACAAACATCTGACGTAGTGGGCCCTTCTGTTGCCATAAGTTTTGTTTCGGTTCGGTCATAGTTAATTTAATCTGTTTTTTTAGGTAAAAAATGTCCATAAGTGTTCTAATCGATAGATCCGAAGTGAAGCTCGGCCTTTTCTCACTTTTAATCGTGCGCCAAAGAATCAGGATGCTCGTTCGGATGTTGATGTTTACTTCAAGGGCCCCGGCCGCCATGCTTAATTTTGCAAGTATAATACATTAATACACACAAAAGTATCAAATGTTCCCACTTTTCTCTTCATCTTGGTGCACGCCGACGAAGTCGACTTAAGGCTCAAGTTACTTTGTTTGAGTATGTGTAAGAATTGAACGCTTGGTAGTATGCGTAGGAAAAATTGTGTACAGCTTTGCCGTCGATTTATCCTTATAAAGCATTCCTTAATCTCTGATAGAAGAAAATCAGCCAATTTATTAGATTATCGGGATTCAAATTGTGCAAAATAGTTGGAGGAAAAACAATTGACAGGGCGGGACGGTGCTTTTGAAAAAGTGGCTGTGGTTTTTTCACTACGCAGTTGTGTTGCGTGCCCCGCAGAGGGGGAACAACTTGACAGCTCCTATACAAATCGTTGAAACCACTTTATTTGGGTCTGTGGGTCTAAAATGGCGGATCAATTTTTATTCAAGAACAATTTCTAAAAAAAGCGTAAACTTGTTCACAGTGAAAATTTTCTTGTTCAATTTTTTTTTACTTTCGATAATTCATTTTTGAAGACTTTTTGGGCGTTTGGTGTTGTTTTGTTATAAAAATGCATCTTTGTTCCGATGCATAATTTTTAAATGATTCATGATTTTTTGGAATCATCAGCATACAAACAAGCGGCGCTTATACTAGTTAGTGAGCACCTTTATTTAGTCTTAAGATATTAGGTAGTAATATTTGTATTGGAATGTAAAAAACACACACAATGATACTGGACTGTTTTGCTCCCTCTCCGATAAAAAATGAACTGTCATCACTTCTGAATTTCGTGGAAACCTTTGCACCGTACATGTCACAGCACCTACCAGTTAGATCCTCTACCTTCAGAAATAAACAGTCGAAGTCAATCCTGCCTTTGTTAAATGCGAAGTGAAAAATGATAATCACTAAGCTAAATGCATTTAAAGATTAACGACAAACATTCGAGAATTGTCATATGCGAAAGATATTTCAAGGGCAATGGGAGAGGAAAAAGTTCACACTAGAAATCAAATCAAATCATGCATTTTATATTATACATTCGGCACAATTTGTAATCCTTTACTAGTTTGTATTTATCTTAACTTATTACGCTGTTTTGAAATGATCATCTTGATTATCTCTTCCGAATGTAAATAAAGAAAACAAGTTCGTAAAAGACGTCACGAAATTATTTTCTCGCATAGAAATTTACAGTATCGCAATTAGTGGACGGCGTTCTATGGTGGCGACATCATTCGAAACACGGTGGTTTCAAGCAACTTAGGCTAAACGTCAAGTTGCGGGAGGGTTGGTGCCCCGGCACAGTGTGGTGGTGTGACGAAAAATCGTCTCCTTTTTTTCAAAAGCACCATTCCGCCCGGTCAATTGTTTTTCCACCAACTATTTTGCATGATTTCAATCGTGATAATCTAATAAATCGACTGATATTCTTCTTTTAGAGTTTAATATATGCTTTATATGGATAAACTGGTGACAAAGTTGAACGAATTTTTTTCCAACGCATACTATCAAGCGTTCAATTCGTGTAGACGCTCTCCGAAAGTTCTTTGAACCTTAAAAATGGCTTTTACTGTGAGCCGTGTTTACAAACATTGCTTCACAGTTTAATGGCAGTGTTGGTAAACACGGCTCACAGTAAAAGTCATTATTTATGTCGACTTCGTATGCGTGCACAGCCTAATAGACTTATCCAGCTGCGTTGGTATTGTGCCGTTTTGACGTTTGAATTGGGAGGAAAACAAATCGATTGCACGGCGAATTGCGAGGAAAACAAACCGCTTCTGGGCTTGAGGGGAGGGCGGTAGTATAAAAATGTAAGATATCAGTGTGAGTATTTTAAACGTCAGATATCTCAATTTCACCCTGCCGCAATATTCCGGAAAGTGTTGCTATTTTCATTAATGAAAATCGTCTTGTTAATTCAATTTATGTCGGCAACATTTTGTATCATGAATCCACTATATTGATGCAGGGGACCGGTTTTTCATGTCATGGGTGTTCAGTAAGGTTTTATGAAACCATTTTCCGAATAATTTTAGATTATTGTGTGGTTTATGTCTTATTTTTTGTTAAAGTTAATCAACCACGTATAGCGGTAAATGCGTAAAAATACTTGTTCACTTTGCCGCACAATTTTTGTTTAATTTAGTTAGTTTTACTTTTTTTAACGATCATAATTTTATTTGCCAAAAGTAATGACAATCTTTCCTTATAAATATAGCAACACTGCCAAGCATCATTTCGCTATCTTTGTAGTAACATTGCGTAATTCGACGAGAACATTTAATAAGGGCATATAAGCAAAATATAAACAAATACAAAAAGTTCATGCTTGAAATGAATACTAACACAGCTATCACTGCATCCAAAATAAAGTTGAGACTTATTCTGAACTTCTTGTAATAAAAAGTGATTTTCGAAAGGTCACATCTACAAAATATCAGTCTTTCACTTATTTGGTTTATATGACCTTTCACTTCCATATAAAAAATAAGGGAGGATATACTAAAATGAGCAAACAAAACATTCGTGTTCATAAGCCCTTTTAATTTTTAATCGGATATATTGACCATATTTGAACTAATAACTCACTTCGTATAGGTTTCTTTGGGCTAGAAGGGCATGTTCTAACAGTAAAAGCCTAAAAAATCTATTATTTTTATTATTTTCAACATGTCCGCAATTTCAAATTGCCCTATATGCTTGTTTATTTTAAATGCGTGGAGGAGACTATATGCCATTCTTCTGAAAAAGGCCTTTTCAACTTCCTGAGGCAATTTCTGCTGCGTTTGCATTTCTACCATTTTGTTTTTTTTTCATTTAAACAACTTATGGAAAGCTGTTCACAGTACTAATTTCTCATCTCATAAAAAAATTGTTTTACATTGATCATAGAAATGGAAGTTTCAAATGGTTTCGATTTGCTGCTTGGTATATAATTTTATAAAATACTATATTACAACGATATAGTAATAGTTTCTTTCAGATGCAGCAGCGTTGATCAGTAAGGAGGAAACAGAAACTGGTGTTGTATTTTCCAATCCATCCGTTGCGCTCTATGAGGAGATCGAAAATTGTTCCAATCTATCGAATGCACCGGAAAATTTCACGGACAGGACAAACAATAATATAGGCATTTCGTTTGCGAATGTAGTTTCGTCAACTCCAAATAATCGTCAATTTTTGCGTCAATCAGAACGAGAAAGCGAACAATCCTATAATGAGACTTTGTTAATTCACACCATTGATTATCAGCAGTTTCGTGCTCATCGCAGCGAACGTACATACAATGAATCGCGACTAATTCGAACAATGGACGAACAATACCTTCGTACTGCTAAACGAAGTTCAAATGATGTACCGTTCGGCTTGCGATCTTATGAAGAGCATATGGCAAACCAATTGCTTAGTACTCCTCGTCGTGATCATATAAGTGTACCAGAAAGCCTGCACGGTGAATCGTTGAACCGCTCTATCAGCAGCACACTTTCTACCTGGAATGGACCATCTCGCTCAGATAGTTTTCGTTCACCAACAGACGATAGTCCTCGCGCTGTTGCGTCATTTGCTAAGCCAATGGAACACCGTCTTTGTCGTAGTCGTCGCAATAACTTCCGACCATCGTTTGATGATCACAATCACGAAGAGACTACCCAATCGGTCTTTAAAACATCGAGTATTGCAAACTTCTCGTCGTAAGCGTTTTGAGCCGTTTTCTTCAACAGAACGCTTTCGGGATACCTTGCTATTCAATCGTTCTGCGTCGAGGTCTTCACGCAGTGACTCGTTAGCCAGCTTACGTAGTACCATCGATCCTATGATTACGCCCCCAACAGGTCAAACTTCGAGTTACAATCGTAGTGATCCATTCTCAAGTCGACGTATTCACCACGGGGTGCTGTCCAATCATTCTAGCTTAAAATCATCACATCGTAACCCGTTATCTAACATGCGTCCTTACAATGATCATTTAGTAACCCCCGCTACAGGCCAATCTTCAATGCCGCTTAAAATTAGCAAAGACACACAAGCCGACGAAAATACATCGGATTCCAAGGGTTCTGATGCTTTAATTACATTTAGTAAACATAATAATGAACCGCCATCTTTAACAACAGAAGGGCTCGAGTTAGTGAGCACAGCAGATATGTCTCAACTCGGTGACAATAGAGGCGACATTTGTGATGCAGACTCAAATAACAGTGAAGACGGCGATGAGGCAGGAGACGCCACGCTGTTGAACGATTTTTCGCTTTTTGAATATTTCCAATCTTACCATCACGAAACATTGATAAATGAAACTGATTCCACTGATATCTCTGATGAAGGTTTGTATGGAAGGAAACGAAATTAACAAAAATATACAATATTTTATTATTTTTTACAGAGGAACTAGGTTTAGGATTCAAAGAATTCGAGGCGCCATCCAGCAAGAAAAGAGATTCAAATTCAAAGAATAAAGATCTGAAAGAGCGGGGATTGGAGTATACTCGTTCTAATGGCAAGAAAGCACCAGCTCGAAGCATCAAAGCGCCGTGCGAATGTTCGAAAATGGCCTGTCATTTGAAGTACAACGCTGATATGCGCGAGAAAATGCTAAAAAGCTTGCTCCAGCTAAAATCATCAGGCCAAAACCAGTTCCTCAGTTCGCATATCGATATAAAATATGCGGCCAAGCATCGAGTGAGCAAATTGCAATTCAATATATGTAGTATTAATATTACCAATTCCGTTGGCTTTTAGGTTTTGAACTCACAAAGAAAATTCACCTTTAATTATTTTTTACCCGGTGTCGGAGGAAGAGTACGTATTTGTAAGAAAATGTTCCTCTCAACATTCGACATTAAAGAGAAGAAGGCCAGAGTTCTAGCTCAAAAGCTGGTAAGAGGTTCGGGAATTTGCGCTGAAGACAAGAGATCGGAGTTTTCAAGCCATATAACGATAGGCCAGGAAACACGTCATTACATCGAAGAACACATCAAATCATTTCCATCCTATCGATCACACTATTGCCGCGAATCAAGCAGTCAGATGTATTTGTCATCTGATTTGAACATTCGAAAAATGTTCGATTTGTATGTGGCCAAATGCAAGGCAGATGGCCAACAAATAGTCCACTATAATACGTATCGTTTGATATTCCGTTCATTCAATCTAAAATTTAAAAAACCTCAGAAAGATTGTTGTAATGAATGTGATCGATTCAAAATTACTATGAAGACAGCACCTGATGCAAACGCGAAAGATGATATCCAGCAAGCCCAAAAGAAACACCAAGAAGCTGCACAATACGTTTATAGCAAGAAAAAGGAGAACGTTGCAGAAGCTAAAAAATGCAAATCGGTTTGCACAGCGAGCTTTGATCTCCAAAAATGCCTGGCAACACCGTTTTTAAGATGCGGAGTTGCGTTTTATAAACGGCAATTATATACATACAATCTTACTGTTTTCTACACTATAAACGGTACTAATAATGTTAAATGTTTTATTTGGGATGAAACAATCGCTCGCCGCGGCGCCCAGGAGATCGGTTCATGCTTGTTACACTTTCTGCAGGCTCTGCTTCGAGAGCATCCTGATATACGTATTATAAATTTGTATTCAGACAGGTGTAGCGGACAAAATCATAATTTTATTATATGCATGACGTTAAGCTTCTTCGTGGAATCCATGCGACCGGCAGGGCTGGATATCGTCATTCATCATAATTTCATGGTATCCGGTCACAGCCACATGGAGGTGGACTCCGTGCACGCTGCCATCGAGAAGGCGAAGAAAACCACAACTATCGACATTGAAATCCCTCGAGACTGGGCGGTATTTATCGCTCAGGTGAGAGCGACGAATCCATTCCATGTAATTGAACTAGACCAGTCTCAATTCTACGCACTAAAAAAACTGACGACACGCTACAAACGCCCGACACATGACGACAATAATAAACATTTCAAATTTAAGCCCATCGTATCGTTCCAATATCGATCGTCAGATCCGGGAGTAGTAGGCTTTAAAATTGATCATTACGATCAACAATACGCTACATTTACAGTAGCAAATAAACGGGATCTCGATAATATACCAATTCCAATGCTGGAACGGATCGACGAGCAACCGCTTAAGCTGCAACAAGCTAAACTGAATGATCTCCGAGACCTGATGAGTTATGTCACTAACAAAGACTACTACGAAACCATGTTAAAAAATATCACCACGTCAAAACGAGGCCGAAAACAAAAAGAGCCAGAGCAAGAATTCATTTTCGACGCGGACATGGATCCCAATGTCGAGGACGATTATTGAATTCCCGAACCCAGCAATAACATCCCGAAAAAAAATAAACTTTTACTACAACATATCACTTGATTTAATTGCTTTTATGTACAACAATCCCATATCCCATCATGCGCCGAACATAACTAACTAATGGTAGTGATGAAATATTCTGCCAGGACTACGAGAAACACTAATGTATGGTCGGTGTTAAGTCAGACCGGACTGTCTCAAAATCTTTAAAAAAATGAGATGATAGCACCGGATAAAGAATTCCTTCATCTACATTGGACTTTTACCAGATTTAAAATGTTACAATATACAAGAAATATTGCAAAAATTCATTTCAAATTATAACATAAAGGATGCTGCGATTCAAACTTTAAACTCGTTTTCTCTAAATGAATACAATGTCATTTAGTCCGGTCTGACTTAACACTGACCATATTAGGTATGCACACGGGTATGTAGTTAAAACCTCAGGTGACTATCACAATACAAAGTGCACTACAATATACTCTAGTAATCACTAATTTTGTTCATACTGCCGTTGTAGCACGATCGAATTCAACTCGTGTTTTGTTGGTAACAAAGGTTTCCGTTTCCATATCTCGTTACTTATCTCATACCATTGATTTTCGTTTGGGAGCTTAAAAATTCGCCGAGTATACACTCCATATAGCAGTAAATCAGCTAAGATTAAGGACATATTGTTCGAGTACTATCAAAGCTGGTTATCGTAAAGAAAAAACTGGCATTTGCAATGCATTTTTAATTCTGTAAGTAAACGTATATATGTACAAATACGAAAATGCACATAAAATCAGTCTTACCTTGCTGTTTGTGCATCTACTGCCTGAAAAACATTTAAAATAATACACAATCCATATAGAAATATTAAACTTTATTCAATAAATGACGGAATGAAAATAAAAAGGCATTAAAAACAAATCAGACCACGGATTGGAACTAAAAACAAACGTCACATGTTATTTTGCTGTAAAAAAAAGGACTATTGGTAGGGTATATGAACAAAGACACGCCGAAAAGGCTTTTACAGCAGGGCTCAAGAGACGAGTGTCGTTTCAAAAGGTACTAAACCATTTATTCGCAAATCTAAATGCAAATATAAATCAATATTTTAAGTTTATGTGAAATACTTAATTTTACGATAGATTGCGTTGCAAAATTAATAATACATACTTTTATTGATAAATAGAAAAATAAAATTTAAATTTTATTTTTGCAGTTGACGTTTACAAAAGCAGCAATTTGTTGATAATGCCTTATGAAATGTTGACGTCGTAATTGGACAAAAACTGCCAATGAGGTATATATAGGTGTGGCAGATCACACGGTTTGCTAGGGTTGGCAGAGATGCCAGATTTGCAGACAAGTCTGCAAATTCGCAGACTTTTAATTTAAGCTGCAGATTTTTTCGATGGTGCAGATATTTGCAGATTTTTTAGCTTGGTTGCAGATATTTGCAGATTTTTTAGTTTGGTTGCAGATATTTGCAGATTTTTGAATATAAAGGCTTTTGGTTACACTAGCTTTCCTGACATTTTTTGTTCTTCCCAGACTTTTAAAATTATTATTGCAGACATTTGAAAAAAATACCTGGCATCTCTGAGTATTGGCAACCAAAAATATGTAAACAATCCAGAAGCACAACGGGTCGACGTCATAGCGGTCACACGATTCAATGGGAGCGGAACGACCGGTATGACGAAAGCAAGTCGATTTATACTGTGATCACTCACACCACTCCTGTAAGATTCATCTTACGAATACCAAAGTGCCATCTTCGCCAGACCTGTATATACGACATTGAAAAACTGCCCCTATTGTCACGTCTTGTCTTAGGGTGAAACCAAATACAAATTATTATACATATACATATTTGTATTTGGTGAAACCTAAGACAAGACGTGACAATCGGCTTCTTATTTTTCCTTCAACACGCAGAAAAAAATTAGTAAAAATAAACAAATTTATAAATAACAATTATCCCGTTTGATATAGTGACAAACAAGATTCAGGTTTGTTTCAATCAATACTGTTGGTTGAAATTACCAACTAATTTATTTGTTGGCTTTTCAGTAGTTTCAACAAATATTTCGTTTGAAACAACAAAATCATGATAAGTTTAACCGAACAAACAAGTTTGAAGAAACAAAAACAAATCGTTTGTATTAACCAAAGGAGAGAACAACTCAAATTTAGTTGAAATTAAACAAAGATTCTGTTGGTTTTTAACAAAGGGTTCAGTTAGGTCTAACAAATTTTTTTTTTGATTTAACAATGTTTCCATTTAATATGTAAACAGAAGTATTTGTTGAACTAAACCAAATACATGCTTTCGAAAAACGCCCATTTTAGTTTGAAACAGTCATTCTCCACGTTTTTAATTCAACTGAACGTTTTGTTGATTCAAAAAGGCCTGATTCTTCTGCGTGAACATTCTTCTTTTCGCACATTTTCACCCTGCCGAAATCTTCCGATCAGTGTTGCTATTTTCATTAATGAAAATGGGTCTTGTTAATTTATTTCATGCCGGAAATATTTTGTATCTTGAATCCACTATATTGATGAAGGGCACCGTTTTTCCATGTAATGGGTGTTTGGTAAGGTTTAATGAAGCCATTATTTGATAAATTTTAGATTATGGTGTGGTTTTTGTCTTTTTATGTTAAAGTTAATCAACCACGTATACGGTAAATGCATGATAAATACTTGTTTCACTTTGCCGCACAATTTCTGTTCAATTTAGTCATTTTTACTTTTTTGAACGGTAATAATTTTATTTGTCAAAAGTAATGACACTCTTTCCAATAAATATAGCAACACTGCTTAACATCATTTCGCTATCCCTGCGGTAACATTGCGTACGGTGCAAAAAGTCAGAATCAACCAATCAGGAGCTGCACCATTCTGACGTAAAATTTGAACAAAAACGCCCCCCCCCTTATTAGGCAATCCATGAGACGTTTCTGATCAGCTGATTATTTCTTGTTTACTTATTCTGACGTTACTCCGAGGGGTGCGACGTCTGACCATATCGTTGATTCGATCCAACATCAAACGAATCGGACTAACAAAGTTGTTTGTCGGACGAGTTTTTCTGTTCGCAGGAGTAGACTTGTTGACAGAACCCACTGCTGAATTGTCAAACAAACGTCTAATGGATTGCCTAATTGTCACGTCTTGTCTTAGGGTGAAACCAGCCCTCTGTCAAGGACGACGTCTCTGTACAGCCAGCATTACTGCCATGAAAATCAAAACATTAATTTTGAATCGAATGATTAAAAGCTGTAATTAGTTACTAAATGTTGATTTTCTGAATAAGATGGTATTAAATCATCCCACAAGATGCAAAACGTCATGTGGAATGCTTGAATATCGTGTATAGTGCCGAACATAATTCTTTGTTTGGGGCTTTATAGCTATAATGCCCCATATATGTAGGTCGCTGCCAAACTCCATATGATGTTACAGGGTTGCCAGGAGGCTGGGTGAAACTAACGACGCTGAATCCTTCTGGATAAAGACTCGACACGTCAATCGTTTGTTTACTATTTATCTGTCAGTGTCATTCCAATCGAGCACGAAACCTGTCAATGGCCCTCGTTCCAGAAGGATTCGAAGCGATTTTCTTCGGATTGCGTGCTTTTGACAGGTCTCGTGCTCGATTGGAATGACACTTACTGATAAAAACAGCCCCCTGTCAAGAACGACGTCTTAGGAACCTGTTCACTTGGTTTATCATAACTTAGGAACCTGTTCACTTGGTTTATCAGTGTTACTTTGCATGTTGCTTAGACCCGTTTACCGAATATTTATGGGTGTTTAATCATGTGATTTTAAAACTTTACGATTTATTTGCAAGTGCACCTACGCTTTATTGTATGTAATAGTGAGATTCTTTCTTTTATCTTCGAATTTTTCAATCATAGTAACATTTCCAAAATAACTTAAACATCAGCAAGGACTGTTACATCACATGGGAATTAGTTTCGACTTATAATTTGCACGACATTATATAAAGAAACTAACCCAGTGGTGAAAGAGTTCGGAACTACGTTACATATCTTTTTTATATTGATAGAATTAAAAAAAACCTATTTGAAAGTACACCGCCTTGAGAATATTTTTTAAAATTTCATGAAGGTTCAGAAGGTTTTTTCCTTGTCCTGATACTAGGTGTAAACCAACAGAATACCGTATGCAATAAAATTACAATTACAATTACAATTACAAAAGATATTCGCATTTCGCTTACCATGAGCTTACTTGAAACATTAAACTGGATTTTCTCGAAATGTTTAACCGATCTTCCTCATTTTTCCGCAATTGTTCGTAATTAGTTATTCTCGTTCTTTAGCGAATCTTTTTAATGCATAAGTTTTTATTTTGAGGATAATAATTTTTTGAAGCAAATTTTACAGCTCAAAACATTTAGGAAAAAGTTCCCTAATGCAGAAATTTTGATTGAAAATATCAAAATATTTATTTAAGCGTTAAGGTACGAGGAATACTCCTATACTAATTAGTTTTTAGAGTTTTAGAGCACCTGCTTGCTTTGATTGACATCCTTTTCAAATGACTTACTAACAGTAATGAACACATTCTAATAATAAATAATTCCAATTTATAAATGAAGAGTTTTAGTCAGTTATAATAATAATCAAGCTTATTTATAGAAAGGGGGATGTGGTACCTATCACACAACGTATGTATATTCATTCGTAACCGAACTTTGTACCGAGAAACAAGTGCTTTTTGTTCTCTCCGGTGTGGTTTAGTTTTTTCGGTAGTACGAAGGTGCTTGCTGTGGCAGAGGCTGCAGTAAAGCATTACTAACAGTCCCGCGAGTGATAATTATTACCTGCGATATCGGTGAAGGTGAAGTGCAGTGAAGTGCGTTACTAAACAGTTTTCTTGCCTGAAAGACGGCTTTGTTTAGACGAACTATATCAGCTCTCTACTGTGTGAAGGTCACTCGGGTGACGGATAAAACAAATGAAGGATCAATTCACCTACCAGCTCGTCAGGAACAAACTGGTGAAGTGTTTCGTGTTTTACTTTTCTTATCGATTTTTTTTCTTTTTATTGCTTTTGATTTTTTTTATTTTGATTTAAGTTAAACAGTGCGTGTTGCTCCCGCAACAAAATGGAACAAACAGAAGGATCACCCTCCGAATACGAATCTTATGGGGAAGAGGAACGTTTATCTGATTCGGAGACAGATAATGTTATGGTCGATCCACTTCCCCCACTTTCCCCCAATGTCTCACAGCCCCCCCCCCCCCCCCCGAGTCAAGGTTTACCAGGATGGATCCGCTGGTCCTTGGGTGGTATACTTTCGGTCCAAAAATAAACCGTTAAACAGCATAACTGTTGCACGGGAGCTGACAAAACGTTACTCGGCTGTAACCGAGATTAAAAAGGTTCAGTCAGATAAACTGCGCGTAGTCCTTACTGACTTGAAACAGGCCAATGATATCGTTAGCAATAGCCTCTACGCTGGAGTATCGCGTCTACATCCCTTCTCGTGATGTGGAGATCGACGGTGTGGTAAGTGATGCGGGTCTAACTGTCGATGATCTGATGAATGATGGGGCTGGCCGCTTTAAGGACCCCTAACCTTTTTTTTTTTTTAAGAATGTTATCTGAAATTTTTATAGAGCGGAGCAGTAGACGCAAAGTTACAGCGTTTTTCATTTTACTCCCTTACGGAAGCGTGGCATATACTTGAAACTTTAAACGCGATTATTTCGAAATCATATTTTCCCAAAAACGTCTTTGCGGTGACTACGATTACCGAAAAAGTTTTCAACCGATTTCAAAACTTTTTTTTGGCTTGTTTTTTTTTTTTTGTGTAATTTTTTTTATTTGTTTATTGAGATATGGTTGTTAGTTTAAAACATTATTTTTTCAGTTCGTTTCTAAATAAAATTTTAGCTCATCTGTATCTATATCAATATTACTTTGGTTAATATAATTAATATAATTTATAAACAATTTAAGCACTTTTACCCTAATATGTTTTGATAGATTAGAAAGAGATGGTTTGATCAAATCCTCGAAACACAGTCGTCTTCCACCTGGATATATCGTCTCAAGCTTTAGTCTGAAGAGAACCCATGCCGCTCTTACTCTCGGGCACTCAGAGAATTTATGCTCCAGAGTCTCTATCACTACGTTGCAATGTACGCAATATTCATCGTCTGCTCTTCGAATTGTGCACATTAGTTGTCGATGTTCAGTTTTTCTATTCACCAACATATATAATGCTCCTCGTTGTGATGATGTCAGCTTCTGTGTAGATATGTTGTTCCAAACGTGTTTCCAGTTAACGGTCGGGTTGTCGCGTTCGACTTTCGGTGCTTCTGTTTGCTCTACGTAATATTGGAGAAAATTACCGGCAGATAAATTATGCAGCAGATGAGCTGGCAGCTGGTAATAGGATTGGCGGACTAGCTTCAAGCATGGTATATCAGCTATTGGGACTGGTTGGTTAACAGCGTTTTGGAGGATCACAGCTTTGTAGAATGTCATGCACTCTATCTCTTGAAGATGACGATTGATTAAAAGCGCCTTGCACTTTTGAGCTGGAAGCTGGAGCTTTAATCCTCCCTTCTCGATACTTCGTGACAATTGTTGCATAGCAATCCGAGCTGGTACTCTGCTCCACAGAAACGTGCCCATCGTCGATGTCAGTTTTGCCGTATGAACGTTGAGCGGCATTAGGGTCGATGCTAAATACCAAATTTTGGATGTTATGAATGTATTGAGGAGCATTATTTTTTGATGAAGAGTCAGAACTCGCAATGAATGGAGCCAAACTAATCTAGAAAATTTGATGACTACATCATTCCAGTTTATGGATGTCATTTGTCGAATAGAGTTGACAAACGTTACACCTAGGATTCTAATTTGGTCGGTTGTGTGTAACCAAGGTACTTGCAATGCCAGTTCATCTACGAGCCCAACGTTAATTGCAGTCGTCTTGTTCCAATTGAGTTTCGCCCCGGCTAACTGCTCAAACCGAGAGAAAATGTCGCGAGTTTGCTCTATCCTGCGTGTTGATGTTACAATCATACTTATATCGTCCGCATAGGCCACCACTAGATCAGTGCCACATACATTTTCAAGTTCTCTCACTAGTGGAAGAAGATAGAGAATGAACAGGTGCATGCTGATTGGGCATCCTTGTCTGACCGATCGTTGGATACGGAATGAAGGAGATAGATGGCCATTTACTAATATGCGGGATGAAGAGCGATCAGCTAATCGTGAGAGTAAATCCACAAACTGTGTGTTGAAGCCTAGTGATCTCATATTTCCATATAGGAACGAACGTCGTACGCGATCAAATGCATGGTCTAGGTCGAAGGAGATCAGCTTCCCCCGTTGTTTGTTTTTGATCATTTGGGCTATTCGATCTTTGAGAGTAAGTGTTGCTTGAAATATATTCGCGTCAGGGTTTGCACATTTTTGTGCGTTGCCTACAATCCGATGTCTTCTCATGACTGTCTCAAGTTTACCTTTCAGAATGCGTGTTAGTATCTTGTAATCAAAATTTAGCAGCGAGATCGGTCGGTATGCCCCTATGGTGTCTCCGGAATTCTTTTTTTTCACCATTACAATTATCCCGTTTACGAACTCAGATGGAAAGTTTTCAGTGAGTGCTTCATTGAGGATCAGATTGAGTTCTCTGTGTATCACATCGAACAACTTGTGGAAGAACTCTTTCGGGAGGCCATCTGGGCCCGGTGCCTTTCTGGATGCGCTCGCCCTTATTGCTGAGAGTATTTCTGCTGTTGTGATGTCGTTCATCATAGTTTCGTTTATCTCGTCGTTTTCTGGAATAATTCTCTCGCACCGAAAAACAGTTTCTGTTGGTTGATCTTCCCTCTCATTTTCTTTGTATAGTTCAGAGAAATATTTATATATATGCTCTTCTATTGCATCAGAACTCTCGAGAGTTTCGCCGTGCTCATTTTGAAGCTGAGTGATCGCTGTTCTCTTCTTAGTTCTCTCGCCTATCTGGAAAGTGGAGAGTGGTTCCCCGGATATATGCGTATCGTTGATCCGCATGAACATTTGTGTATGTGTTCGTTGGAGTGCAAGCATCTCTCCCTTCAACCGATTTATTGTTGTTAACATTCGAGGATTTTGATAGTAGTCGTCGTATGCCTGTCGAAGTTGACTGTAGAGTCTCTGGTGCTCAAGATGGTAGTTATCATAGGCAGTTTTCGATTTCCACCGAAAGAAAGACTTAGTCTTTTTCTTGGCGTAGTACATCCACCAGTTGATCCAAGACGGATAATAGCGCCATTGTCTGGTCCAATATTGCCATTGATTACGGAAATCGTTGATATTTTCGGGCGTTAGGAGGTACGGGCGAAGTGACCAGAATCCGTAGCCTTGTCTTCTACCTAGATTGGGAAGGCAGATTCTCGCTGTGAGCGCTTTATGATCCGTGAATGAACACACATGTGTATCCGCCACTCTCAGTTGATCCCGAAGATTAGAGCTAATATATATACGATCTAATCTCGACATAGTGCTTTGGGTTATGTATGTGTATCCAGGAGTACGAGAGTACAATTTCTCCCAGACGTCGTGTAGTTGCATGTGGCGTACTAGCGTTTGAAGAGCTGTGCTTGTGTTGTGTCCTGTTGCATCACATTGCCTCAGAACACAGTTAAAATCGCCAGCGAGAATTGTGTGTTCTGTCTGATGACGTAGATAGTATGGTAGTGTGGAATTAAAGAAGCGTTCTCGTTCTGCACGGAGAGCCGTGCCTGATGGCGCATATATATTGCACAGAGTGGTGTTGTGTATTCTAAGTGTAGTTATTCTACCATCTAAACTTTTTTCAACGTGTGAGAATTTTATATGATCTCTGAGAGCAATTGCTGTTCCTCGACGCGCGTGATCCACGTTGCAGATGATATTAAAACCAGGTAAGACCAACTGCTCGTTCTCCACCTCCTGCATAAAGATTAGGTCCAGATCCAGGGTTCGAACGAAAGTTTGAAGAGCATTTATTTTTGTCGTGTTTGTAATCGTGTTAATGTTTATTGTAGCAATATTATAACTTATTTGGTTCATTGTGAAGTATTCCCCTCTTGCTCCTGCAGGTAGTGTTTCATTTTCTTGCTCGCTTTTCGTCTGAGTGACCGTCTGCTGCCGTTGGAAGCGGAGGATCCATCGCTGTCCATGTCTACATCGTCATTTTTTCCAGTAAGTGCTGCTCTATGGAGAATATCTCTTCCTGCCAGCAGTGATGGCATTTCACCCTAGTGATGCACTGGCGCGTAAGTGTGATGCCTACACAGAGGATACAATGATCACACACCACAGAAAAAAGCAGAACGCTCTTTCTTTCGGAGCTGTATAGACCAATTTCAAGTGTGCGCTGGTGTTGAGGTAGTTGGGTGCGAGATAACCGTGCTCTCTTGCTCTTTAAATTCTCTGTGGCGCGCTCAGATAAAGTCACCACCGCGCGCGCCCCAGAGTCGCTGTGGTGTATTCACTGGCGTGGTTTCACTGGCGTGTATTCACTGGCGTGTGATCTTTGGTTTGTTTTCGTCTTACAAGCCTCAGTGCGGGTGAGATTACTTTAATTTGCACAGCTTGTTGCGTTGTGTTGTGTGGATGGTGGTGGCTTATTTCAAGCTTATATGATTTTCTACTGAAGATTTCATACAAGTTGCTTGGTAAAGCGAACGAGTTTATAAAGTATTGTTACACTACCTGCAAAACTAAAAGTACTCTGTCCTCGGAGCAAATTGGGAAAACTTTTTACGTATCATCGTATAGAGAGTTTTATAATGACCAGAGGCACCTGATATACACACTCGTGTTATAAGTATTAATAGTTTTATTATAACTTAATCCTACAAGCTTAAAACGAAATCTTAGATTTCGTCGACAGGCTTGATATATTCAGTAAAATTAGGTATACGCTTGTGGCGATAATTAATTTACATACAACATCACAATTGAGCGTACACACGTTGTTCATTTGTTCATTTGTCTATTATTTTGCGTGGAAATCGTTTAAACAGCAGGCGAAAGCGAATGTTTGAAGAGCATGGGAGCTAGAAAGGGGATTCTGCGTGTCAATGAGCGAAATAAATTGGCTCAGTTTCGGGGTCAAGACAAAAGGCCACTAGTGTTCACGCTTATTTTAAATGAACAATGAATCTTGTGTTCCATAAAAAGATGTTATAAATGGGTCAGCAGCAACAATGTTTATTATAAATATTCTAGATTTTTGCGTCAGTTAGTATTTTAGACCGTAATTATAATGCACGGACTCATTGCACGTAATATCAACAGCAAAACAAAGTATTAGGTATCTGGTAGTATCTGTCGGAATCACTGTCAACCTCTATGAAATTTTCGTATTTTCAAGTAAAAAGTAAAGTGTTTCTTCAAGCGAGCGATTTTTGTGAGATAAATTTATTCCTCATTATAACTTTCTTGAATGAGGTGTTTTATCAAAAAGATACTAGGAACCAGAGTTGAAAAAATATCAAAATAACAATGTTCACAACAGAATCTTTTCATTGCCGATTTTCTAATAAATAGTTCACTGATATAAAATATCGCTACGGAAAAAACCGTCAGTGAACTTCAAGAGTGCCGATGTTTGGGAACATTATTCGGTGTCAGCAAATATCGGAAGTAGAAAAGATCGCTTGCGAACTCTTATATCAACGAAAATATAGAAAAAAGTTCGCCTTATGAATACATCTTGCACGATCTTCGAACAAGGGATTTCCGAGGGATTTCCATAGATTCCAAAAACCTGTAGATTAACATGATATAAAACAACTACGTTCTACAATATTACGGCGATAGCTCAATGGGATAAAGCGTCAGGTTACTTTAGTGTCAACGAAGCTTTCTTCAGAAGCCATCGCGTGAAAAAAAAATTTTCTTCAATCGACAGAATTAAAATGGGAAAGAATTAAAATGGTGCTTGAATGGTATGTTGTCAAAATATATATATATGGAAAAAAGCAAATTCTGGTATGGTGGCCGGTTCTTAACCCGTTATTTGTATGACCGAGTATGAAAATTTCATATACAATAATATTTTCAATGTGATGTGCAAAGCATCACTAAAAGCGTTTTTCGCTTCCGAATGTCTCTTTTTCGATGTTGCTTTGGGCGAACATTCTTTCAAGAGTTTCACTGAGGCAGAAGCTCGTGTGCGAACTTCGATGCTAAGAATCATTGAATATTTGTCTCAAGAATGATACATTCGGATGCGATGTTTGGTTTCACAGATTTTTGTTTGGGAATGTTCTGGGAAAGATTGATTCGCGACTGAACCTGGAATGAACTTTTATTGATAATGATTTTCCCAACACTGCTAGGAACAATGAAAAGTTCCAATTGCAAGCTTGGAAATTTGCTCAAAAAACAGTTGAAAAAAATTGCGTTGAATTTTGAGCTCACTTGCACATATAGTTTAGCTAATGTATCTATAGTTGCATGTCCCATAGGAGCCGTAATTAGCAATGGCTACATTAATGATACATAGGTAGTGGTAATGGTACAAGGGACGATCCATAAATGACGTAGCATTTTTTGAGTGATTTTAAACACCCCCCTCCCCCATCGTAGCATTTCGTCACAAACCTCTAAATACCCCCCTTGGTAATTACGTAGCTTGACGGTATTTCCCCCCCCCCTTTTGTCCCCGTAAAATTTAAAAAAAATAAAAAACGATGTTAGTTATTCCCCTTTAAAAAAAGCTACGTAGCATGACATGACCCCCTACCCCCCTGTCGTCACACATCATCACAAAATACAATACTCCCCCCTCCCCCATATCATGCTACGTCATTTATGGATGATCCGCAAGAAGTTTCACATACATAAATTGGTTAATAAACAATCTTAACATTTTTTTTATCATTTTTGGGATTAAAAGCTTTCGTTTAATATATTGACATCGCCCATAGAACGTTTCATCGATTTTTTAGCAGAATTTTCACTCAAATATTCTAGTTCTTTGCACACATACCAAAGATACGTTGAACGATTTGCCATATTTGCAATTAAAGTTCAAGAGCAGTTCATAAGCCACGTAGAACAACTTTCAACATTCTGCTTTTATTGCACTATATTATTAGTCTAACTAATGCTATCGTTGTAATGCAGTACAAGTGTAGATTTTCAAAAAAATTATATTAGAATTAAAACGAAATATTTTTTTGTATCGCTACGTCGCTCAAGAATAGCCAAAAAAGTGTAAAATATTTGGCTTTTACTGACCCAAGCATGACTAAAATGCGACTCACACATAAAGTGCAGAACTATTAAACTATTACGTACTTACTTTGTTAGCATTACTAGAGCATTCGAAATTGATAAATTTTGAGAAGAAAATAGAATATGTTGAGGATAATTAGTATTGTCTGATATAATATTACTAAATATCCATAAAAACTTATTTCATCATGAATAAAATCCTATATTTCTGTTTATCAGAAAATTTGAATCACCTAAGAATAAAATTCACGGAAGTGTACTCGATTCGAAGTGTATGCATGAATACATACAGGTGAATTGATTAATATATGAATAGAATACGAAGTTTACGTTAATTTGTGGGATAAACGTAGATCGTATTCCTTTTTCGGATCAAAATGAAAACAAAAGCACATCCTCACATAACGAAATCAACTATAGGTTCAAGGTTTCACAAGAAGATTTTTATTCGGTGAGGTCATAAACATCCTCTGATTAATAAACTTAATATTATAAGTTTTACAAATTATAAAATCACGGTAAACAGATGAACGTTCCTTGGAACAATTTAGTATGTACTGCAAAGACGGTGGATTTGCCATTTTGAACTTCTTTGCTATACTCGTACCCGAACATGTTAGGTTTTAATTTTAAATGATCCCTAAACTAATTATTGAGGGGTTACACCACTATAGAGCAGAGATAAAAATATTCAAATTCATTGAATGAAAATTGATCACATTCAGACGTATTCATTTTCAATATTCAGTGACGCAGCTGAAAACGTCAAACGACCAAACCGCCCATTCATCCATGCAGATTTTCATTCGTCTCCGATTATTACACGGAGCGCCCGTCCAGCAACGAATCAAACGCATCAAAGTAGGCCCTGGCACAATGTAAGCAAAGATGATTGTTGTTTCATATGCTTTACCGGCATTTGAAAACATTTTCCTAGATAAATACCGAAATGAATATATTGTACGATATTCAACTGAATGAATAACATGGATATTTGAATGAATATTTTTTCTATTCACCGCGAGTCGCATCAGCTTCATTTTCAGCCGTCAACAAAAAGCTTCGATTATTTTTAACTCTGCTATAGAGCACGAAAAATAGGCATATTTCGGGAATTTATCTTGACGCAATAATGAGATGAATCGAGATCTTGTTTAACTTTCCGGTAGTGCACGCTGCTCTGAAAATCTAGCGAAAACGTCTTAAAGCATCAGCGGCTGCTTGTTCAGTGGGCCATAAGCGCGACTTCCGGAGGGTTAATGAGATATATAACATAAGTAATGAATTGCAAAAAAATGATTTATTCGAGTAATTTCATCACAAGATGGCGGCTGTGCAGCACTTTCCCGTCGGGGAAATTTATTTGGAAGGGGTCCACGGCCGGAGCTCTATGTCCCGTAATTTTTGATCCTGAGCCAAAAACCAAAGCTTTTTAAACTTCTTAGAACGACAGCAAGCGGCGTACGTAAGATTTTTTCTATGTCTTGATTTTTCGCGAAATGGCACATTTTTTAGTCGAAAAACGCTGAAAATGTGTTTAAAATCGACACAAAATTGCTTATTAAAAAATTATGCAATGAAAAAATTAAATCCCACGTACGTCGTTGGAGAAAGTAATCTTGAAGATGCTGTAAAAATTTTAGGCTTATCAAAAATCATTTGTTCGACTTACATTTCTGGCCAGATCAAAATAATTTATTTCGAGAAAAACATGGTTAACGTTTTCAGTATACTCGGGGTATACATAAGAAGCGTTGCGAAAAATTTGAATATTTATTTATTGTTTTCGCGATTCATTTTTTGGAATATCATTTTCAGCATCCTAAAGCACCAGTAAACTAAATTCAACCAATAAATAAAAATTAAATGTTTTAAAAAATCTACAGTGCTGTAACCCCTTGAAAGCACTGTACCCGTCAAATAGAAACGCTTCTAAATTGGCACGTCATTATTTTTAATAACGCGCTACAGAAGAAAAACAAGTAACAATGTGAATTCTCGTGAAATTTATCTTGTTTTATGTGGACTTTATCTTGGAAAAGTTGGACCTCGGATAAGCCTCTTCCCGTGTGAGTGAGAGAGAATTACAATGCCTGCGTATGATAATAATCGAAAACGTGTGTAATACCAGGACATTACTTGTAATGGATCACTTTACTTTTTGGCGTCGCCAAATTCGCAATCAAAATAAGTTAACTTACCATTGAGTTATTCAGTCGAACAAAAAATAGGCCAGTCCTAATGTGGATGTACAAATCCCGTCTTACATCTGTTATACGATTAATCTGATACTACAGATCATTATAAAACTTTGTTTATACCAGCCGATACATTGATACGTAAAACGTTTTCCTTGTTTGCCCCTAGGCTCGAATACATCAGGTTTCTCACGGTAGTGTAACAACACTCTATAAACTCGTAAGCTTTACCAAGCAACTATGAAATCTTTAGTAGAAAATCATATAAGCTTGAAATAAATAATCTCACCCGCAGTGCCGCTTGTAAGACGAAAACAAACCAAAGATCACACGCCAGTGAAACCACGCCAGTGAATACACCACAGCGACTCTGGGGCGCGCGCGGTGGTGACTTTATCTGAGCGCGCCGCAGAGAATTTCAAGAGCTCTTCTCCACGCTCTAGATCGTTCCAGTGTTGGGTGTATGAAAATTTACCTCTGCCATCAACATGCGCTCACACATATCAAATACGGTGGTGTATATGAACGAAAGAGAAGCGCTCTCGTTTTGCTTGCCAGAGTGTGGGGAGTAATTTCAATTTCTCTTTACTGCACAGAGGATAGGGACATCACTGCCTGCCAGTGTTGGTTGGACGATCAGTTCGGAAGCTGGTGTTGCATCAGTGATCGCGCTTGTTTTCGTGTGGCTGTGTTCCTGGGGAATCTTGCTTGTATCAGTGGTTTTATTTTCTGCTCTCGTTTGGACTGTTCCAGAGGTGCTGGGATTCAGTGTTGTCGGTTTCGACGATTTTGGTTCGACGGGCTTCAGTACAGGTGAGTTTTGTCTTTGCCCGGTTTTGGTCACATTAGCGTATGTTTTCTTCGACTGGTCCGCCGTGAGCTTCTGGACTAGCAGCTTTTTGTTTTGTACACAGGATATTCCGTTATGTACAAACTCTGAGCAGTGCCTGCATGTTTGTTGCTGGCCGTAGTATGTAAGGAGAGTCGTTTCTCCTTCAACGGTAACAAAGGTTGGGATGTTTTGCTTGATCAACATCTTAGCAATACGGATCCCTGTCGGTATTCCTCCAAAGCAAATGTTTCGTCCCACACTAACTCGTGAATCGAAATCACTTCACCGTACGCACTTAGAAAAGCCATGATTTGTTTGTTCGACACATCTTCAGACAAATCATGTAATTTGACATCTACTGCTCCATCTTCCATTTGGATCCGTATCGGGTATCGTTTTCCTTCGACTTCGATTTCGTGTTTGTTGTCATTTTCAGTGACCACTCTCTGTGCCACTTCGAGCTCAGAGGTTTTCACAAAAACACAACCAAGATTTCGGCTACACTGGATGCGTCTTACCTCCTCTCTCTTCAGACCAAGGTTGGTGCTAACAAAGACATGGATCTCTTCGAATGATGGTTTTTTCGGCACATTCGCAAAATCAACGCGGAAGGTATTTTCGCGTCGTTTCATGTCAAAATGTCCCAGCAACGCGATAAGCGCGGCGAAACCAGGGCTTGGCGATGCCCAACGAGCAATATGCTGTTAGGTAATTTCAAACAAGTCTGTGGACTATCTTCCGAACGTAAGCTCTCGCGGCAAAGACGTTTACTCAGCTCAGAAGTAGAGCGCTAACTACCTTCAATCAGTTAAGATTTTGGAGTGCAAGCAATTGCACTCAAAGTCCATCGAAGATGGGAATTACTATCCATCAGACTCGTTTCGCGTAACCTTCGCCGGATCTGCACTTCCGAGCTACGTTGAAGTGGGAGGAGCTCGTTTACCTGTACGCCTGTTTGTACCGCGGGTCATGAATTGTTCCAATTGCAAGCAGCTAGGTCACACGGCCACCTACTATAGCAACAAGCAACGGTGCGGTAAATGTGGGGAACGCCATGCGGATGATACTTGCAGTAGGCCCGCTGAGAAGTGTGTTTACTGTGGGGAGAATCCGCATGCACTTTTGACATGCCCAACGTACAAACTTCGCGCGGATAAACTGAAGCGATCCGCAAAGATCGCTCCAGACGCTCTTACGCAGAAATGCTTAAAAGAGCTGTTCCACTTATCTCCGAAAACCCATTCGCTCTCTTACCAACTGACGATAACGCCTCTAACGACCCTTGCGAGGGGCATTCTTTGGCTCCGCTTGGAAACTCTAGGAAAAGACCTAATCAAAACTCACCTGAACTTCCTCGTAAGGATCCTAGGTTGTCCCAAACAAGGGTACAAAATAAAAATAATTCATCAACTGGAAGTGCTGGTACAAATCCGAAGATTGTAACAGTTGTACATTCCTAGTAAGTCAAGATTGTAAATATATTGAATTGAATATATAATAACTTATACATTCAACTCATCACCAAGCCTATAATTTACACCCACACAATCCGACAAATAGATCATCAAGTATCAGACATAGAATCCACATTTCAATTACTTCAATCAAAGCTAATTATTCCATCCGCCAAAATTTAGGCAATGTGTCCTATCTTCGATAAGTCCAACCGTTTCTGTATCCGAAGATCACACTCGTTTCTTTCAAGCCCGAGTGAGATTGCGAGAATACTAATTCCAAGAAGAATCCTTGCACCAAAAGTTGAGGGAAAGGGAAAGCTAGACCGCTTGCTTACGCCAGAACGAACTAGATGGTTGAATGATCTGAGATCCCGAGTAATCCCGAAGAATTCTCAGAAAATGACGTACTTCCGGGTACTTTGAGACTCCCTTTCTTAATCTGAGGAAAACAGGCTCTAATCACTTTGTCCCAAATCGTTCAGCAGAGTGGAAGTGCCGCGATTTGTTTCCCGCGTGAAAACCAGTGTAGGTAAAGCCGTGACGTGGCTGATATTTAAGTAGGTTATAAATTTCTATTTCTTTTACTAGTTAGAAATTGTGCGTGTGCATAGAGAGCGTAAAAGTGCGAACCGATTCTGTGTGCGAATCGATAGGAGAAGGTAAATTGTGCTTAGAATTCTGACCACACACGTGGCTAACAACCCTTTCGACCGCCAGGCTTCTTTTACTTCAAATAGGATCATTCGGTTCAGATCGCACGCCAATACGTTCATCGCCCGCTTGCCGTATTTCGCATCACTCTGCAACCGTCAGAAGGACAAATTTTCCCGGCGCACGTTTTGTCGGAAGAAAGCCGATACGCCAACACATCGCTCCATCGGAAGTGCCCAAATATTCCGGTGATCGCCTGAAGTCCACGTGCCGGTCCGAACCATCACTTTCGGCCGGTAATCGAAGCAATCGTCAACCAGAAACAGCTGGTCAGATTCGGCCGAGGCGATAGCAGTTCATCTGATCGTCTCGTTGCCCCCGCGCACATCAGCAGTAGCAGCATCATCGGCTTCATTCAACAGTAGCTGATTCGGTGAGTCCGTTCTAATAGTACTAGAAGTGAAGTGGCGTCCAGAGAAGACGACCTGAAGTGAAATTTAAGACCGTCCTCCGGTCAGTTTCCTGAGCCCCCGCTTTCAGACGGGCCACGCTCATGACGTGATCAAAGATCCATGTGCACATGTGACGGCGTTCTCGATAGCACCCTCGAGACGCACATGTTATAAAAAGAAAACACCCGGGTGTACAAGCAATAGCTGCATCTCGCTTGCCGCTCCGGATCCCTTAGCCTGTTGGGTCGAATTTTGAAAGCACACAGAAGAACAGATAGATAGAGAAGAAAAACGCACACAATAGAGTTAGGCCTGTAGATAGACAATGAACAAATAGAAAGCATGCTTACGGTAATCACAGAAAAACCAAACTAGAATTAAAAAAAAATACATCGCCTTGAATAATGTAACTATGTTTTGTTTTGAGTAAATTTTTCATGTTAGTGTATTTGAGATAGAGTTTTTAGTTTACTGAAATATTTCCCACGTCACCCCGATTATGTTTCGTTCGTTTTTTCTCTGCCGCGTGGCAGATTTGAATTAGGTAGATTCTCTTCCACGTTGATAGCGCGATCTGGTGGCAAACATTACCCTGCCAGTGATGATAAGCTTTTTGGCTATGGGGAGTTTCGACTGTGGGATCTAGAAGGTGAGCTTTGGTTCTTGGGGAGTTCAGCCGTCTAGGGTATTTGGACCTGTTCTGGGGTTTAGCTTGTGTGCCTAGCTGAACCGATCTAGATTCTTTCAAAGAAAGGATTCTTTTCTTGACTGGCATTCTTGCAGTCTCATCCGGGCATCTCAAACTTGGCGGTAGTCGCCGAAAGGAGTGGCGCTAAAACTACGCGCTTCCAAAAGATCGGTTAGCGACGGCTACAAGATAATACCTCCTGGTTTTGGGAAATTGAGATACAACCAGGAGTTCCCAGCACTCCTCGGGGCACCAAAAATCCCAAGTGCTCCAATTTTACAGTCAGAAACTGAGCCTAAAACAAGATTCCTTAAATTTTCTGACATTGTGGACTGGATATTCACAGCTTTCAACATTACCGATCCTCTGAAAAGCTTGCTGGTTGCTATTCTACCAACAGTAAGAACATTTTTAAAACAGTTGACTGAACAATGGCCCCTCCTGACAGCGATCGTATCCTTCAATGGCTAACTTATAAGACGGAATCAGGGATCTGATCACTGTTTTACAGTGGAACTGCAGAAATATTATCCCCAAAATTGATTCATTAAAACACTTGCTAACTTACTTACATGATGCATTTTCCCTATGTGAAACATGGCTAACTTCTAATATAAACCTCAATTTCCACGATTTTAACATTATCCGATTGGATCGAGAAGACTCATATGGAGGGGTACTTTTAGGGATCAAAAAGTGGTACTCCTTCAATCGAATCAACCTCCCTTCGACGCCAGGCATTGAAGTTGTCGCTTGTCAAACAACAATCAAAGGCAAAGATCTTTGCATTGCTTCTATTTACATTCCTCCTAGGGCCATGATGGGATATCGAAGATTCTCCAACGTGATTGAACACCTTCCCTCGCCCCGCCTGCTTCTTGGAGACTTTAACTCTCACGGTACGGGGTGGGGCTGTCTATACGACGATAATCGATCTTCGACAATTCAAGACCTTTCTGACCACTTCAATATGACAATTCTGAACACAGGGGAAATGACACGGATTCCTCGACCACCTGCGCAAGCAAGTGCACTGGACATATCTTTATGCTCGACATCACTACGGTTAGATTGCAAGTGGAAGGTAATATCTGATCCCCACGGTAGTGACCACTTACCAATTGTAATTGCAATCACCACTGGTTCAAGACCATCGGAACCACTCAATGTTCCCTATGACCTCACACGAAACATTGATTGGAAGAGCTACGCTGCCGAGATATCCAAAACTATCGATTCAACACAGGTACTTCCCCCGAAGGAAGAATATAAGTTTTTGTCCAACTCGATTCTCGATACCGCGATTCAAACTCAGACGAAACGAGTACCCGACGTGAACACCCAAAAACGTTCTCCATACCCGTGGTGGGACAAAGAGTGCTCAAACGTGTACACGGAGAAAGCTGCCGCGTATAAAACCTTCCGGAACGACGGGTTAGTTGCTAGTTATCGAGTGTACGCGATATTAGAAAATCGAATGAAAAAATTAATGAAAGCTAAGAAACGCAGTTACTGGCGCCGGTTTGTCGACGGGTTAACAAGAGAAACATCGATGAGCACACTTTGGGGCACGGCCCGACGTATGCGAAACCGAAACAGTACTAACGAGAGCGTGGAATATTCAAACCGTTGGATATTCGATTTCGCCAAGAAGGTTTGTCCGGATTCCGCCCCGGCACAGAAAATCTACCGCGCCGCGTCGTCTTACAATACCGCGAACGTAACACCGTTTACGATGGTGGAGATCTCACTTGCTCTCTTATCATGTAACAATAATGCCCCGGGGCCAGATAGAATCAAATTCAACTTGTTGAAGAATCTGCCAGACTCTGCCAAAATACGCTTGTTGAATTTATTTAATAGGTTTCTTGAGGGTAACATTGTCCCACATGACTGGAGACAGGTGAGGGTCATCGCCATCCAAAAACCAGGAAAACCAGCCTCCGACCACAATTCGTATCGTCCGATTGCAATGCTGTCCTGTATCCGAAAGTTATTCGAAAAAATGATCTTGTTTCGCCTCGATAATCGGGTCGAAACAAATGGCTTACTGTCAGATACACAATTTGGCTCCCGCAAAGGCAAAGGGACGAACGATTGCCTTGCGCCCTCTCCTCTACAATTTTTACGTGAATGACATTGACGAATGCTTGTCAATTCCTGCACACTAAGGCAGCTTGCAGATGACGGTGTGGTCTCTATTACAGGTCCTAAAGCTGTCGACTTGCAAGGACCACTGCAAGATACCTTGGACAATTTGTCTGCTTGGACTCTCCAGCTGGGTATCGAGTTCTCCACGGAGAAAACTGAGCTAGTCGTATTTTCTAGAAAGCGTGAACCAGCGCAGCTACAGCTTCAATTAATGGATCAAACTATTGCTCAGGCTTCAACATTCAAATATCTCGGGGTATGGTTCGACTCTAAAGGTACCTAGGGATGTCACATTAGGTATCTGAAACAGAAGTGCCAACAAAGGATCAACTTTTTCCGTACAATAACTGGAACATGGTGGGGTGCCCATCCAGGAGACCTAATCAGGCTGTACCAAACAACGATATTATCAGTGTGGGAGTACGGATGTTTCTGCTTTTACACTTCATCAAACTGGAGCGAATCCAGTATCGTTGCTTGCGTATTGCCTTGGGTTGCATGCACTCGACCCATACGATGAGTCTCGAAGTGCTGGCGGGCGTTCTTCCGCTGAAAAATCGATTCTGGGACCTCTCATATCGATTGCTCATTCGATGCGATATTCTGAACCCATTGGTGATTGCAAATTGCGAAAGGCTTGTCTAGCTTAATTCTCAGACCCGATTCATGTCCTTGTACTTCGATTACATGGCACAGAACATCAATTTATCTACGTATAACGTCAACCGTGCTCATCTCTTAGATACTTCTGATCCAACTGTATTTTTCGATACATCCATGAAGGAAGAGATTTGTGGAATTCCGGATCATATTCGCCCAGAAGTGATCCCAAATATTTTCTATAACAAATACCATCAAGTCGACTGCGCCAAAAGGTTCTACACTGACGGATCAATTCTCGACGGGTCCACAGGCTTCGGTATCTTCAACGAAAATCTTGCTGCCTCATTCAAACAAAATGATCCTGCTTCAATTTACGTCGCAGAATTAGCTGCCATTCAGTATACTCTCGGGATCATTGACACCCTGCCCTCAGACCATTACTTCATCGTTTCTGATAGTCTCGGCTCCATTGAGGCCATCCGTGCGGCGAAGCCTGGAAAGCACTCACCGTATTTCCTGGGGAAAATACGGTAATATCTGAGTGCTTTATCTGAAAAATCCTACCAGATTACCTTGGTTTGGGTCTCGTCACATTGTTCTATTGCGGGCAACGAGAAGGCGGACTCTTTAGCCAAGGTGGGCGCATTAGAAGGCGACACTTACGAAAGACCAATTTGCTTCAATAATTTTTTCAGTATCTCTCGTCAGAGGACGCTCGATAGTTGGCAAACCTCATGGAGCAATGGGCATCTGGGACGGTGGCTACATTCCATTATCCCGAAGGTATCAACGAATGCTTGGTTTAAGGGGTTGGATGTGAACCGGGACTTTATTCGTACGATGTCAAGGATCATGTCCAACCATCTCGTTTGACGCGCATCTCTGTCGTATTTTTTTTTGTTACAATGGAGAAGACCTTTACGTCCTAGCCCAGTACACGTGCTATTGGTAGGGTCCAATCTACCGCACGGGGTGCACTGGGGGCGTGTCGGGCTCGAATGGTGACGCTGTCATTAACACCGACTAAACTCCATTGGGCTCCGCCATCGTTCCTCCCAGGAACTACCCCTCGGTATTACTTCTGGGGGGATGGCTGTATTAAATGTCACGCGTTCATACGTCCTGTATGAGGCTTACTTGGGTGCTCTCTCTATCGCACCTTGATTCACTCTCAAACACTCCCACATGAGGCTGACTTTTGTGCTCACCTTTTTCGTTCCTTGCAAGGCTGACTTGTGTGCTCACCTTACTCATTCCTTGCTAGGCTTACTTTTGTGCTCGCCCCACCCATACCATGTGAGGCTGACTTGGGTGCTCACCCTATCACCTGATTCACTCTCGTTCGTGCCACTCTATTGTACCTCTGTCACTCCCCCTGGCATCCCATGTGGGACATTTTTCTTAGGCCCCACTTCTGACATACACATGTGCTGACCTTTTTCATTCCTTGCTAGGCTTACTTTTGTTCTAGCCTCTACCATACCATGTGAGGCTGACTTTTGTGCTCACCCTTAACATGCCGTGTGAGACTGACTTGGATGCTCACCCTTTCACTCCTCTGCCACGCCATGAGGCATCGATAGCTAAGTCCCAACATACTACGCTATGACCCTCCCGTCTTGGCATGAGGCAGTCCACTTATACGCCTATACACTCACTCTTCTGTCTTGCTTCGGGATGGCTGGGTTTCCCCTTACGCGGTTGCCAGTCGCTGCGCCAAACCTGCCTCGGCATGAACAGACCATTCACTCCCTTTTTTGCGCTTGGCCTTTTTCGCTCCAGCTAACCAATCACTAGTTAGCCGTGCCCGTCGTCTGTTGCTCGGTTCGCCAGATTACCTGTAGCCTACTGGCAATCTGGATGGTAGCAGCCGAGACTGCGTTCTACTTCTCCACCGATTGACACATCCGCTGAATAAGGGTATCAGGGGTTGTGTCCCAGCCACAGACGTCAAGCATTGCTCTTCTTTCGACGTCGAACCGATGACATACGAACAGTATGTGTTCGGCAGTTTCGTCTACACCTGGGCAGTCCGGGCAGACTGGGACCTCCGCGTGCCCGAACCTGTGGAGGTACTGTCGGAAACAGCATGGCCTGACAGGAATTGTGTCAGGTGGAAGTGAACTTCCCCATGGGGTCTTCCCACCTAGCTCGATATGCTAGGTATCAGCCGGTGGGTCAACCTGCCTTTCGAGGAGTTGTCCCACTCACGCTGCCATCTGGCGACCGAGGTCACCCTGGTGCGCTCGCGGGCTCCCCCATTTCCACGTAGCTCGAAGCACTCCTCATCTTCCCGAATGACCAGCCCAACTGGCATCATGCTCGCTATCACGCAGGATGCATCGTGTGATACCGTGCGGTAGGCAGATATCACTCTGAGGCACATCACGCGGTAGGTGCTCTCCAGTTTCTGTAGGTAACTGGTTACCCTCAGTGCTCTTGACCATGACGGGCCGCCGTACCTGAGGATAGATACGGCAACGCCTGCCAGTAACCTACGTCTACTGGCGCACACCTTTGAGCTGTTGGACATCATTCTCGATAGAGCCGCAACAGCAGTCGATGCTCTCTTGCATGTATAGTCGACATGGCTGCCGAAGGTCAGCTTGTCGTCTATAATGACTCCGAGAGACTTCAGACTTCGTTGTGAAGTGATCGCGACTTCTCCCACATGGATAACTGCATGTTGTGCCGACTTGCGGTTGTTGACGATAACTACCTCCGTCTTGTGATGAGCGAGCTCCAGGCCTCTCGCACTCATCCATTCCTCCACCGTGCTGATCGCGTGTTCTGCGGTTAGCCTGAACATGTTCGGGTTCGCTATGATCGCTGCCTTGAGAGCGTTGTTTGGAACTCCATCCGGCCCTGGAGCATTGTTCATTGCTAGGGATTTAGCCACTGCGAGTAGTTCTTCATTCGTCACTGGAGCCACCATTTCGGCCATGCCCGCACTGTCTCGTAGTGCAGGTGGCTCGAGACGGGAAGAGTACTTCGATAATCGTTGCCAACCGGTCCGGAGACCGTTCTGGGGGTGAGGAGCCCCCTTTGGTCTTGGCCATCACAATCCTGTAGGCGTCATCCCACGGATTCGCGTTGGCACTCTCACACAGGTTGTCGAAACACGCTCTCTTGCTGCTTTTAATGGCCTTGTTAAGGGCCAATTTCGCAGCTCGAAACACTTCACGGCGGTTCTCTCTTGCATCCTCGGTGCGAGCTCTTTGCATCCTACGTCTAGCTCTGAGGCAGGCTGACCGTAGGGCTGCAATCTCGGCACTCCACCAGTATACCGGGCATCTGCCGTTTCTTGGCAGTGTTTTTCTCGGCATAGTGGCGTCGCGTGCGCGTGATAGAACAGCTACCAGCGCATCCCCGCTTAGACTGTCGGTGTTGGTCTCCAGTCCCGGGGCCGCGGTGAAAGCTTCGCTGTCGAAGTGATTGGACTTCCACCCGCGTACCTGACAGGGATCTCCCTCCCTCGGATGCTGCACACCATAGTTGATCCTAAAGCGGATTGCTAAATGATCGCTATGGGTGTAGCCTTCGTCTACCCTCCATTCCATGCCTGGATCCAGACTCGGGCTGGCAAATGTTACGTCAATCCACGCCTCCATCCCGTTTCTACGGAATGTACTAGCGGAGCCATTATTAGCTAGCACAGTATCGAGTTTCGCAAGCGCCTCCATTAGCGCTTGACCTCTGCTATTTGTACAGCGGTTGCCCCACTCCACTGCCCAAGCGTTAAAGTCTCCCGCTATGACCACCGGTTTCCGGCCCACTAGGTCCGACGAGAGCCTGTCGATCATCTGGTTGAACTGTTCTATTGGCCACCTTGGTGGAGCGTAGCAGCTGCAATAGAACCCGTTGTGCAGATTGCCACCATTCCAGACCCGTCCGACACCCAATTGCCGTTGCCGGCAGGGATGCGGTACGGGTCTGATAAGAGGGCGACATCTGTCCTCGACTCCGAGACCGACTGCCACAGCAGCTGTTGGGCTGCTGCACAATGGTTAAGATTTAGCTGTGTGACGTTCACGGTTTCTTCTTATTTGCCTGCACTCGTAGGCTTTGTGGCCGGACTCAAGGCACCGATAGCACCTATCCACTGAAGGCGGCTGGGGTATGCTAATAGGGCATACCGACCAGCCGATCTTCAGCTTCCCTTTCTCGGTTACCTTTTTTGCATCCGCCTTCAGTAGCCTGAGGTAGGCTACTTGGGTGCCAGAGTGTCCATCTCTAAATCGCACAGAGGCCCGCTCGATTGTGACGTCGCATTGTTCCTTAACGGCTGCGACGACATCTTCTGCGGTCGTGAACTCGTCGAGATGCTTGCACTGGAGAGTCATTTCCGCCCCTAGCGACCTGACTTGGGCGCCTTCACCAAGGACCTCTTGGGCCAAGGCCTTGTATACCGCACTAGATTGTGCGCCTCGCTTCAGCACCAGAAGCATTTCTCCCGTGTTGGTGCGTCTCACGCTACGCACATCTTGCCCAAGGGCCGAAAGGCTTTCGGCCGCCTTCATCGACTTTAGGACGTCGGCGTATTTGTCCTTGTCGGTTTTTAACCACAAGGCCTCGCCTCTGTCCTTGGCCTTCTTCGCGGGCCGCGGTACCTCCGGTGTCGGTGCCGGCTTCTTCCTGGTGACCAGCGTCCAGGGGTTCACGCCCCCTGCCCTCTCGCCCTCGCTTACCTCGGCCAGACGGCGTTTGGCCTTAACGGTTGCACGCCGTGTGGTGTCGGTTTTTGCACCCTCGCCTGGCGACTTCCTAGGGTGCTTCGTATTCGACGGTGTCTTACGATTGCCCTTGCCCTTGCCTTTTCCCTTCGAGGGGAACTCGGCCGCCGATTCGAGCGACGTGGCTGCTCCATAGAAGGTGAAGGCCACTGTCTGAGTGCCTGTATCGACCTTCTCTCTTCCCTTCCTCTTGGAGGCCACTGTCTGGGTTTCTCTGTCGGACTTCTCCCGACATTCCACCCTCTTAGCATAAGCCTTCTGTTTCTGTCTTGCGATACGAACAGTTTTCCGGAGCTCCAGGAGACTCTGCTTTAACTCCTTGCTTATGTTTTGCTTTGCGCTAGTGAACTCGATTATTGAATCGAGCTGCTCCACCACTTTGCGCATCGCGGATAGTGGCCCGTCCAGTGCGTTGGTAGGGCTATTTCCTACCAATACTGGGGGGTCACTGGTGCTATCAGATGCAGTACTCGTCGCTCAACTACTCTCCCCACGGGGGGAGACCTCGCCAAACCACCTTTAGCAAAGGGGTTTGGCACCTCCGTTTGTTTGTTTTTGTTTTTAGTTGACTCCATGTTTGATCCCACGAGTAGCGCGAGAATAAATGTCCGCCACGCCAGAGCTCCGCATTAACGTGGTAAGGGACGCTTACTGTGGGGGTTGCCCAGGTACCCCACAGGCTCCGTTAACGATCGAGCATCTTTTTCACCCCCTCGATCACTCATCCCTCGGCACGGGTCGCTTCACGCCTTGGAATTGGGGTTATGACCTATCTTGCTTTACGTGGTGACCGCGGCTCAGATCATCACAACCATCCTCCTTTACCAGGGCTTGGGACCTGTAGCTCTGGTTGTCAATAGTTCCATGTACGTATATTATAACAGACATGCTACTATTGAGATCCGTCATTCGCTAGCGGAGTTATAGGGCTTGCTGAAAGTAATCATTGTGTTTGTGAGAACGGCTATCACGGCATCGAACATGTTGTTTGGTTGTGCGCAGAGTACTGTGTTGCCAGGTCCCAACTAATAGATTCCCTTCGGGCCCGAGGTAGATCACCCTATGTGCCAGTCCGGGACGTCCTGGCAAGCCGTGACCACCCCTATATTTTACTTATCTATATCTTTTTGAAAACTATTGATGTCCAAGTTTAATGCATTTTCCCCTCTCTCATTCACAGTAGAATCTCACCAACCTATCCCTGTATCTACAATATGGCATTGCTTCACGGGTCTTCGGTGCATACCCTTCTTGATAACCGTCTATCTAGAGAACATCGAGATAGTGAAAGTTAACTGTATTACTAAAACCCACTTTTTAATGTGTTTAAAGCAGACCACCCCCTTAAGGAAAAATAGCATTTAATCATATGTCCTAGGAATCAAGAAAAAGTAGAACAAGAAAGTAATTAATGAAATAACAATTTTATTAGGAAATTTTTTTATAGACCATTACAATGTATATATAATTATTGTTTTTCATTAACTTATTGTTTTGTAGCATCCGGTTTGTTTCATTCAATAGGTAACTGTTACTTTCGAATGTAACCATTTGATATAGTTGTATATTACGCGATTTTTGATGTTCTTTTCATTTGATTATGTTTTCCTTAATACAGACGACTTAATTTACTATATAGGTATTTGCTTTTTCATGGTGTACTTATGTTGTTGTATATTCAATCTATATGTAAACATCAAATTTTGGTCGTTTTGCTTGTTGGTATATAGGAGTCACACTATTATTTCTTATGTGCAAGATATTTAGAAATATAATAGTTATTATATAGTTGGATCAATTTTAGATCGATTTTAAAAAGTTGGAGGAAGTTTAGGTTATGTTTTAAGAGAGCTTCTGACAAGGACCACCATTTGTGACAGATGGAATGATATTTGTGGATAAATAACGATGAAATCAAATCACCATTTTCAATGTTAGTATAAAATCAATAATAGTGTAGTGTGTCGTTCTAGAATATTTATCATACCTGAAATAGGTTAGATATTATGTCGCATCTTTTTTGTTCGAAAGAAAAATCTTTTCGTGAATAAAGCATGATTCATGTCATTTCAATTTAATGAAAATATTTATTAAAAAATATTTAATTTGAAACTTCAAATAAGGTCGGAGATTTGTAAATATTATAATTGGTTATTATCAAAACAAACTTTGTGGTAATATGTACACTACATAGAACGCATGACTACTACCAGTACATAAACAGGATAAAATGGCTGTTGGATTGTCGGGAATATCCTAAATTAATTAACCTCTGAGAGATTGCTTCATCATTCATTTACATTAGATGCCACGGAGTAACCTTTTTAAATCTCAGACAAAAGAAATAATATTTTCGTTCTCTTCATCAGTCATCTAGATCTGAATTTCGTGTGCGTAGCGTAGTTGGTAAATCGATTACCTTGTACGCAGCGCACCTGGGTTCAAGTCCCGACCCCGCACATAGGGTTAGAAATTTTTCATAAGAGATTTTTCTAACTCGAAGAGGCGAATGACCTTAAGGTTAAAACCTCTATTATCGAAAATTTTTTTTTAATTTTTTTTAGTGTGCGGCTATGTCCACAGCACTCCGATCGTTTAGTAGAGAAAAAATATATGATACATATATAAAGCCAATAATCGCAAGTCAGTTATTCTATATATTTCTCTATATACATGGGATTGACTTAGGAGCTTATGTGCTAGCTAAACTTTTAAATTATTTGTGATGGTGACGCATGGCTGCGATTTTGGGTATTCGAAATCAAACTGCATTGAAATATTTTTGATGGAAGTGTAGCTATCCAATACAGTGTGTGAAATAAGTATCGTACACAATAAAAATCTTAAAATAATAGTTCTTCGACCCAAATACAAGTGAAATTGCTTTTTGTGTGATATTTTGGAACAAGTCTCATGGTTCGTATATTGACATTATTATAATGCTTATTTTTTAATGAACTTATTGAGTAGTTTATATAGTTTCTACTTACATTACATGATAGGGTGCGCTTTTCCATATTTTGAACATATGGCGGCAATATACATGAAACTAGAACTTCTTTATGACGACACATACATGTCCGCGCCATAAAATAACCTTATCCCAGTAAATTACATCCGAAATGAGATTCAGAACAGCGATGCCAGGTGTGAAGACATGTCTTCATTTTGAAGACATTTGAAATGTTGTGAAGACGTGTTTTTTCATTTGAAGGCCAATTTGTTCGGATGTCTAACTGATTTCTGGCAGAATTCTGGCACAAAAGCAAAAACTGGTTCAGAATCCTGGTCGTTGAAAACAAATTAAGACTTTTTTCATGAAATGTGAAGACATTTGAAAAATATACCTGGTATCCTGGTAGTATTCCGATTGCAATGAGTGGGGAATCTGCTGTCAAAACGAGTTAAACAGAGAGTTGTGCGAAAAAGAGTTTTAACTTTTCTTGGTGGAAACCAATAGGTAAAATGTGTGGTCGCAAACAGTTTAGTTTTTGAAAAATTTAAAGTAGGTATCTAAATAAACTTCTACAAACTGTTCCCATATTTTTCCTGCATCAAATGTGTATCCATTTTACAACTACAATATGATAGTTTCTGCAAAATCCCAAGTTTTAATATCTTTCCTATACATATAAATTCACGTTAGCCAACACCGAAGCAGCGCCATGTCTTAAATATTTTCATGAAAATATTACCTAATTTACAAACAACTTATTAGAAATAATTATACCGTACAAAATCGAATCAACCACTATTATTAATAAACTAGACATTGTGAACTGAATACTTTGTTCATCTTTTCCAGCTCTAATAATATCTGCTAGACGTGCCATTAAATCAACCAATTATTCCAGGACTAGGGTTGCCACCTCTGGAGAGGCTTTGACCCGGAGATTTTCACTGACTTGGGGGGTGGTGAATTTTGAGTGGAACGAGACAGAAATTGGAATCAAAGCGATTTCTCGGCATTTTAGAGCACTTTAATCGCTTTTGATCACTACGTTAAAGTAAAGCTGTAAATTTTTAACGTTTGAGAACGGTTTTATCGGTTTAATCTGGTGTAGTATTTCACTTCCCCGCCTAAGTGTCAAGAATACAAAAGCACCAGCTACTCTTACTGTGGAGGATAAGTCGCACGAACATCGCTCTCCTCCACAACTAACAGGAAAAGGAGGCACGGCTTCGACATCACAAGGGAAGCATTATGTGGTGTCTGTTATTCATTACCAGCGGTCGCAACAAAAGGGCAAAACAGGGGGCAACCCCCTACCTAAAAGACAAGGGTCATTGCAGGAGTAGCAACATCACCGGAAGAACTCGTTTGGTGTTGAACTAGTCAGTTGGATTAGAAGAAATCTGCCATACCTTGGTGCAGCTGGCGATAAGCACCACTAACAGTGAAGTGATTAGGTAAAATTTGCAGCAAAATAACTTTTTACACCATTTTAAGCGACTTAGTAGAATTAACAGTAACATTTCAATTGTAGCATATAGCGAAATATTACTTTCCTTAAATTGTAGTAAATTTTACTTGTTTTTCATTTTCATTGCTTTGTGAAAGAAATCAGCAATATTTGGTGAACTCATCTTCGCCACCTTGAAACGAAGGGTTAATTGGGAAAAATAATTCTGAACCAGAGTAATAGTTAAATATGACTTTTTAAATATTTTGTAAAGAATCAATTAATTCCAAAAAAAATTGATCCTATGCTTCTTCCCACCAAACCCGGAGAAATTGATGTAAAACCCGGAGATCACTCCAGAAAACCAGAGTCTCCGGGTCAAACCCGGAGGGGTGGCAACCCTATCCAGGACCAAGGTGTCGATTGATTTCCATGCTTCTCCAAATGCTGTTTTCAGCCGAAGTGCCGAAGCCATACCAAAACATCGTTGATTTGCGATGCGAGAAAGGATTTTTTTCCTTTTTGTGGAATCAATTACGGCATTATCCTACAGAAACATGTAGGTTTTTCAACACAAGTTATGCCAAAATCAATTAGGACATTTCCAACGAGTTCTATATGCTTTTCTGATCTTGTGCGATATAATGCAAATTAGCGTCTTGCCGCGATGAAAAATTCATTTAAAAATAAGAAGTGTAAGTCAAGATATGGACTTGTTACGGTTACTTGTTGTGTTACGAAGTATCACACAAAAATCGATTTCATTTTGATTTGATTTCAAATTTGCGCAATATTTTGGAGTCCAAAAAATGCGACACATGCAATCTTTGTTTTTCTTTGCATGCATGTAAGTTATTACTCCTACCGTTGTAAGCTGCGAATAATTTGCTTTTGTTTTTGCTTGACCCCAAAACTGAGTCAAGCTCTAACCCCAACCGCTGTCAGTTTATGGGAACCCGGGCCTATTAAGACCGGGGGGTAATTCGGACCCCTTCGATTTCTCAAAACATCGTAAGACTTTCTGACTGTCGAACATATTGATGGAACCGCTATTCTAAAACTTTAATTTTGATAGATGAACGATCTCCGTTTTTTTTTAGAAAGGAGTTAAAACTTGTTTCTTTTTTTGCCATCCCCAGAACAAAAGTCATTATAATGGTAAAACCGTGATTAAAGCAATCAATAAAAGTGAAAAAAATAACAGATAAATGTTTTGGAAAGCTTGAGGTTCCTATTTTATACAATGATTTTTATTTTGGTAAAAACACATATGTTCATCACTTTTGTGCGAAATGGGCGTACACATTCGAGCTAAACCTGTGCGTTCCACGAGAAAAATGGCGAAGGAACATGCAACTCTACAGCACAGAAGATCGTAAAGGAAGGTCGAGGACACTGAAAAAGGCATATGATGACTAACCGTATTCGGGAGCTACTTTGCGAGCGCATTAACCCATTATTGCCCAACTTATTTTTCACGCGCATCACAAATTGTGTTTTCCGATCGAAGAAAAATGATGTGGTCATTCCAGTAAAATTATTTTTGTACTCAAAGTAGCTGATATTATAAGGAACAACCCGTGAAAATTTAAGATTGATCGGTTAATCGGTTCCTGAGATATGGTGATCGCCGCGGATGAACTTTTCAACAAAATACAACTCCGAGATAATCGAGTTTTACTGTCGGTGCAGCGAGTCAACGGTCTAGCGTATCAAACACTACGTACCGCCTACAAGTGGTGAATGGGTAGCGATCTATGAATAGCTGTAACTTAAGTTGTAGTATTCCGATCGTAATGAAACTTTGAGAAAATTTTCCTCAGCGTATTTAGTTTCAGAATATCTAATTTACAAAAATTCGATTTTTTTCATCCTAACAAAAATGTGTAACCCCTTAAGTGAAAATTTATTAAAAACAAGACATAAACACCGGTTTAACCGCTCTAACTTCTCTAAACATATTCTGCAAAAGTATATGAACAATATTAACTCGTTGATAATGCCTGTTCTGCGTTATTAATTGAGTAATAGGAGTTATTCTTAGCACCTACTATATATAGTAGGTTGGGCAATAATGGGTTAACAAGATATTAAACTTTCGACAAAAATCCAGTGATTTTATTCACGGCCGAGAGCATGTTTACCATCAATCCCGTGTCCATTTCCAGCTCTCTTCCGGTAAATGACGTAAACAACGGGTACAAAATTGTGTACTTGAAAAAGCTAGTGTTATGATGTTTGGGTTGGAGGCTTCGGGTGGTAAAAAATGGACGTGGTGTTTATTCCAGAACGCGACAAAGTGAACACGAAGGTCTACGTCGGCATTTTAAGTAAGTATGTCCTTCCGTATAGTAAAGAGCAATTGGCATCGAAGTTGCATGTGGTACATATTTCAACAAGATGGATCCGCAGCGCTATACCTCAGAAGTGGTTGCGGGAATATCAGCCGTTCTGGGCGAAGATTATGTGGCCATCATCCAGCTTCTACCTTAATTCATTGGATGATTCAGTGTATGGCACGTCATGAAGGCCAAGGGTTTTTCTAAACGCAACTTAAGTACAGCGAGCGTCAGAAAAACATTGACACGTACCAACTCCGTCTGGATGTTCGGATATTCCGGCGTTACAAGAAGTTAAAAGACAGAGGAATTGGTTAGAGGCGCAGAGCTTGATTTCGTCGATCCTAAACCTGCTTGGCCAATTTCGATGCGTTGAATAAAGAAAAGGATCATGTCTTAGGCGGAATCTACAAACAAGTTTTTTTTAAATCATGCATTAGAGCTTTCATTGACCATTGCAAATTGATCTTTGTGAATTCGAATACGAAACCTAGATGAGGAAAGATTTCCAACTGTCTAGCTCAAGATTTCCTGCATGCGATTCTAACTACTCGTTTGTATCACCATACTCTACACTTTTCCGTCCGTTTATGGAAATGGTGAGAATACACGGTGAACTGCATACGGTGAATGTGGAATTTGAATCAATTTATTTTATTTTCTGATTGCTGATTGCCTAGAAACAGCTTGCAGAAAATTTTCATAACTATTGTTCAACTGCAACGCCTTTGAGGATTTTCATAAGAGTGAAAAACGTGATTTCGAGAATCTCCTGCTACCTCCTTTACATAAAATCATCCAAAATTGATTTTATCTACGTCAATACATTTACTGGTAGTACGCAGACTTTCAATTACATACACTAGAAACAAAAATTGTCCGTACAGCACCCCTTTTTCTAACGGTGTGCCGAGAAACGATCTTTTCAATCACTAAATCATTTTCTTATAACTTTTCAGACAGCCTTTGCGCTACTATGTACCTCCAACATTTAAAAGTTTTTGGCTACATACTTATAGGTTTCAAAAGATGTTCAATAAAAAGTTCTACGATCTACCAAAGCAATGCAAATAAAATGTCCGTACCCGATCAGAATATTATAACAAAAAACTACTATATCACCCGTTTACACTTGTTATAATATGGCGTTTTTTAGCTACTAACGAGACCAGATGTATAACAGATGTCGTTATTAGCGCATTTCCCCAAAATTCCAGGCGGCCTTTCCCGATTGAAAGGAACGGCCGCGCTCCATGAAACACCGCGCTTTGCCCATCTGTCATAATATCGCGATTTTGCATAACGAAGGGCTTAATGATAACACATGTTGTTCCAAAAAACAGCCCTGCGTTATGCAACATTTTATGCAGGTTGATTATACCAGGTGCAAGTGGTGCCAAATTCACCACGTTCAGTATAATTTAAAAGTATTTTTGCCTTTCTCATGTAAAGAAAGGCTATGCAATCACTGTAAAAATCGACTTTTTATCCGAGGCCCGGAGGGCCGAGTGTCATATACCATTTGATTCAGTTCGTCGAGATCGGCAAATGTCTGTGTGTGTATGTATGTATGTGTGTGTGTATGTATGTGTGTCATTTAAACTCACACAATATTAAGCTGCTATTGAATTTTTAGTTGATCCGACTTCCGATTCCGGAGTTACGGATTGAAGAGTGCGGTCACACAGCAAATTCCCATATACACTAATATCACTTTGATGTACAAATGGTGTAATACGTATTAAAATGGGTCCAACATTACTTGAATTTGCTGGTCTAGGTCACTAATGATCATTCAAAGCAGCTTCGACCACATTGGCCACCTATGACGGATCTTGAGGCCCCCGGGGAACTCGCCATGTTCCTAAACTAGTATCACACCTATTTCCCAGCGAATTCTTGATCAATTTTTACAAACTTGATTTTAAATTTAAAATACAGTAATCCCATTGTTAAATTTCATTCGGCTCTGACTTTTGGTTCCGAAGTTTCAGGTTGGTTGGTAAGGTTACACTGGAATTTCCTATATAAACCGTTACAATCGTAATACCTCAGAGGCCAAATACTATTGAAATCGTCGCCAAATTACATCCATTCGCAGGTCTAGATCACTGAATGGAAATCAAACATTCTTTGAATATATTGTCCACTATCGACAATTCCGGAAATCCCGGTATCCGGGCGTATTCCACAATTTAAGTCACATCTATTCTTAGGTGATGACTGAACCGATTTTCTCAAACTATGTCTCAAATCGATGGTATAATATGCAGCTGGGTGTTGCATCGTTCACCCCTCTCCCCCTTACAATTGCACCTCACCCCTTCATCACCCCCCTCGGACCACCCTCACACTCGCATTCTCTTCATTGACCCCGCATACCGGAAGTGTATGTGTGTCATTTAAACTTACACAATTTTCTCAGAAATGGCTGAACCAATTTACACAAACTTAGTTTGAAATGAAAGGTATAGCGCTCCCAAAAGCTGCTATTGAATTTTTAGTTCATCCGGCTTTCAGTTCCAGAGTTACGGACTGGAGAGTGCGGTTACACAGCAAGTTCTCATATAAACTGGTAACACCATGATGTCTAAATTATTAAAATGGATACAACATTGTTTGGATTTGCAGGTCTAGATCACTTATGACCAATCAAAGTTGATTTGACCACATTGGCCACCTATGACGGTTCTTAATGCCTCCGGGGAACTCGCCTAGTCTCTAAATTATTAGCACACCTAGATCCCTGGTGGCTAATCAAGAATTTTTTAAATTTATTGTCCACTATCGACGGTTCCGGGTATATACCAGAATCAGTTCTTCGGTGATGACTGAACCAATTTTCACTACCTTAGTCACAAATGCAAGATATAATATGGGGTTGGATGTTTATCCTACCCTTGATCCCCTACCCCATACCCTTCCACTCCCCCGGCCCTCTCGACAAAATGATTCGAGCCAATATATTCCGATTCCGATGGGATTTATTTTTGCCTTTCTCAATAGAAAGGTATTGCAATTGCTCTGAAAACCGACTTCTTAACGGAGGCCCGGAGGACCGAGTGACATATACCATTCGATTCAGTTCGTCGAGTTCGGCAAATGTCTGTGTGTGTATGTATTTGCAGGGCCGTCGAGAGCCGCGCCGGGCCCCGGGGTTCGAAGTACTGACGGGCCGTACCATATATGACTTCTTATTTCAACATCGATTAGAGGAACTATACAAATGCAACCGTTTCAATTAAACTATTTTTTATGAAAATTGTTTATTTGATACGATTCAATGCGTTAGCTTACCAGAGTCGTCAGTATTTTAAATAAGTAATAGATGAAAAAAATAAAAATAATAAAGGAATATTTGTTTGTGGCTGGCCATTAGAATGACTTGCGTCCGATTTGCCATTGCAATTGGAAACCTTTTTTGCGACATTGCCATACAGTCCATATCGCCATCGTTCATACTCCCTTGACGCACGTTAATGCTACCATCGTTAATGCTGCTCAGAATCCGAGCTTAGAAAAATTGACATCCCTTCGTGAGCTTGAAAGAGAAATAAAATTCTATTTATTCCCGCCGCGATGAATCGAAGGTTTGTTTGTTTTCCTCGTCCGTCCGCTCTGAGATCATCAAGCAAAAGTGCACCAGATATAGATTATGCAGTTCAGTTATGCTCGAAAATGTAAAAGAACTTCTGCTTTCAAACTGTCCACATAATAACAAATGAATGCTTTGGTTTGTGAGTGAATTTATATTTCCTCTGCACTCAACCATTCGATTCTGCATAAAATTTCAGTCAGTTTGGAAGTGAATGAATGAGGGAAGCATTGAAACTGAATATTAAATTCAGCAAATTAATCAGAAATAGGCAACTGAATGTAAAATTTCGCACCACTGATGCTGCCTTGTTTCTTATTGTTGGTACATGTTGATGATTTTGAGGCACTGGATGCAGCTATTGCAGTTGTCACTATGACCTGAACGAATTTTCTTTATTGGTTTCTGAACATGGTAAAATCGGTTTTGGAATCAGTTGTTACATTTGCGCCAACATTCAGAGAGAAAACATTCCGAATGCGATGAATGGGATCCAACAGCGAAGTCTGCTGTTAGAAAGACTGAGACAGAGAGTTGTGAGAGAAAGAGTTTCAACTTTTGGTGAATACTAATAGGTAGAATAAGTATCTAGTTCAATTCCCACATTTTTCTGCATCAAATGTGTACACTGGAACCTCTATTTACGGACCAAGCCAAGGGTTCGTAAATTGAATTAGTTCGTTTTTTGGGATTTAGATCATAAAAAATTCGCTTCACATTCTTACCAAAATTCGTTGGTTGAGCAACATTATCGATAACCCTAACAATATGGGTATTTCCGGAACGGGCTTGACAAGTACATGATGAAAATGGATATTTGGCACCTTTTTGAAATCCAGGATGGAGACTTCCGATTGAACAATAATCTCGATAACCCTAACAATTTGGGAATTTTTGAAACGGGCTTAATGAGTAGATGATAGAAATGGTACCTTGGAGCTATTTCAAACAATATCTGTATAAACTATGAGGGTATTTTTAAGCGGGTTTGCCGAGTAGATGAGCGATGCCCTTTTGAAGGCCAATATAGCGTCTTCTGGTTCAGAGAAGTTTTCTATAATCATATCATCCGCATCACAAATCAATATACCTATATCAATTCTATGATTATCTTTTTCGAAAATGTCAATATTTTAGGTTATAGAGATGTCTTAACTGGAATTCGCCATCTTGGTTTTCAAAGTGGCTTCATTCATTGATTTTCGTCATCTTCTCGTCAACCCCATTCCGAAAATATCCAACTTTTATTAGTAACACTAGCTAAGAATATGATAAATTGTAAACAACTTCATACTGTACACTTTGACAAACACTTGCGATAAATGAAACCAGAATGGTTCTATTGCACTGTTGAATGAATCTAATTGGGTTACGTTCACGTACTTCAGAAAACCATTGGAACGATTGGAACGTAGTTATTATTATTGAGAGAGAAAAAGCCGCGGGAGTGGATTTTCAAAAGCTCCTTCTCCCGTAGGCACAAAACCTCTATCTTTTAGGTATCAACATTTAACAAACAAACCAAATGATACAATGACTAACACTAAACACTGCTTAAAATAAACACTTCTTAAACTCTATCTTACATAGGTAAAGTATTAACATTAACATAAAAAATTGGCTAACACTATCAGGTTTGGGAAAGGGTGCGCGAAAACAATTTTTTTAAAGAAGTGCGAGTCAAATTGAAGTCAAAGACATTGTAACATTGATTGAACACTCTACACATGCTGCTGACGGGTTCATTTTTGCCATAATTAGTACGAGACACTGGAAGACGGACAAAAGAGTAGGAACGAAGGTTTCGGAGGCGAATATCAATGTTGAGAAGACGGAGTAAATCAGGGAATCAGGAATCAGTAGCGTCTGGCTCAAATGGCACGTTCCCCATATTGATCGGAGATTTGTGCCTTGCCAAGAATCGTCTTTTCATCATTTTCCTGATGGGAAGGATTGGGGAAGTGGTAAGGTTGGGGGTAAGGAAAACAACGACACAGAACAATTAAAACAGAGCATTCTGCACCCCCGGAGTGATGCTGAACGATTTGCAGGTGTTACAACAGCAGGAATAAAACTTCCAACCCCGGAGGGATTTAGAACCTCTACCCAAACAGTGAGCGGATATATCAACACCCCCGAGGGGATATTGAGATAACAGAACGACAACACCCCCGAAGAGATATTGTCATTCAAATACGGCTAAAAAAACTATAGCTCTTTACCACACTGGGTTAGGAACAAAAGCATATCCTTAAATTTCAGCTCTCTGTACATATGTTCATCTATGTATGGAGAACCAAAAAACCGGATGCGCAATTGCATTAATACAGGGCAATTGCATATCAAATGATATGATGTTCCGTAATCGGATTCACAAAAATCACATGAATAATACTCAGCGCGCTGAATAGTAGCCATGTGATAATTGAGTTTGCAATGTCCAGTCAGTGCCCTGACCAAAATACTGCAGTTGTGCTTGGAAAAATGCAACAAATTTCTTGACATTTTCGGACTCACATCCGGCAGAAAAGCCTTTGTTTGAACGCAAGTTTGCAAGCTACGCCAATGTTTGGCATGTTCGAATGCAGCCCAAGAGCGAATCTTGTGCTTTATCTAACTTATTGACGGTGGTAGAACTGGTTCTGGACCAACGAAATCAGTCGCAGCGCTAGCTCTAGCCAATTCGTCCGCCCATTCATTTCCAGTAAAAACCGGAATGACCGGGTACCCATAGAAGGTAGATAGCATTTGAAATGCTAAGTTCTTCGATTTGAGTTCGACATGCAATTACTAATTTCGATCTCGAATCTGCCGAACTAAGTGCTTTCAGGGCAGCCTGACTGTCAGAGCAAAAATAGATTCTTTTACCGCAAATTCCCTGTTGAAGTGCGGATTGTACGCCACACAGAATCGCAAAGATTTCTGCTTGGAATACGGTACAGTATCTACCAAGCGAATAAGATTGGTTTAATCTCATCCCATGACAATAGACACCAGCACCGGCTCGGCTCCCCAACAAAGAACCGTCCGTATAACAAACTACGTATTATTCAAGTTGTCGCTCCATCCAGCCAGACCGCCATTCCTCACGAAGAGGAATTCTCACATTGAAAGTTTTAAAAGGAAAACTACATGTGAGTGTAAGGTCACTGGGAGCAAGTGTATATTCATCCCAAGTAACCATTTGGGGCCACAGTCTTGTGTGGCTAGTTACACCACCTTGAGGACATCCGCAGACACTCAGTTTCCTCATCTCTACTTGTCTTAACGATGAGCACAGATGTCGGTTGCTAAGCGTTGCGTGTGTCCAGTTCGCGATATATGAATGTACTCCATGATCTCGTGCTGTTTCCAAAATGGATTCGAAAGACACGTTGTCAAAAGCACCTTCAATATCGAGAAAAACTCCTAAACTTGATTGCTTTTGTGAAAAAGCTTTATCAACGTTGTAGACAACATTGTGTAACAGGGTGGTAATAGACTTCCCCCGCTGATATGCATGTTGCATTGAATGCAGCGGGTGCTCGCCCAAGCTACCATCCCGAATGTAGTGGTCGATTAAACGTTCCACTGATTTCAGAAGGAAGGAGGTCAGACTGATCGGTCTTAAGCTCTTTGCCTCCTCATAAGTGACGCGGCCACCTTTGCGAATGAATTTGACTGTTATTTCCATAACTGACATACTTCAAACCCACCGGATGCCACGCGGCCTCTAGGCTGGTTTTGTCCGGAGAAAGATAATAGAGTTATCAACCTCTTGGTGGACCACAGCCAGTTACTGGGGAGTTCGCCCGGCTCTTCCCAGGCTCCGTTCGCCATTGAGAATATTTTAAACCCCCTCAACAATTTTACCCATAGCACGGGTCGCATGACACTATGGAATTGGGGTTCCCTGTTTGGTGTTACCACCGGAACAGGTAGTCCGTAATGTAATTCTTAGCCGGTTGAAACACCCACTACCGACACTACACGGCTTATCTAGGCTGTTCGGAGAAAGAAGCTGACATTTATGGACAGCTCCCATAGATGGCCGAACAGCCACAAAGAGTAGGAACGAAGGTTTCGGAGGCGAATATCAATGTTGAGAAGACGGAGTAAATCAGGGCAGTCAATGCGAGACAATAACAGATCAGAGACAAAAGACGCTTTGGTCACATTGCGGCGCAAAGACAGTGTTTCAAGACCAATGAGGTTGCAACGATCTTCGTATCTGGGAAGATTGTAGGGATCGCTCCAAGGCAGGTGGCGCAGCGCAAAACGCACAAATTTACGCTCAATACTCTCGATGCGTTGAATGCTGTTCTTGTAGAAAGGAGCCCAAACAACGGCGGCGTATTCCAGTGTGGAACGAACGAGCGAGCAGTACAACGTTTTTAAGCACTGTACGTTAGTGAAATGCTTAGTAACCCTAAAAATAACTCCTAGATTACGCGAAGCCTTAGACGAGATAAAAGCAATGTGATCCTTAAATATAAGCTTTGAACCCACAAGAACCACTAAATCTTTCACTGTAGTTTCTCTTTTTAATTTGTTTTGTAAGATAGTGTAGTCGAATGTTACGATGGAGCGTTTTCGTGCAAACGTAATCACAGAACACTTCGAGGCATTCAAAACCATCCTGTTAGTCATGCACCAATTAGCGAAAATGTCTAACTGAGATTGCAAAAACAAAGCATCAGAGTAACTTTTAACTATATGGAATAACTTATAATCATCGGCATAAGACACCTTGAAGCACTTAATCAATGAATCCAGATCGTTTATGTATAGAAGGAAAATATAAGGACCGATATGGCTGCCTTGAGGTACGCCGGACGTTACGTCGAAGGATGAGGATAAATGATTCCCGATTTTAACAGACATTTTACGGCCTGACAAGTAAGATCGAAGCCATTGGTTGATTTTATTGAAGGCGGCCGACAGATCGGTGTATATTGCATCAGCCTGCAATCGATCCTGTAGCGAGCGAGCGATAAATGAGGTGTAGGCTACTAAATTAGTGCAAGTAGATCGCCTGGGAATGAAACTGTGTTGAGTTTCTGAGATGTATCTAGAACAACAATGTGTCAAAAACTCGAGAACGATGAGCTCCAATAATTTCGATAGTGCACATAAAGATGCGATTCCTCGGTAATTGGGAACTTTGCTTTTGGATCCTTTTTTATAAACCGGAAAAACGTAAGATGATTTCTAGATGGTAGGAAACACTCCGGAACTTAACGATATATTGAAAACGACGGACAGAGGTAGGCAAAGCAACGACGAGCATTTTTTAATGATAGATGATGGGATTCCGTCAGGTCTAGGAGTGTTAGAACACTTGAGTTTTGTGCAAGCTTTTTGTACAATATCGGAAGATATCTTGAAATGAGGTCCAATACTAGTCCTACGGGGAATGTTGTCGGCTGCTGCGGAGACTTGTTGATTATTAAGAGTATCATTGGTAAAAACACTGCTGAATTGTTGGCGAAATAACTCACAGATGTCCGGCAATGAAGTCGCTTCTAAATCACCCAGCGACATAGAAGTGGGTAAACCTGACTCACGCCTCTGTTCATTAACGTAATTCCAAAACTTTTTTGGATTGTTACGAAGGTGACTCTGAATACGATGAAGGTAGGAATTGAAGAGAGACTTATTAAGTCTCTTGTAACAATGATTTAAAAAGATTCTGATTCTTTGCATATCGGTTCGGTATTTCGAAAACTTTTTTAGAGCTGACCTTTTGGCCAATTTAAACTTTTTTAGTGTACGATTCGACCATGGAGGATATTCACAGCCATGATTGAGTTTTTAGGAGTAAACTGGTCGATAGCATAAATCAGTACGTTCGAAACAATTTCAGCCGCTGCGTTTGCATCACATTGTGACAAGATTTCATTCCAATTGATACGAGACAAGAAAAGGTGCATTCCTCGAAAATCTGTCTTGCGATAGGCATATGTCAGTTTCTCAGTGGTATCTTCGAATGTACAAGGTACACATTTTCGGAGAAAACAATGAAGAGCAGGGTGGTGTTGGCATAGTTTAACGAGAGGAGCTGGAGCACGACAAACGGCAAAGTGATCGGAGAGCTCCTGGCTTCCAAAGCAAAGATCCAAAATACAGTTGTTGTCATTAGTGACGTCACATAGTTGAACTAGCCCCGCGGTGCTGTAACCGTCGAGTAGCTGAGTGATACACGTGTTAGTTGATGAGTGTGATGAATCTGGGTATAGAAATGATGTATTATTGCGAACCCAATTAATGCCGCTAAAGTTGAAGTAGTTGATTGTAATATATTTGCAGTGTCGACAGAAACAATAAACTTCATCAATTAAATTAAAATAAATTTAATTCAGTTAAAAATGCGGGCCCCCAAAACAGACCCGGGCCCCAGGGTAGTTGCCCCCCCTGACCCCCCCTCTCGTCGGGCCTGTGTATTTGTGTGTATGTATGTGTGTGTATGTATGTGTGTGTATGTATGTGTGTGTATGTGCGTCTGTGTGTGTGTGTGTACGCGAACACAATCTCACTCACTTCTCAGAGATGGTTGAACCGATTTTCACAAACTTAGTCCCAAATGAAAGGTGCAACGTTGCCATAGGCTGCTACTGAATTTCCAATGGATCCGACTTCCGGTTCCGGAATTACAGGGTGATGAGTACGATCACGTAGAAAATGTCGATTTAAATAAATTCTGCAATGAATGTATAATGGTGAAATTTTTTCCAAAATGTGACCATAACTGCTTCGATTTGTAGTACTAGGTCGCTAACAGCCACTCAAAGTCTTTTTGGTCACATTGGCCACCATCATCGGTTCCGGAAGCCCCGGCGGAAGTATCCAAATTCAGAATAACAGTCACATCGGTTTCTCGGAGATGGCTAGACCGAATCAACCAAACTTAGTCTCAAATGAAAGATGTTGCGTCCCCGTAAATGGTTATTAAATTTTATCCCGAAACGATGTGTGGTTCCGGAGCTACGGGTTGTGGCGTGCGATCACATAACAAATTGTGATTCAAACCGATACTCCGATGAAAGCAAAAAGGGTAAAAATTTCGCTAAAATGTCTCTCAAACAACTTAAATTTGCAGTTCTAGGTCACCGACGGCCAAACAAACTTTCGTTGACTACATTGACCACCATAGACGGTTCCGGAAGGGCCCGGGAAAAGCGGCCATCTTTCAAAACTAGCAAACTCATCAGTTTCTCGAAAATGGTTGGGCCGATTAGTCCCAAATGATAGCTATATTATCCCCACAGATGTCTATAAAATTTCGCACGGATCGCTTATATGGGTCTGGAAATATAGACTGAACCGTCCGGTCACATATGAAATTCCCATATAAGCCGGAACTCAATTTTTTTTTCAATGGGGGGACCCCATGAAATTTCAGAAATCGAATTCGTATTTTTGATGCCTGTACCTTTAAAATGCATGAAACGTCGAGATTTTATGTCATCTTGAAAAATTTTTTTTCATAAAAATCGACTTTTTGGGACTTTGCCGATTTCGCACCTTTTTTCATTTTAATATTACCGCGGCTGTTTTTTCTTTTACATTTTTTTTCCTTTACAAAATTTTAGTACTCGATAATGATTTCTTTTCTTGTATATAGTTGTCATGTCATGTATAATAATAAAATTTAATATATACATTTGAAAGCTTTTAATGAATGTAAACAACGCGAACATTCTCGTGTTCATGATTGAGAAAGGCACAATTGCACTGCTAGGTTGATTAAAACAAGTTTTTAGATTACAGAATTGATGAAATGGGTTAAATGAGTTAAACTAACCAATCAAATGCTGTTTTAAAAACTGTCCTTGCGTTTGAACCAAAATGGGAGGCTTATTAGTACCGCTACATACCGTAAAACGGGGGAACATTGATCAATTTTTCTACATTTTTTCGAATAACTTTCTTCAAATCAGGTAGATGTAACTGTTTGCATTTTTAAAACAAGTACTGGTATCCAGGACCGCGCGCACGGGGGGGGAGGTTTGGGGGTTCAACCCCCCCTTCCCCATGAGCGTTTTGAATTATTTTTAAAAATTTATTATTTTCCTGTCCAGGAAAAAACATACTGCAAACCGTTTAGACACACAACATGTCATTTGAGTTCGGTCACTCCAGAAACAAGTCAATGAAGAAACCAAGAACGAAACTTTGCGAGGGTAGCTGGAAAGGGATGTATGTCAAGTTTGACGGCTTCTCTGAAGGATCGGTTAACGTTTCGACCAACTTCTATATTAGCAAAAGTAGTGAGTAGACAGCAGATGTCGGTCAGCGGGCTAGCAACGGCAGTTAAGGAGGAAAAACACAAAGTTGGAGAAAATCGGGATATCGCTGTCTAGAAAAATTTTACCGCCGATGATTATTCCGTTAGAGTGGCAGCGAAATGGATCGCGAAAATTGGCATCAGTATAGAGTGAATTACTGCCGCCAAGAAGTTCTCAGCACTAGCTAGCAGATAAATAGGAACGACTAGTACCAAGAAGGATAAGAAAACCGGCGAAGGTGATTGTAAACAGATGTAAATTCTTATGGTCGACACCCCCGGATCGGTTCATTTCTCAACAGGGTACGATATTTGCAGCAGACCTGAGCTGGTTAGATATATCGCGAAGGTTTGACAGCAAGTAAGAAAAAGTAGCTATGGATAAAAACATGACGATTAACACAAAACATAATAGGCAAGAACATAATCCTTACTAAAGCAGTACTTAACGGTTGCCCCGGATGGATGAGGATTACGGGATACAAGAGGTTTAAGTTTAGTCGGTTGGCTTAACAACTACTACAAACCAATCCGAATCCACCACGAGCCAGCAGGCAACGCACAGTGGTCGGAAATGCCAAAAACGTCACTAGAGGCCAGACCATTGAATATATTCATAGGATATCTTTGGAGGAATTGTTCGTAAGAATATTCCCCACAATCTGATAAAAATCAACTTGAGGCATGGCTTACTATGATTGAGCTAGAAAAATTAACTTTTTACTCTGATGAGGTAGAAAGTTGGTGTCTTCGACAAAGTTTTAGGAATGCTCATAATGAAGAATTTTGTTGAACCACTTGAGCTTGTAGGACTTAATATTATCGATTTATAAAGCGTTTTCTAAGGCAAACCCCTTAAATTTAGCTTTTTAATATAGCTTTCTTCGCTGTGACTTTTCGTGCAAACGATGTTCCAGACAAATGTTGAGGTATTAAAACTACATAATATTGTTGAAGACTGCATGTAAAAATTAAATTATTGTTGAAGACTGCATGTAAAAATATTGTTGAACAATACATATAATTTTTTTACCTGAAATCGGCGGTGCGGCGTACACCTCTTGTAAAAATACTCATTCGTTTTAGAGTTATTGAAGGATTTTATTTTTTTTACACTAAGTTCAACTGCGTATAAGAGAGAAAGGTGCAAACCAATATGGATGAGCAGGCACTATTTTCAATGTCCGGACTACGCATAATAAAGGTAAGAAGGTTTTAAGCTCATTTTGCAATGTTTTTTACTTGGGTATTTTTACTTACAGTCTTCAGCACTATTATGTGGTTTTAATGCCTCCACATTTGTCTGGAGCACGGTTTGCACGAAAAGTCACAGTGGAAAAAGTTATATTAAAAAACTAAGGATGTTACCATAGAAAACGCTTTACAATTCGATAACATTAAATCCGACAAGTTCAACTAATTCAACAAAATTCTTCATTACGAGCATTTCTAAAACTTTCTACCTCGTCAGCATAAATTTTTTTTTTTTAATTGGTCGTAGTAAGCCATGCCTAATTTTAGTTTTTATCAGGTTGTGGGGAATATTCTTACGAAGAATTTTCTGCACACGGGCCTGCTGGTACCCATAGATTGAAAACGTTCAAATTGTTTGATAATTTATTTTGTTTTACTATTAAAATAAAATAAATTTGTTGTAAATATTCATTCGTTGTTTTCGGGGTAACTTTGATCAGCAAAATATGTGTATCGAAATAAGAAATAACGCTCCAAATGCTGTGTAGATTGCATATCGGCAGGCGATTTTTTGACCCTTTATTGTGTCGTCCCGTAAGAAAACAAAATTGCCTGGAAGGATACGGCCGACTTTTATCGCACTTTTTCAGGAAAATAATCGAAATAAAACAGTTGGCATTAAAAATCTCGGATTTTTTAATTACTTATTGGACAAAAATATTTACGGTTTCTAAAAAAGTGATCAGTTCAGTTGAAGTTGGTTGATTTCATTTATATACAAAGAATTGTTTGAACAGATTGAAACCATGCATGAAAGTTGTATCACTTTCAATTTGAATTTTTGTTCATAAAAGGTACACTAAATGACGAAATAATCGTTGCCGGTAGATGCTGAACATGTTTAGAATATGGTTTGTATTTTAGTTTTGATGATTTTGTTAGAGGGAATCATCTTATCGTAAGTTACTGAAAAAAGTCTCACTTAGTCAAACTTACCCCGGTGATTAAAGATACCCCGTTTTACGGTACTTAATTTCAAGCGCAAATAGCAAATACAAGTGCTAGTTATACCAAAAGCTTACTGGTAACAATACAGCGGCATTTAGGAAGCAGTTGGTGTGGCTGGTACGTTTTAGTGAACTTGCTATTTGCAGTAGTAATAAGCCTCCCATTTTTGTTTAAACGCAAAAACAATTTTTAAAACAGAATTTGATTGAAAATTAAAGCCCATTAAGACAATTTTATCAATTCTGTAATCTAAAACGTATTTTTGTATTTTACTGAACGTGATTAATTTGGCACCACTTGCATCTGGTATACTCAACCATCACAAAACGATGCATAACGAAGGGCTGATTTTTGGAACAGCTTGTTTACTCATTCAGCCCTTCGTTATGCAAATTTGCATTATTATGACAGATTGGCTAAGCACGGTGTTTCATGAAGTGCGGGCTTTCCTTTCGATCGGAAAAGGCCGCGAAATGGAAATGCGCTAATGTAGTTTTGTTATTTGATTCCGATCGGGACACATCATGTTATTCGAAATATACCGCAATAAACTGAAACGTGTTAACTATTTTGTTTCTGTTATTAAATTTAAACGTTAACAAAAAGTGATTTGGAGTTCCGTTTCCCTTGGCTTTATTTGGTTTCTTTTTTTTAAGAGTTAACTGTTAAAATATAAGTATTTTCATAAATGGAGAGTTATCACATTCTACTTGATTGAAACGGAAAAACTGATCCGAAATTGCAAATTTTAATAACCTCTGAACCTAAATAGTATTGGTCGACCGCGAACATTCGTTCACGGGAAGCTGTTTTTTTAAATGTTTTTAAACTTCAGTCTTTGCAGATTACACCTGGACTTGGTAGTAAATGGAAACTTAGTATGTTCATTGAATGGAAAATTGATTCTTTGACCCAGAACCTCGTGAGATGGTTGATCCCGCATGCAGGAGGATGGTGAAACAATGAGGGGCCGTACACAAATGACGTAGCTTTTTTTCGGCGGATTTTGACCCCTACCTCCCCCTCGTAGCAGTTGGTCACAAAATTCTAACCTAGCATTTACCTACCCCCCCCCCCCCTCTTCCCATGCAAAGCGCCCGGGTGATGAAAAAAAAATTTCATATGTTTTTGCCTTTTTCAATAGAAAGGTATTGCAATTGCTCTGAAAACCGATTTTTTAACGGAGGCCCGGAGGGCCGAGTGACATATACCATTCGATTCAGTTCGTCGAGTTCGGTAAATGTCTGTGTGTGTGTATGTATGTATGTATGTGTGTGTATGTGCGTATGGGTGTGTGTATGTGACCAAAAATGTCACTCATTTTTCTCAGAGATGGCTGAACCGATTTTGACAAACTTAATCTCAAATGAAAGGTGCAACGTTCCCATAGGCTGCTATTGAATTTCTAATGGATCCGACTTCCGGTTCCGGAATTACAGGGTGATGAGTACGAACACGCAGAAAATGTCGATTTAAATAAATTCTGCAATGAATGTATGATGGTGAAAATTTTTCCAAAATATGACCACAACTGCTTCGATTTGTAGTATTAGGTCACTAACATCCATTCAAAGTCTATTTGGCCACATTGGCCACCATCATCGGTTCCGGAAGCCCCGGCGGAAGTATCTAAATTCAGAATAACAGTCACATCGGTTTCTCGGAGATGGCTGGACCGATTCGACTAAACTTGGCCTCAAATGAAAAGTATTGCGTCCCCGTAAATGGCTATTTAATTTCATCCCGATCCGACTTCCGGTTCCGGAGTTACAGGTTGTGGCGTGCGATCACATAGCAAATTGTGATTCAAACCGATACTCCGATGAAAGCAAAAAAGGCAAAAACTTCGCTAAAATGTCTCTCAAACAACTTAAATTTGTTGTTGTAGGTCACCGACGGCCAACCAAACTTTCGTTGACTACATTGACCACCATAGACGGTTCCGGAAGTGCCCGGGAAAAGCGGCCATCTTTCAAAATTTACGAACTCACATCAGTTTCCCGGAAATGGTTGGGCCGATTTTCACAAACTTAGTCCCAAATGATAGCTATAATATCCCCACAGATGTTTGTAAAATTTCGTACGGATCGTTTATATGGGTCCGGAAATATAGACTAAATCGTCCGGTCACATATGAAATTCCCATATAAGCCGGAACTCAAATTTTTTTTCAAAGGGGGGACCTCATGAAATTTCAGAAATCCAATTCGTATTTTTGATGCCAAACATCTTTAAAATGCATGAAACGTCGAGATTTTATGTTATCTCGAAAAATTTTTTTTTATAAAAATCGATTTTTTGGGACTTTGCCGATTTCGCACCTTTTTTCGTTCAATATTACCGTGGCTGTTTTTTCTTTTTCAAAATTTTAGAACTCGAATAATGATTTATTTTCCTGTATATAGTTGTCATGTGATGTATAATATTAAAATGTAATATATGCATTTAAAAGTTTTTAATGAATATAAACAACGCACATATTCTCGTGATTCATGATTGAGAAAGGCACAATTGCACCGCTAGGTGGATTAAAATAGGTTTTTAATTATTTTAAATACATGTCCTTTCAAATGGCGACTTCTATCAACATTTTCATTATAAAGGCAAATGCGTGCAAAATAAGCCTATTTCATCACAAATATAGTGTTGCTAGTTTTGTTTTGAATTTTATATGTCAAGGGGAGCATGAAGAGAAGTTCTCTCAGCTCACAATCCTGCAGCTGCCAATGATTCTAAGAAGCATACGTTCATTTAAATTACTAAATTTTGTTTGGTTGAATCCGAAGTGAAAATTTAATTCAGCTTCCAAACTAAGTCTACTAGTTAGCGACATTAGCTAACTAATGTAGCAAGTTAAATCCACATACAAAATCTTTTCGTATTTTTGCGAACTTGTAATTCCGCGAATCATAAAATTTACCTCATGAAAAACCGCATCAAAAGTAACTAGTTTGAATTTAAATTCATTTCTCTTGTGAATGAAGGATCATTAAATTGTTTTCTCTAAACAATGGGTTTTAAACTTAATGCTACGTCGCACAACTTCTGACTCTACTCCCTCGTCACACTTCGTCACAAATTTGGTATACCCTCCCTATCCCCCCAAAATGCTACGTCATTTATGCATGGCCCCTAAGCGGTGTTACAAAGAGAGGCCAAATTTGAAGACTACCTCTCAAAAGCATTACAGAACCAGCTACTATTTGGACTTCGAAATCAACGGATCCGCACACGACTCATTGAAGAGAAGGATTTAATGTTCGACAAGGTTAAACAGATTTCGCTAGCAATGGAAGCGTCTGGAGAAGGAGCTGAGGTACTCAACCGTAGGATACTATGTGAAACCACTGTAAAACAACTGGTCATTTGTAAAAAAGTATGTCTCAGTTTAACTCCTGACGACAAGAATACTGGCAACATCAAGTCCAATAAGCATAATAAATATATTGCAAACTTGGTTGAGCACATCAATGACACCGAGTATGAAGAAGACTTTGACGAAATTTTGTGTAATTGGCTTATGTAAAGTTGATGATATGCGGGCAGAATCTTTTTCTAAGGCATTTTTCAAGCTTAAAGTAAATGAGGTATTGATGAAAATGGAGGTAGACAATGCATCGCCGGTTTTCTTGATTGGTTGCTGACAGAATGAGATGGTACAGTAACATGCCGCTTCATCAGACGACGGCTGAGCTGCGTAGCTACCGCGAGAAGAAAACAGTTTTTTATGGGACGATTGATGTTAAACTGGTATGTAACGGGTTAACCCAAACTCTTCGGCTATTTGTGGTTGATTCGTAAAGAAAACCGTTGCTCGGGCGAGAATGGATGCGTGCATTGTAATTAAATTGTAACGATGTCATGGATGAACCTGCTTCTAGTGTCAACAAGATAACTTTGCGCAATTCGTTATCCGGAACTATAAAAGGCATCATTTAAAATTTTCTTCCGTTTTCGACGATTCTATTGGGAAGATTAATGAATCGCTAACATTTAAGTTGAATTGTAATCCTGTGTTCTTGAAATCTCGTTCCTTGCCCTTCTCTATTTGGGATGTTGTTGAATGCTAGATCAACCAGATGGTAGAGCAGGGAATATTGACAAAAGTTAACTGCAGCAATTGGGATACTCCTAGAATCCCAATTATGAAATCTTCGCACAAGGTGCGTTTGTGTGGAGATTTTAAGCTGACCATTAACAAGAATCTGCTAGTAGACGAGCACCCTCTGCCGACAATAGATGAGTTATTTGCTAACCTGACGGGTAAAGAATTTTTTTCTAAATTGGACTTGGCGCAGGCATACCTTCAAATGGTTATTCTACCGGAAGACCAATCGATACTCAAACTAAATACACAGCTTGGACTATTCCAACCAATGCGATTGATGTATGGAGTAGCTTCACCTCCTTCCAAAAGGAGATATCGCAGATCCTCCTTGGTATTCTTGGAGTTTCTGTATTTTTGGATGATGTTAAAATTACTGGACCCGATGATGAAACACATCTGGATAGTTTACGAGGGGTTTTGAAAAGGTTTTATGAAAATAATATGTTGGTTCTCATGGTAAAGAGGGACAAGTCTGTCTTTGCCAGGAGACATGCTGGTGGACTTGAGTGATTCGTAGTTATGCTGCCTAAGCTCGACCCCCATCAGCAGAAGACAAAAGTTAAGCCCGTAAGGTATTAAGCTTGGTCTAATGATCCAACCACTTCTAGTTTTCCGATCTGTATACTTCACATCCTTACTCTCACTTGAGTAGTATGGCTCTATTTTTGTTTTTTTTATTTCGATTATAGAGGTTTTAACCTTAAGGTCATTCGCCACTTCGGGTTAGAAAAATCTTTTATGAAAAATTTCCAACCAAATGTGCGGGGTCGGGACTCGAACCCAGGTGCGCCGTGTACAATGCAATCGATTTACCAACTACACTACGCCCACCCCTACTATGGCTCTAAATTTTCATAACTTTCCCTACCCAGTAATCTCCTGCTAATGGAATGTCGATAAAATCTAAAAAAGCAAATAATATGAGTTTTAATTTTTCAAAATGTGAATTTTTCGCAAATAGCATCGAGTACTGTGGTTATGTTATTGATAGATAACGGATCCACAATATGCAGAGCAAGGTAGTAGCTGTTCAAGAAACGCCTCGCCCCAGTAATCGTAAACAGGAGAGAGCATTTCTAGGTCATGTCAATTACTATGAAAGATTTATACAGAACTTAAGTACAATGATTTACCCAACCAACGATTTTCTGAAAGAAAAAACGCCGTTTGTGTGGAACAGTGACTGCGAAAAAGCATTCAAATGGGTGAAAAAAGAAATGCACTCCGATATTGTACTAGCTGACTACGATACAACCTTAACACTAATTCTAGCTGTCGATGCCTCACCATGTGGTGTAGAGGCAGTTTTAAGTCACATCTACCCTGATGGAAGTGACCATCCTGTACAATATACGTCCCAATTTTTCACCCAACAAGGGGCTGCCTACATTGTCAACACTTCGTACTCAACATTATGCAGTTATGCATTTCAATCATTTAACTTTGAAATCCGTTATCGTCCTTCAAAGGAGCATGCTAACGCTGACGGAATTTCACGTCTTCCTATACCGGATACAAGTGCAGAAAGACGTGTAGAAGGAATAGATGTACTAGAAGTAAATCAGTTCCAAATGTTACCGCTATCAGCAGAGTAACTGTAGGAATATGTTAGGAAGGATTATTATTATTTATTAACAGATTAAGGCCGAAGTGGCCTGTGCCGTATACAAAAGATTCCTCCATTCCACTCGGTCCGTGGCCGCGCGTTGCCAGCCACGCAGTCTGCGAAGGGTCCGCAAATCGTCTTCCACCTGGTCGATCCATCGTGCTCGCTGCGCGCCACGTCTTCTTGCACCGGTCGGATTGCAACTGAGAACCGTTTTCACCGGGCTATTGTCCGACATTCTGGCTACGTGCCCGGCCCACCGTAGTCGTCCGATTTTCGCGGTATGACAGATGGGCGGCTCCCCCAACAGCTGGTGCAACTCATGGTTCATTCGCCGTCTCCATGTGCCGTCTTCCATCTGCACTCCACCGTAGATGGTACGCAGCACTTTCCGTTCGAAGACACCAAGTGCGCGTTGGTCCTCCACGAGCATGATCGTCGTGCCCGTAGAGAACTACCGGTCTAATCAGCGTCTTGTAGATGGTCAACTTCGTACGACGGCGAACTCTGTTCGACCGAAGTGTCTTGCGGAGGCCAAAGTAAGCACGATTTCCTGCCACGATGCGTCTACGAATCTCTCTGCTGGTATCATTGTCGGCGGTCACCAGTGAGCCCAAGTACACGAATTCTTCAACCACCTCGATTTCGTCGCCACCGATGCAAACTCGAAGCGGGCGGTTCTCATTCTCTTCTCGTGAACCTCTTCCTATCATGTACTTTGTCTTCGACGTGTTGATGGCAAGTCCGACGCGCTTGGCTTCTCTTTTCAGTCTGATGTAGGCTTCCTCCATCTTCTCAAAGTTTCGTGCAATAATATCAACGTCATCGGCGAAGCCAAGTAGCTGAACGGACTTTGTGAAAATCGTACCACTCGTGTCGATCCCTGCTCTTCTTATTACACCTTCCAGCGCGATGTTGAATAACAGACACGAGAGACCATCACCTTGCCGTAACCCTCTGCGTGATTCGAAGGGACTCGAGAGCGTCCATGAGACACGTACTACGCACATCACCCGATCCATCGTCGCCTTCACTAATCGCGTCAGTTTGTCCGGGAATCCGTACTCGTGCATAATCTGCCATAGCTGATCTCGATCGATAGTGTCGCATGCGGCTTTGAAGTCGATGAACAAATGATGTGTGGGCACATTGTACTCGCGGTATTTCTGCAGTACTTGACGAAGAGCGAACACCTGGTCCGTGGTAGATCGTTCGCTCATGAAACCCGCCTGGTACTGCCCCACGAACTCTCTTGCAATTGGTGATAGTCGACGGCATAGTATTTGGGAGAGTACCTTGTAGGCGGCGTTCAGCAGGGTGATTGCTCGGTAATTACAACAATCCAGTTTGTCGCCCTTTTTGTAGTTAGGAAGGATGCCACAGTGCAAAATTTTGCTGAAACAAAATCCAAAAAATTGGTGTGTACAGACATTCAAACATAAGATAAGGACTCCCCTGTATACTAAATAATATTCTGTGTGTGTATACTAGAGTGAAAAGAAAAAAAATGATGCCTATCGGCCCACCCCTGACGCGATTTCTAGTCCTACCAGGAGTACTTGCTCCAAATTTGAAGGAAGTTGGAGAAGTCTAGCTGCCGGACTAACGCTCCTGAAGTTTGATGGGATTTTTAGACAATTTACATGGAGAAAACCCACTATCTCACATTTTCACCGCCAGGTGGCACTGTATGCATCGTATCATTACTGTAAGTGAAAATAAGAAAGATAATTTAATTGTCTATAACTTTATCGAATACTGCTAGTCAATCCGGCTTTGTTAAAAGGAGTTATTAAACTTTTAACGAAGTGATGTCTGAGTCAGTTTTGCACGGGGCCCAGCAGTGCATGGTTCTGTATCAGTACTCGATTCTCGCGAACAAAATATTTTTGTAAAATAACGGCTAGATTTAGCTCAATAGTATGTTCAGAAGAATTATAGTGAATGATGCAAATCATGTTTCGGTTAGAACTTTCTAGTTCCACATGTTACCGCGCCAACACTAACTTTTCAACGGAGAGAGATAGAAATATATAGATAGAATATATAGATAGCTAAACCTAACTGTTATTTCAGAAAAATATTTAGTTAGTAGGAATCGAGTACTGATACAAAACCATGCGCTGCTAGCCCCCTGCAAAACTGACTCAGGCATCACTTCATTATAAGTTCAATACCTTCTTTTAACAAAGCCGGTTTGACTAGCAGTCTTCGACAAAGTTATAGACAATCAAATTATCTGTCTTATTTTCACTTATAGCGGTAAGCTTGAAGCTTGTTGGTACCGCCGCATGGTACTATCTTTGATTTTAGGCCTCAGTTTAGTCCGGTCTAAGACGTTAGTACCTGTCATCGCAGAAATGGCTGCATCCTGAAGCCAAATGAAAACAGTGTAAAAGGGCGCCATATTCCTCTTGCATACATCTCAATAATTTGAATCAACTTTTCGACCTTTATGTGCAATATTATGGCCCATGTTGCACACAAAACATATGAGGGCAAGTAAGCAAGGTTTATCCCGTACGAAAAACAGGCATAATCGAGTTTTAAATGTCATTTTTTTGATATTCTTTATCGTCCTATCCATAAGGTGCTGCACGCTCATTTGAAAATGCCATGTCGAAGCGTTATATTGCAGGTTAGCAGAAGTCGAATCATTTTGAAACAAACCGTAGAACGAAAATTTAAAATTGGATGCAAAGCTGCATTAAATAAAAATTGTTTTCGTTTGTTAGTGTACTTATGGCTATCAAAATGAGTGAAGCTGTTTAATATACCCACAATTTTTTAGTTAGTTTATCTAGAGGAAAAGAAAAGAATATATAATCACACTGTGTACTCTTTTCTACTTATATCTTCTCACAAAGAACACAATAAGCAAGTGGAAGTTTTCTTATAATTTACTGCTTTCGAAAGAATCCAAACTAAGATTAAATAAAAGATTGTAAATAAAGCCATGCCATACAACCTAAGTAACACTATGACGGCAAACAATCTGCTACAAATATTCTCATTTTGATCGTTATTTAAATAACATCGAAGATTGCTTATATTGTTTCACTATTTATAATTTTTCATCAGATCTTGGACGATTAGCATTTCCACTGTAGAACAATTTGTCGTTTAATTCTTAGTGATAGAACAGAAATGCAAAGGGTTTGAAATTAGTTGTGAAAGCTGAGACTGGACTAATGACTTGGAAAAATGACACAAAAAGTTGAATGCGGAAGAATCGCCTAAATCGTGTCGAAGCTTAAGGGGGTTGTGTAAAGTATTATCGGCAAAAAATTGGATTCCTTAATTTTTTTCGATGCAAAGATTGTCTATTCAGTCAGGTGGCACGTCGAAAACTGGTTTTGCGGTGTACACCATAACTCAAATTCTGCAGGACCAATCGTTGATACATTTGCACAGTTGTTTTTAACATCACTCCACAAGAAACTAATGGAGCTTTTATTTCTTGGTCGATTTTCGAACTTTTCGTAGCACTTTGAAGCCAAAGTCCGATTATTGCTAAAACACGATGAAAATGCTAATGGAAAAATAATAATATCAAGCATTTTGCAAAAAGCTTTTGTAGTTACCTGGGCAATGATGTGAAGAATAAAAACTGTGCAAAATTCAGTACGATTGGTCCAGGAAATTTTGAGTTACGGTTTACACCGCATTTTGTCGAGGTGCCTCCTGAAGATTCACTGTCTGCATCAAGTATCAGGTTCAATTTGTTAAGTTATATCTGTCAATTGATTATCAGACAGATTGCAGACTATAGGAAGTAATTAATTGTAATTTATTATACAAGATGTTGAAAGCTCAGCAATTTGGATTTAACCCATTTGACAGATTTACGTTGTTGAAAATCAGCTTTTGAAGTTGTCAAATTCTCAGCTCAATTACTGAACTTTTGGTATTTCAGCATTGATTAGGTAATCGTGCTAATAATTTGAATTACTTCATTTTCAGCAAAGTAGGTCTGCCAAATTCTATATGCATGGTTAGTGGAGTAGTTGGGTAGGATGGTATAATAAACCCCACCAGTATAAAATGTCAGTTTTCTTTTCCAATGACCACATAATTATCAAATTATGTGCAAATAAATAATTGTTTTTGTCTTTTTAATGTGCTGCAGAACAGCAACTAATACAAACGATTCTAAAAAAGGCAAGCTTCCATTATTGTTCTGTAACCATTTGATTTAATTTGAAATAGTCAGATTTGGCTGAACTGTCTGACTACTAAATTTAATGTTAGAGAAGCTTTTTCAATCCTTGGAGTGGCTAGAGACTACCAATACAATTCTGTAACGTTCACGATAGTATACACCATTATTAGCAAAATAGCGAAATAACGTTGTATACCATGTTCACACTACAGAGTTAAAACATGTTTTAATAATTAGCAACAAGAAAAATGTCATCGAGATAGCGTTAAAACACGTTTTTACTTGTTGTGTGAACGTAGTATTAGCCATTTGAATCTTAAATAATTCTAATGTTACTTTGTTTAAGCTAAATTGAGGATTCCAAAATTATTTTAAAAATATAAATACATCAGACTATTAAATTGCATAAACAGTGAATTTTCTATTAACCTTATTCTGCGGTTTTTAACATTGCCGTGTATTGCCGACCAGAACGCAGTAATGCAAATGGCAGCATCATGTTACCGGAAAAAGACAAAAATATGACATGCTCCTCTTGCGCATACTTCGTTATTTTCAATCCTCTCTTCGGCTTTCTTCTGGATCAATATGGCTCTCTTTGCTCGCAATAAAGCCAGTTTTAACAGGTAGGAAAGACAAGCACCGTCGAACTATATTTACCTAGAGCACTCTATTCAGAGTGTGGCCAAGAGGCCATGACGTATCCAAACGAACATGAAATTTGACGTATTCACAATAGAAATACGTCAGATTTCTGCTCGTTTGGATACGTCAAACGCGTCTTGGGCGCACTCTAACTAGAGTGCTCTATATTTACCTGTATTTTTTATTTCTCTCTTCTTTCCTTCTCTCTACACGCTTGATTCCAATTGCTCATCGAAGAGTTACAGGAGAGCATTTGGATAAATCGAATCCATTATCGCATATTCAGATCAAAGTTGTTTTTGCGAATTAGAATCAAAACTGCAATAAGAATTGTTTTGATTATTTTCTTTTACATATCGCTGTGAGAATAAGTGGGATCATTTTATTCCGTAATATAAATCAATAACATGTTATCACGAATTATTGCACATATATCTGACGTTCACACATCAAAGAAAGTGAACAACGAAAAAAATTAGTTTTTCTTTATTGGATAGATCCAAATAAATGACAATCGGATGTAGATCGTAAAATGCACTATTTTATAAATTTTCTTATTTTCACTACCAGTTCTCAAATTGAATCAGAATGTCAACTGCTTACAAAGTAACTCCATAAATACCCTAAGCAAAGATTAAATAAAAGATTTTAATTATACGCATTTTTCCTATATGAATAAACTCACATAAAACATCCAAATAAAAATATTTTAAAATTGATTGCGAACGCAACGGCGACCAATATATTTGTTCGTAAAAATATATTGCTAGGATGCTCAAACCTTTCATTACTGTTTATTTATAAAATCGTAGACATTTTTTTAGCAAATAAAATCGTTCCAATCTGCATTGGTGCATTATAGAAATAGGCAATCAACAATGTGAAATATAACACTTGTGAATTTAAAATGATCATTCTGTCAATTTTTTGTTTGACCTTTGTTTACTTTTTATTTAAGCTTCGCTGAAAAAAACGTGTACAATTTTAATTCACAGAGTGTGATCTAACCTTTATTTATAATTGATATTTATTCCAAACTTGTGAAAATTAGCTCGAAGTGAATATAAATATTACCCCCTCCCCCCGTGTCGACAGGTATCGTGTTCAATTAGAATGATATTCACAGTTCATTTTGAATTCAAATTGAAATATTTCACGATGGTTCAACCACTTCAAACTTATTTTCTTTTGTGCATTAAATATTATGTCACTACAAAATGCTGTACATCATCGGCCAAATTTAAACTATCCACCAAGTTATAGTTCTAAGTTCAGAAACATATCAGTTACATGTTGACAAAATTGTTCTCACACGCTATGGAACGAGACATATGACGAAGAAAAGCTATTTTACTGCCAGAAAATATCGGCATAAAAACAATTCTCCATGTAGTCTAATTTACTCATTTTCTTTAACATGAATTTGTTGTTTTTTAACATTGTCGTGTATCGCAGATCAGAACGCAGCCATATAAATGGCAGCATCGTTGGGTTAAAGCTTACCAAATAGTTTAGGCCGGTTTAAAAGTTAGTCCGGTTTAAAAATAGTTATTACGCGTTTGAGCTTACGGCTATTACAGTTCTAATACGGTGCATACAGTGCCTCCTTGCGGTGGGTATTCGTCATGTAAATTGTCGAAAAATCCCATTAAAACTTTAGGAGCGTTGGTCCGGTAGCTAATCTTGTCCGATTTGCACTCCTGGTGGGACGAGGAATCGGCTCAGGGGTGGGCCGATTGAGTTTTCAAAAATTTATTTTTCTAGGCAGTCTAATGTATACTGTATAATGTTTTTATAGCATATGGACAGTTCATCCGGTAACCGGGAAAAGTCCATCGATGTTGATGTTTGGAATCACGTATAGATATTATGATACCTTCTGTGGAATAATTTTCGGGGTGAGGAAGAGGCGATGTGATCATTTGAGATTAACGACATAGTTGCGACGAGAGACTTTGTTTCGTATTCGGAGAAGTGGAGATTTCGCATTATTGCAGTGATTCAATAGGCCCTTTGGAAAAGTTTAAACCAATCGTACGTTGGTTGTGTCTCATTCGACCCAACCATCTGAAATTACAACAGAAAGAATAAAACCCTAGTTCTCGTGCATGGGCTGGAAATGTGGAAATTCAAACTGGATTAATTTCATACTAATGTTGCTTTGAAAAAGCCTTTCATCTCGTAAAAATATCGAAGATGGCTGGTTGATAACTTGTCTTTATTGATACTACGATGGCTCGTTTTGGTTATCTGAGCGTTCGAATTTAAATGCTAATTTCGGAAAAAATGGCATTTGGAAGAAGTTTTCGTTTTGTCGATTCTAAGTATAATTTGATAATGATAGAAGAATGGTTTCTCTAAAACGTTTATTCGACGTGGGAAGGATGAAGCCAATCTACGGATTAAGAACCAATGGATTGCTTTGGATTTAAACGGATCTCTCTGGATAATTTTTGGCGTCTGTTTTATGTGTCTTTTAACAAAGTTCTTTTGCAATTTATAGTCAATTGAAGTTTTTTGTATAGTTATACAATGTTTTATTTGTACGTAGAAGTTAAATGTTCGATTTGAAATGATTTTGGTGTCCATATCCGAAATATTTGTACTAGCATCAATTTCTCAAGCCATTCCCTGTATGGACAATTTCTGTGCCTAGTGTATGTTTTGTTCATTTCGAAAAAGATCCTATGCAATGTTCGTTATTTGTTCTTAATGAAACACAACGTTGATTTTAAAACACGAATAGTTAGAAGGGTTTGATGGAGCAATTTTAAGAACATTACTAGATTGTGAAAGCATACAACTGTATATTATTGTGCTTTTCCCTCTACTTGAACGCAAAAACCCTGATAGACCATAATTGACTTTACATTCCTGTGAATATCGCATGATTACCAAACAATTTCTCAATCACCATGGTAACTTTATTGATAAAAATTAACAAATCCGAAGCTGGAGCATTTTGACGTAAAATTGGAACAAAAACGCATCCACCATATTGTCATGCCTGGTTCGATCGAAGCGTCATTATTGAAGGCACCCCTAGCTATGCCTGTTGTTTGTGGGTGCACCATGCGCCATTAGGCCTATCGGATGCAAATCGTGGGTCTACAATTTAAATTTGTTTCTATGAATTAGATTGCATTGGTGCATTTACCCAATGCATATTATAGAGTTATTAATCGCTATCGCTATAAGCGCTATCTTCTTGGTGGATGTTTTTAGTTCCAATTCCACTGACTAGACAGGGCCAACACATTTTAACAAACAAAGAATGTGAAAGGAAACTCGAAAAAACAATGGAGAATCCATTTTGATTCGAAATGAATTGTCAAATTTGTAAAAATGTATCGTATGATCAGCTACATTACTACTGCAACTGATAGCATTGGCGCTTATTCATTCCATGCACACTTTTTCCAAAGTTCTCACCATTGCACAGTGTTTTTTTCCTAAATCGTGCGATCTATTAATTATGCCTAAATTGTTCTTTAGAAGTGTTAGGGGAGACTGAGGAGACTTGATCCCCTTTTTTATTTTTCAATCCTACTCCGTGGAATGATAAAAAACTATGTATTTTTTGTAGTTTTATATTGTTTCTAGGGTTGACTGATTATCATAAAAAAATTACATGGAAATATTATACTGGACATGAGCTATGAGCATTTTTGGAAAACAACAAAAAAATGGAAAATTTTTTGATTAGTGAAGACTCGATCCCTAATTTGGGGACACTTGATTAGTTTTTGAAAACGTGTTTAAAAGAGCATGTAGGGTAATAATCCTATTTTTAGTCTCATTCAGAGCCATTTGCGTGATTTCCGGCGGATTAAATCTGTAAAGAATTCTAAAAACTAACTTCAATTCCTTAATTTTCAGTTCAGCAATTCTAGAGATCGTGCTCACCGCAAACCATGCAAAATAAATTGCGTTGTGGAGCGACGGTCATTACTATGTTTATAAAAGATATTTTATAATTTTCACATCTTATTAGGGAAAGTTTTTATAATAAGCTTTTGTAATGTTGTGTAGGATAAAAGCTATCGCACGAATGGGAATAGGTTCGCCAAATTTTGAAAGAAGTCGATAATATAATGCCTTGAAAATTATCAGAAAATTGGAGTAGATCGATGCAATTGAAAAAATATCCTCAAAAAATGGGATGTACCTATTAATGTGGGTCACAGTGAATTATAAATACAGTAAAGACCCGTTTTTATCAGCCTCATGGTGTATTTTAGACTGACAAAAAGGGGACATTGACTAAATCAGGGCATATTGAAATAGAATACTTCTAACGTTTCAATATAGGGGTCTCGTTTCAAAGTTTCTGCTGAGATATTTTCCCAGTTTTCAAATGCGAATAACTTCTGTTGAACTGATAGAAATCGCTATATTTTTGCACTATCTGATCAGTAGTATGTGCACGTATATTGTATTTGATTCCGTAAAATGTACTATTACTATAAATAACAAAAATAATGTATTTTGTGAAAGTGGTAATTATCGGCGCTGATTGGTTCGAACTATTCAACCAAGCAGCGAGCATTGCTAGGACCGCCTCTTTGCATCCCATGAACCGCGACTCACATATAAAAGCAGCACATAGGAAAAAAAATCGTCAGTTTGCTTTCTGACCTCGTAGTAGTTGCTACGTTCCGTCAACTCGAAGCAATATATTCCATGACTGCCGCCAGGCATCATTTCAATGATATACAGGCGCGCCTGTTTATGCATAGAATGACCACAGAAAAAACAGAACGCTCTTTCTTTCGGAGCTAAATAAACGAATTTCATGGCGATGGGGTCGTTGGGTGCGAGAGACCGCGCTCTCTTGCTCTTTCAACTATGTGTGGCGTTCTCAAATAAATTCACCACGGCGCGCGCTCCAGAGTGCACTGCGAAGGAGTGTGCTCTTTTATTAGTTTTCTTCTAGCAAACGGTATAGTGGCTACGATTCACAATTTGAAGGAGATTATGTTGGTTTGTTGAATACTGATATAAATTTCTGTTGATGGTTTGAATCAGGCGGCAAACTAGGAAACGTGAAATGGGATTTTTATTTAACTTATTTTGTTTGCGAATTTCACTGCTCTACAAGTGAAATGCTCCGTTAAAGGGAATGTCCTGGTACTACATTTCTCGAGTACTTTTTCAAATGGACGTAAGTAACAATGAGAGATTCTCTTTGAGGTCTTTCTCTTCTGTTCATTACTCGGCCATTTCAACATTTACTACTCTACTCTTTGCATAATATTGTAGTAAAAACCGGCGGCTTTCGATATGTACTGGAAAATTAGTACAAAGTGTTGTAATGACGTCGTAATAAACGAAAGAGAAAGTAAACAAAGAGAGGCTCTCAATGTTACTTACGTCCATTTGAAAAAGTACTCGAGATTTGTTGTCGGATATTATCATACGGGACAATTGCAGGGTTATTGCGAAGAAACCTGGTTGGTTAAGGTTTGAATACATTATTTTTATAGGACATTCGCCTTGAACTCTCCAATGTTGACATTCCACGCGCAAATGCCCTTCTACTGGCTTTTAACTGTGGAGTGAGTTTAACTTCCAGTGAGTCCAAATAGTATTTGTTATTCGATTTGGCCTTTAATTTATTTCATTTGTGCATACCATGCTTTAAAGTGGCCTATTACTAAAATAAAGCAGCTAGACGAATGCCTTTTGATCCCAATAGAAATATGTGTAATGTAATATTCAATAATGTGAGTAGTAAAGGTAGTACTATCCACTTGAAAAAAAAATTACCCACTGAAAACTTGGGAACAAACCTAGCAGTTGAATGTTGCCACACATGTGTTCGGGCGGACGTTTGGATGCCGTGTCCCAACTAAGCTTACAGAAATTGAATTTCTACTACTTCGATTTAGATGTCGGGTCGGTTCGTCGCGCGTGAAGTGAAAAACTCTTCCGTAAATTGCTGTCCTTTCGGGACGTTTTTGGTGCGTTTATTTGTTAGAAAATTGTACCAAAGCATAGTCTTATTGTAATGTTAAAGTCCATTTGATACAAACATTACATTAAGGCGGGGCTGGTAGATGGAACGATTATCTCGGAACACAGTTTGCCCTGTATACGAAATGGGTAATCGGAAAATTAATTGAGCTAGCACCTACCCAAATCCTGGAATCAAATTATTTGCATGCATGCATATAAATTCATGCAAACATCTTTTTTCTGTAAACCGCTGCCAGACAGTGGGAGATAGAATAGGTTTTACACACACACATGTGTTCGGGCGGACGTTTGCAAGTTTCGAAGTAGGATCGAAATTTCATTTGCATAAACGCATCGCAAGTGATGTACGTGTAGGTAATGCAGTGGCGTAGCCAGAAATTTGGTTTGGAGGGGGATTTGATGAAAATCGAAATTTTTTTGAAAAAATCTTAAAATTTATTATGAGTTTGATAAATTATTGAAAACTCAAAAACATAAGTAGTCAAACAGACGTTATTCCAGTCTACAAACAAGAAGGATCAACATGGAACAGTTTTCAAACCTCTATAGATTATTTTCTTGTATAATATGTCAATGAAGTCAAAAATTGCGATCTTTTAAAGTGGGATAAATGATCTAAAAAAATCTCAACGTTCAAGATCACCTAATATAATAATCCTTGACTTTGAAGGTTTGACAACTACGGGAAGTTATCAACATAAAACAGCGCCTGCTTTGATATAGAAATTTTAGTGATTAATTCTCATAGAGGTAATTATGGTGAATTAATTTTTCAAAAATATTAAGAGACATGGTGCCTTCAGCAAAGTTTTTGATAATGTCATTTCAAACAATTTTGTTGAAAATATGAAGGCTACATGAATTCAACATATAGGGATTTAAATGGACTGGGCATGCTATATTTCTCCTTAGTGAAGAAAAATTTAGGTGAAAACTATTTTTTTCTGCGCTACGGATAAAATTGTTTGAAACAATCATTGCGATTTGAGAACACAAAACCTATGATTAAATTATGGATGGATGGAACTGAAACTTGCGTTTCGACTTCATCTCATCAGAATCCGACACTAACTTGGTGGGCGGACTAAGCTAGCGTCGAATTGATGCTAGCTCCTGAAAATGGAATCACTCTTTGTGTTTTTGAGTCCTTTTAATATCTGGGAATTATTTGTTTTAAATCCAGTTCCCTTATTTTTTTTTGTAAGCTTCAAAAGCATCTTGAACGCAATGTGAATTTATTATTTAATTACCGCAGAAGAGATTTATCAAATACAGTAATTTCAGAATAGCTTGTTGTAAAGGTTTTCTACTACTATATTTCGATACTCTGAATATGTGGGATATTTATGTCTTTGACAAAGTTGTTTGAAATAGCACTTTCGAAAACTTTGCTGGAGACATTAAGTCTAGACCCAAATTTGCTCGAAGAGTAATTCTTCTCTCTAATTACTTCTAGGAGGATTAACCGTCAAAATTATTCTATCAGCAGATGAACAGTTTTACGTTTTGAAATTCTTCAATGTTACTTAACATCGAAATTTGGCAGTTTCGAATGAATGTGATCGTGATTGTTAAAAATACATGGAGCATTAATTTTACTTTTCTTCATTAGTCAACCTCACAACTTGCAGTACGTAGCACACAAAATTTTAGTACGCCATTCATTGCATCCTGCTAAGAGGCTATTCATATAGTTGATAATACAACAAAAATCCAATGCTCATAAAACCGATCCTGACCTGCTAGAGACAAAATTACATCAGCTTTCAACTAGTTTCTGAAATGTTATTCTTGTTGTTAACCATATTGAATTGTTGTCTAAACTCTACACAATCTAAAAAAAAATACATTTTCAGCAAATGTTGAGATGTATGCAAGTTTTCGGTAAATAAGCTTATGTTTTATATGCAATCAACCTATTCAAATTTAGATTCTTATTCGAAAAATTGTTTCTAATCTATATTTTGAAGCATCTTTCCAAAAGTGAGCTCATAATAATTCAGACAGTTATTTTATTTTACATTGAAGTAATTTGACAACTATGGGATTTTGGCTAAGAAATAAGTTACAAGATCCCCTTCCCACAATTTTCCAAAAGTTTAAAACTGACGCTTTAAACACAGTTCTCAATGTAGTGATCAGAGAATATTTTTCCAAAAATATTTTGTGGAATATTAAAATAAATTCGTCAGTATCATTTTTTTTTCAATCCAATTAATTTTGGTTTGGGGGGGGGGGGGGGCTTAACCGCCAAACCCCCCCCCCCCCCCCCCCTGGCTACGCCACTGAGGTAATGCATATATATATAGGTGTTATTAGCAGTATAGTATTAGTTAAATTTTTTTCACTAGATTCTTTCTAACATCAACAAAGTTGGATTAACCATTGCGTGCATGAAGAGCACAATGCCTAACTTTAGTAAGTAAGAAAATTTGTGTTTCTATTTTGTCTCATCTTTATCTTGGTAGACAAACCTGTGCGTCAGATAATCGCAGAATTCAAAAAGAGAACACTACTTGAGTTCACGAGCAAACGACTAGTCACGAAGTTTTGTAAGCAAAGGAGTTCTACTTGCTGAAAAAAACAACCAAATCGAGCCATTGTAGCGCTGTAGTTCTCCTTAAAGAAAAAGTTTGATTAAATCATTTTGTACACGACAGATACAATACCTCAGTTTAAAAGTCGAACTCATCAGAATGAATAAGACATTTTAATTACAATACAAAAAATATTTAAAAAAAGTATTTAATCCTTATGTACGTGGAGGTGGCATTCACTAGAATGTTGATGTCACTATTACCGATCTCCAAAGTAGCCATGTAATGGTTAAAGCCAAGATTTGATCAACTGGTTTCCTGCTCCCACGTTGTAAAAGGCGACAAAAACGGAAATATTCTTTTCATTTCATTGGATCTATCTCCTTTTTCATTTATTGGATCCATCTCCTAGATTTCTATTTAAACGTGAACCTTTATTATGGCATTATGTATCCAGAGTCTTCGATCATCTTGAATCGTACGCAAATGCCAGTACAGTTTATTCGAATCACAATTTTTTGACCATTCTCTACCCGTTGCGGTTGTTGAGATATACAGATATACAGAATACGCAGTAATATAAAAAGAATATAATCACAATCAGTGTCGGGCTAACATTGCTTTTGTGTGCTTCCTCTGTTTACATTAAGTAATGACCGGCACCTGTATTGATAAATAAACACCGCTAGCTTACCAGGAGTCCTACATTGAAGGAAGACTTGTGTCTTACATCATTATCGTCTATTGCATTTTTTTGCAGCCTGAGAAAAGATATTATCTTAAGCAGGAATCGAGCTTACGTCCTTTCAAGCTCTAGTTGGGTGCGTTAACCACTCCACCATCGAGGAACTGTCATAACTTCATTACAAATTTCCAACAGTTTCGTAATAACCGCTTCAGCCCCAATGCCTATTAGTGGGACTCACCGTCCGCCAATATCTCGTCACCGCCCTATACATTCCATCAACCAGTTATCTATTTTTAGCTTGCACATAAAACCCACAAAAACAATTATCAGGAAATAACTTGAACCACAAATTCGTGTATTTATTTTGTTGTGCGGTATCAAAATAAGGATGTTTTTGAATATCAGAATCTTAAACATAATCTAGCGGAAAAACGAAAATAAATTATGTTTCTTTAAGCATTGGAAGCGGATTATAGAATAAAATTGATATTGATTCCCAACATTTCGTTTTAGTAACGATAATCGGTAATCCACAAACAATAAGCCATAATTTTTAAAGTGTTCAAAATAGATATTTCATGTCTTCAGTAAAGTTATTCGCTAAAGTAAGAGCTACAAATTTGTTGAAGGCATCATTTCAATACAATCACTTACAAATTTATGAAAATATTTCACTTGTAGGGGGATTAATCAGTAAAAACAGAATACCAAAAGAAAGGGCATATAGAATCCATTTAATTCTCCGAAGATATTATTGAGCTAAAATTAGCCGTTTTGGCGTTAATAATAGATTTAATGGTTTTGGTTTTATTTATGTCAATGGGAAGTGATAAAAATCTTTCTTCCGTATTTAGTGTTAAATATCTCTTTTGATAATCTCAACAATCCATAGCTCGTTGGAAAGGTATTAATATAAGCTATCTAAAAATAGATAAAGTGCTTATCTATGTTGTCAATTCCGGCAGACAATTTCAAAAAACTGCAAAAAGCACCATTTTTGCACATTCAAACATTCATATCTTGGAAACTAAACATCAGAATCAAAAAAAAATTAATAACGTTCTGTCTGGGTGATAGGCCTTTTATTTAAAATTGGTTTGGATAAGATCGGCTCAGCCATTGCTGAGAAACACGAATCAGAGTTTGTCCGTTACATACACACACAGACACACACACTCACACAGACATTGTCCCAAATCGTCGAGCTGAGTCGATTGGTATATAAGACTTGGCCCTCCGGGCCTCGCAAAAAATCCTGAAAGTTTGAGCGAATTCTATTCATTTCTTTTAAAAGAGCTTTTAAAAGAGCTGTTTCGCACACATTTCTCGTGCAATTGAGTTGAGTACATTTGGGAACCAAATGAAATGCACTGAAAACAACCTGTTGTTTTCAATCCAACAGTAGATTTTTGACATTAAAAATGTCTTACTCCACTATCTGGGGCTAGGTGTCATTCCAAAATCTAAACTATCTCCCATGTAACGAAACTATGTAAGGTTTGCACGCTTATAACTCCGATATTACTAGATGGATTTTAATCATTCATACACCAACCGATTCAGAAACACCTAACTTAAATATTGGTAATAATTTAATATCTCCCCAATAAAAGTAGACTTTTGGAAATTGGTAAAATTAAAAAGTTCACAAAAAACGGGAAAAATACCATTCGTGAGGCAGATTTCTCAGACACAGCCGTCAAAAGAGGGCAGCTTAGTTGCTCAATGAAACACTAAAAGTCATAAATAGAAGCAACGCATGTCCGTTTAAATCAGTTGTTGCTGTTATCCCACACGAGCAACGTCGTCTCCGGGCGATGCAATAAGCGCTATCGATTTTCGGTAACGTTGGCATTTGCACACACTCGCACCTAAGTGACTAAACCATATACGGTTAGTTTATAAATAGAGGTGACGCGTACCCGTTTGAATCAGTTTTTGTTCTTATGTCGAACGGGTAAGATCATGGTTGCAGCGTCTGGGCACTACAATAAGCGGTAGACGCTATGCATTTTCGGCAGCGGTGGCCGTGTGCGGATTTTCGGGTACCAGCACGGTGTCACAGAATGATTTGCAAAGTGGGTGGTTTGGATTTAATTCAATACGGTGTGTGCTGCATGCATGCGTGTGCGTTGTAACTTGTTAATCTATGTTTACGGCGCTTTGTAGCTGCGTAGGGTAAAGAGCCTATTGGTTTTCATGTTTCATATTTCGGTTATATGTATGTTTTTTATCGGTAAGGCATCTGACAACGTGCTTCTGTAGTTATTGCACTGTTCAGCAGCGTAGTATTTTATATAGGAGAGTACACTCAGGTTTTTTACGCGGATTTTGAAATTTACGCGGTTTTCATTAACGCGTTTTTTTTTTAAATTTACGCGGTTTTTATTTACACGGCCTGTATCCCCTGCGTGAAAAATCTGAGTGTAATTGCATCGGAAACAATCACATTCCCAGCAGAACTTTTTGTTTTCTAATTTCAAACACTTTTGTTTCGTACTGCACACAACGGAAAATTTTAAAACAGAACTTACCGTCCCAGCAGCAGTTGAAGCGGGTGTTCTTTTTCGATTCAAATTCAAGCCATGTCTTAAGCGTTACTGGACCTTAAATTGTTTTCCCAGTTTAACCAGTCAGAATATCTGTCCTACCCTATGTATTTAAAACACAGTTCTAATTGCGTTTTAAGGTATAGAACAAATACGGTTGGGTACACTAATTTAAATTTTAAAATAAATCTGTTTTAAATTATGAAACAAACCGCTGTACTGAAGATATAATTATGTCAGTCCTATTACCACATAAAACACCTATATAACATAAAACGCTGCAGAATTGGTTTAATAATACAATGTTTACACTACAGAGTTATAATACGTTTTAATAATTAGCAACAAGAAAAATGTCACCAAGATAGCATAAAAACCCGCTTTAACTGGTAGTGCGAACGTTGCATAACAATGTAATTTATCAAATAATTTCATTTTTCCACCACTAATCGATCAAGAAATACTTACACTTAAGATTGTTTACTTAAGTTCATTAGTACATTATTGAAAATTTAAATGGAAAATGAAATTTCATATTTTATGGAGAATCTGTATATTTCCGTTGGCGGGCGTGGGTTTCCTCATCACAGCTCTCAATATGGAACTTTTCTTTTGAATATATTTTCTGGACAGACCAGCCTATTTTTACTAGATGGATCAGCCGAATAATGCCAATCACCTAGTGAGATACTTGATTAATTAATAGATTACCGTTAAAAGACCTTCAATAAATTATGTTTTAATGGGGAGGGTATATAGCAAATTGTAACATATGAAAACAGGCGAGTGTACAAGAACGTGAGTCGATATATGTGATAGATAAAATTTGCACGCTCTTGAAAAAAACTACATTTTTAATGTCACCGTGGTCGTGTCCTGTACACAACCCTTTAATTTTTTTTAATTAGATTTTTTACTGGCCTCAAGGATGCTTTAGAGTCTTAAATTTTCAATTCTGTACATCGCCTCTTATGTTTATCCTGAGCGAACTTGAAACTTTAACCGCGTTTTTCTCGAAGCCACTTTTTTCAGCTGGCCAGAAATGTAACTCGAACAAATAATTTTTGATCGTTCAGAAAATTTCACAGAATATGCAAAATTACTTTTCCAATCATCGTATGCAAAAAATTACAGAAAATATATTTCCGGCCGAGGACCTTTTAGAAAAAAACTCGATAGCGGGAAAATGCAGCACAGCCGCCAACTTATGATTAAATTATTAAAAAATGTCACTTTTTGTATATCACAACTAGTATAGAAAATCTCATTTTGAAAATTCTAGATTAATCTCCTCATTTTGTCAAGAATTTTTTTCGAAATATGCCTAAATTTTTGTGCTGGTGTAACCCCTTAATTCAGCAATATGAGCTATTATCCCTGCCCGTTGAACAGGGTTACGTATCAGCTCCAGATGAACTTCCGATGACGTGTCATGAACTCGAAGCGGTTACATTACGCAGTGGCATGCCCAATTTGAAATGTTTTAAAACATGGTCTAGAACGCAACAGAAATCAAACCATGGTTTGGCAGACTTTTAAAACAGAATTATGACGCACCGTCAGTGACGGACTATTCTGTTTGACCCTTAATAAGGTTACTAGAAAAGATTTTTATGCCGTTCTTGTTTGAAGCCGAAATTGCGTCATGTTCTAATCACATGGTTATGGTAAGATGAAAGCGAATGATTGTAGAAATAACTTGGAACAATATGGAGCAATATTAATAAGAATAATAAACTTGCTAAAGTGAATTACTCTCCTACTAATCAAATATGTATCGGTTACAGCGAAAAATAATATATAAACTACCACCGATTGTTAGTTGTATACACTACATCGTTCTTCCTTGGACTGACTATATTGTGTGCTATGAACGTCAACAGTAGTGGTGGTACTTGTTCTTAATCCTAGCTGAAAACATTGATTGCTATAAAAGTGTTTATTTCATTACTTCTTAAATTATGTATTGAATAAGCAAAATTCCACAAAATGCATAACGAGGATACATAACACATCTGCCTGGCAATAAATTGATATATTTTGATTGTATGGTGTATAGATAACTAGAGAAGGCACTTTTTAAAAGGAAATAACGTACGACAAAACGACACGAGAGTTGCTGTGGTCAACACAAGAATTATTATTTGAATAATTAACACTAAATCGAGCCGGGTGACGGCATAAATGTTCTGTATATATTTCAGAAGCTTCAGATGTTTGGGAGTTGATCAGAACTGAAGGCGTACACAGGCTGACTCGTTTATAAAACTTGAAGATTTTCACAGTTTTTAAATTTGGAGTCCTCTTTGCCAAAAATCCACGTTATCATTTGACGAGCTTTCATGGATGCTCTCACAACGCTGCGATTTTTATACCAATGTGCTGAAGATGATTCTCGACATCCCTATAACAAATATTATTTATATTAGTCTATAATTACCGAATTGTTTTAATTCATTATTACTTGCACAGCACAATGGGCTTTTTTTAAACGTATTTGAGACAATACTCCAGCTAGAAGTTCATCAACATTGTGATTAATTGCTACAGAAACCTCAATAAACTTAATCCGGTGTGTACAAGCCATGCATTTGCCATCTGAAATATGTTGTGGTGTGTAGATGAACAGATCAAATGAATCATTGTATTATTTACCTTGTGTAGAAACAGCACGAGAGCGGGCAAGATCAATTTTATTAGCAACTAGAATAACTGGGCGAGTTCGTGTAAGATCCATGTCATGCAGCATGTTAAGAAGCTGCTCTGCTCGACTGAATGTTGCCTTGTCGACCACTGAGAAAACTACCAAAAATGCATCAACCTTGGCCATTTCATCCTAAAATTTAAAAAAAATTTAACAAACTATTAGACGATATCCAAACATTTTATTTATTCAATTCGTTTATTTCATACAGCATGGTGCTTTAATTTTGCGGTAAAATTTTCCTTGATTCATTTTAAAAGTCTTAAAACTAGGTGACTGGAATTTTAAATTAATTGAAATATGACATTATTTTTCATGTTTAAACTAAAAGGTGTTCCTTTGTTGACACTAATCCAAATCTAGGAATACAGTTCCAGTGTGATTAATTTGAAATGGAAGACAGAACGAGGACACGAAATATGAAACATGTATTGTAGCAGCTCTTTGAAGAACAACTCATGCTTCGAACAATCAAAGCTTAGCGGGTGTGATGGGCTGTGTATGTCGTCAGAGTACCGAACGAGAACCCGATAAAAAGTGAAATAATCATAACGGTTCAATAAGAAGAGAGCCACAGCTAGCAAGCAAGGTGGATCAATCAAGTTGCGGATTTTAGGAGCCTGCGTGTACTAAGAGGGAGCTATAAACTGACATTGAACGAGTGAGCTGGATACGTCTTCATTGATACAGTAAGCTTTATTCGCCAAGCCAATCCAAAAATCTGCAACATAACACATTTTATGTACGGTTATCGAAATTCTCGTGTTTCATATGCAAGTTCTCAACCTTTTGAACCAACCTGTCACACTTTTGCGGAGTCGACTAGAATATTCTTGTGTCGGACTTCAGGCTTTACTTCTGCAACCTCCAAACTCCTATCTGTTACTACCCTACTCCCTGAAGAGTTCTCCAGCAGCAAAATTTTTTCAGAAACCGCTGCCCGTTTTTGTGAAGCTATTCGGCTGCTAGCTTTGGTTGCATGGAATATTCTCTATGCAGGTAAAACATCATTAATTAACTTTAATTCATATATTCGGCTCAATTTAGTCTAGAAACAATCAGGGATCTGCATTTTAGAGTAAATTGGCCATAGAACACCACCTTGTAGAGACAAGTAACGTGGCATATCTAACTCAGTGTACCTCAAAAAGGAGTTTGTCATAAGATAGCAGGACAGCGATGATATGCTGCTTCAGTCTTTTTCAATACAGTTGACGTTGAAGATATGTAGTAGAACCGTATGACCTTTCTCATATTGCGCACTTCCCACCAACCTGGAGTCCGCACTTTCGAAGTGCGAGTGATCAAACTGCTACTGAAAACTGCGAGCTATCAAATCACATGTATTTCAAGTGATAGAGATGGTACTTTCGTAGACAGACCAGTCGAACTAACCAGTCTATGAGAAGAATGCAATAGAAGAATAGTAAGTGCGCAGTGTGGTTAGAATCCAGTTTTTAGTGCCACAAGCAATATATAAAGGTTATATAATCTAAACTGACTAGAAAAATAATACATTTTTGAAAACTCAATCGACCCACCCCTGAGTCGATTCTTAGTCTCACCAGGAGTAGTTGCTCCAAATTATAAGGAAATCGGACGTCTAGCTACTGGACCAACGTGCCTGAAGTTTGTATGGGATCTTTCAACAATTTACACGGCGAAAACCCACTAGCGCACATTTTCGTCTCTAGGTGGCACAGTATGCATCGTATTATCACTGTAAGTGAAAATATGAAAGATAATTTAATGGTTTAAAACTTTGTCGAAAACTCCTAGTCAATCCGGCTTTGTTAAAAGAAGTTATAAAACTTTTAACAAAGTGATGCCTGAGTCAGTTTTGCATGGGACCTAGCAGTGGATGGTTGTCTATCGGTACTCGATAACCACCAACTGTACATTTTTGTGAGATAATAGTTAGATTTAGCTGAATAGTATGTTCAGAAGAATTATAGTACATGATACGAGTTATGTTTTGGTTAGAAAATTTTAGTTCAAACTGTGACCGCATAGAAGGCGCCAACACTATTTTTTTCATAGAATATCGAGGTTAAGACGTCGGGAAACTCTAAGCATGCTCTTATGACCCTATTTCACGCATTTCTAAACTTTCTTCCTTCAACTTCTTACTCTTACTTGAGTACTATGGCTCTTAATATTGAAAAATATTTCACACCATATAGTGCCTTGCTAATTAAATGTCGTTGCAACATAAAAAATGACTTATTCTTAGTCATTCATAAAAAAGGAAACAAAAACTTCTTAACGTCGCCCAACACATATAACCTTATGAAGAAAGCTACACACTGGCACGACGAGTGAAAAAAACCCAGTTCCCTTAGTTTGAATAAAATGATCTCAAAATTATACTATAATCGGTTGAAAATAGATTTTTAGCATGTAGTTGAAATACTACCGCGCGCATACAGACATTTCATTGAATATTTGTCCTTTTTTGCCTTTCTCAATAGAAAGGTATTGCAATTGCTCTGAAAACCGACTTTTTACGGAGGCCCGGAGGGCCGAGTGACATATACCATTCGATTCAGTTCGTCGAGTTCGGCAAATGTCTGTGTGTGTATGTATGTGCGTATGTATGTATGTGTGTGTATGTGACCAAAAATGTCACTCATTTTTCTCAGAGATGGCTGAACCGATTTTGACAAACTTAGTCTCAAATGAAAGGTGCAACGTTCCCATAGGCTGCTATTGAATTTCTAATGGATCCGACTTCCGGTTCCGGAATTACAGGGTGATGAGTACGAACACGCAGAAAATGTCGATTTTAATAAATTCTGCAATGAATGTATAAAGGTGAAATTTTTTCCAAAATATGACCACAACTGCTTCGATTTGTAGTATTAGGTCACTAACATCCATTCAAAGTCTATTTGGCCACATTGGCCACCATCATCGGTTCCGGAAACCCCGGCGGAAGTATCTAAATTCAGAATAACCGTTACATCTGTTTCTCGGAGATGGCTAGACCGATTCGACTAAACTTGGCCTCAAATGAAAGGTATTGCGTCCCCGTAAATGGCTATTTATCACAAGAATTACACGACCGATTGAAGTAATTTTGAGTTATTTGGTTAGAAGAATGACTGTATTAAACTGTATATTTGAGTTTTTCTTGCAGAAATCATTGACATTTGTTCTACATCAAAAAACCCAATTGAAAAATTTAATGCCATGTCAGTAATTAAACTTCATACCTATTACGATTGTTGAGATGGTCTCCCGTGTGTTACTTATCATAAATCTGACTCAGAATGTTGTGTAGTTTCATTATATATACCTAGGTGTCATCTTGCGCATTTGCGTATTTGTGAAAATACCCATAAAGAGACGCCCTGCAGCTCATAAAACTTCTTTCAAATTGTTTGCTTAAACAACATCATATTACTGAAAAATATAATGATTTTTACTAGTTTTCTCAACTATTTCTGCTACCCTATGTGATTAGGGTGTATATTAACCCTTTACCGACCAACGCCATCGAAAGAGTTTACATAAAAATAGTCGAAAAAAGAGTTATGGAATTTCAAAACTGATAGCTGAGATGGATTCAGCGACCCAAAATAAGTTAAAAACCCAAGTTTTAGCTACATATACCAATTTTTATAATTTTGTCACAATTTTGTATGGAGAGGTGCCACTGTGTGCTATGTTGATTGCATAGTGATCTGCGTATTAATATACCATTGCCAGTTTGATACTCACAGTTACAAGGAGCGTTGAATGCAAGAAGACAAACGGTTCATCTTAGAAAAAATTACCTTTGAAGTTAACCTACGCATTACATTTTGAGAAATATTATTATTATGATCATTCAAAAAACTTCACGTTTTCAGAATCCTGGAATTATGTAGATGTGTTTTCATTTCCCGATATTCAAAACACATTACATGTAAACCAATCCTCTTCATGTAACAGTCTCATTTTTACCCGGATAGAATTTTACAGTAGCATTTACCCTACAAATAATCGTAAAACAATAAATATTATAGTTATTACTGTTTCAACATTGTTTGACGCAGAGATCTCGCAGTAGATTTACAGTAAAATTTCATGTTACAATCAATTTTACTGTTGCGTTGTGATGATGATTTTGGCGGATTGCACACTGACTTCATCATGTTTGACTGCTGATTATCTATCTTAGGCAATGGTAAGTAGGAATTCCAATCCGACCCATATTCAAACCTCAACAGCATGATAGCCATCATTGCCGGCCGCCCCCATTTCCATCGTTCACGGGGAAGGATAAGGGATAAGGTAGACGGGAAGTATTGATGCTCCACCTACATAACGGCAGGACGACGGTTCATCAGACTTTTCCATGGGTGTCGCGGAGTTGGTAGTTTGGAAGGGTATAAGGTCTAGGATTCGCTCCAAGCAAGCGATGCGACCTGTAAAGCATATTTTATTAAGTAGTTGTTTAGTTAGTCTTCGAGTACACGATCACTCGCAAAAGAAAGAAAAGATCTTGTTTAGTTTTGGTTCTTTTTAAACTCTGGGCAGTCGGCTACCGAGAGTACCCTGTGGTCCCAAAATAATGCAATTTCAACTCCACACAGCCGACCGTGGGAGTATTGCCTAGAAAAGTTAATCTTATCTGCGTAATGGGCCGGATCACTATTTATTGCAACAGTATTTAGACAGAATTCGCTACTTCTTCTCCACGATATATTTATTGGGTTGAAAACTACCGAGTGATAACACATTATACAGGCAAAGATAAAGCGTGATGTTATAAATTAACGAAAGTATTTCTTATTTTCCATATCGGATTTGTTACAATCAATTTTACTGTTCAGCAAAAACCTGATACAGTAAATTAACATTAATTTTTACTGTTTTCGAGAAAAAAAATGCATGGAGAAAATACATTTCTTTAATGTTAGGATCCATAACCACTCCCCTTTTTACATTTCTTACAAAAGAAATGTATAGGATTCGCTCACACTTTGAAAACTTTTTCCAAGGCCAGGAGGGCCGAGTATCATACAGAAATCGACTCAGCTCGACAAATTGGGACAATGTCTGTATGTGTGTGTGTGTTTTAGTATAGTAAGGTTTAAAAAGCTTCAAAAGAAAAAAAAAAAAAGAACACCACCTTGTAGAGACAAGTAACGTGGCATATCTAACTCAGTGTACCTCAAAAAGGAGTTTGTCATAAGATAGCAGGACAGCGATGATATGCTGCTTCAGTCTTTTTCAATACAGTTGACGTTGAAGATATGTAGTAGAACCGTATGACCTTTCTCATATTGCGCACTTCCCACCAACCTGGAGTCCGCACTTTCGAAGTGCGAGTGATCAAACTGCTACTGAAAACTGCGAGCTATCAAATCACATGTATTTCAAGTGATAGAGATGGTACTTTCGTAGACAGACCAGTCGAACTAACCAGTCTATGAGAAGAATGCAATAGAAGAATAGTAAGTGCGCAGTGTGGTTAGAATCCAGTTTTTAGTGCCACAAGCAATATATAAAGGTTATATAATCTAAACTGACTAGAAAAATAATACATTTTTGAAAACTCAATCGACCCACCCCTGAGTCGATTCTTAGTCTCACCAGGAGTAGTTGCTCCAAATTATAAGGAAATCGGACGTCTAGCTACTGGACCAACGTGCCTGAAGTTTGTATGGGATCTTTCAACAATTTACACGGCGAAAACCCACTAGCGCACATTTTCGTCTCTAGGTGGCACAGTATGCATCGTATTATCACTGTAAGTGAAAATATGAAAGATAATTTAATGGTTTAAAACTTTGTCGAAAACTCCTAGTCAATCCGGCTTTGTTAAAAGAAGTTATAAAACTTTTAACAAAGTGATGCCTGAGTCAGTTTTGCATGGGACCTAGCAGTGGATGGTTGTCTATCGGTACTCGATAACCACCAACTGTACATTTTTGTGAGATAATAGTTAGATTTAGCTGAATAGTATGTTCAGAAGAATTATAGTACATGATACGAGTTATGTTTTGGTTAGAAAATTTTAGTTCAAACTGTGACCGCATAGAAGGCGCCAACACTATTTTTTTCATAGAATATCGAGGTTAAGACGTCGGGAAACTCTAAGCATGCTCTTATGACCCTATTTCACGCATTTCTAAACTTTCTTCCTTCAACTTCTTACTCTTACTTGAGTACTATGGCTCTTAATATTGAAAAATATTTCACACCATATAGTGCCTTGCTAATTAAATGTCGTTGCAACATAAAAAATGACTTATTCTTAGTCATTCATAAAAAAGGAAACAAAAACTTCTTAACGTCGCCCAACACATATAACCTTATGAAGAAAGCTACACACTGGCACGACGAGTGAAAAAAACCCAGTTCCCTTAGTTTGAATAAAATGATCTCAAAATTATACTATAATCGGTTGAAAATAGATTTTTAGCATGTAGTTGAAATACTACCGCGCGCATACAGACATTTCATTGAATATTTGTCCTTTTTTGCCTTTCTCAATAGAAAGGTATTGCAATTGCTCTGAAAACCGACTTTTTACGGAGGCCCGGAGGGCCGAGTGACATATACCATTCGATTCAGTTCGTCGAGTTCGGCAAATGTCTGTGTGTGTATGTATGTGCGTATGTATGTATGTGTGTGTATGTGACCAAAAATGTCACTCATTTTTCTCAGAGATGGCTGAACCGATTTTGACAAACTTAGTCTCAAATGAAAGGTGCAACGTTCCCATAGGCTGCTATTGAATTTCTAATGGATCCGACTTCCGGTTCCGGAATTACAGGGTGATGAGTACGAACACGCAGAAAATGTCGATTTTAATAAATTCTGCAATGAATGTATAAAGGTGAAATTTTTTCCAAAATATGACCACAACTGCTTCGATTTGTAGTATTAGGTCACTAACATCCATTCAAAGTCTATTTGGCCACATTGGCCACCATCATCGGTTCCGGAAACCCCGGCGGAAGTATCTAAATTCAGAATAACCGTTACATCTGTTTCTCGGAGATGGCTAGACCGATTCGACTAAACTTGGCCTCAAATGAAAGGTATTGCGTCCCCGTAAATGGCTATTTATCACAAGAATTACACGACCGATTGAAGTAATTTTGAGTTATTTGGTTAGAAGAATGACTGTATTAAACTGTATATTTGAGTTTTTCTTGCAGAAATCATTGACATTTGTTCTACATCAAAAAACCCAATTGAAAAATTTAATGCCATGTCAGTAATTAAACTTCATACCTATTACGATTGTTGAGATGGTCTCCCGTGTGTTACTTATCATAAATCTGACTCAGAATGTTGTGTAGTTTCATTATATATACCTAGGTGTCATCTTGCGCATTTGCGTATTTGTGAAAATACCCATAAAGAGACGCCCTGCAGCTCATAAAACTTCTTTCAAATTGTTTGCTTAAACAACATCATATTACTGAAAAATATAATGATTTTTACTAGTTTTCTCAACTATTTCTGCTACCCTATGTGATTAGGGTGTATATTAACCCTTTACCGACCAACGCCATCGAAAGAGTTTACATAAAAATAGTCGAAAAAAGAGTTATGGAATTTCAAAACTGATAGCTGAGATGGATTCAGCGACCCAAAATAAGTTAAAAACCCAAGTTTTAGCTACATATACCAATTTTTATAATTTTGTCACAATTTTGTATGGAGAGGTGCCACTGTGTGCTATGTTGATTGCATAGTGATCTGCGTATTAATATACCATTGCCAGTTTGATACTCACAGTTACAAGGAGCGTTGAATGCAAGAAGACAAACGGTTCATCTTAGAAAAAATTACCTTTGAAGTTAACCTACGCATTACATTTTGAGAAATATTATTATTATGATCATTCAAAAAACTTCACGTTTTCAGAATCCTGGAATTATGTAGATGTGTTTTCATTTCCCGATATTCAAAACACATTACATGTAAACCAATCCTCTTCATGTAACAGTCTCATTTTTACCCGGATAGAATTTTACAGTAGCATTTACCCTACAAATAATCGTAAAACAATAAATATTATAGTTATTACTGTTTCAACATTGTTTGACGCAGAGATCTCGCAGTAGATTTACAGTAAAATTTCATGTTACAATCAATTTTACTGTTGCGTTGTGATGATGATTTTGGCGGATTGCACACTGACTTCATCATGTTTGACTGCTGATTATCTATCTTAGGCAATGGTAAGTAGGAATTCCAATCCGACCCATATTCAAACCTCAACAGCATGATAGCCATCATTGCCGGCCGCCCCCATTTCCATCGTTCACGGGGAAGGATAAGGGATAAGGTAGACGGGAAGTATTGATGCTCCACCTACATAACGGCAGGACGACGGTTCATCAGACTTTTCCATGGGTGTCGCGGAGTTGGTAGTTTGGAAGGGTATAAGGTCTAGGATTCGCTCCAAGCAAGCGATGCGACCTGTAAAGCATATTTTATTAAGTAGTTGTTTAGTTAGTCTTCGAGTACACGATCACTCGCAAAAGAAAGAAAAGATCTTGTTTAGTTTTGGTTCTTTTTAAACTCTGGGCAGTCGGCTACCGAGAGTACCCTGTGGTCCCAAAATAATGCAATTTCAACTCCACACAGCCGACCGTGGGAGTATTGCCTAGAAAAGTTAATCTTATCTGCGTAATGGGCCGGATCACTATTTATTGCAACAGTATTTAGACAGAATTCGCTACTTCTTCTCCACGATATATTTATTGGGTTGAAAACTACCGAGTGATAACACATTATACAGGCAAAGATAAAGCGTGATGTTATAAATTAACGAAAGTATTTCTTATTTTCCATATCGGATTTGTTACAATCAATTTTACTGTTCAGCAAAAACCTGATACAGTAAATTAACATTAATTTTTACTGTTTTCGAGAAAAAAAATGCATGGAGAAAATACATTTCTTTAATGTTAGGATCCATAACCACTCCCCTTTTTACATTTCTTACAAAAGAAATGTATAGGATTCGCTCACACTTTGAAAACTTTTTCCAAGGCCAGGAGGGCCGAGTATCATACAGAAATCGACTCAGCTCGACAAATTGGGACAATGTCTGTATGTGTGTGTGTGTTTTAGTATAGTAAGGTTTAAAAAGCTTCAAAAGCATGGCCTGTAGTGTATTGGCACTGTGTGGGACTCACGACTCACGTTCATGCCTAACTACTAAAAACATTCCGTACTTTTTATGCACTTCTTCCCCACGTAACTACGTCATCGTATTACTTCGTGGGGGAGGGGGGTCGTTGCGCTTTCGTCGCACCTCTTTCTTCTGCTCTATCTCGGAGCCTCACTTGGTTCATGGAGCTTTGATTTAGCTCTTGACTCTTCTCTTGATTCTTGGCTCCATCTATTTCGTCGCTGTTTAGCTGATTCATTGAGCCAATTAGCTCACTTTTCCGAGAGTCATTCAGCTCCTGGCATTATCACGATCTACTTGGATAGTCCCCAACGGTGAACTCACCCTATTCCGACCGATAGTGCCCCAACGGAGAAATTTTCCCCGACGACGATACCCGCTTCCTTGAGCCATTTAGCTCCTAGCTTTATCGATATTAACTCGGATATTATCCTACTCCGACTGAGAGTTCCCCGGCAACGGAATTTCGCTCGGTACCTGTATTTGTTTCGTGAGCCAATTAGCTCCCCTTTTCGTCACGATTTTGTCGGGTAGTCCACTGCGGCGAATCTACCCTACCGTGAATTCCCTGACGATAGATTGTTCCCGACGCCGATGTACCTTTCTGTGCGCCATTTAGCTCCCCGCATAGTCTACTCGGTCTAGTCCCCGGCGGTGGACCTAGCCTACTCGATGGGCCAGCCAGTAGGTGCTGAGGTCCATCCAGTTATTCCGGGTGGAGTATAGCTTCCGGTTCACTGGCGCCCCAACGACCCACTGCTAGCTATTCGACACGGTCTACTCGGTCTAATCCCCGACGGTGGATCTAGCCTACTCACGAGCTACCCGGTAGGGTGTCGAGGTCGGTCCGGCGATTCTGTTGAAGCCTGACGTCCGGTTCACTGGCGTCCCGACGACCCAAACTCGGTGCTATATCGCGTACTACTCAACTGGTCCCCGGCGATGGACCTAGTCTACACCATCGAAGAATTCCCCGGCGGCGGAATTTCTCCCGAAACCCGATTTGTGGTTTCCCGGCGGCATTCTAGCTGATGGCACTATTCTGTTGGTCCCTTCGCCACTTCCTCCGCAGCACGGAGAGCATACTCGTAACCACTCTGTTGACAGCGCCCCAGATACGCTCGTCGCGGCACATTTCTTCGACGATATTGTCCACTGTCACACCAGACATACACCTTCGGACTTCCTCGAATCTAGGGCATTCGAAGACCACGTATTCCGGTGTCTCTTGCACGTTCGCACACTCCGGGCAAAGGGGCGACGAAGCGTGTCCAAACCGATGCAGGTACTTCCGGAAGCATCCGTGCCCTAACAAAAACTGCGTCAAATGAAAGTTCACCTCTCCAGGTTTCCTATGTACCCAAGGAGACACATTTGGGATAAGTCGGTGGGTCCACCTTCCTTTTTCAGCGTTATCCCACTCTTGCTGCCACTTAGCCAACGAGTCCGCTCGGACCAGTCTCCTTGCATTACGTGCATTTCATCGCTGGTAGCATTCCACGTCTTCAGCCAAAGTGATGCAGATGTGAATCATCCCGGCAATTACGCATACCGCCTCCTACGATATCGTTCTGTACGCACTCGCGACACAAACAGCCATTAGGCAAAACGTGCTTGTCAACTTCGCCCGGGTCCGCTTTGAGTTCAGCGCAGCTGCCTAGGCCGGTACGCCATACCTCAGTATTGATGATGAGACACCCTCCAGGAGACGTCTCGTGCTGCCTCTTGCTCCTCCATGATTCGGCATGATCCTTGCCAATGCGTTAGTTGTCCTCGCAGCCTTATCACATACATAGTCGACATGGCTGTTGTAATTTAACTGATCGTCGACCATCACACCCAGGTGCTTCAGCACGCGCATCGATGAGATGGATTGTGCCCCGACGCTGATCTCGACACGTTGAATTTTTTTACAGTTGTTGACCAGCACTACCTCGGTCTTGTGGTGAGCCAGCTGCAACTTGACATCAGCCATCCAGGTTTCCACGATGCCTATTGTCTGTGCCGTCAGCATCTCCACCTCCTTAAGGGTCTCGCCGTTATCGTCAGGACAACATCATCTGCAAAGCCGACGATCTCCACTTCCCTGGGCAGTTCCAGTGTTAACACTCCGTTGTACATAATATTCCAGAACGTTGGGCCGAGTGTGGATCCCTGAGGTACTCCCGCCGTGACCCTGATCGACCTCTGCCCCATGTTTGTTTCGTAGACCAGTACTCCAGTAGATAGACCGGAACCCGCATTCTGTGCAGCGCTACGGCGATGACCCCCAGCTAGCACTGTTGAACGCGTTCTTCACGGCGATCGTAACCACGGCGAAGTAGCGATTTCCTCTTCTCTTTTGCTTCGACGCTTTCTCCGCGCTCTCGATGACTGTGCGGATGGCGTCCACCGTCGATATCCCTTTCCGGAACCCGAACTGCTTCCGCGATAGTCCGTTCTAACTTTCAGTGTAGGTCGTCAGCCTGCTGAGGATGACCCTTTCCAGAAGTTTATCAAGAGTATCCAGCAGGCATATAGGCCGATAAGATGCTGGATCTCCTGTTGGTTTCCCTGGTTTTGACAGCAACACCAGCTTCTGGATCATCCATCTATCCGGGAAGTAGCCGTCGTCCAGGCATTTCTGTAGGACTATCCTGAATATGTCTGGAAATGCCCGGATCGCGGTCTTCAGTGCCACGTTGTGGATACCACCCGGTCCGAGAGCTTTCTTCGCCTTCAGTCCTTTTGCCACTATAAGGAGCTCGTCGTTGGAAACTCGATTGTCACCAGCATTTCCACCGTCTGCATCAACGTACGGTATAGGTGGCCATGCGATTGGGTCGTGCTTCGGGAAAAGATCCTCCATGATAATTTTCAGTTTGTCAGCGCACATTTCGACTGGCGTCATTGGACCCTTGATCCTGGCCATAACGACATGGTAAGGATTTTCCCAGAGGTTAGTGTCTACTTCTCTGCACAGCTCCTTGTAGCAGGTGGACTTGCATAGCAGTATCTCGCGTTTAAAAACGGCCCTGGCCGCTCGGAATGTTACCTTACACTCTTCTTTGACTGCCTCAGATCTTGCTCTTTGAACGCGTCTTCTGGTTTTTAGGCATGCCGCCCGGAGGAGGCTGAGCCTTTCGTTCCACCAGTACACCGGTAGTTTCTCGGCTCCATTTTCCTCGGCATTGTTACATCACATGCCCTCGCTACTGTTTCCGACAGCTCATAGGCGCTCGGAATTGGGGTGACGCTGTCAGCACGAAATGCTTCCACAAAAATGTCCTTGTCGAAGTCCTTTATTTTCCACTTCCGTTCGCCAGTTCTCACCAAGGAGTTGTTATTCTCAGGTGATGCGATCCTCAAAAACGCTGATCAGCCATGTTGGTTTTAGAAACGACAGCTAACAACATTGTTTACTATTTCTCTCCATATGTTTGCTTAGATTTCAGGCGGTAAACAAAGTTGTTCGCTGTCATTATGTTGTTTACTTTCTGGAATATGGATAATTTTGTCAAAACACAAAGGGTTTACAGCAAATAACTTTCGAACAATGCAAAGCAATTAAATCATTCTAAAACAAGCTCAGAGCAAGAAATATTGAAAATCGTAATAATGAAATGCCGAAGCGAATGAAATTTGTATTCATAAATGATAGGAATTTGATTGAGTACTACATGAAGTGTTCACGGTGTATTTATTAGAACAATTTTATGCAAAAAAATTCAGCATCTCTGAAACTTCGGAATATGAAAGAATGGGCTTTCTCCTTTCATTTGAAACTAAGATCAAAATAATCCGTCGGGGGGTCTAGAGCAACTTTTTTTTGAAGTTTTTTTTTCGTAACGATATAGGTTTTACTACTTAAGCTAGTTCATATTCCAGTCCCTAGATGGTGCTTTATACATTCGAACAACACTAAAAGTGAGAATTTGATAGAAAACTTAATTGTCTACAAGTTTGTTGACCACTAAAATTGATCTGAAATTATCCGGAAAAGTTGCTTAAGATTTTAACAAAGTTATATCTAAGATAGTTTCACACGAGGCCTAGTGGTTTGAAAATATGTTTTCTCGCACTTATTACATTACCAAAAAGAATTAATATAATAGGCTTAGTGGCATGAAAATATTAGACGGGATTCATTACGTTGACAATTCTAATTGACCTTCTGAAAATTAGGATGTTTGACAGAGTCAGAAAACTATTTGTGCTTTTGGTTTGTAATCTTTCCCGATAGTTTCGAAGGAACTACCATTCATTGGAAGGTATTGCTTGGTTACAAGGGTTTGCTTACATTTATGTTTTAGAAAGGACCATACGTCGTATAATTTAGGTTATGATCGCTTAAGTCAGCTATTATATTTCCGATCAAGACGAAATGTTGGGACACACCGTTTCTAGTTTAATGCAAACCACAGCAGTAACTGTCCAAATTATTGTTTAGCGTGAAACGATTTATTCAAATTTTCTCCGCATAGCATATTGTGGCAGTTGGATTTTACGGCCATTTCCTATCAATTATGCGAGATATCGTTACTAGATTGATCCTAGATTATGCGAAATGTATTACTTTTGAAAACAAAATATGATATGAGTACAACAAAAACCTTATATACATAGAAGTCCTCGAATATATCCCAAAAAAAATTATCTTGATCCAAAGACTCAAAGTTTTTTGTTAACTGTTTGTCACATTGAGTTAATTTTGCAAACGGATAATCAGCGCTTTTAACCATGCGTTGCAATGAAATCCGCGAAATAGTGCAATGGTGCGTTAAAAGTTTCATTGAGTTTGTTCGAATATTGATTGAAGTTCAGGACAAGGAAATTTTATACGAAGATGCCAACAGAGTGGGTAAGAATAGTTATCAGTCATCCCTGAGAACAATCGAAAAAATGAAAAAGAAGGCATACATCATAGCAAAAGCTGTTTCTGCGGGAGGAATCACTTACCATCATGAACAAGAATATTAATATCATACTAGTTTTGTCAACACTTATCTAAGACTTTTCATGTCAAACATATTAATGGTGTCCTGTATCAGGAAATTATAATTTTCAGCTGAAAGATGAGACTTTCCAAGCTCTCAAATTCCGCTGAATTCACTGTTGAACTAAACACAACTATTTGGCAAATAAAAAAAGATCTTGTGAATTAACAAACCACTAGGTCTTCTGTGAAGCTAACTTAGACTTAGAATTCGTTAAAATATTGAACAACTTATCCGAAAAATTTCAAATTGGTTTTTAGTTGGTAACAAAGTTGTAGACAATTAAATAATCTATCAGATTCTCACTTTTAGTGTTGCTCGAATGTCTACAGCACCATCTAGGGGCAGAAATATGAACTAGTTCCATTGTAAAATCTATGTTTTCACGAAAAAAAACTTCAAAAAAAAAGTTGCTCTAGACCCCCCGACGGATCATTTTGATTTTGGTTTCAAATGAAAGGGGAAAGCCCATTCTTTCATATCCTGAAGTTTCAGAGATGCTGAATTTTTTTGCATAAAGTTGTTAAAAAAAGACACCGTGGTGTTAATTATTACTGGATTATTACTTAATTAAAGCATTTTTTGGGAAAAACTATATTTTTTGCAGGAAAATTTTTTTTCACTGCAACTGACAGAACAAACGAACAAAACACATCAAAGCTTCAAATTTTGAGAAAAATCGTTAATTAGGCTTAAAATAAACTTAGAAAATTTGGTGCAAAACGTTTGAATGAAAAAAAAAGTTATTCAGAGAAAATAGGGTGAACGGATAAATAAAGGACGCATTTTTCACTTAAATTGCTATAACAAACGAATAATATGCACAAGGGTTTCCAAATTCGAAAAAAAATCGTTGATTAAGCTTTAAAATAAACGCTGAAAATCTGGAGCAGTTTGCGTGAATAGAAAAAAAAGTTATCCAAGAAATAGTAGGGTAAACGTATAAACGACACCACTTTTTTCACTTAATCTGCTATAACAAACGAACAAAACGCACTAGGGCTTCGAAATTTCGAGAAACATCGTTGATTAAGTTTTGAAACAAACGCTGAAAATTTGGTGCAGTTTGCGTGAACGCAAAAAAATTATACTTAAAAACAGGGTGAACGTATTAATGTGGGACACACTGTATTCAAAAATAATGTCACAGCACTAACCATCATTTACCATTCCTCACAGGTCGTCCCTCCCACCCCCGATCTCTCGCCAATCAATTTCGTGGCAACTATCACGACCAAGATCTATCCTTATATTTCCAAATCCATTTCTAAGATGTGTCATAACATCTTCAACTAATTTGAAATATTTGTTAGCATCCAAGCTAATTTAATTTTGCGATATATTTGTTTAGGTTAAAGAAAACCAACTTATTTTTGTCATCTGTTTCGCTATAAATAGTTTTCCATTTTAGTGTAGAACAGAGCTACTTGCGGAAACAAACTAAATATTACATTCTACTTCAAAAAGATAATATTAGTGGTCCTGGAAAATTTGCAAAATAGTTGTATTATGAGGAAACTATAACTAATTTATGTTCTAACCTTGCTTTCCTCTGAAGATAAGGGGCTATTCCTTCGAAACGTTGTACTAAGGAGAGTCATATGAAGACAAAAATGTTGAAAAGAGACATTCCACTTGCACTTTTTAAAACTTTTCGTATATCTACTGAATTTTGAATGAAACATATGCTCAAATATGTCATTTGAAAATTGAGAACACCTGTTTTGGGTTGATATTATTGAAAATGCAGATTCATTGTATTGAAATGCACTTTTATTAAAAATAACGGATCAAAGTTTAAAAATATCCACAAATCCACTGTTGTGCTATCTTATGACAAGCGCCATTTAGTATATATCGAGAAAATCTATTTTTAAAGTTTAAGATTGAATGCCTTGAAATTTATAAATTGTCAAAATAATTCAAAGAATACAATAGGTGCTTCTATCTATTCTGTAACGATCTCTCCAATATTACGAAGATCGGTTGACTATGTTGCGAGTTTTTACTCAAAATTTAAACAAAAATCGCACTCACACGTGTCATAGGTGTGTATTGATGACAAAATATGTATGGCGTGTCATAATCGTGCATGGCAAATTTTCCATAGAAAAAAAAGCTCCAATTATTAACTTTTATTTGTATGTTTGGCTTCAGTTCAGTCTATAAACAATCGGTGAGACATATTTTAAAGCAAATGAGTCAGGAAATCTAGAAAAAAGGGTTATTTTTGGTTACAGTGTTGCCAAATATGCTATATTTCCAGTTGAAAACTTAAACTGCATTTTTTCATAATTTGTGTATTTTTGTTTTGAAAGTGATTGTGCCATTGTGTTTCTCAGATAGTTTTACATATAAAAATATATACATCAAGATAAACTTGAGTTAATCCCCATACACAATCATTTGAAACAAAAAATTAAAAATTTCTCAGCACCTTTCTCGCTATATTTCAGTAACCAAGCAGAATGTCAAAATTCTGAAAACGCCACTTTGTAGAGATTTTTCAGACTAGAAATGTGGCATATCTAACTGAGTTTACCCCAAAATAGCGTTTGTCATAAGATAGCACAACAGCGACGAAATTAGATCCGGGGAAAATGGCGCCCAAAGACACATGAACTATCCAAGTATACTTGCATCCCAGTAAAATGATGTTTTTAACTTATAGCGATGGTTTCAATTGCCCAAATTTGCCTTATGCTGAGAACGCTTCAACTGAAGCTTCAATGCCAGAATTAGTACGGGCATTGGACAATTCAGTTGACGTTTCGTTAGTAGTACTCCGTATTCTACACGTAAATTAGCGAGGATTACAATCACAGGTTATGCATTGGGCAGATAATTGATCTCACTGAATTTATGCAATACATATTACTGTGTAACTACAGCTGATACTGAGTTGTACTGAAAACCCCAATATACATTTTTCATGATCAATGTGACTAAAAGCATATTTATTTACGAAAAATACGACTTGCAATTTCAAAAATGTTCGTGTCTCAAAAGCAGTCAAGAGACACTTTCAATGGCCACTGGCTTTTCGATGAATTTAAATACTTGTTCTGGTAGTTTGAACCATTCCTTTGTCATGGTATTGTTTTGTGTTGGACTCATAACTGACTGCATTCCAAACAGAGAATTGTTTATTTGTTTCGTCTTTGGTGCGAGCCACCATACAGACTATTACTTAATCTAAAATTGTTGCAATTACAATGCACAAAAATATTTAGGTACACATTACAAAAGAACAAATAAAAGAGAAGCTCATTTCAACACTAATTACATTAACAACCGACTGAATATACGGCTTTTGTGCCAATTGTTGCCAAAATAATCTAGACACTTTGTTGCGTTGCAACGGAAAATGCATGAAATAAATGGCAATGTCGTGAAGAGTTCAAGATTACTAACAGGAATATGCTGGGGTACGCGAGAGTTGAGAGACATTGGGGTACGGAATGACTTGCTATGCGTCACATACTGAACCGAGCTTAAAAGTGCAAGAAAATATCCGTTTTTCTAGCCGCTTTGCGCGGTTTTTATGAGGTTACAGCTACTAGGAGAAGGACTGGGAGTTTTCCTGTGACTGGGGGAAGCTTTCGATCGCTCTCTTACTTTTGAATCGTTGCGCTGGATAGTCAAGAGTCCAGTTTGAGTACTTTGGCTGTTTTTGTGGTTTTTGCGTTGGCCGTCGTTCTGTCCGGTGAATAAATTTGGTATACCGTTCCAATTTCCGTGGTTTGTGTCGTGCGTTTCTCGGTTCGTGAAGTGTGAAGAAGTGGATCCTAGAAGCGGATTTTCGCCTAGCTCTGGATCCTGGCCGTAGCAAAGGCCGAAGAAACTGTGCAAAGACCGCTTGAGGACGTATTTGGCGGTCCGTGGGTAAGTCATATTTCCTTTGTTTCTTGATTTTCGGTATTTCGGTGTATTTTTGTGGTAGTTTTGGGCTTTCCCACGATATTGCCAAATACCTAAAGATAGCGCGAATCTGAATGTCCCCCCCTGGGGTAAGAGTCCGGGCAAATTAATTAGAAAACCGCTAACACATCTGCTTTCGCGGATGGCGCTAAAGTGTTAGTTGGTAAAGTTCGCGCCATCTTCCCATTAAACAGGCAGAGCGATACGCCACACGCAGCAATGGCGCCCAACGTGGGGCATTTGGATTCCCTTGAGTGCGCATAGTTCAGGAAAATTTGGGATTTTCCAATTTTTGTTGAGGGGGTAGTGTTGCGTTGCAACGGAAAATGCATGAAATAAATGGCAATGTCGTGAAGAGTTCAAGATTACTAACAGGAATATGCTGGGGTACGCGAGAGTTGAGAGACATTGGGGTACGGAATGACTTGCTATGCGTCACATACTGAACCGAGCTTAAAAGTGCAAGAAAATATCCGTTTTTCTAGCCGCTTTGCGCGGTTTTTATGAGGTTACAGCTACTAGGAGAAGGACTGGGAGTTTTCCTGTGACTGGGGGAAGCTTTCGATCGCTCTCTTACTTTTGAATCGTTGCGCTGGATAGTCAAGAGTCCAGTTTGAGTACTTTGGCTGTTTTTGTGGTTTTTGCGTTGGCCGTCGTTCTGTCCGGTGAATAAATTTGGTATACCGTTCCAATTTCCGTGGTTTGTGTCGTGCGTTTCTCGGTTTGTGAAGTGTGAAGAAGTGGATCCTAGAAGCGGATTTTCGCCTAGCTCTGGATCCTGGCCGTAGCAAAGGCCGAAGAAACTGTGCAAAGACCGCTTGAGGACGTATTTGGCGGTCCGTGGGTAAGTCATATTTCCTTTGTTTCTTGATTTTCGGTATTTCGGTGTATTTTTGTGGTAGTTTTGGGCTTTCCCACGATATTGCCAAATACCTAAAGATAGCGCGAATCTGAATGTCCCCCCCTGGGGTAAAATCCAGATGCGGTCGTCAATATCATACAAGCGGAAGGTTCGAGAGAAGTAAATAGGGGTAGGTGTTGGAATTGCTCGTCTCAAGATCATTACTTTTATTCCTGTCCCGTTCCTCGCGAAGAACCAATTTGTTTTAAATGTGGGCAGCGCGGAGTAATAGCACGTAACTGTCCAAATCGCGACAACCATTCCCAGGGAAAAGGGCAAGCGAATACGAAGAAATAGAAGAGGCTTCGTGTTTCGCGATTAATCCTTCTAAACCTCTTCCTGTAGCAGCGCATCATGCTGGTAATACACAACCTTTTTGTGTCGCATCGCTGTTAACGTATGTTGTTAATGATAACCGACCCCATCTCCATCTTAGTATTTTGGGCCGTGACTTTCTGGGTTTATTAGATTCGGGGGCGATGTGTACTATAGTGGGAGCAGAGGGTATAAGTCGAGTTCATGAATTAGGACTTAAACGTTTTCCGGTAAACAAGGCAATAATAACAGCGGACGGCACTAAGCATGTTGCATTAGAATATATAAATGTTCCTTTCAATGTTCAAGGTCGAGTTCGAGTACTTCCGGCCCTTTTATTACCATCTATCAAAAAGCAATTGGTACTCGGCAGCGATTTTTGGGAAGCGTATGGAATCAAACCATATTTCGGCGAACCACGAAATGTTGATGCCCTTGCGGTGGAAGCCAATGAACGTCCAAAGCAAATACTATCCGAAGAACAACGGGTTCAACTCGATGAGGTCATTTCCACATTCACGTATACTTCGGAGGGGAAGTTAGGCCGCACTACGGTGATAGAACATGATATCGACACCGGGGAAGCCAAACCTCTTAAACAGCGGTATTATCCTATTTCGAAGTTTCGTCTTGAGCAGGTCCACAAAGAATTAGATCGCATGTTGTCACTAGATGTTGTAGAAGCTTCAAACAGTCCCTGGAACAATCCTATAGTATGCGTTGCCAAGAAGAACGGTAGAGTGCGTCTATGTCTAGATTCTAGAAAACTTAACGACGTAACTCGTAAGGATGCCTATCCACTTCCTTTTATCGAAGATATTTTAAGTAAAATCGAAGGTACCCAGTTTTTATCTACCATCGATCTCAGTGATAGCTTTTGGCAAATCCCGCTGAAAGATTCCGATAAATGTAAAACAGCGTTTACGATTCCTGGCCGAGGTCTGTACCAGTTTAAGGTGATGCCCTTCGGTTTAACAAATGCTCCTGCAACGTTGAGTCGTGCTATTTCAAAAGTACTTGGAGCCGACCTTCAACCAAAAGTTTGGAATTTTTTGGACGACGTTTTGATAGCAACCTCAACCTTTGAGGAACACGTCGAAGTATTAAGCGAAGTTGCAAAACGGTTAAATGAAGCGAAAATTACGATTAACCGAGAAAAGTCATTCTTGTGCGTACCGGCAGTTGCATACTTGGGATTTATCTTGGACAGAGAGGGTATCCGTACAGATCCTGAAAAAGTGTCAGCAATAGTGAACTATCCAGTCCCTAGATCATGTACTGAAGTTAGGAGATTCCTTGGTATGGCGGGGTACTATCGTCGGTTCATTCCGAATTATTCCGAAGTCGCGACACCTTTGACCGATATTACTAAAAAGGGAGATACGTTCTCATGGACCAAAGAAGCCGATAGTGCATTTTCCATTTTAAAATCAACTTTAGTGTCGGCTGCTATTTTGTCCGTTCCAGATTACTCGAAGCCATTTCGCATTGAGTGTGATGCAAGCGGTAGCGCGATAGGTGCAATTTTATGCCAAGGTATCGGAGAGGATGAAAAGGTCATAGCGTATATGAGCAAAAAACTAACGGGTGCTCAAAAGAATTATCATGTATCGGAAAAAGAGTGCTTAGCAGTTGTGAAGGCTATCGAACATTTTCGGCATTATGTGGAGGGTTCGCATTTCATCGTCTGCACAGATCATCAAGCTTTGACATGCCTTAAAAATGTAAAAGACCCCTATGGTCGGTTAGCTCGTTGGGCGATGAAGTTAGGGTCATATGACTTTGAAATAGTTTACAAAAAGGGTTCTACAAACATAGTCCCCGATGCCCTTTCTAGAATTCCTGAGGTAGATTTGGCTAGCATTCAGTTAGATTTGGATAGTGAGTGGTATGGAAGACTTTGGAAACAAGTTTCTGATAGTCCAGGAAATTTCCCCAACTTCAGGATTCACAATAATAGGTTGCAACGATACGATCCACTTAAAACCCCTGATTTATCATTGGCTTGGAAAACAGTCGTTCCTGAGCAAAACCGGTTGAGTATAATAGGAAAGAGTCATGATAGTACTAATGGATGTCACTTTGGGGTGAACAAAACCACCAAGCGGATCTTTCAAAATTTCTACTGGCCGGGAATTTTTAAGGACGTTCGCCAGTATATTTCAAGCTGTCAGGTTTGTAAGAGTATGAAGCCCACCAATCGATGTGAGATTGCGCCGATGGGTGCTCAGAAACCTTCGGATTACCCCTTTCAAGTTGTTTCCCTTGACTTCATCACACATTTTCCTCGGTCCAAGTCAGGAAACTCGGTGCTTTTAGTAGCTACGGACTGGTTTACTAAATGGGTTATCGCGAAACCGTACCGCGCTGCTACTACGAAGGTACTAGTGCAGTTTTTTCGTGAAGAAATTAAGTGTCATTTCGGGTTGCCAGAGATAGTTGTCACGGATAATGGCAAGCAATTCGTTGCGCAAATCTTCACTAAGATCCTAGCAGATTGTGGAATCAAACACTGGAAAAATTCTTATTATCACCCCCAGGCAAACCCAACAGAAAGGACCAATAGGATTATTGGAACGTCTATCCGTAGTTATCTAGGTTCGGATCAGAGAGATTGGGATACTCTGTTACCTGAGATTGTATGCGCGATTAATTCGTCTGTTCATGAGGCTACAAAATACACTCCTTTCTATCTAAATTTTGGAAGGGAAATGCGATCAGAAATGTCTGACAATAAGACAGTCGACGAGATTAACCACGATAAAAGCCTCGAAAGGTTAACAAAAATTAGGGAAATAGTCAAAGAAAATATTACAAAAGCATACCTCGTTTCAAAGACTCGATACGATCTGCGAACTCGCCCAATCATGTACACTCCGGGGGAGGTTCTATGGCGGAGAAATTTTACCTTGTCGGATGCTTCTAACAACTATTGCTCAAAGTTAGGACCGTTATACATAAAATGCACAGTAATAGAAAAATTAGGATCAAATTCATATCGACTGAGGGATGTTGATACCGGAAAAACCGGAGTTTACAGTACTGAAGCTATAAAAAATAATAGTTGAAGTTTTAGTATGTCTTTTTTTTGTTCGAAAAAAAAAAGAATTACAGCTATGTACGTTGTACCAACCTGGTTGAATAGTTAATTTAATAATATCCCAGGTTGTGCAGTCCAACCGAGCACAAGCGGAACAGTGGCTCTCCCTTGTGTATGAACTTACATATTCACATTTCCCACTACTTTAGAATTAGTTAATATAGTTAGGATTAGTTAGTAGTTTTTTTTAAATAATGGTGTTGGGTTTTGATTTTGGATGTTAATATTATAATTATATTATTTATTTTGTTTCATTTGAATTTACATTAAATACAGCTATGAATAGCCTTAGCCGGACCCAGTGTGTGACGATTAGTGGCTCTCGTCCGCGCATAGAAAGTTTGTTTTCCCACGATCTCAGCTAGGTATCTAGTGTAAGTCGACAGCTATGTACATAACTATAGAGTTTGACTAATACGTGAGGTCGGTTACCCAGTCCCATCCACTAAAACGATAATAGTTCTTCAGACTGTGGTAGCTTCCTTGGGCCATTTTTAGGTTTAGCTTTACGCCTTTGCCTGGTGGTAGTTGTAGAGCTCTACTTTTCAATTTGGTCCTTGGTAGTTATTCTGATCTTAAATATAACTGGTATGTGAGGTTTGGTGGATTAGTCCCTTGGTCATTTTTTTTTGTAACTCGTTGATTTCTTGGTATACAGTTCTTCTAATATCTCAGTTCTTGTCTGGTGACGCTCTGAGGGTTATAGAAGTTTTTGTTTTGTTTTGTTTGGCTGTGTTAGCAACAAAACGGGAGTCGTTTCAATGCGAGTTGCTTTACACCGCAGATAGAATCCCAACAAAAGTCATCATTCTTAATTTTAGACGAGCGCTTATTCTTAGTGCCGTCTGGGATAGATCATGGTTAGTAGGGTAAGTTAGGATAAGAAATAGGGGTAGCTGTATGAGCGCGATGTGTGATCGAGATGTGTATAAAAAAAAGGAAATACGTTTAAAATTGTATATATTGTATATAGCATATTTATTTGAATTACCAATTAACCGGGCCAATGAAAACTTATTTGCTGGAGACCAGAGTCGAAGACGCCGATGGTCAGTAACGCCGCAGTTCTGAACTGTTGGTCGAAATTGAGACGGAGTGGCTTGCCACGATGAGCGTATATGACCCCAAATATAGATAAGTTGGTTTCGAAGTATTTGTAATTATTGGTCTCGTAATCTGTCTGTTTAATGCACGTCAAATAGTTTATGAATATCGATATTTTTTTGCCTGGACCACCCAAGTGGGGCATTTGGATTCCCTTGAGTGCGCATAGTTCAGGAAAATTTGGGATTTTCCAATTTTTGTTGAGGGGGTAGTGTTGCGTTGCAACGGAAAATGCATGAAATAAATGGCAATGTCGTGAAGAGTTCAAGATTACTAACAGGAATATGCTGGGGTACGCGAGAGTTGAGAGACATTGGGGTACGGAATGACTTGCTATGCGTCACATACTGAACCGAGCTTAAAAGTGCAAGAAAATATCCGTTTTTCTAGCCGCTTTGCGCGGTTTTTATGAGGTTACAGCTACTAGGAGAAGGACTGGGAGTTTTCCTGTGACTGGGGGAAGCTTTCGATCGCTCTCTTACTTTTGAATCGTTGCGCTGGATAGTCAAGAGTCCAGTTTGAGTACTTTGGCTGTTTTTGTGGTTTTTGCGTTGGCCGTCGTTCTGTCCGGTGAATAAATTTGGTATACCGTTCCAATTTCCGTGGTTTGTGTCGTGCGTTTCTCGGTTTGTGAAGTGTGAAGAAGTGGATCCTAGAAGCGGATTTTCGCCTAGCTCTGGATCCTGGCCGTAGCAAAGGCCGAAGAAACTGTGCAAAGACCGCTTGAGGACGTATTTGGCGGTCCGTGGGTAAGTCATATTTCCTTTGTTTCTTGATTTTCGGTATTTCGGTGTATTTTTGTGGTAGTTTTGGGCTTTCCCACGATATTGCCAAATACCTAAAGATAGCGCGAATCTGAATGTCCCCCCCTGGGGTAAGAGTCCGGGCAAATTAATTAGAAAACCGCTAACACATCTGCTTTCGCGGATGGCGCTAAAGTGTTAGTTGGTAAAGTTCGCGCCATCTTCCCATTAAACAGGCAGAGCGATACGCCACACGCAGCAACTTAACACTCTTTTCTATATAATTCAATGCAAATGCATACTATTTACAAGTGGTCTTATCTCTGTTTACTATTTCCAATTACGCGTTAAAATACTGGACCTGAAAATTCAATTCTGTACAAAAATCATTTTTCAGATATCTTTTAATTCCAAAACAAATTCCTGATTTCTAGCTTTCCTGATGACTAATTAAGGTCTATTAATAAAGTAGAAACACCAGATAATCTTAAAACGCCGCCAAGAAAAGAAGAACGAAAACGTGTGCGATTTTCACAAACACTTCAGAATATTCTGACACAATGGTTTTGGAATTCGTGAAATTCGTTTTATTCATTTTCTTCATTTAACTAACTTTTTAATTTTTTTTTCTATATACTTTACAGGAGATGTCTATTAAAGATCGGTATGTAAAAATTAAGCAGCTTCTCACACTGCTAGATAAGCATCTATCATGATCAGAACAGGTTTATCGTAATTCTTTACTCTATCACTTTTAAGAAAAACGGTTTTGGAACCATATATGTGCTAGAAAAATATTAGGTATAAAAGGGTTAATTTTATCCATATTATTCATATTATTTATCTTATTAATTCAATTTTTTCCGTTTTATTCCTTTAATTTATTTTAATTTTAATCATTTTATTAAATTGTTAGTTTTTCCCAGTTCATATATTTTATTCAAATTCTTCATTTTATTAGTCAGTTCTTTTTATTATTGGATGGCAGTTTGTTAGCTTAAAACAATTTAATTCACTCTCTTAATTTCATAACTTTTTTAATATTGTCTAATTTTCATTTGGGTTAATTTGATTTATTTTATTAATTTGATTTATATTAATCATTCTATCCATATTATGAATAACTTTTTTATGTTTTTGCTTCATAATTATTTTTAATTTTTATTTGTTTTATTATTTTCTTTAATTTATTTAGTTTATTTAAAGTGTTATTCGTGCAGGACTCGAAACTTTGCTTATCTCACATCTAGTTGCTTTGTGTGTGTTCGGCAAACTAATGAATAACACAACAGTGATATGTGTAAGAAATGTCTCATCTCACTGATAGGAAGATTAAATCGGTTTTTACTGTACAAGTAGAGTTAGCATTGAAATTTACTGTAGAAACGTTAAAGTGTACTGTTTTTGTATTGTAGCATAACACTAGAACTTACCTTACCCTCCAAAGTTACTGTACTATCATAGTGAAAATCGAAAACTTTTTTCTGAGGGTCGCAGAACCGAATCTCATAAAGCAATGAGCCGATCGTAACGAACCTAGTTTCATCAAATGAAAGGAGGGTACCATTACACGCCATTATTTTTATTTTTGGATCTGTTGTTCACGTTCTGAGATTTTGTCAAACAGTACATATTTTAAGCGAATAACTTCCAAATAAATAAATTCAAGCTATGCGCATAATGTTGGAAATCCGTTCTCGAACGGAGGAGATATTAAACATTTGATAGTTTTATTCCTTACTTATCAACTTTCAATAACTACCCGAATAGAAATGTACAGTAATAAAGCCAATATTGTCACTGTGATAGTACAGTAGTTTTATAATAATTTACAGTAAGTTCTAGTGTTATGCTACAAAAGAAGTTTCGTTCTTTCGTCAGTGTCACCAAATGAAAAATACATTTTCCGACTCTGCCTCAGACATTCTATTTCATTATCGCGTTGTTTCTCTCGCATATTATAGGCGGATTTAATCGTACTGACTGTATTGCGAAGTCTCACATCCTCCAGTAGGTCACGGCAGTCATCACAGATGTAAATCACATTTGAGACACTGCAGGTAGACAATTCACTTTTTGTTAGGCCGGTGCCGTGTTTGTGGAAATAGCGATACCCATCGCAGAAGCCTTCGCAAACTACTGGGTCAGATTCATCAAGGGCCGCTATACACTTTCTGCATGGTTTGTCTGCTAACTGATTCGTGATGAGGTAGTAGTATTTTCCACACAATAAGACGGAACAATGTAGATTTTGGTTTCGGCAGCGATAGATGCAAACTATTTTTTTTTTTGGTCGCGTACAATTTTGTCAAGCAGCAAATTAGTGCTGTAAAAACGTTAACGTGTGTCTAACTACAGCTACGATTTGGTACAACTTTTTGAACAATGTAAATGGTTTTACGGCGAGAAAAAAGCAGTTAGTTGGAACACACGGATTTGCAATGCGTCGGTATGAATCAACAACAATAACTTGTGTAATATATGCAAAAATATTACACAAATATGAATATTTCGCAATGGCACTGCAAGGTATTCTTTCTCAGTTTCATGACTATTATCTGGATTGTGGTTTTCCGCATCAATCAATGTCGAAAAATCGACAAAATATCCAGAGCAAATGCTGATTGTATCGTCAAATATTTTTCAAATCTGACCGACTGACATGTATAGTTTTATGATTTTCATGCAGTGATTATAGTAACGCGGTTATTTATAATTTCGTTATGCGCTTGAGTATAATTTATTCGTATATTATATTTGCATAGCAAATGTGAAATGTGTGCCCGTGAGCAGGATATAGATATAAACATACATATCTTTTCTATGTCGTAAACACTTGCAATCTACATGATGCCTAGATTCGATTTTTCTACTAGGCAGGGAAACTGGGGGCGATATGAACTTGTTAATAATATACCGTAAACCGAGGTGACATTGATCACTTTTTGAAGTAATCATTACATATTTTTAGACGCAGCACATTTTTTTCAAGTTTTATATTTTTAAACCATGTACTGATGTATGGAGAACAAGATTGGATGGTTTTACCTAAAATTCTCCGCTTCCAGCTATTTTTCCAAAAATTATTTCAAATTGAAGTCCGTTTTCGTATTCCGGGGTGACTTTGATAATCTGCGTGTTCACCCACATTAAGTTATTGGTGTCATTGTTTTTCATTCAAATGTTTGTTTAAACTAATTCTGGAAAGATACACATTGTTAAATAGATTGGTATTGTACAAAGTGTTTCAATATACTGTAAAATTCGAGTAAGCAAAATTCGTATAATTTGTGTACAACTAGAATAGAAGATTCTGAATACCTTTAAAACTGCTAAAATTGTTTAATTCAGTGCTTTATCAATGAACAAAAAGTTTCATCCATATTAACACGTTAGACTATTGAACAATAAAAAAATATTGCGAATTTTAGCTTGAATTAATTTGAAAAATTATTTCAAGCTAAATTAAATTTTATTGCACAAAAAATTGTATTTAAAATAAGCAAACTCTTAAAAAAAAAAATTGGCACATCCCACTCTAAAGGAAAATTAAAACTCGCTTGTAACTTATTATTCTTGCTCAAATCCGAGATTTATTTGTTTTATAAAAAATAGACACTTTACGAAGCTTCATAAATATAACGTAAAGTCAAATTTCGATATTTTGTAGTTTTTGTACCCAAAACCGAACAATATACTCAAAAAGTATAACAAATCAGTATTTTATAAGTTTATAGTGAAAATCATTTCAAATTCAAATAATTCTGTAGGCTATTCTGGTTTAATAAGCGATCTTCGAAAAAAGTTTCAAGTGATCAAAGTCACCCCGATGATCAAAGTCACCCCGGTTTACGGTATTAAAATATAGTAGGGAAAGCTGTTTAAACCACCTAGTGGTGCAATTGTGTCTATCTAAATCATGAACATTAAACTTTCAAATGTATAGGTTTGTTCCAGTACCAGGAGAAACTTGAAGTACTACTTGAAGTAAGTATTTGTTGAACCAAACCAAAAACGTGTTTTCGAGAAACGCGTGTACATGACAACAAAGTATTCGGGTTCAAAAATTTTGTAAAAAAAGTAATACAAAATCGAGAATTCGAACAATCAGAAACATTGATCGGTTTGAGACATAGTTTGTGTGATTTGCTGATAGTGATGAAATTGTACCCTTCTCATTTCTCCAAACCACGATTCCATGGCTGGCTATGTTCAACATAATGGTGGATATGTCTATTACATATTCAGTACGATTTGCACCTATATAGAATGGACCAACAGCCACGAATTTGAGGAATGTGGCAATGTGACGACGCTGAAAAGCCAGGGATCCAGAGAGAGGTTGTCGGGGTTTTATCCCTCTGCCCTCGAAAATATTTAATTTGTTAAGAATTTTTAAATTAGTTTCAGTTTCATATTAGCTACAAACTCAAAATCAATTTATCAAATTTTTCGCTGGTTTTGATTAAATGAGATTTTTGCGTATTACGTATTGTACAATGTTTATTTCAAAATTGAACATGTTGTGTTTTGACAAAGTCTTCCATTTCTCAGAAAGAAGGTAACATATCGAAAATAAAAAAAGTCTAATGGTCACGTTTGAAACTAGTTTCGTTGAGATCGGTCGAGCCACGGTTATCGAAAATGTGCACTCCTTATGTAAAAATGTCTGGGGTATTGATTGCTGGTATTTAAAATGACCGCAAAGTACCATAGTTAGTGCGTTTTATGCAAAAAAGTTCAATAATTTTATAGAAGATAGTAGGATTGTTTGCGTAAAACGTTTCAATCTGTTTTACTTCAGTTCTCTCCAAATGCTGGGTTTTTGTTTAACTTTACTCGCCATCTTGGAAGCAGGCTTAATATCGCAAAAGTAGTGTTTCTTAAGCAAAAAAGTCCAAGGAATCGAGCGAAGTTAGATAGAGTGACCGTACGGAATAGGTCAACCCGTTTTGCTTCAATATTCCCTAAACTCTAGAGGGAAATTAAACATGGCAATATATTTAGGAACGAGTCTGAATGAAGTTGATTAATAGTTGAATTGCTTATGTGAAAAAGTCCTGGGAATCGATTACAGATTTTCAGAATGTCGGTATGAAATGTGTGAACCCGTTTTATCTCTTGTTCTTCTTATAATTCAAGATTACAGATAAACTAGGTTTTACATTTGGGGAAGAGGTAGAATACGGATCATCCAAAGCAGTAATTTTTATGTAAAAAGTCCGGTGAATCAATTGAGGATAGCTAAAAGGACCGCACAAAACGTGCGGATCCGTTTAACCCCAAGTGTGAAGTTTAATCTGGCCCTTTATTTCCGAAAATGGATGAATGCGACTGATCAAATGTATTAATTCTTAGTTATATGAAAAAGTCCGGGCAATCGGCTAACACTAACAAAAATGACTGCACGAAACATAGCTTTGAAATCTATAACAAAAATAAAGAATTGTGAAATTTTCATATATGGAGTGATGCGCAGCTATGTTTGAATTTTTTACATGCACAAAAAGGCAAGCCGGGCCTGGCAGGCCCGGTGTGCATGCAATATTTACTAGGAATACCACGAGTTTTATACATTAATATTTATCTGAAAAAACATTTTGATGAGTTCATCTTCATATTAGCAGGAATTTTTTCATGTTTTGATTGATTTTATCTTTTTACCTTTTCTTATAAGAAAAAAATCTTGAAAGTTTGAGCGAATTCTATACATTTCTTTTATAAGAAATGTAAAAATAGCATACGATAATGACATTTGTCATATTTTTTGGGTAAATACTTTTATTTCACCCACTGTGGTCTACTTGACAATTATTCGGATACAACATAACCTAACTCTGTCGTTATTGTCTATTTTTGTTGTCTATTCTTTGTGTTATAGTTGTCGTAATTATTCAAATTGTAGGATCTAAAAGCAACAAAAAATTGAAATGGCTATAAGACGATATGCCCATGTTTTCAATCGTCTCAAAGAATCTGAAATAATGGAAGAAATTCGAGCTAATTCAATAGCAGACGATTCCGAAACTGATTTGCAAAGCGAGGAAGAATATGTGAATGATATTGCTTCCAACGATGAATCTGATGCAGACTCGGAAGAAAAATCTGAATATGTACTCCGGTTATGCATCAGAAGAAATTAATAGCAACCCAGAAACATTGATTGGTCGTGTTCAAACGAAATGGAGCTCAGAACCAATCGACAGTCAACGTGATCTTCCGAGTCCTCACCTTTTGGAAAAATTGACCTTTTTACATCTATCGCCTTATACGCTGAAATCGGGAATGCTGTACCTTTCATTTGAAACCAAGTTTGTAAAAATCGGTACAGAATTCGCTGAGAAATATGTATGACATTATCTTAGGAACTTGGTAAGTTCCCCCGGGGCACCAAGAACCGCCATAGCTGGCCAATGTGGTCGAAGTGCCTTCGGTGGGTCATTAATGATCTAGACATGCAAAGCCAAGTAATTTTGCATATATTTTAATATATATTGCATCATTTGGACATCATGGTGGTATCAGTTTCTATGGAAATTTGTTGTGTGCTTGTACTCTTCAACACGTAACTCCAGAACCGAAAGTCGGATCAATAAAAAAAAATCATTAGCGACCGATGGGAAGGCTGTACCTTTCTTTTGAGACAAAATTTGTACAAACCGGTCCAACCACCTCTAAGAAAAATCTGTGAGATTGTTTGCGACACACATACATCCATACATACATACACACATACAGACATTTTACGATCTCGACGAACTGAGTCGAATGGTATAAGAGATTTGGCCCTGCGGGTCTCGGTTAAAAAGTCGAAATTTCGACCGATTGCATAACCTTTCTATAAGAGAACGGCAAAAAGGAGCTTGAATTTAGGCGGGCCCGAGAGGCCCGGCTTGCCCTTTAGTGTTAGGATTTTAGCTTGCCTTCACAAGGGTTATATAAGAATTTCTACTTTTCAACAGCCCCATTTAGCCTATTTCCAAAGGCACAGCCATGTTTAACTTCATACGTGATTAATGGGAAGAATTGGGGTAACACCGGTATACACGTTTCGTGCCGTCATTCCAACTATCTCCAATCGATTCCCCGAAATTTCGTACATAAGAATTTCTGCTTTTCATCAGCCGCACTCGGCCTATTTTCAATAGGTACAGCCAGGATTAACTTCGTACTGGACTGGCGAATGACCTAAAAAGGTTAAAGCCACAAATAAAAAAAAACTTCGTACTGGAGTTATCGGAGGAATTTGGGGTAAAACAGTTACATATGTTTTGTTCGGTCATTCTAATTAGCTTCAATCGATTCCCTGGACTATTTAACACAAAAAAATATTTTTGATCAGTCGCTTTCAGCCTCTTTCTGAAATGTTGAGTAAGGTATATCTCGACATTGGTATTATGTGAAGTATCAGGGTAAAATGGATACAAACATTTCGAGCGGTCATTCTTAATATCTTCAATCGATTCCCCGGATTTTTCTACATAAGAATTACTACTTTCCATCAGCCACATTCAGCCCCTTTTTGAGAAGCACAGCTAGGTTTAACTTCACACTTGAGATATGGGATGAGTTGAGGTAAAGGCTTCAATTGATTTCCCAGAATTTTTTGCATACTTTTGATCAACCGCAGTCAGCCTCTGTCTGAAAGTAGAGTCAGGATTAACTTTACACTTGAGTTATGGGAGGAATTGGTGTAAAACGGCTACACACGTTATGGGCGGTTAGTTTAGTTATATTCAAACGATAACCTGGATTGTCATACAAAAAAATTGCCACTTTTGATCAGCCGCGTAAAGCCATTTACTGAAATAAAAAGTCAGGATTAACTTCAAACTTTAGTTGTGTGAAAAATTGGGGTAAAATGGGTGTATTCGTTCGTGATATTACTCTGATTGTTTTCTATCGATTCTATGGACTTTTTTACATAAGAAATACTAACTTTGGTCAGCCGTATTTGCATTTCTTCCGAGTTATATATTCATTCTTGCACATAAACTCAAACGAAAGGAGAAATTGGGGCAAAATGAGCATGATAGTGTACCGTGCGGTCGTTGTAAATGTAAAGCAATCAATTTTTCAGACCTTTTTTTTTCATAAAAAACACCTTTCCTGGTAAACATCATTCAGCCTTTTCAAAAAATTTCGCATTTTGGGTCCATTTTTTCCACTGTGCATTGTCCCAATTTGTCGAGTGACTTGATTGGAATAAGAGACTCGGCCCTTCGGGCCTCGGAAAAGGTTTTCCAAGTTTGAGCGAATCCTATACATTTCTTTGGTAAGAAATGGAAAAAATGGAAAAAATGAATTCATTTAATCAAATAATAAAATTATAAAAATAACAAAATCAACAAACTTAGTAAAAGAATAGAGTTAAAACAATCAACAAAATTAATAAAACGGGTACAATGAATAAAATATATAAAATGAATAAAATGAACAAAAAGAAACAATTGAATAAGATGAACTAACTAAATAACCTGAAGAAACAAATGATGAAATCGAATAAAATGAACGAAATGAATAAAATAATAAATAAAATAGAATAAATAAAATAAATATTATTAATAAAATTATTAAAAGGAAAAAAATAAACAGAATAAAAAAATTAAGTGAGTGAATTTAAAATTCGACATTATTAAGAAAGTTATAAGATTGATAGAATTAATTAAATTGTGTCAAATTAATAAACAGATGAGATAAATAAAATGAATGGCAGAAAAAATTAGTACGTTTCTTCAATTCAAGAAATGAAATAAATTGTATGAACTGGAAAAAGTGAACAAAATATCAAAAAAACGAGCCAAGACTAATACTACGTTCACACTACAAGCTAAAACATGTATTAACGCTATCTTGATGACATTTTTCTTATTGCTAATTATTATAACGTGTTTTAACTCTATAGTGTGAACATATTAGGGGAACTGTGCCCAAGGTGGACACCGTAAGGTTAAATAGCAAATTCGATTCATCGATTGATGTATTGCTCGCAAATTGTATGCTAACCACGATTTGAGATCATATTCCATCATTATAGTAACTGACACTAAAAAAATCAAACAGCAAAATTTTCAAATGGTTTAAAATGGTTGTGAAAAAAAAGGAACAAAATCGGCATTTGAAAACTGAGATGGGACACCTGGTGTAACGTTCGTGCGTGCACACAACGTACAGCAGCTTCTGCGCCACTCCTTGATCAAAAGGAGGCTGCCGACGCAGATTGAGTCCGGCTATAAGACTCCGTCAAAGGGCGAGTTGAAAAGTGGCTCTAACACTCGGGAACATTGGACCAATCCGAACGACCAACTTATGGACACCGATTCGAAAGATAATTCTTGGGCCTCTAGCAAATCATCGAAATTTACAGCTAATATTTGAATCGATCACTTTAGCGAAGAAGGTATATTTAGTTAACCGTTAAGAGCTCTTCTATATTCTACCTGCAGGTATGCAACCTAGCCTAAGCCTGAGTACATGGTTTTCACCTAGCGTGACACTATGGTCTTCTTTTTTTTCTTGGTACAGTACTTGCCACAATCTCCAACGGCGATCCTTCACGATCTCGATGTAGGCGGTGTATATCGGCGGTCACAGTAGGTACGGTGAAGCAAGTGGTGAACTTTACGTTGTGAGGACTTTCGGCCCGATTCGATTGTTGACCACGTGCAACGGTCGGAGCACGGCTTGAATGTGGAGATCACGCAGCCGGTGGTTTAGCGGGACCAGCAGGCGTTTTCAAGCAGCTCGGGTTATGTTCAGACGAATTCGAGCAGTTAGAGAAGCGGGTTTAACGTTGCTTCTCGCACGTGGTTCTCCTTGCGCCAACAATATCGAGATTCGGGTTGCGCCCGCGACGCTAGCACGCCGGGTGACAGCAGGTTCATGCGCTTTTCCAGCCTACGCAACCACCCCACGTTGATGGGGTTTACCTATTCAACGGGGAAATTAGTATGGTCTCACCTAACGTTCAATGTGGTATGTGGCTTACCGAATTTTGTATGACAAACTCTCGCCGTTTTTTTTTAATAATGCTTCTGTCGTTAATAATTATCTATAAATAACAGTACAATTTTAAAACTCAAGCTTTGAAAGTAGTTCAGCTTGCTCACCTTATACTGCTAAAACTGTTCACAGATTCAGTCTTCGTGGCTATCACTTGGTATATCGGTGTGAACTAGCTAACAATCTCCACTAAAGTGAGGCTACGCGTGCGGTATGGGTAATCTCAGACCCGCTTTACTGACCGCTGCTCTTGTGCAATGAGATGGGACAAAGAATTTCCTTTCAAATCGCAGGCAAAATAGCCTTTACAAATTACCGATTGTTGGGGAAAACAATCCAGGCAAAAGGTTGGTTTTTTTTCAAATCACTCATTTCGTTCGAGTTGATCAGATGAACAAATTTGAGTGGTGCCAAGAGATAAGTTTATCCACGCGCTATCGGCACCGCAACTTTCGACCAACAGATGGCGAGAGCGGCCATACTTGTGCGCTACCACACCTCGGTCATACGAGTCATTCTTGTATGGTATGGTAGGCATACATAGACTGGGTTACATTATCGCCCATGCTAACACAAAATTTTGAAATTTTCTTTTAACTTAAAAAGAAATTTCAAAATTTTTATATAAACTAGTTCCTGAAAAGGGGCACGACAGTAATTAAAAGGGTTTTTTTCCACTTCTTCTGGGTTATTTTACACATACTCTCCAAGGTTATTGTGCAAAGTTATACGTGGGAATACTATGTATTCTTTAGTTCCTAGCTTACCTCAGAAATGTCTGAGCAAATGTTTAATTCTAAGCTTCCTACCACCTAATTTTCCTCAGAAATATCTGAACAAGTATTTTCTTATACGTTATCCGAAATTCCATAATACCAAGTTTGCCGCAGAAATATCTGAGCATTTTTTTGTTTAGCTGTACATCCCGAATTAATCTCAGAGATGTCTGAGCATTCAATATTGCATACCCTAATTAACCCCACAAATGCCTGAGCAATTGGCAAATTTTGTGTTGTTCCCAAATTATCCTCAGAGATGTCTGAGCATTTAATATTGTAAACTCTATTTGGTTCCCACTTCTTGGGCCTATGATAAGTAAGACTACCCTAATAACTTTTTCCAAATTCTGGCATCACGTCAGCTAGCGTAAAGTAAATTTGTCTACCTCAGACCTTATAAATCTATTTCCGTGGAAAGTGACGCTACCAAGGAGCTGTCAAACATAAATATAAACTCGCCGCTTTACGACGTTGGACATTTTAATATTACAATTATCGGATTTGTTGGAAGAGCACTGGTTTGATATAGAAGGAAATTGCCTGTGTTTCTTATTGAGAGAACAGTGTTATTGCATCATTTCTATTTACAGAGTTACATCTTCGTTTTCATCGGCAACGGAGAATACCGGGGCTTATCCTTTCAACGTGGGACTCTTACAGCGCTTCTTACTCAACGAGTGTTTTCTTCGGTGATTATACAGCGGTGGTTTGTTTACTTTCGACGAGTACCATCATAGCTGGTATAGGGTTAGGCCCTCTTCAAGAAGGACGCATGATAGTTTCCCTCGATTCTTCGACCGTCCAGATTTTCCAGCAGATAACAGTTGGTTCCGATCACTTCCCGGACACGAACTTTGCTGAATTTGTTGCCGAATTTTCCAACGAAATGTTTCGCCTTATCCGACTGGAAGACATTCTTCTTATAGACGATGTCTCCCTTGTGGAATCTATGATTTGCGTTGGATCGAGTGTTGTATGGTTGACTATATCGTTTATAGGCTTTCATAAGGTTCTCTTGGACAGTGCAGAACATTTTTTTCATCTCATCGCCGATAATTTGTGGTGTCCTATCATCCGACCCGGATTTACGCAGCAACTCGTATTCCTGCCCGGTACTTATCATGTTACGACCAAAATTTAGGAAGTAGGGCGAGAATCCGGTACTGTCATGAACATTGGTACGGATTGCTTTAGCTATTTCATGTACTGACTCGTCCCAATCCCGATGGTCTTGTTTTTGGTTTAGTGAGCAACGAATTGCTGTGACAATGACTCGGTTCACCCGTTCTGTTGGATTCGGACTAGGGTGGTACACTGCCAGGTTCCAGTGGGTCACCGAATATTTGCTCAGCAGCTTTCGGAACATTTCTGATTTGAATACCTGGGCGTTATCAGTAATGCAAATGGCCGGCGCTCCAAAAAGATTGATGATGAGGTTTTCCACAAAGGTACACACGCCCGGAGCAGTTGCAGAGCGCATGCACTGCACCATTACGAACTTGGAGAAAAAGTCACATACAACCAACAGCCAAACATTTCCCTTTTTTGACCGTGGGTAGGGACCCAGAAAATCCATAGAGATTAATTCCCATGGTCTAGCACACAGTTTGGGTTTTCCACAGCTTGGGGTGACGTTCATGTTGGGAACTTTGGATTCTCTGCAGATCTCACAGGCGCTGCAAAAGCGTTTTATTTCGCTTGCCATTCGGGGCCAATAGAATTTTTCACGTACTTTCGCCAACGTTTTACCCATGCCTAAATGTGCTTCTTCGTGTATCCCTCGTATAATCGGCTTTCGTTCGCTCACCGGCACCACGTATTTCCATCGAAATGTCACGTCCTCAGGTAACGATGAGTTACTGATAAACTTATACACCCTTCCGTCTAGGATTTTGAAATCGGGGTACCGAGTTGGTTGCTCTTCATTTGCTTTTTTCAGTTGCTGGATATATGGGTCCGATAATGATATGCCCAAAGAGCATACAGCACGCGACAAGGCGTCCGCTGGGATGTTTTCGGATCCTTTTTTATATTGCAACAACATATCGTACTTTGAAAGTTTTAGCGCCCATCTGGCGATCCTCGGAGACTTACTTTCGATTGACATATTTTGCAGAAAGGTCAGACTCATCGCATCCGTCTGAACGATGAACTGTGAACCCTCTACAAAATGTTTAAAGTTCTCAATACCTAACAACACAGCCAAGCATTCCCGCTCAGTTGCACTGTACCGTCTCTGTGTGCTCGACAGTTTCTTTGAGAAGTAAGCGATCGGTTTAGGCTCATCACCTTGGATTTGTACTAACACCGCTCCAACAGCTAGGTCCGAGCTGTCGGTTTCCAAGATGAAAGGTCGAGAAAAATCCGGATTGGCTAACACTGGCTCCGTGGTTAATGCTAACTTTAATTTTTCTAGAGCGGTATTCGCGTCCTCAGTCCATACAAATTTGGTCTTTCCTTTCTTTAATAAATTCGATATTGGAATGGTAATATCGGAATAATTTTTTATAAATTTGTGGTAAAAGCCGGCCAGGCCTAACAGACGACGCACATCTTTGACGGTCTTTGGGATAGCGTAGTCTAGAACCGGTTGAATTTTACTGGCATCCATGGATAAGCCATCCTCGGAAAGTACATATCCCAAATACCGAATCCTTTTCTGACAAAATTTACTTTTTTCTAGATTAATCGTTAAACCGGCTTCATGCAAACGCTTGGCAACAATTCGGATTAATTGCAGGTGCTCTTCGAACGTGTTAGCCAAAATAATTATGTCGTCTAGATACACGTAGACGTGCGGTTCGAGATCATGACCGAGTACTTGAGACATTAGTCTGGCCATCGTGGCCGGCGCGTTAGTTAAACCGAACGGCATCACTACGAATCGGAATAACCCTTTGTTCGTTCGAAAGGCCGTTTTGTTTTTGGCATTCTCTTCCAGTGGCACCTGGTAATATGATTCTGACAAGTCTATAACCGAAAAAAATTTGGACTTTTGAATCCTCTGCAGAATTCCCATCATATTGGAGAACGGGAATTCGTCCTTTTTGGTACACTGATTAAGCCGTCTAGAATCGAGACAGATTCTCCACTTGCCGTTTGATTTTTTGATTGGTAGTAAAGGGTTGAGGAAATCCACAGCTTGTTCACATTCCTCGATGACTCCAAGGCTTTTCATTCGCTCTATTTCTTCATCGATCACTCTTTCAACTATTGGGGACCATCTGTAGTATGAAATTTTCTTGGGCTTAGAGCCTGGCAACAGCTCAATTCCATGTTTCATTAGATGTGTCCGTCCCAAATTTCCTTTCTTAGTGGCTGGTAGATGTTTTACTGCCTCGAATAGCGCTCTTAGTTCGATGTCGTTTAGTTTATGCTCCGTTTCCAGATCACCAGGACCTTGTGGCAGTCTTTCCGGAATCTCTACGGTGGGCATTTCTAGGCTTCGGTCGGGTTCCAGTTCTCGGTCGATTGATACCTTGTCCTCCTTGCACGGTTGTAGCTGAATACATAAACCTCCTTCTGGCTCGTCGAAATAGTTCTCAACGCGGAATAGGTCCAGAAAGTTTACGGACGTCAAACTTTCTGGCTCTCTGTTATCGGTTGTATTACTTCCTGACGGGATCATCAGTCAAAACCCGAATTTGTCTAAGAAATCAATGCCAAGAATTAACCGCTGGGTGAGCTCAGGAATAACCACCGTCGGGATTATATGTGTGGCGTTCTGGAACGAGAATGGTACGTTTACATATCCGAGACACCGGTACGCCGTTCCATCGGCGGTCGAAACTTTTAGTTGTAGAGGATGGATTATGAGGCCTAGTTTGCTAATCAAATCTGTACAACTGATGACGGATAAGCTAGCTCCCGTATCAGCTAGTGCTTCAACCTCTTCATTCAAAATTCGAACTTTAAAATATGGACATCGATTGAAGGATGTGTTAAGTTGAAAAACTTTGTTGAACTGAGCATAAGTGAAATCGGGAATCCTTATTTTATTATCTTGAGGAAAATGATCCCCTGAATTTTCCTCTTCTAATCGTTTTTTTGTTTTTCTTCCTCTTGTCGAATATGATGCTGGTTCGGGCACCGGTAGGCAGTGGTGTCTGCATGCCCACAAATATGGCAGAAAAAAGTTTTCCGACGGTCGCACTCTCGCCACATGTGTCCCGTTCGTCGACAATTCCAACACATTATCACTTCTTCTTCTCCAGGTGATATTGTTTTCAGTATTTGTCCTTCTCGGTCTTTCGTGAACTCCTTTCGGAACGGTCTCCGTGCTTTAGGCTGCAGCGCGCAAACCACCTCCACATCCGTCTCTTCATTTTCGTTTTGATCGTCGTCTTCCTGGATGGAAATCTGATTTATAGCAGCTTTTGTCGTATTTTGATACAGACTCGTCTCTAGGGCATCGAATCGGAAGCATAATTGGGCCAAGTGCTCGATGGAATCAATTTGCTCCAAGGCCAGACGACGTTTGTAAGATATTTTCATGTTTTCCACTATTACTTCAAACTTATCCCGTTCCGACATTTTTCGAATCATTCGTTGCGCCAACATTTCCATGTCCGTCAAAAATGCACTAAATAATTCGTTGGGCCGTTGCTTCCGATTCCTCATCTCTTCTTTGATTAGGCGATCTCTATTCGGGTTGTCGTATCGCATTTTCAGGTACCCCTCTAGGGTCTCCCACCGATCGAACTTTTCTTCATATGTTGTGTACCACACGTAGGCACTGTCTCTGAAGAGAAGATGAGCGTGCATTCTGAGTTCCTGTTTGCTTATTGCGTATGATCGACATAAAATGTCTAACTGTCGAAGAAAATCGGTAACCGGCACAGCGTTGGTATCGCCCGTAAATTTAGGCCACTTCTCTATTATGGCGCATTGTTGATGGGGCAGTCGCCGAGCGGGAGCCATATAGGACGCTCGCTCGTTGCTTGGGCCATTTCCACCCATATCTTCCGGCAGCCCTACTGGCTCACTCTGTCCAACCCCTTGTCCCAGGCTTCGTGGTAAAGAGTGAGTTCGTTGTGCCGGGTGGATCCAATTGAGGTTTTCAGTTCTTGGAATGGGAGAACTGCGGTAGGTTGGCCATCGAGAAGATAGTTGAACAGGAGGTTCTAGTTCGGTCTTTTTTTTTGAAGAATCTCGGGAGAGAAGAGCCGTGGGAAATCTGGAAAACTTCAGCATCATCGAGATGCGCGTTCGCGATTTCATTTGCGAGATCGTAGATGGCCGTCTCATTCACCGGAGCATACTTCGGGACAGGGTTAAGCTGTTTATGAATGTAAGATCTTAAATACGCTTCTATCTCCGACACATGAACATATTCATTTATTTCTGGTTCCTTTTCGGGAGCAGTTTTGCGAGTGGGAACCGGGTCTGCCGTTCGATTTTTCTTTGGAATTGACCTTCCCCCCGCAAGGTTCATGGCAAATCTATCCTGGAATAGCTGGGGTCCGGCATCGGCATCAATTCCGAAACTGTTACCTCCGAACGCCTCTGGAGTTTTCGGGCGTTCGTCCCTTGCGGACGACTGAAATGGACCGGGCGGCTCATTGAACAAGCCTGCCGGAGCGGTTAAGCGTCGAATGGCTCCCAACTTTTTTTTCGGAGGTAGTAGTTCTAGCGTACTTTCGGGCATGTGGTAAATCCTGCCATCTCTAGCCTGGGAAACCGATGAAAGAGACGTTCGTGGTCCTTTCCCTCCAACTGCCTCATCGAACATCCTTAATTTCATCGTATCTTGCCGATGGTCGTCATCTAGGGATGAATCCACCGCAAAATAAGTCGGACGTTGGCTTGCGCGACGCGATCGGATTATCTCCTACCGGGCCCGCTAAGGATCGTTGGGGATTTGGATATAATGAGGCCGATAAGGGCTGTGGCATTTCCATGGCTGGAACATACCTTGACCAGCTGTCCAAATCAATGGCGTAGAACCGCTGGCCCATTCGATTTATCAAGTCCAACAAGAGTAGCTGCTTTTTTTGTTGAGCCGGATCTACGGTTACAAATCTCCGTACTCTCATATGGTAATGTACTAATCTTGATAGGCAGGACGGATTTGGGCCGCTCATTAACATGCGCTCAATCTGCTGTATTTTCACCGGCACGGTATCATAATCAGCGTCCATCATGTCATCTGTGACCTGCGGGTAAACGGCAAAATCGCGGTCTCGTAACAGACTACGCAAAGTACGACGCCGAGATTCTAACGTCCCTTCCACGGGGTACGATCGGATCGTTAGTTCATAATCAATCTCGTCTTCATCGAGATCATTAGCATTTATACGATATAGCTCCATTACAAATGATGCAATAACTGTTTAAGTAATCAAAGAATCGTAAAGTTAATCTGAAACAAAATGATTCAGTAATTCAACTGTATCTTGCTATATACTAAACCAACCCAAAACTTAAATATACAGTATGGTACGTGACTAACTAATTTACGTTCAGAATCGTTGTTTGTAACTACTAAAAAAACTTGGAAAATACTAATTTAATGCTAACTACGGAATAACCCAAATGAACTGCAAATACAAAGAATTATCTATCTTTTCGTCGTGGGCCCCACGTTGGGCGCCAAATGTAACGTTCGTGCGTGCACACAACGTACAGCAGCTTCTGCGCCACTCCTTGATCAAAAGGAGGCTGCCGACGCAGATTGAGTCCGGCTATCAGACTCCGTCAAAGGGCGAGTTGAAAAGTGGCTCTAACACTCGGAAACATTGGACCAATCCGAACGACCAACTTATGGACACCGATTCGAAAGATAATTCTTGGGCCTCTAGCAAATCATCGAAATTTACAGCTAATATTTGAATCGATCACTTTAGCGAAGAAGGTATATTTAGTTAACCGTTAAGAGCTCTTCTATATTCTACCTGCAGGTATGCAACCTAGCCTAAGCCTGAGTACATGGTTTTCACCTAGCGTGACACTATGGTCTTCTTTTTTTTCTTGGTACAGTACTTGCCACAATCTCCAACGGCGATCCTTCACGATCTCGATGTAGGCGGTGTATATCGGCGGTCATAGTAGGTACGGTGAAGCAAGTGGTGAACTTTACGTTGTGAGGACTTTCGGCCCGATTCGATTGTTGACCACGTGCAACGGTCGGAGCACGGCTTGAATGTGGAGATCACGCAGCCGGTGGTTTAGCGGGACCAGCAGGCGTTTTCAAGCAGCTCGGGTTATGTTCAGACGAATTCGAGCAGTTAGAGAAGCGGGTTTAACGTTGCTTCTCGCACGTGGTTCTCCTTGCGCCAACAATATCGAGATTCGGGTTGCGCCCGCGACGCTAGCACGCCGGGTGACAGCAGGTTCATGCGCTTTTCCAGCCTACGCAACCACCCCACGTTGATGGGGTTTACCTATTCAACGGGGAAATTAGTATGGTCTCACCTAACGTTCAATGTGGTATGTGGCTTACCGAATTTTGTATGACAAACTCTCGCCGTTTTTTTTTAATAATGCTTCTGTCGTTAATAATTATCTATAAATAACAGTACAATTTTAAAACTCAAGCTTTGAAAGTAGTTCAGCTTGCTCACCTTATACTGCTAAAACTGTTCACAGATTCAGTCTTCGTGGCTATCACTTGGTATATCGGTGTGAACTAGCTAACAATCTCCACTAAAGTGAGGCTACGCGTGCGGTATGGGTAATCTCAGACCCGCTTTACTGACCGCTGCTCTTGTGCAATGAAATGGGACAAAGAATTTCCTTTCAAATCGCAGGCAAAATAGCCTTTACAAATTACCGATTGTTGGGGAAAACAATCCAGGCAAAAGGTTGGTTTTTTTCAAATCACTCATTTCGTTCGAGTTGATCAGATGAACAAATTTGAGTGGTGCCAAGAGATAAGTTTATCCACGCGCTATCGGCACCGCAACTTTCGACCAACAGATGGCGAGAGCGGCCATACTTGTGCGCTACCACACCTCGGTCATACGAGTCATTCTTGTATGGTATGGTAGGCATACATAGACTGGGTTACACTGGCATGGGGAATATGTACATACGGCATTGGTAATGATGAACATAGGACAAGGACAGGGTGAGACGCTTCTCGATCAATAAATTTTGTTTTCTGTCGGTACATCACAATCTAGCGATAATAAAAAGTAGCCCAAGGGTATGCATTATGACGGCATTCTACATTGTATTCGCGTTAGAAGTCTTTCCCTACCGTACTGTGTCCGTCGAGTCCAACATGATACCAATGTCCCAAAATCATGAACGACTCATTGAAATTTCTGTTTTTTCAGAAGTCAAGTGCTAAATAGCCATTACATCATGTCAACCTAAAAATATTTTCCGAGATTAGCAGCTTTCAGGTTTAAATCATTATTTTCTGCTGTCAAAAAATTATATCCATTAGCGTGCTGTCGAGAGAAAAAAAATGTTTTGCTTATATATCTGATAATTCGCGTATTAGACAATCTTTCGGAATCATTTAAAATCTTCTAAGAATCATGTGGTATCATTACCATTCAACGAGAAACGCAATTTGTCATAGTGTCCGTCTTACACGCAGTTCCCCTCTAAACAGATCCAAGCAATGGAAATCCATACTGCGACATATAACCACATTTGAGGGAGAAAGAAATTTGTCAACAGTAACTTGGTTGCATGCAAATTAAATTAATAAAACACCGAGAGAACAATTTTCTTTGCCACACTTTGCACACGTCTCGGAACGAATATATTTTGTCAGCCATCTACTTCCGTCACAAATATTCTATACAAGTTGAGGCATATGCTGCTCAAGCTCCATGTGCATCAATTAAGCACAATTATCTTTGTTCAGATAGCATGGTCTTGGTATCGCATTCTATCACGGGAGATTTGACTAGGTTTTCAGGCGAACTTACGTAAACAATCATTGAAATAGTCTTGTAGCAAATAATAATAATAATCTGAGAAAGAGTTACATGGAATGAAAACTGCTGCACAAAAAATATACACTGAAAAAGGCGTAACATTATTCACAAAAACAAACATTTATGTTAAAAATTAAACTCATTTTTTTTTTAAATTTCTTATCTTTTATCAATGAAAACCTAAGGAAAAAGAAACCTTTGAAATGTAATTGTGGAATGGAGAAACTATAAATAAAAAGTTTTTCTAACAATAACTAAACATGTTGTTATATTTTATACAAATTGACAGACAAAACAATAATTTTATTATGAAATATGATTCTGAATATCATTTTAAATCAAAATTTATTTAACGATAATCTTCAAAAACCCGATAGTTTTCGAGATATTTTGATTTCTGTTTCAACAAAAACAATGATTTCGTAAAATTCTTCACTTTTGGAAAGTAATTCGCGTTTTTCCATCATGAACTTTCAACCATCAAATGTTTACCGTAAACGGGGGTGACTTTGATCACTAGAAAGGTTTTTTCGTAGATATTTTATTTAGCCAGAATAGTCTACCAATTCATTTAAATTTGAAATGAATTTTAGTCTAAACTTATAAAATACTAATTTGTTGTACTTTTAGAGCATTGTTCGATTTTCATGTACAAAAATACGAAAATAACAAAAATTTTACTTTATCCCATTTTTAAGAAGCTTTGTTAAGTGTTTATTTTTTATAAAACAAATATATCTTAGATTTTAACCCTCCGGCACTCGCGCGAATGGCTCCCCGAGTGAGCAGCCGCTGATGCTTAAAGAAGATTTCGCTAGATTTTCTGAAAGTGTTACACAAAATACAACGGCGCGAGTGCCGGAGGGTTAACAAGAGTCAAAAATTCCAAGCGAGTTTTTATTTTTCTTTGGATTCAGATGTGCCAAATTGATTTTTAAGAGTTTCAGAAGAGTTTTGCCTATTTCAAGAAAAAAATTGTGACACTAATTGTCAATTATTTCAAATTATTTCCAGTTAGAATTCGCAATCTTTTTACATTTGGTATAAAAGAGATGTATAGAATTCGCTCAAACTTTCAAGATTTTTTCCGAGGCCCGGAGGGCCAAGACTTATATACCAATCGATTCAGCTCGACGATTTAGGACAATGTCTGTGTGAGTGTGTGTGTGTGTGTGTGTGTGTCTGTGTGTGTATGTAACGGACAAACTCTGAACCAATCTTATCCAAACCAATTTTAAATAAAAGGCCTATCACCCAGACAGAACGCTATTAAACTTTGCAGTGGTCGGAAACGCCAAAAACTTGAACTTAATTTTCTAGATGCCAAACCATCGAATTTATTCACACGGTGTCTTTAGAGGAATTGTTCGTATGAATATTCCCCACAATCTGATAACAATGAAAATTAGGCATGGCTTACTATGATCGAACTAAAAAAAATAACTTTTCATACTGACGAGGTAGGAAGTTAGTGTCTTCGACAAAGTTTTAGAAATGCTCATAGTGATGAATTTTGTTGAAGAAATGGAGCTTGTAGGACTAATGGTTATCGATTTATAAGGCATTTTCTATGGCAACCCCCTCAAATCTAGTTTTTTTAATATAACTTTTTTCATTGTGACTTTTCGTGCAAACTATGTTTAAGCCAAATGTGTAAGTATCAAAACTACATAATATTGTCGAAGACTGTATGTAAAAATACTCATTCGTTTCAAAGTTATTGAAGATTTGTACATTTTTCACATCAGCTTCAACTACGTATAAGAAAGAAAGGTGCAAACCAAAATGCACGAAGGCACTTTTTTACTGTTTTAACTATGCACAATAAAGGTAAGAAGGTTCCAAAATGTTCGTAGAATTTACTATAACTTTCCTTTTCACATTAAGGAAGTACTGGAAACTATATGAAAGCTACAAGAAATCAATGAATATATGATTCAACTGTACGGTTTGATGATCAAACTATATAGGGTGATGAGCCTATTTGCGCCATGTTTCTATTATCACCCCACCCATTTGAAGCCGTTGGTTAGAGCAGTGTCTGCCATCTTTGTTCAACGCATTGAGTCAAATGGTAGCGCAACAATAGGGGCACTCGATTCGAGTTTTCATTGTGCTCAAACACGAGAATTTTACTGTTTTCAACGCATTTGTGTTATTATATTGGTTCTTAACAACGAAGCAAAGCGGTTGATGTCAATTTTTACGCATTCTATTGATTGTAAGGCAAGAAATTATCGAATTAGTGAGGCACCTTGTTTCCACCAGTTTTCAAATAGTTTACAATTTCGCCTTAATGTCAAAAGAAAAGTACAACATTTTCAATTTTTTTGTCATGAGAATTTTGATTTGAAATGGCATATAAAACCATATTCGATAAAAAAATAGTATTTTTGATTGCAAAATGTATGTATTTTAAAAATATGTTAAAAGTTATTAGGAAAACTTTCCTATTAGCTTCTCCATGACCCAAATACATCGAAGAAAATTTATTTTTATGTTTGAATCGATACACATTTGACTGTTGATAATTCATGATGGAGATACGCGAATAGCTTATAAAAAGGACACAATTTCACGAATAAATTGATTTTGTTGAAACAAAATTCCAAATATTTCTTTTGATTTATTTATTTGTATATTTTTCATCTGACTTGCATTTGTCTCCATGAAGTGTAATTGGGTAGGAAAAAGCTTATTTCAAGATGAACTTTTAAAGCAACCTTCAAATGCGCGTAAAATCCCCATCATCTTATCAAACCAGCTTCACCAACGTTTAAAGATTTAGAATAACACATTACAATTGTAGTACCACCCTGGAACGATCTTACGCCGCAGAAGGGGGTACTGGGTCTAGTTAGAAGCGTCATGTGGAACAGGCCACTTATAATTCTGGACTAAGTATAGTTTGTGGCACCTGCGTTACAGATACCAAACGCTATAGCTTAATAAGCCGGGACTTCCTCGTCCAGTTCGTATCGTTCTGCGTAACAGACCAACACTAATTCTGATCGTGAGACAATTTGATTGCCCGCTTACGTTACAAACAAGGAAGAAAATTGACTTCGGATTTAGCAAGGTGGAAAAACAACGAAGAACTCCATAATCTCGCCACGAAGATTCATGATCCGAACCCAACTGCAAAGTTTTGTTCAAATCCGAGATGGTCATATTTTATGAACGGCGACTTACTCGTGGAATCCCTCATGTGTCATGTCATGTAAATCTCTTACCACTTAGCCACCGACCGGCCGGTCAAACTCGCTGGAACAGTAATACCATTCCGTAAAGAGCCAAAAATCCTTGGCGTGATAATCGACCGTAAGTTGACATTCCTTCCACACTTTCGACGGGTGAAAAAGGATTGCGAAAGCAGGAAACGTCTTGTCCGCACCATCAGCTCGAAACACCCGAGGTGGAATAGGCAAAGCGCACTTAACATCAGCCAGGCCCTCATCCACAGTCGTCTGTTCTATGGCCTTGAAATAACCAGTCGTAATTGGGAGGGTTTAATCGATATCCTCGCACCGCTGTATCACAGAGCAATCAGATCAGCCTCAAACCTGCTGCCAAGCACCCCCGCCGAAGCTGCCTGCGTCGAAACCGGCGTCCTTCCCTGTCGGTGGGCAGTGGCAGTAGCCGTTCTAAGACGAGTCATGGGGTTCCTAGAAAAAAACATCGGGTGATGAATGCCATCTACTACAAACAGCTATGGGCATACACACCATGCTTGCCAATGCCCCTCTTCCCACAGTCGCACAGCTACATCGGGTCAACAACCGCGCCTGGCACGACCACGGTCCAAACATTGACATCAGTCTGGCTGTATCCACCAGAGCAGGCGATCCTCCCCGGGCTGCCAGAGCCAAATTCCTGCAGATGGTCGAACAAAAATACTCAAACCATCTGCACATCTACACAGACGGCTCGAAACTTGGCGAGGGGTGGGCGCGGGGGTGAGTGGAATCGGAGCGGGCCTCGCCCATCGTCTACCCTCCCATCGTCAAGGCGAAGACCTCTGAGCACTTCATCACTCACTGGAGGACCCTCCGAGGCTACCCTCAGAAGGTAAAGGGAGGCCTCGAAAAGTGGACAGACCGCGAAAACCGAGTTGAACAAAGAGCGCTATCCCGCCTCCACGTGGGACATACCCCGAAGCAAGACAGAAGAGTGAGTGTATAGGCGTATAAGTGGACTGCCTCATGCCAAGACGGGAAGGTCGTAGCGTAGTATGTTGGGACTTAGCTATCGATGCCTCATGGCGTGGCAGAGGAGTGAAAGGGTGAGCATCCAAGTCAGTCTCACACGGCATGTTAAGGGTGAGCACAAAAGTCAGCCTCACATGGTATGGTAGAGGCTAGCACAAAAGTAAGCCTAGCAAGGAATGAAAAAGGTGAGCACACAAGTCAGCCTCGCATGGTATGTCAGAAGTGGGGCCTAAGAAAAATATCCCACATGGGATGCCAGGGGGAGTGACAGAGGTGCAATAGACTGGCACGATCGAGAGTGAATCAGGTGATAGGGTGAGCACCCAAGTCAGCCTCACATGGTATAGGTGGGGCGAGCACAAAAGTAAGCCTAGCAAGGAATGAGTAAGGTGAGCACACAAGTCAGCCTCGCAAGGAACGAAAAAGGTGAGCACAAAAGTCAGCCTCATGTGGGAGTGTTTGAGAGTGAATCAAGGTGCGATAGAGAGAGCACCCAAGTAAGCCTCATACAGGACGTATGAACGCGTGAGTGAGAGTGAATGAGTACTTTAAGTACAGCCATCCCCCCAGAAGTAATACCGAGAGGTAGTTCCTGGGAGGAACGATGGCGGAGCCCAATGGAGTTTAGTCGGTATTAATGGCAGCGTCACCATTCGAGCCCGACACGCCCCCAGTGCACCCCGTGCGGTAGATTGGACCCTACCAATAGCACGTGTAATGGGCTAGGACGTAAAGGTCTTCTCCATTGTAGAAAAAAAGACTCACGGTGGAGCACCTACTAATAAACTGCAGGGAGTTCGACAACCTATGGCGGCATCACAATTTGCCCTCCTCGATTCGAGAAACACTGGCAAACGACCCAGCGCACGAAGAGGCATTACTTGCCTTCCTGAAAGATGCCAATCTTCTCGAATCTATCTAAAGCAGACCGCAAACAGGCTAACTTCACACCATCCTCTACTGCAACCACTACCACTACTGCTCAGCGGGCCCTCCGCCACACTCGTACCGGGTGCTGGGGAGGTTCTCCCGCGGCCCTTCTACAACCGCAATGCGTCAGCCCATCCACTACCACCGCCCAGCGGGCCCTCCGCCATACGCGGCCCTTCTACAACCGCAATCCGTCAGCCAAATTACTACCACCGCCCAGCGGACCCTCCGCCACACCCGGACCGGGTACTGGGGAGGTTCTCCCGCGAACCTTCCACAACCGAAATCCGTCAGCCCATCTACTACCACCGCCCAGCAGGACCTCCGCCACGCCCGGACCGAGTGCGGGGGATGTTCTTCCGCGGCCCTTCTACAACTGCAATCCGTCAGCCCAACTACTACCACCGCCCAGTGGGCCCTCCGCCACACCCGGACCGGGTGCTGGGGAGGTTCTCCCGCGGCCCTTCTACAACCGAAATCCGTCAGCCCATCTACTACCATCGCCCAGCGGGCCCTCCGCCACGCCCGGACCGAGTGCGGGGGAGGTTCTCCCGCGGCCCTTCTACAACCGAAATCCGTCAGCCCATCTACTACCATCGCCCAGCGGGCCCTCCGCCACGCCCGGACCGAGTGCGGGGGAGGTTCTCCCGCGGCCCTTCTACAACCGCAATCCGTCAGCCTAACTACTACCACCGCCCAGTGGGCCCTCCGCCACACTCGGACCGGGTGCTGGGGAGGCTCTCCCGCGGGCCTTCTACCGCAATTCGTCAGCCAAACTGCTACCAACGCCCAGCGGGGCCCTTCGCCACACCCGGACCGGGTGCTGGGGAGGTTCTTCCGCGGCCCTTCTACAACTGCAATCCGTCAGCCCAACTACTACCACCGCCCAGTGGGCCCTCCACCACACTCGGACCGGGTGCTGGGGAGGCTCTCCCGCGGCCCTTCTACAACCGCAATTCTTCAGCCAAACTGCTACCAACGCCCAGTTGGGCCCTTCGCCACACCCGGACCGGCTGCAGGGGAGGTCCCTCCACTAACCGAAAACCGGGCGCTGGGGAGGCTCTCCCGCGGCCCTGGCAAGCTGCCTTTATTCCGGAGCTCAACACCTCATCGACCCAATAGCCAATTGTACTCAAAGAAGATTAACTTAATTCTGTGAAATGTATTGTAACTATCTCCCTTCTTATGGCGAATGACCATGTGCGGTTAAAGCCCAATAAATAAATAATAATAATAATAATCTGTATAATTGTTTGCGACAGGCCATCATAATTAGTAGATCAATCATCATATAAAGAACAGCTCATCGTTATATCTATATCTATATATCTATATCTATATATATATATATATAAAAATCAATGTATGTTTGTATGTATGTACGCTAACTACTTCTAAACTACAAGTCCGATCTTGATGAAATTTGCCATACGTATTCTTTCCCCCAAGAAGATGTTCATGGTACAGTTTGGGGGGGGGGGGTTACTGCGCTTAAGGAGGGGGGGGTTGTTTTTTAGGCAAAGAATTATTTATATCTCCATATTTATTAGTATTTGACATATGTATTTCTCCTACTGAGCCAATGGATGATGGGATTGAACCAAGAGAGGGGGAGGAGGGGAAGTGGGTTCTGAAGTAATCCTTATCTATTCATTCAATGTGATTATTACCGATGAGTTCAATTTTGACATAAGTATTCCTTCCACTAAGAAGATGGTCATGGGGTGGTTTTTGTGCACGATGGGGAGAAGTACCTGAGGAAAGGGAGAGAGTGGGGGGGGGGGAGTACTGAAGAATTTTTTTAGCTATATATATATATATATATATATATATATATATATATATATATATATATATATATATATATATATATATATATATATATATATATATATATATATATATATATATATATATATATATATATATATATATATATATATATATATATATATATATATATATATATATATATATATTATATATGATTTCGCATAAGTATTTCTTCCACCAGGACGGTGGACATGATTGTTGGTTTCGGAATCTCGGAATCTGAAGAAGAGGGAGGGTTTCTGATGCAATATCTATCAATTACTTCAAAAATCTAAAATTTTGTTGCATGTATGTTTACCAGCACATATATGAAATGGCAAGAATTTATTTGATAGAGATCTATTACGCGAATGACAATGTAATACTGATGAATTGCATGAATTTGTCGAAAATTAAATTGAAAATTGCACTTGCGATCGCTTCATCTGAAGTTAAATCAACATTGCTGGATTATGGACGAACAGCTTTGCCCTAAAATAGCCAGCGCAATTGCGATTTCGAGTCTTCAGCCGTCCTTATATAGACGAAACCATGTTTGGTCGACTGAAACTCAGAGACATACTAAAGTTTCTTATCCAATGTGGTAAAGAGCTTTAGGCTTATTCGCAGGCAAGTTGAACTACTTGTGAGTTTAACTTACCTGTTGTTTATTTTTGTTTTGTGTTGTTATTTTTCCCACCCTTCCAATTCTACTTCCCCACACCTCCTTGTCCTTTCCTTCCGCTCAGGAAATGATGAAAACACACGGCAAGGCACAAATCCCCGACTATGTCCGGGGAACGTGCTATTTGAGCCAATATATTCTGATTCCTGATTCCTAAGGGGGTACAATTATTGTTGAAAAAAATATCGCGCTTAAAAAAAATTGGCGATACCGAGAGTGTTAGTCTATTCAGACAATAATGCAACATTTAACCAATATTTTCCTTAATGTTCACCGCAAAATATTGAAAATCTTCAGGAGACACTTCGAATAAATACGATGTACAGCATAACTCTAAATCTACTGAACCAAATTGTCATCATAAATTTGTTCACAAAAATAAGTTTCATGATTTTTTTTAGCGAAAATTGCATTTTTAGCTGCAGAATGCTATGAAAAATTCAAATATCAAGAAAAAAATAAAAGCTTCGATCAATACCTGGGGATATGTAGAAGAACTGTGCAAACCTTGAAAACGATTGGTCCAATATATTTTGATTTATGATGTACACCACAAAGCAAGTTTTTAACGAGATACCTCTAGAGATTCTCTGTCACTGGCTCAACTTTCAGTATTCTGGTATGATATTTGAAGAAATATTGTTCAATTGTGCAGTTATTATGTGGAAAGTGAATGAATATACTAACACTCTCTGTATCGCCAAAATATTTTTTTAAATGTGCCATTTTTTATGAATTAACTTTACCCACTTCCACCAACACTCCGTTATGTCTTCGTATCATTGGAAATATGTTTCGAAAACAGAACTTTTCACTATATGTGCATACTTTTATTGAATGATTCTTATAGTCATCTTCGCAGGGTAATTCGCCAAAAAAGTTAGATATATGGGTTGGGACAATGTTAATCGATGCAACAATAACTTGCACCACATTTCCACATGATTTTGTGAAATAATACAATCTGTTGAAGAATTAATCGATTGCGTATATTGACTTCAATTTCATACACTACTCCATCCAAAATAAAATCGGTGGTAATTCTGCTACACATATAAATCTATGGATTATCGTGTTGAATTATTTAATTCAGTCGATCCACCATGCTTTCAGGAGTATTGGTTTTATACGTAACCTACCCAGCAGTCTCCGTCAGATGAAGGTTTTTATATTTAATCGAAAGAATAATGTTCTTTCTACGAATTTTTGCGATTAAGGAAGTTGCTTAAGGTGTAAATTGATAAAAAAATATTCGAAAATTGACAATAACTTTGTTGTTTCGAGCGCTACGGATTCATCGTTGTTATAAAAAAATGTGTATTTTATTGCTTTTAACAACTTTGTAGAAGACATTTTTAAAAATTAAAATGTAATCGTAAAAAGTTATATTTGAAAAACTGTTTTGAAGGGGTCTATCCCAAGCAAACCTACATATCTCGCTACTGTTACTATGTAGAGCTTAAGTATCTTCAGTAAAGATTTTCACGATAATATTTTCTAGAGCTTTACTGAAGACAGTGAGCTTCTAGCTAAATTGTTTGGGGAAATAAATTTTCTATGCCACTTTTTGGGGATTAATCACTCAATTCATTATATCAAAAGATGCATCTATATCCAGAAACTTCTTCGAAAAAATCCATTCTCCAAAACCAATGGTTCAGAAGTTATTGAATTTTGATTATGAAAACGTCGTTTTGCAACACTGTGCACCGCATGTGTTGCAATTGAAACTTTGTGTGCCTATTATATTAGTTATTGCGCAACATCGATCCACCACAACTGTGCTTTGGTTGAAAAATTTCATTTAAGCGACTATTGTAACTAGAAAATATAAAGGAGCAGATGTAGTGCTACCTCAAATTCGAATGATATCAAGGGATTTGTGTGTAGAAAAACAGAGCAATTAATTTAATTGTGCTCCAGGTGGTCAAACTAAGAACATTGTCTATCCACGAGCAAAAATATTTGTTATTTTTAGTATTTTTAAAATATTTCGTTTAGTCCTGATGGGTGTAGCGAAGCGCACCGGGTTACAGCTAGTATTATAATATAATTTTTTTATAGTAAAATTCAAATTCATAGTAGAATTCATTATTTGTTTAATATTGCCATATAAGTTAAAATTGCTTAAGAATTAAAGTAATTGATATGATCTAATCTTCGGGGCTAGTGTTTACAAATGCTTTCGTGGCTTGAACCAGTTTCCTATCTTTCGGTTTGTTTCGTATTCTTTTTGACGCGATTTACAGTAATTTCAAAAACATAGCTGTATTCAGATTATTTTTAATTTAAAAATTGAATGCCAATACCCATAGTTGATTCTACGCCAAGAACAGCGCAGGTTTTAAAGTTGGGGAAATACTACCTGAAGATAGTATAATTCGAATAAGCTGCGTATGGAACGGATGATGAAAGACAGATAACTGACGACAACAAAGCAGTTATCACAGATTTCCGATCTAATTCAAAGACCCAAAACTACCATAAAAACAATCAATAGCAGCCAGAGAAGGCAAAAATAAAAGGTAATAGTCACAAGACACAAGACAGTAACAAACTAAGCAAATAAAAATACATTGATATTAATTAACTGCAATTGAAAATCAACAGACAGTAGAAAACAGTGATTAATTGTCTTGGTTGTTTGCCCTCAGTTAAATGCTTCTAATAAAAAATCTATGTTAAGAAAAACTGCGGAATAAGAAACCGCGTGAAAAAATCTTATTGTCCCTTACGTTTAATGCCTTTCAATATTGTATCCTTTCAAGGTGTTGTCCCTTTCGACCTTTTGTTCATTTCGTCTTTTTGTCCTTTCGATCTTTTGTCTCTTTCGACCTTTCGTCCTTACGACCTATTGTCCTTTTCGACCTTTTGTTTTTCGCCCATTTGGCTTTCGACTTTTTGTCAATTCGACCTTTTTTCTTTCTACATTTTGTCCCTACACCGCTTCTAACTATCGATAGCTAGCGGGTAACCCGTCATCCCGGAAGGCCAAGCAAAGAGATGCAGTATAAAGCGGACCCTACACGAGACAAGAACATTGTCAATAAAAATATTGACAAGACTGCTTCAATCCCTCAATCCCACTTGATTTCTTCATGATCAATATTTTCAAGATAGCCTTACACGATCAATATATTGATAATAATCGATTTATTGACAATATTTCTGCACGTGTAGGGTCCGCTTAACAGTTCAAATAATGTTCTCGAACATTTATATAATGGAAAAATCTAGAATAAAACTTATGATAAAAAACTGCTTTTAAGGGGCCTTTCACAAATAATGCCCTTTGTCTCAAGAAGCATAAAAGCTAGAGAGTTTAAGTCTTCAGATAAAGTACTCTACTTCTTTGCTGAAGTAAGTATTTTTCTATCTAGATTATCGAAGAAAATACATTTTCGTAATTCACTATTATGTGATTAATCATCAACCCGATGAAATAGAAAGAAGGAGAGCTTTCTCAAAGACACCGCATTGCTCAAGTCAACAGTTTTAATGCAATCAAAAACCCGCTTTTTTGTTCTTTGGGGCCACTGTGCGATTCGCACAGAACAGATGTGCAGAAAGCGAACCGAGACAAAGTGTACCGTGCAAGACCCATCTACCGATCAATTAACAGCGATTTCTACTTCCAACGCTCTTTAAAAAACAATGTTAAAAGGCATTTCAATTCGATCTTCGTTTTCAACTAGAATATTTAATCAACTATCAAGAAAAAATACGCAAGTTTGGAAATGAATTGGCAGACAGTGCAAAATAGCCGAAAAGCCCAACAATTCTAGAGTACCATTTACCGATCACTACAAGTAATAGATATCCATTTGCCGGAAATTCTAGGTTTATATTTTTTTATTACCGACAAATTAGGTCCAAACATTGCAGACTTTGTTCATTCGGTTTGTGTATAATTCACTTAGGAATATTGTCCTTACACAGTTTTATTAACAGTTGGCTTTGAGTTAAGAGAAAAAAGCGGTAAAATGGCAACGGATTTAATACAGCATTCAAATATAATTATTTGGAAAAATATGAAAAGACGAATAATGAAAGTGTATATTATATTGATGTTCTACGTACTATTTCCATATTTCACTTTATTTATAATTTCTAAATTCCGTGGAATATTCGAGTCAAAACAATTTCGCCATCAAATTGATCGGTAAAAGAAGGCCTAACGGTGGATGGGCTCTGCACGGTATAATCGTCTAATCACACACCGCACGGAGATTAAAACACATTCGAACTGTCTAAGAGTTACGGTACGAATGGGAAATATGTTTACATATGAAAAGCAAAACTGTATGCGACTGTAAGTTCTATTTACTTCACTCACTGAAAATGTACCTATTTGCGGAAAAAAATATGCATTTTGTAATCTGCAATCAAGAGTGCACATAGGTTTTCGGTGCATTATACACGCAGAAGAATCAGGCCTTTTTGAATCAACAAAACGTTTTGTTGAATCTAAAACGTGGCGAATGACTGTTTCAAACTGAAATGGGCGTTTTTCAAAAGCATGTATTTGGTTTAGTTCAACAAGTACTTCTGTTTACATTTTAAATAGAAACATTGTTGAATCAAAATAAAATTTGTTAGATCTAACTGATCCCTTTGTTAAAAACCAACAGAATCTTTGTTTAATTTCAATTAAATTTGAGTTGTTCTCTCCTTCGGTTGATACAAAAGATTTGTTTTTGTTCCTTCAAACTTGTTTGTTCGGTTAAACTTAACATGATTTTGTTGTTTCAAACGAAATATTTGTTGAAACTACTGAAAAGCCAACAAATGAATTAGGTGGTAATTTCAACCAACAGTATTGATTGAATCAAACCTAAATCTTGTTTGTCACTATATCAAACGGGAAAATTGTTATTTAACCCATTCATGCCCATGTTGTTTGTGGACAACAACGTTTTAAACAGCTATAATTTTTGATTGAGGCAAGATTTGCTCGCAAAAACAAGTAAGTCTAATAAATGTGACAATTGCCTTTCATTTGAGCATTTACAGTTACAAGGATCAGCTCTAGAACTAAAGTTATTGCAATTAGTCTGATTGAATTACGCTGGAGCAGTGCTGCCAGGGACAGTTTACGATGACGACGGAAAATGAATTTTTCATATATCTTCGTAATGGTGCAATATTTTTCAAAACTGATAAAACTTATCAATTTAGTCTGTCTTTGGCTACGTTTTCCATGCAATTCGACTATTGTAAATATTCTAGGAGAATTGTATTGAGCATGGGAAGGTAAAAATGGAGCAGCTTCTATTACTGCAAGGGAAGCACCTATCTTTATGAAAAAAGACTTTTCGTGTTTCTTGATCTCACCGTTTTCAAGGAAAAATAGTTTTGAAACCCTACATGTACTACAAAAAAGTTGGGCATGAAAGGGTTAAAACCAAAATTTGTTTATTTTTACTAATTTTTTTCTGCGTGTACTATAGAATCGAGTATATGCGTTTTCGATTATAGAGGCCTTTTTGTTCAGGTCAAGGAGTATTTATTCTCAGGTGATACGATCCTCATAAACGCCGATAAGCCATGTTGGTTTTAGAAACGATAGCTAACAACATTGTTTACTAGTTCTCTCCATATGTTTGCTTTTATTACAGTGGGTAAACAAAGTTGTTCGCTGTCATTTTTCTTCTTCGCAGTCTGCTGCATGCTTACCTCACTCCTCACAAAGTTACTGCCGAAGACGAATCACCTTAGAACTCTAAGCACCTTGGTTCAGGTTAGGAAAGTGTTTAAGTTTAGGTGCGGAGGTAATCCATTTATCAACATAGGGTGATGAGCCCATTTTCGCTATGTTACTATTATCACCCTACCCATTTGAAGCCGTTGGTTAGAGCAGTGTCTGCCATCTTTGTTCAACGCATTGAGTCACATGGTAGCGCAACAATAGGGGCACTCGATTCGAGTTTTCGTTGCGCTCAAACACGATAGTCACACTGTTTTCAGTGCATTTGTGTTATTATATTGTTTCCTAACAACGAAGCAAAGCTGATGTCAATTTTTACCCATTCCATTGTAGGCCGAGTAATTAATGAATTAGTTAGGCACCATGCTTAGTATGATGAAAATAGCCACTTAACCCTATGTGCTGACGTGATTTATGCGAAAGCAAATATTCTTTATTTGCAAACGCTAATTGAAAAAATTGTGTTAAATTAATAGATATCACTTTCACACTTACAAATGTAGTCATTAGACTGCCCAGAAAAAATAATGAATCTTTGAAAACTCGATCGGCCCACCCCTTAGTCGATTCCTAGTTTCACCAGGAGTACTTGTAGTAAAATTCAAGCAAATCGAACAAGTCTAGCTACCGGACCAACGTGCCTGATATTTGTATGGGATTTTTCGACAATATATATGGAGAAAACCCTCCAGCTCGCATTTTTGCCGCTATGTGGCACTGTATGCATCGTATTATCACTGTAAGTGAAAATAAGATGGATAATTTGATTCTCTACAACTTTGTCGAAGATTGCTAGTCAATCATGGGCATGTAGAAAGAACATACAACGTGTTTCGTTTTTTTGTCATTCTCAAAACAAACCCGTGATTAAATCAACAAATAAAAGTGAAAAAATAAAAGGTAAGTGTTTTCAAAAGCTTGAGGCTCCTATTTTATGGAATGAATTTTGTTTGGGTGAAAACAGAGATATTTTCGAGACGCTCACCACTTTTGTGCGATATGAGCGTACGGGGCTATTCGGACCCCCTATTCCGTCAACCACCGCTCAGCGGCTTGCGGCTGCGCACACCATTGCACACGCCACAGCAAAGAAAATACATGGGCCGCCTATCGACAGCTGTGACATACCAGATTAAGCTTTTGTAAAGCAATTTATTTGTTTTGTTCTTAAAGAGTGTCTCTTGTAAATAATTAGTAGGTAAACATAATTCCATTGTAAAAAAATAAAGGAAAATGACGGTCTTAATTGCCCCGTAGGGAGGTCCGAATTACCCCTACAATGTAAATGGATAGAAAAACGTAGAGGTTAGCAAATGGCCGCCTAGCGCTGCCATTGAGTAGTGCAAATGAACCTTTTATGGTACCAAAATGTAGCTGAGGTTTCAAACTAACAATTAGGACATTTGACCGGTAAATTTTTTCACATCTATCCACCTAAACGGGCGATTTGCTTAAGTAGGTCCGTATAACCCCAGGTACCCCTATATGGAACGATTATTTTGATAGTAAAGTATGAATTTTCACCAAAACAAGTTTAATATGACTGGTTTGTAAGTACCACTTGTTATTCTTATTTATTTTCTAATTACTGGTTTTTGGTAAAAAAAGTGTTCAGAAGAAGGTTTTTTCATTTCCAATACCGGAAATACCGGTTTTTTTTAAATGCCACGGTTTTCCAAACCTTATACGTAACATTTCTGATGCAAATGAAATATTGGTAAAACATACTAATTTTAAACAGAATAAACGTAACAAATCTTTTCATCGACTGGCAAGTATTTTTTCTTTAGTTTTGTAAGGCTGATAGATACGAAATTTAAACATTAAGAATCTATCGACTTAATGCTTCGAATGCCATGAAATTCATATACAAGTAACTTGGCATAAATACATCAGCGTATCAATTGGGTACTTGCAATACAATGTATCATTTTTAATACTGTACAAATCTAATGTTATTTTGTATCGGGCTGAGTTATTTCTACTTATTCTCTTCATGTTTACAAGGCATAGCAACATTATAATATATTTAAACTCTAAACAAAGGAAAATCAAAAATAATGATTTTTTAATAATCTTACCTTATTGTCTGCATTATCTGTAACGAATCTTAGTTCGGATTCTTCGCCATTTAAAATGATAGAGATGTTTGCCTGCCCAGGAGACTCTGGAAATAAAACATTCACAGGTAAAGATGGCCGGTAGAAATATTCTGGTTGCAATTGAAAATCGAAAAACTGAACTTGCGCCTTTCGTTATTTTCCCTATTTGCAGAGTGGGCAACTAATGCGCATCTTGTGTACATGTTAGAGAAACAACTTGCGCATCATCTACGCCAGTTGCGCTTTAGTTCCGTAACGCTGCAAATAAGAGAAAAATCGAATGGCGCAAGTTCACTATTTCGATTTTCAACTATAACCAGAATAATTATATACGGTAGTGCCCACCTCGCGTGTCATAGGCGTTGATACATTCCGATGAACGAAACTGCGACAAAAGCGCTCCTTTGCCGACGCCGGCAGCTCCAATCATTGCCACTTGGAACGAATCGATTGGTCCACTGTTGGGTGGTAAAATTTCCTCCGGAGCGTGCATGGGACTCGTAGGCGCTAAACTATTGCTTCTCGATCTCCGCCTTCGAAACGAGTCTCCCCGATTCACCACGCCTATTATTATGCAATGATTCATGAAAAGATAGACAAATTTAGTGATCCATTTATTATCAGGTTTTCTATATTATTGTGAATGTATGTATATGTATATGTGTCTTCCGATTTTAACATTTACAGCCCTGTTTCGCAGTATAATTATTTTTAAGATATCATCATTCGGAACAACTGCTCATTTTATAATTATCTATGCCGCTGTAAGGTGGCAAGTTTTTAGTGAACGTTTGATTGCAACAAATATTTTAAATTATTTATAATACAGTAAGATACCGTTTTTGGCACGTTCCGTTTTTGGCATGCTCCCATATTGGCACACTCCGATTTTGGCAACAAAAGGTTCCTACTGTGTTGCGTTTCGGCTTCGCCTCATCAGAATCCAACACTAACTTATTGTCGGAATAGATTAGCGCCGGCTTGACGCAAATCCCTTAAAACTAAAACACACTTTGTGTTTCAATCGAACGACTGATCAAACGTGATGTCCCGCTCGAGCAGAAGTTCTGTTTATGCCGATGAGACACAGTGAAACCGAAACTAGTCTTGGCTTAGCAGGCCTATGCGAAAGCACTATATAGCACTATATACAAATATAGCATAGAACAAATGGTTTCCGTTTTTAACAACATTCTTGTTGTACATAATAAGTCTTAAAAAAATTTCAGTAGATATTTTTTTCGTATCAATTGACATCACATTTGACTTAATTTCCAAACATGGGAATCATATTAACCCTAAAAGGCGCAAATCATTTTTTTCAAATTTTGTTTAAGATGTCTCACAGATTCAAAACATTACTGTGATAATTTCGAGATGTTCCTATCGCTGATTGACTGGAGTGTACTACTTGATCAAGTTGATGTAAATGCTGCAGTCGATCTTTATAACCGATTACTCATTGACTGTTGAAAAATCCGTGCCAGAATATCAACCTCCCAAGAAGCCTCCATGGTCTAACGCAATGCTTCGGAATCTGAAACGCATCCGTGCCAAAGTCCTACGTGCGTACACAAATCGTCGATGCCCTATTCTCAAGCGCTTTTTTCGCACTCGCCAGTAATGAGTACCGCTGTTACAATAAATTGCTGTATAAAGGATATGTGAACCGCATCCAACAAAACTTACGACGAAATCCGAAGGGATTCTGGGCTTTTGTTAAAACGAAGAGAAAGGAAACGGGTCTTCCATCTAGGATGGTCTACAATGGCGAAGTAGCGACTACAACGCCGGAAAAATGCTCCCTATTTGCCAGCTACTTCTCAAGTGTCTTTACTACTGATGTGCCATTTGTCATCGAGCTCTAAAACGCCACCCGTGATGTTCCCATTGGTGCAGTGGATATGGATGTATTCATTATTTCAGTACAATTGGTTCTCTCTGCAATACGGAAAACAAAATCGTCTTATGCTCCAGGACAAAGTGCTATGCCGTCTGCTGTTCTGAAGAAATGTTCCGATATCTTAGCGATCCCACTGACGCACCTTTTCAATGTGTCGCTTCAGCAGCAAAAATTTCCCGATGATTGGAAGTTTTCAGTTATGTTTCCGGTACACAAGAAAAATGATAAAAGTAACATCGTGAACTACCGGGGAATCACTTCGCTGAGAGTTGAGTCAAAAATCTTCGAAGCACTTATCAACGAGGTGCTGTTTTTTGCTAGTAAACATTACATAAGCCCTTGTCAGCACGGATTCTTCCCTGGTCGATCGGTAGACACGAATTTAGTTAGCTTCACATCGTTTCGCATTGAAAACATAGTTAACCATTGATACTGCTTGCAAAGCTTGATAAACTAGGATGTACCTCGATATTCTGCCATTGGCTTCGATCCTACCTTGTTCACCGCGAGTGCGTCGTACAAATTGGTGACAACGTGTCTGAATTCTTTTTTAAAAATTCCGGAGTCCCCCAAGGTAGTACACTAGGTCCATTACTATTTTCATTATTCGTGAATGATGCGGTCTTTGTTCTAATGTGTGGAGGGAAACTGTTTTTCGCCGATGACTTGAAGATATTTCTTGTGATAAGGAATGAAGCCGATTGCCGTGAGTTACAGTGTCTCATTGATACATTTTACAATTGGTGTCAAAGAAACATGTTGATCCTTTGTGTTACGAAATGTTTTAGTCATCAGTTTTCATCGTACAAGAGACATGCTCAATTTTAACTACAACATTGCCGGAAATCAGGTGCAACGCGTTGACCATGTAAAAGATCTAGGTGTTATTCTCGATGAAAGGCTAACTTATACCAATCACCTATCAGCGACCATCGACAAAGCAAATCGACTTCTAGGTTTTATGTTCAAAATTTCTAGCGAATTCCGGGATTCTCTGTGTTTCAAGGCTTTATATTGCTCACTGGTGCGCTCGCAGTTGGAATTTGCAAACATCGTCTGGTGCCCTTATCATGCAACGTGGAGTGAAAGGATTGAAGCTGTCCAGCGCAAATTTATACGATATGCTTTACGTCAATTGCCTTGCAATGATCCGTTGAACCTGCCACTATATGAGAACCGTTGCAGACTATTAGGACTTCATACTTTGCAAGAACGTAGACATACTTCGCAGGCCATTTTCATATCAAAGCTTCTGTTGGCTGAGTATGATGTTCCCGATCTCCTTGGACAAACCAACCTCTACGCCCCAACCCGTGTTCTTCGCCCTCGGACATTACTACACAATCCAAATGCGAAACACCAACTACGCTGCTACTAGTCCGATTTTAGCGATGGTTCGTCGCTTCAACGAGCTTGCCGAGCACTTTGACCTCAATTATAATTCATCACAATTTCGTCACCGTTTGCTGTTACATTGGGTTAATTATTTTTAGTTTAGTTCATTAAGACTTAGTGCCAGATGAACACAAATTTTAAATACAAATACAAATACAAACATGACAGCACTCACAATTATCTCAAAAAGTTTCGAGGATGCAGAAAGACTGCACACCTAGAAAATATCGTGTAAATTTACGTCTCCTGACCCTGACATATACGAGCATCAAAAATGACTTAGTTTTACGTTTGATTCCAATTTTACATGACATTGAATTTCGTAAAGCACGTAATTTTACTTTACATATGGCGTTGTTCTGAATGGTAGTAAGTGTAATTTTATGTCATTGAGCATGTAAAATATATGTTTCATGTAAAATTAAACGGAACACGGTTATTTTTCGTCAATTAGTGAATTACGGCTTGTTAAATTGTGTCATGTTTGCAATTACGTCAACGATAAAATTCAGAATTTTTTGGTGTGTGGTTATTCCACGATAATTTGCAGCGTTCCGCCGATTGCCATCCTTAAAACTAAGACACATGTATGACTGCTTCCATATGCGAGGGAATTCAGCTTGCTCAAATGATCGATTGAAAATCCTACTCAATGGAGCTGCCAAAGCAGTTATACAGCGGCGTAGAACAACTGCGGGCAATCAGTTTGTCTTCACATCTCGCCCTGAGCAGAAGCAAAAATCGTCCCGCGCAAGTGAAACAGTCAATTCTACCTAAAAATCAATCGGTGCCTATCGCACAAGCAGTCCATATAACAATAGCCTATACCTACTGTACGATTTAGTGATGAGTGTCGGTGCCCAGCAAAAAGCAACCCAGATGCGGCCGAACTGTGTTGCTGTTGATTTTTCGAAATGCCCCGTAAGACCAGCAATTCGGGAAGTGGAACAGTTATTAAAAGTGCAGATGGAACTCAATCTGGATAATGTGAAAAACCTACAAATGCATCATATCAAACATTGCGTGCTGATTTCGTTCAAGAACATTAACCAAGCTGAGTCATTCGCCTCGCGAAACAATATGCAGCACACCGCCGAATGCGGCAATGTTAAATATAGCATTCCCGTATACATCGAGAACGGCGCAGTAGAAGTTCGTGTCCATGATTTGGCTACGCGTACCCCTGACAGCGTGATTAAAAAATCCTTGCAAAAATACGGAGAAGTAGACTCCGTTACACATGATACATGGAGGAATTTTTTCCCGGGCATCCCTAACGGTGCTCGTGTGGTGAGAATGCGTGTGACCAAGCCAATTCCCTCATACATAAGCTTCACAGTGTTAGGAAGGGACGATTCAACAGACATCACTAGTCACGTACCCAGGGCAAATTCCGACGTGCCAGTTATGCACGAAGAAGCTGCACCTCGGAAAACCTTGCGTAGAAACTGTTAAGGGAAACTTAACCAATCCAACTGAAATCAGCCCAGAACCATCTTACGCTGAACCACTAACAGCTGCAAAACCAACATCTTCGGATCAAGCACCAACAACCAGCAACAACAACAACGAAACGAATGCCGAAAAATACGAACATACAATAACGACCGATAAGAGTAAGACACAAACTGGAACATCTGACCGCGAGCAGCAAGAAAGTAGTACGGATGAGGACATGGACATGAACGACAACGCGAAAGAAGACAAACGGATCGAACCTCAAATTGCAGTGGACAACATTGGCAATATTTCGCCCCCTAGAAAAAGGATCTCAACACGCAGCAGAAAGCTGCGTCCGAACGAGACAAAAAATGTAACTTAGTTGTTTTTTTAATTTAACGAACAATCGGCCTCGTCGAGCTACCGCATTTGGGCCTAAATAAATTTAATTATTATAAAAAAAACTGCGGGCAACCCATCTGGTCCGGATGAAAAGAGCTTTTTAGTTTCTTTGCAGCATGTTCAACCAATTCAGGCGTAACAACAAAAGTGCCCAAATCAATTACACCGATGGGAACATCGGTAGCAGCATGATTCGGAAGCTGAAGTTACGACCGCACTACATTTGACGGTATCGATTAGTTTTTTCTTGTGGAATTTACAAATCGCCAAAAACATCGTGGATTTCGTCGTAGGTTAGTCTACATGCGAAGCATATAGGATTTATACAAACTGGAATTTAGAGAACGATATTGACATTGACAGATCGATGAAAGTTGCAAGCACTGGCAAGGGTCCGTTGGCGGCGAAGTTTACGTTGATAAGCGTTCCGCTCACGCTTTAACTGACGTAACTGCAACGTGCTCCAAGCAGGGGAAGCGGGCGGTTTGACACGAGTAACATTAAAATCAAGCCACCGGTTAAGTTCACCACAAAAACTTTCTGCCATATCATTAACATTTGCAAACATCGAATCCGAATCAATATTGCTTAAATAATCAGAAAGAACAGCAAAATCTATCAACCGATAATTCAATTGGCGCCTATTGCAAATGTCGTTAATTGTCGACGATTGAATGCTTTCAGTATTTGTATGGATTGAAATGACCAGCGGTGGATGATGGGTATCTGCGGGTAGTAGCGGGGCAACGCAACTATCAACTCTAGTATCACAATCGAAAGGGCAGAAAACAAGATCGAGTGTACGTCCGAGCAAATTACATACAAGATTTTTGTGTGCAAGACCCAGAAACTCCGTGGCATCTAGCAGTGTGTGGCTAGTAAGTGGCAAATGCCAACTATTGCATACAATACCACAATCACTCTGAGCCCAGTGCATACGTGGCTGATTGTAATCACCACACACGAGCACTGCGTCGCCTGGCGAACTTTTATCACACAATTCATTTACGGAGGCAATGTGGTCATTGATCACATTTAGATCATGACTACGATCTGGTGGAATATAAATAGCGCATATCAATATTTTTTCCCTTTTATCAGCGCAGAGACAGAAACTTGCTCTAAATTCTGTCCATTCATCGTTCTCATTAACTTACTGGCATACTGTTGTGCTACCGCTATCAAAACACCCCCAAATCGAGATTTTTCACTATTGCGCCGACAACGATCGCAGCGAAACACGTTGTAAGTCAATCCAAACAGTTGAAGTTAGTCGATACAAGGCTTTCTTCTAAGGCACTCTTTCTGAAGAACAAATAACAAATCGTGCATTAAATTAAAATTATTTGTTCGAAGTTGCTGTATATTTTTCGAAACAGTTCTGAAAGATCGCTTGTAGTTCATGACTCTTGAAAATTTGTGTACTTTTCGAAACTAAATGTCTTGTTCTGCCCCTAGGTATGAATAAAGGCGACTTTTCATATGTCTGAAGGAGACGCATGGTAATGTTTGATTATCCAAGGTTCGCAATATAATTTATAAATATCTCTTAGCATTATCAACAATTGAAAAAATGTGTACATTTGAGTATTATATCGACTGGAACTGGAGTTTTTGTGAATGTTTGCGGCTTTCGCAGTCAATGTAGCTTGAGCAAACGAAGTGTTTTTAAAACTGCCCAACGTTTCGACTCTCTGCCCCTCCAATAACTCTCAGCAAGCGGATAAAAATAAAAATGCATCTAACACAAGAGAACCACCCAACGATAGCAGTCCACCCACCGACTGGTTTACAGACCACTGCCATACGTACCATCACTCAGTACATCTATAGCAAGCATTCTAAATCCCGATTACCCAAATGTGAAAATAGCATCAAAACCAATCAACACCACATCCAAACTAGTGCTGAACGTCAAGGACCCCGTCGATCCTCTGTTGCAATCTAATGTCATCTACAGTCTGCCATGTGGGAATTGCTCAATGTACTACATTGGAATGACACGGAACCAGCTCAAGACAAAACCAACATAAACCAGTATGTACGATTAAAAACCGACGGCGCAATCACCACCGACGAACAGCTGATCAGTCTCGGTGACATAACCGCTCTCATCGAACACATGATCAAAAACGACCACAATTTTGATCTCACCAAAGCTAAGATCATTGATAAAACCTAACGAATGACGGCCCTACCAATACTCGAAATGTACCATATCGCAAACACCACCAACACCGTCAGGGCCGACGGAAAGCGTGGGTAGTATGGGTAGTACTACCCACTCGAAAATAACCGAGTGGGTAATTACCCACTCGAAATATTGAACCATTTCAAAAAATTTAGATGTGCAACACATGTATCTCGCACTACACACGTTTGAAAACATCGACGTAGCACAATTCCATTTGCATAAACGAACGTGATTTAATGTGAATGTAATGTAAGCGTGTGCATTGCGAAAAGGGAAAAAAATCCTTACTAATCGACCCCTACCCCTATGCTTTCTACCCACTCGGGCGTAAAGTGTTTCGCCGTGATGACGTAAAGTGATGACCTCAACATTACCTACGCAGGCATCCTACACACACTGAAAACGACCAGCACTCGACGGAATAGAAACACAAAAACCAGTGATGACAGTTGTTTTGGCTCACAATTGCTATCAATCCCACCATACGCAATCAGTGGGTCACCATTTTCAAACCAGACGTTGAACCACTTGGTGCACACATAGAGCTCCGTACCAAAGATTGACTTTTTCAGCACAAAATCGTCATCTCCACAAACATTCGACCAGTGCAAAAACACTCAACCTCCCACCGTTGGCAATCAGCGACTACGACAAAAACGACACGATTAAAGTGAGTCACACAGCACTGCATTTTTGTTTCGTAATTTTTTATATATATTTTTACTTTGCTTGTTCTGTTCACTTAAAATAAACCATTACTTTAGTTTCCCTTGAAAAAGGCCGCCAAACACGGTCGAAACGTCGGGCAGTTTTAAAAAAACTTCGTTTGCTCAAGCTACATTGATTGAGAAAGCCGTAAACATTCACAGAAAAAATGTGTATTTTGCTAAAAATTCACCAAACCAATTTTGTTAAATGAATTTTCAGATTATACTTTATATTCGTAAATGTTGAATTTTCAAACCACCCTAGGTGTCAAAATTTTGAGGCGAAAAAATTAGCTCCAAATATGAATTCAGCGACGTAAAATTACCCCAATGTGAATTTTCATCAAATTCGGACCCCTTTTGAGGTTTTGTCCGACCTTTGTATGGAAGGTGATCATTGTGCGACGACTGAATTTGACAAAAACATGAATAAAATTGAATTTTCTTATTTTTGTTCTTTCATCTCATTCCATTTCACACATGGTTAAAAATCCTTGAAACATCTTTGAAGTCGAAAATTGAAAATCCAAACTTTCAAAATAAGGTTCCATTTTTGACACGGTTCCGGTTTTGGCAACTGAAAAAAATAAAATTGTTGCCAAAAACGAAATCCTACTGTATTCGTAAAATATAACGCCGTTTTTCCATTTCATATAGATTAATTCACGTATATATTAGGGTGGGGCAAAATGATCTTTTTCTCAGCACAGCTCTTTTTTGGTTCCTTTTGGGGTCCCAAACAACTGTGCAAAATTTGGGGTCGATTGGTGTTGATGCGGCGTAGCGCATCGCGTTTGAATTTTGTATGGAGATTAGTATGGGAAAACCTACATTTTTGCATTTTTAATTCTACAGACTACAATTCTTCCTTTAGTATGTAAACAAATAGATAGAAGTGTAGTCCAGGATATGCTGCACAACTTTGCCGAAGGATGTATGGTGTTAGAATCATTTGACATCAATTGATTCAGTCTGTAACGTAACTTTTATTGATAGAGTCAAGGCAAAGGGATACAGTATGTTTTATTTCATCGTTACTATTATGCGTAGGACATTGTGTAATTGTTTTGAAATAATTCATCTGAACATTCCAACTCGACAACATTTCAGTTCGAATTTCTACATACAGTCGGGTTTCCTACTACGCGGATTCCTACAACGCGGCTTCCTACTGCGCGGATTCCTACTGCGCGGTACCCGCGCTTATGGGATTTCGACTAATTGGGGCTGTGGCCGATTATTTCGTCCGTGTCAACATGTAGCGCCATACTTTCTTTGACAAAGTTGTTGTACTCACTTGGGCCTACAACTTAGTGTATTGGGTATCCAATTAGTTGAGAACTATGCCGCCAGGGGTGCTATGAAGAAAGAGTAAATAAATCGAAATTCTCATCGTAATTTCGACTATCATCAAATGGATTAAATGTCAAATATATCAAGACCCTGATTATTTTGAAAGGTGGTGTCTTCAGGAAATTTATAAAAGAAGTCAAGAGCTTCTGGATGGTAGAAAGTATAACTCGCAATTACCCCACCAGGCGGCGCTAGTGCTAATGCAAATATTCAACACATGTTAAAATAATTCTATATCTCAATAACGTGATTAGATAGACTAGTACTGCCTTCAGCAAAGTTGCTCGAGAGGTCGGGGACTACCAAACGGTGACAGATTAGTTTGGAATATTCTCACTATGCGGCGCTAGTGAGCGTAGAAGCTTTCAACATATGGTAGATTATGTTGCATCTCAAAAGTCTAATAACTTGGAAAAATGGTGTTTTCGGCGAAGTTCTCGAGGAGGTTAAAGGCTACTGGATTATGGATAGAATAAACTGGAATGGACCCACCAGGCGGCGCTAGTGAGCATTTTCTTTCAAAGCATGTATCTCGAGATCATGATCATTTGGAAGGGTGGTATCTTCGGCAATATTTATAAGCAGGTCGAGCTCTGTCCTACGTAGAGATGGGCCATTCGTTCGCGAACGGTTCAAGTCAACTGATTCTTCGAAGAGAATGAGCGAACGAAAGTTCTTTTTAAAAGAACGGTAGTTCTCAATTCTGTTCAAAGAGAATGAACTGAATATAATCCAAAGCCCTTCGGTGAATTCCTCGGACCGATTTTTAGGCGAACGAATGAAAATGAACTGACTTGCCGTCCCACAAACCGCTCTCTGTGCTCTCCCAGAATGAAACCGGCGAAGAACGACTCACAAGCGAACGACTCATCTCATTCTCTATTTCTCTAGTTATACATCATGAAGAAATCGCCACCCTTGAGAAACTTGTGAAGCATACAGAGGAATAATAGTTTGGGCAGCATCTGTTTGATTCCTCTCCAATAATCGAGTTTTTTGAGAGACTTTCGGTAGATACAAATAAAATATCAGCTGAACGGAAGAACGGTTCATCTGAACTATTTTTTTTACAGAACTGTTCAATCGGGAATGGTTCTTCGAAATGAACTGTTTCGCCCATCTCTAGTCCTACGGCGAACAAATTAGTTCAGAACTCGCCCACTAGATGGCGCTAAAGAGAATGAAATTTTCTCATCATTATAGATATATTTCTAAAGTCTGATAATTTTGGAAAACGCTGTTTTTGGTAAAGTTTTCCAGGGAGACAAGTGCAGTTTGACAATGTATAGGAAAATTTCGATTTTACCCACTAGGTGACGCTAGTGAGCACGAATTTTTCCTTTAAATTTCTGCATCTTAATATTAAGGCAGTTTAGAAGAGATGTGTTTTCAACAAAGTTTCTCGAGAGGTCGAGGACTACCCAACGGTAACAGATTAGTTTAGAATACTCTCACTATGAGGCGCTAGTGAGCGCATATGCTTTCAGCATGGAGTAGATAATGATATATCTCAAAAGTCTAATAACTTAGAGAGATGGTGCTTTCGGCAAAGTTCTTGAGGAGGTCAAAAGCTACTCGATTATGGATAGATTAAAGTTGAATGGACCCGCCAGTTGGCGCTAGTGAGCATTATTTTTCATATCCTGTATCTCGAGATCATGATCATTTGAAAGGGTGGTGTCTTTGGCAATATTCATAGACAGGTCGAGCTCTGTCCTAAGGCGAACACATTAGTTCTGAACTTGCCCACTAGGCGTCGATAATGAAAATGAAACTTTCTCGACATTATATATTTCCAATGTCTGATAATTTAGGAAAACGCTGTTTTGGTAAAGTTCTCCAGGGGGACAAGTGCTGTTTGACAATGTATAGAAAAATAACGATTTTACCCGCTAGGTGACACTAGTGAGTACGCATTTTTCCTTTCAATTTCTGCATCTCAACATAAAGGCAGTTTGGAAGGGTGGTTTAGAATACTCTCACTATGCTGCGCTAGTGAGCGTTCATGCTCTCAGCATGTGGTAGATTGTGATATATCTCAAATGTCTAATGATTGCGCTTTTGGCAAAGTTCTTGAAGAGCTCAATGACTACTCGATCATGGATAGTTTAACTTGGAATGGGCCCGCAAGGTTACGATAGTGAGCAAGTATATATTATATTCTGTATTTCGAGATTATGATAATTTGCAACGGTGATGTCTTTGGTAATATTCATCGACAGGTCGAGTTCTGCCATACGGTGAACAGATTAGTTTAGAACTCACCTATTAGGCGGCGCTAACGAGGATGAAATTATAGATCTTTTTTTTAAAGTCTGGTAATTGCTAGGTTACGCGAGTAAGCACGTGTTCTTTGTGACACTAGTAAGCACGTTTTTTTTTCATTTTCACCATTTCAATATTAAGGAAGTTTAGAAAGGTGGTGTCTTCAATAAAATTGCTTGATAGGTCAAAAACTACCCAATGGTGACCGATTAGTTTATTATACTCTCACTATTCGGTGTTAGTGGGCGTGGAAGCTTTCAGTATATGGTAGATTATGAATTATCTCTGAAGTAAGCAAGCAAGCTGTCCTGGTCAAACAGCACTCTTCGAAAGCTATAACGTACTCGAGCAAAAACCCTACGTGCATACACAAATCGACGGTGTCCTCTTTCTAAGCGCGTGTTCACTTTAGCCAGTAATGAGTATCGTTGTTACAACAAGCTTCTGTACAAACGCTATGTAAACCGCATCCAGAATAATCTACGCCGAAACCCTTTTGGTCATTTGTCAACACGAAGCGAAAAGAAACTGGACTTCCATCAAGGATGCTTTACGACGGCGAAGAAGCTACGACAACTGTGGCGAAAAGTACGCTGTTTGCCAGATTCTTCTCGAGTGTTTTTTCAGCTGACTCGCCAACCGCAATCGAACTCGAAAATGCTTCTCGTGGCGTTCCTGCTTGTGCTGTTGTAATGGATGTGTTTACTGTCTCCGAACAAATGGTTATATCTACAATCCGGAAAACCAAGTCATCTTATGTACCCGGCCTCAGTGCTATACCTTCAACTGTATTGAAAAAATGTTCGGACTTGCTTGTAACACCACTTGCATATATTTTTAACCTATCGCTTCAGCAGCAAACGTTTCCTGAGGATTGGAAACACTCAGTAATGTACCCGGTATTCAAGAAGGGTGATAAATGCAACATGGAGAGCTACCGCGGAGTCACTTCGCTTGGAGTCGAATCTAAAGTATTTGAATCAATCATCAACGAAGCGTTATTTTCTGCTTGTCGACACTACATCAGTACATCCCAGCACGGATTTTTCCCCGGACGTTCGGTCGTGACGAATCTCGTCTGCTTCACGTCATTTTTTCACGGAACAATTGTCTAAGAAATTGCAGGTGGATGCTATTTACACTGATCCAAAGGCAACTTTTGATAGAGTTAATCATGAGATACTGATAACAAAGATTGATAAGCTAGGGTGTTCTACTAGATTCTGCCATCGGCTTCGATCCTACCTTGTACACCGTGAAGTCGTTGTTCAAATTGGAGATATTGTTTCAGAATCCTTTATCAACACTTCCGGAGTTCCTCAAGGTAGTACGCTGGGTCCACTGCTTTTTTCACTGTTCGTGAACGATGCAGTTTTCATTCTAAGGCGTGGAGGAAAGCTGTTTTTTCCGACGACTTAAATTTTTTTCTTGTTATACGAAATGAAGCCGATTGCCGTGAGCTACAGCATCTTATCGACACCTTTTATAGCTGGTGTGTAAGAAACAAGATGGTCCTTAGTGTTGCAAAATGTTTTGTCATCAGCTATTTTCGAACGAGAAATATGCTTACCTTCAACTATAACATCGCAGCAACTCAGCTGCAACGCGTTGACCACGTGAAGGATCTAGGAGTCATTCTTAATGAAAAGCTAACGTATACTCATCAAGTCTCTGCGTCCATCGACAGAGCCAATCGATTACTGGGATTTATTTTCAAAATTTCCAGTGAATTTCGGGATCCTCTGTGTTGCAAGGCAGATTTATTGCTCATTGGTGCGCCCGCTGTTGGAATTTGCAAATGTCGTTTGGTGCCCCTATCAAGCAACGTGGAGCCTTAGGATCGAAGCAGTCCAGCGTAAATTCATACGATATGCGTTACGTGGATTACCGTGGAACGATCCGTTAAACCTGTCACCGTACGAGGACCGTTGTCGTCTTTTAGGACTTAATACTTTAACACATCGGAGACATGCAGCGCAGGCTACCTTCGTGTCAAAGATTCTGCTGGCTGAATATGATGATCCGGAGCTACTAGCGCAAATCAGCCTCTACGCGCCTACCCGTTCTCTTCGCCCACGAGCCCTGCTGCATTCTGAAATGCGCAGCACTAACTACGCTGCAATTGTCCAATTTTGGCAATGAGTCGTCGCTTCAACGAGTTTGCTGAAATATTCGACTTCGTCATGAATTCTTTGCAGTTTCGTCGTCGTGTATTGTCACTAGTTTAATTGTGTTTAGTTCAACTTAGTTTAGTTTAGTTCATTTAGACAAATTGTCAGTTTTTATACAAATACAAATACAACTAAATTAGAAAGATAATGTTTTCGGAAAAGTTTTTGAGGAAGAATAATGGCTACTCGATTATGAATAGATTATTTACTGCTCTGGTTCTTGTTAATATTATTTAAATTTCTGAAGTAGCCTCAAAACGAATAAGAGGATAAATTCATCAAACCATTCTCTGGCGCATTGTGAGAGTATTCAAAACCAATCTGCCATCGTCAAACAGCTCTAGAACTACCGATGAATTTCACTGAAGAAAGCCTTCTTCTAAACTGTCATGATTTTGAGGTGCTGAAATACGTAAATTATTTTTTTTCTTTCTAATGCCACCTAGTAACTGAAATCCACGTTAATCTGATAACACCATTTTCATGAATTATCAAACTTTTGACTTAAGCTACTACGTAGTAGAAGTTGTATTCTCCCTAGCAATGAGTGAGTTCTGAACAAATCTGATCACAGTAAGATAAAACTCAACCCGTCGATGTATTTTGCCAAAGATACCACTCATCCCAATTATCCTGATCCCGAGAAATAAAATTTGTAAAAAGCTTGTTCACTAGCACCACCTGGTGGATCCATTCCAATTCAGTCTGTCTATAATCGAGCAGCCCTTGACTTCCTCAAGAACTTTACCGAAAACACCATCTTTCTATGTTACACTCTTGAGATGTATCATAATTTACCAGGTCTTAAAAGTATCTGCGCACACTAGCGCTGCATAGTATTCTAAACTAATCGTTGGGTAGTTCTGGACCTCTCAAGCAATTTTGTCGAAGATACCACCCTTCCAAACTGCCTTTATATTGAGATGCAGAAATTGAAAGAAGAAATGCGTATTTATTAGTGTCACCTATCGGGTTAATTCAAAATATTATTTACATTGTCAAACAGCACTTGTCCCCCTGGAGAACTTTACCAAAAACAGCGTTTTCCTAAATTATCAGACATTAGAAATATATAATGTTGAGAAAGTTTCATTTTCATTAGCGACGCCTAGTGGGCAAGTTCAGAACTAATTTGTTTGCCTTAGGACAGAGCTCGACCTGTCTATGAATATGACCACCCTTCCAAATGATCATGATCTCGAGATACAGGATATGAAAAATAATGCTCACTAGCGCCAACTGGCGGGTCCATTCAACTTTAATCTATCCATAATCGAGTAGCTTTTGACCTCCTCAAGAACTTTGCCGAAAACACCATCATTCTAAGTTATTAGACTTTTGAGATATACCATTATCTACTCCATGCTGAAAGCATCTACGCTCACTAGCGCCTCATAGTGAGAGTATTCTAAACTAATCTGTTACCGTTGGGTAGTTCTCGACCTCTCGAGAAACTTTGTTGAAAACACCACCCTTCTAAACTGCCTTTATATTGAGATGCAGAAATTTAAAGGAAAAAATCGCTCTCACTAGCGTCACCTAGTGGGTAAAATCGAAATTTTCCTATACATTGTCAAACTGCACTTGTCTCCCTAGAGAACTTAACCAAAAACAGCGTTTTCCAAAATTATCAGACTTTAGAAATATATCTATAATGTTGAGAAAATTTCATTCTCTTTAGCGCCATCTAGTGGGCGAGTTCTGAACTAATTTGTTCGCCGTAGGACAGAGCTCGACCTGCCTATAAATATTGCCGAAGATACCACCCTTCCAAATGATCATGATCTCGAGATACATGCTTTGAAAGAAAATGCTTACTAGCGCCGCCTGGCGGGTCCATTCCAGTTTAATCTATCCATAATCCAGTAGCCTTTAACCTCCTCGAGAACTTCGCAAAAAACACCATTTTTCCAAGTTATTAGACTTTTGAGATACAGCATAATCTACCATATGTTGAAAGCTTCTACGCTCACTAGCGCCGCATAGTGAGAATATTCCAAACTAATCTGTTACCGTTGGGTAGTCCTCGACCTCTCGAGCAACTTTGCTGAAGATAGTACTAGTCTATCTAATCACGATGTTGAGATATAGAATTATTTTAACATGTGTTGAATATTTGCATTAGCACTAGCGCCGCCTGGTGGGGTAATTGCGAGTTATACTTTCTACCATCCAGAAGCTCTGAACTTCTTTTATAAATTCCCCGAAGACGCCACCTTTCAAAATAATCAGGGTCTTGATATATTTGACATTGAATCCATTTGATGATAGTCGAATTTACGACGAGAATTTCGATTTATTTACTCTTTTTTCATAGCACCCCTGGCAGCATAGTTCTCAACTAATTGGATACTCAATTACACTAAGTTGTAGGCCCAAGTGTGTACAACAACTTTGCCAAAGAAAGTATGGCGCTACATGTTGACACGAACGAAATAATCGGCCACAGCCCCAATTAGTCGAAATCCCATAAGCTATGGGTATCCTACAACGCGGATTCCTTTTTCACGCCCCCAGTTAATCGTGTAGTAGGAGACCCGACTGTATTAAAATCCCCCCCCCCCCTCACTACGCCCTTTTGCCAACTACCTACGCTCATAAAATTGAGCTAAGACTTTTGAATAATTCATCCAAACATATCAATGTGGTAAAACTAAAATATATAATGTTATTTTGGAATGCTATATGAAATACCATTGGTACACCCGCAGTGTTGGCAATAAAAATGATTTTTGGCATTTAATTCGATGTATCGAACATTGAACAGCTATAACTTGGCTTAGAGACATTCTATCACCATACATCCTTCGGCAAAGTTGTTCAGCATATCTTGGACTATACTTCTATCTATTTTTTGGCACACTACCGGAAGAATTGTAGTCTGTAGAATTAAAAATGCAAAAATGTAGGTTTTCCCATACTAATCCCCATACAAATTTTAATCGCAATGCGCTACGCCGGGTCAACACCAATCGACCCCAAATTTTGCACAGTTTTTTGGGACCCCAAAAGGAACCAAAAAAGTGCTGTGCTCGTTTGATGTGGCTATGATTACATTTTTCCATATAACAATGCCCCACCCTAGTATATATCCAGACACATAAAATGTGTGAACGTTTCGTTGTCATCAAATAACTCAATTGTTGTTTGCCAACCCTAGACTACTCGACAAAATGAATACTTTGTCCGACCATATTCGTGAAGAGAGTAAACGTGAGATATTTCGATTATTGTATCGATTTTTCGGCAAATTTAAGACTAAGAGAAACGAAAGCAATAAAATTGAAAGATAGGCATTCTAAAGCGAATCAGTAACAAACATAACACGGAAAAGTAGGACTAGGCAGGTTCCCCAGTCAAAAAGGGCAAGTTGCTGGCTAACGGGGGGCTATTTGCCAACTCGGATGCGCTAATTGCCCTTCAATTTGCCAGCAAATTGCTGGTAATTAGGGGACTATTTCAAATGCAACATTTGGGCGATTTGCCGCCCAACCCGCCCTTAAATCACCCCCAAATCGCTCGCGGAACGCGCCATTTAATCGCCCTTAATTGCCTAATATGAAAATTAAAAATAATACTTATTTTCGGATTCATTATCTACTCACATATACTTACCAGTATACTAGGTAATCACCACCAACTTATAGGAAGAATCAAAGGTGAAATTAGTAATGCACACCAAAACTTATCATAATCTGACGTTCATTAAGACTTTAGGTCAGAGATCTTGTTCTACTATACTTACACACGATTCCACAATTTTCTACATTCGTTGGCTAACTGAAGTGCACTAGACAAACAAAATACAAGTGAGAACACACCAATTTGTTCAAAAAACAATTTTAAGCTTAAGCCAAACATGAACCGCCATGTTTGAAAAACGCAAAAAACAACCAAGTTCATTTCAGCCGCCAGAAAATTAGTCTAAGTATTGAAATTGCCTTTAAATCGCATTCGCAACTTGCATTTGTTCCTAGGGGCAATTAGCACAGGCGAGTTGAGTGAAACGTCAAGCTTTTTAAATCGCCTGGCCATGTTCCGCATTTTTTTGACAGGGATATGTCCTTGATCGAAAGGAAATGTGAAGAATCCATTGCCTTCTTCTGGGGCTTTCCACCCAAGTTTACCGCATGGTCGTTGATACAACATAACTCATCATCATGTTATACCACCGACGCCGCGGATTATATTGCACACAACATTATCAATGTCGCCGTGGTCGTGTCCTGCACACAACCCTTAATGTTTTCTTCTAAAACATTAAATTAAATTAATTGAATAAATGATTAAAAACGATTATATAATACTAATAGTTATACTTACTTAGCAAAACAACCAGTATTTAAACTGGTATTGTCACGAGTCACATTTCCACCGACAGAACGAAACACTAACGGCAACCGTAAACTGGGGTTCAAATTACCCCACACAAACATTGACACAAAGGCTATAAGCAAACTGGCCACCTTTTCCTACTCTTACTAGGAACTTTAAATTGAATTATGGTTAGGGTCCCAGGTCGGTAAATGCCGAATTCTCATCTTCACACTGCTCCGAAGAAGGCGTGGGGTACATTTGGTCTATAAACAAACGGTGAGATGCATTTTGAAGGAAATGAGTCAGGGAATCTACAAAAAAATAGTTATTTTTGGTTACAGTGTTGCCTAATATGCTATATTTCCAGTTTAAAACTAAAATTGCATTTTTCTCACAATTCGAGCATTTTTGTTTTGAAAATAAATATGCCATTGTGTTTCTCAGATAGTTTTACATATAAAAACATCTTATACATCAAGATCATTTGAGCCAATCCCCAGACACAGTCATTTGAAGCAAAAAATTAAAAATTTCTCAGCACATTTCTCGCTATATCTCAGTAACCAAGCAGAATGTCTAAATTCTGTAAACGCCACTTTGTAGAGAATTTTTAGACCAGTAATGTGGCATTTCTAACTCAATTTACCCCAAAATGGCGTTTGTCATAAGATAGCACAACAGCGACGATTTGGCATAATGCTTATACAGAAATAACTTCTCGATTGAGCGCTGTTCCGAAAAATGTGGTTTTTTTGTGCCGGTCTTCGGCGAAGTTCTGTTTCGAGTTGATAACCAGTCTGACAAAGTGTCAACCATTAAACCTGTGTAATTGCCAACTTACCCTGTTTCGAAGAGCTAAATGTTCTCAGTCTATAGTTATCGTCGTCGTCCTGATCGCCGATTTGGAGGTGTTGCATGTTTATTTGGGGTACATCTAAGAAGGCGTTGGATTTTCTTGTAGCTGAAATCAAACAATATTACCAATGAACTGGTGTGAGTTCAAACTAGGATGCAAATCTTTCTTTCACCTAGGATACATTCAATAATTGCCTAATAAGGTGTATGATAGAAATATATAATGGATACGGAGAACACACTTTGGTGGAATACATGGGTGATTTAGGAAACTAAAGTTACTATGGGTGTAATGCAGAAACGTGCAGTGCGTTATTATGACTATCTATACTATCTATATGAGGGTCTTAACTATATGACAAACCCCAGTTCTGTATTGAGCTTCACAATATGACGTAATGAACAAACTCATGGTATTCATACTGAGGAATGTGGTTAATGTTGATCAAATGAGCCATTCTACGGATGTATACCAATCGGTACTGGTCGATTATGTGTAATTTGGCTGAATCTTTGCTCAGTTATCCCAATTTATGAAATATGACTTTTCAATATTATAACTTCATGTGTAGTTAGTAAAAATTGCATCATGAGAATATTGATTTGGTATTGTGATAAAGTCCAATTAAGTATTAAAAAGAAATTAGCTCTAATAACTCAAAATTTCTAGCATCGTCATTTTGTGAGCATAAAGTCATTTTGTTAACTACCATCTAAAACTTTGATCATGGTAGAACATTAAACAAAAAAGTTATATTTTGAACATCGAAAGGTTTTTCACACCATCACAGTTTATCGATGGTCCGATTAATAAAATAATACACACTGTAAAAACCTATATTTCTTGTAGATATTCTTTCATATTAATAAACTACGGGAAATTGCCGAACGACTCATTTTACGAGTTTATGATGGGTTGATGTATGAAACCTGTAGTTGAGATTTAAATAATATATGCATCCTCTCCCGCCGCAACCACCTTTCATTTTAGTGAAACCGAGCTTACTCAACAATAAATATTTTCTTATTATTAATCAAGATGATATTTGATTAAAGTTGCGCTATATGTTGAATCTGGTTTGTTTCTTGTTTTTGCAAAGGTTTGGCATGGCAGAAACAAGTATATTTCACTAAAAAACGAGCCAAATTTAGTAGCTATAGAAAATTAATAGAAGGCATCTATATAATTTTTTTTTATTAATTTTTGACATAAGTGGCTTTCGTGTCGCTAGGAATAGCTTAGGGCTTAATATAGTTCTATTATATACTTATCTTAGCTTTACTTATAAATTTTAACACAGCCTTTACTTTGTTCGGGTCGTTAGACAGGATTTCGGTAATAGTTCCGCTTACGCCGCACTCTTTCCGTATCGAAGCGAATCGGCGACAGTTAACGGACCGTGAGGATTTCACAGCAATAGCAAGAGTTTGATGGTGGGCTCCGATCAACGAGGTGAGAATGCGTTGCACGAGTGTGACCTATACGTAGCCTGGTCAAAGTACGCTGTTCTGATGCACATTTTCGATCGATGTACTTATTTGCGAATGGTTTCACCATTATTGAAGTAATCGGGCTTGTTCTAAAGGCTCCGGATGCCTGTCGTACCTCATTGTAGATAGCAGCTAAGGATCCATCCCCTCGATGTTGGAGGTGATTAGTCCGATTCCGAACAGCAGCTTTGAAGTAACAATTGCTGAGAAGTGTTGCTTGAATCCTTCTCTTCAAACGATGCCCCAGGATTCGAAGAATGTTGATGCTACTAGAACAGCTTTTCCGGATGCTAGCAAAATGTTGGAGAAAGTTCAGTCTTGAGTCCACTATAATTCCTAGGATTCTCATTTTCCTGACATATGGAATTGGTTTCCGATTCAGTTTGATAGCTCACCCACGTTTTCGATGTTTTATGGTGCAAATGTGCATAAATTCAGATTTCTCCGGGGCAACGACAAAATTTACGCTTTCGGTCCATTTTGAGACTGATAGAACAGCTTTTCTTAGGATCTGGCGCACTTGACTGGAGTTGGTTTCTTTGGCGATTAACAACACATCGTCAGCGTATAGCAGGATCTGAGCTTCGGCTGGTATTATCTCGAAGATAGGTTGCATGGCAACTAAAAACAAAGTTACTGATAGTGTGGATCCCTGAGGTACACCATTTTCGGCCACCTTGCGGCTGGATAATTCTCCATTTGTAGCTACACGAAAAGTTCTCTCGTTGAGGAAACTAGAAAGAATGTTCATCATACGACCGGAGATTTTCCATTTTTGAAGGGTTCGGAGGATGGCAGGACGCCATGTCGTTTCATAGGCTTTAGCTATGTCTAGTGAAACTATTTCCACATGCTCATTGTTTTTTTTGTTCAGATATGATTCCAAGTATGCTAAATGGGAATCGACGCCTCTACCGGCTATGAATGCGTGCTGTCGATGGTCCAGCCGTCCTGTACTGATTAGCAAATGCCTCGGCTATTTCCGGTCCGTTGCTGGTCATGCCATTCGATAGATTCAAGGTAATCGTGTTACTTCGTTTGCCTCCTTGCAGTTGGTTGATGCGACTCCACACTTGCGTGGTGGGTGTACTAGGGTTGATACTTTGAACTAATTCTTCCCAACTTTTCTGATTAGCTTCTCGGATAACCTTGCGACACGCTGAGCGAGCTTCTTGGAAGCGTTGAGAATGCTCTCTTTCCTAGGATCGCCATCCTCGATTCGGCGAACTGCCCGTAACCATATTCTTCGGCTTTTTACTGCTTGTTCTACTTCAGCAGACCACCATGCGACTGTTTTTAGATCATGTATGCTTGCTTCAGCAGCCACTATAATTCCACGTGTGAACTGCTCTACTGTAGAAGCCAGGTCTGGGGGAATAATGCTACTAATTGTATCCTCGAATAGTTGCCAGTTTGCTCGATCGTAAATTCATCGCCTTCGTCGTCTAGGTTCATCCTGGCATCCTGGGAAGTCAATTAGGATTAGAAAATGATCGCTATCGGCGCAGTCCGGTACAATTTTCCAGATAAATCTATTGGCAATCGATGTTGAGCAGATTGAAACGTCGAGTGCCTGTGTGTTTCCGGTGACAGGGTCGATTCTTGTGTGGAATCCATTGTTCAAGATTATCATGTCATGGTAAATGACAGTTTCTAGGATCCTGTTACCCCTTCGGCGTGCTTCGTTATTCGATGCCGTCGGTTTGCTACCTCATGCTGGGTGGTGGGCATGTCACCCATCAGAAGGACCGGTTTTGGTAGTTCTTGTATCAGGTTATTTAGTAGAATTTTTCTCTCTAGGCTGTAGATAGATGGATACAACTATCATCTTTACTGGTGCATGAATTCTGACTGCAACTGCTTGGATACTGGTTTGCAAATCTAGTTTCTCGAATGGGATTCCGTCCTTAACTGCCATCCCAGCACCTTGTCTTCCGTGAGTGGAGAACGGCCCGAGCAAAAGGTGGTAGCCCATTCCGATGAAATTTTCACTAAGTGAATTCTCTTTAGCGTTCGTTTTCTGAAAGCTTTCCACGATCGGCCTATATTTTGCGAGTAATTTGTAGTTCATTACGATGAGATCGGAGTCCACTAATATTCCATTGGATACCAAGTCTCGGGCGGTAGATAGTCAACGATTTCGGGTTCTAGGTCTGATAATTTCGGGGAGTTCATCAAGAGTTCTATGGCCTTTGTAGCTTGGTTTTCGTTGAGTGCTGGATCGTTTTCACGCTGAGCGGATCTAGTGTCTATCGGTTCCGAGGGTTTGGGACACCTAGGGATTGATGATTTCTGTTGACACTCACCGCTCTGCAGACTGAGCAGGACTTGATTACATTCCACGAAGTGGAGGGAAGTGCTAGGCATTCTCTGTAGGCTCCACTTAAAACAAGACATCTGGTTGTAGGCGGACATTGCTTGTTTGACTCTTGCTTCCTGAGGGTGGTAGGGAAATGAGTAGTACGGTTCTGATGGGATGTACTGAGTGGTACTTGCCTGTAAGTAGCCACGCTTCCCTGTACCAGCAGCCGAAAGCTCTTCGGATGAATCCGGTACTTTTCGGGTCAGGGCTGGCACAGGAATGTGGCGTTTTGGGTTGCTGGTGCACGGTGTTGTTGCTGTGTGAATTTGCGAGGGTTCGATAACAAAAAGGTAATTATTACTCCTGGAAGGTTCCTTGTAGGTACAATCGTGTGCACTTGTAGCTGGATTTGCCCAATCGTAAATTGAAATCGTCGTTGGGCTGCTGCGTTGTGTTGGGCTTCCTTTGTTAATCGTTGCATTGTTTCTTCCCGATTCATTGTAGTTAACGGCCGCATTGGGGAGATCACTGTCAACGGGTTGAGGTAAGACGTCCTGGACAGATCCTTCACCCAACTGCGCTTCCTCTGGAGGAAGTGGGGTGGGTACTACACTTTGCCCAACCCCAAGCTGGCTGAGATTGTACAATGTACATGTTATTGTTAACGTTTGTGTTTAGGTTGACGATGTTGGTGGTGCTGGGGATGGGTATAGTTGCCTTACTAGAATTATTCGTTGAAGTTGAGTCCATTTAGGGTTGAATCGAGTTGTGTTCGCTTTGTGTTTGAGGTTTCATCATCGGATATGCCTATTGGGATATTGGAGGTCTCAAACATGGTGTCCATTCTTTCTGTTTCGACATCGGTTGCCTTTGGTGTTTGGTTGTTCGACTTGTGTTTAGTGTTTGCTGGGAGGATCGTTTGCCCGCTAAGTGTTTAGTGTTTGCTGGGAGGATCGTTTGCCCGCTAAGCGATTCTGTCTGTACGGTTTTCGACTCAGTGTCGGTGCGAGGGCGTTTTGGGTTTATAAAGGGGATGGTCTGATTAGTTGGTTTTACCGGGGTAATAGGTGGTTTTGGTGTTGTAGCTGTTTGGTTTGTTGGACTCTTGCTTGAAGGACCTGCTAAATTTTCCTTGATGTAGTTGTTCGAGTTTAGCAATTTCCTGGGTTTTTTGTTCATCTCTTCTAGCAGCTCGGTCATCTGATCATCCGTTGTCTTCCTGCTATAAGTAGCGTTGATTGTTTCAGTTTTGGTACCGAATATCGGAGTTTTTTTTGCGAGGTGACCTGGGCGTAGCTTCTACTGGACTCTTCCATTCGCTATCTGGCCTCTGGGAATGACAGGTTCTGTTCAACTTTGATCCGAATTATTTCAATTTCCTTTTGGAGTTTGGGGCATCGAAGATCGCTTGGTCGGTGGTCTTCTTTGCAATTGATACAGTAGGACTGGCTAGTGCATTGGTCTTCGGTGTGGATACCCGAGCATTTACTACAGCGTGCTGGACCGGGACATCGTGTCCTGGGGTGCCCATACCGGAAACAGCTGCAGCATAATATCGGGGTAGTAGGAGCGAGTTGCTACGCGAGTAACTCCGATTTTCACGTACTCTGGATAAGTCGTTTTGCCAAACGTCAATATAATAGTCGATGAGGTCACTTGTTGCTCGTTCACTCGTTTTTAATGCGTCTAATCTCTATTACTCCCTGGTTTTTTAGATTTTCCTTAATTTCCTCATCGTCCACTTCTAGCAAGTCAAAGGAAGAGATTACACAGCGGCACATAGTGAGAGTTGGGTGGGGCTTAATAGTTACTTCGGTCCCATCCGCTAGCTGTGTCATAGAGAGCAGTTTTTTAACCTGTTCCGGTTTTCTAATCCTGAGGCAATAACGGGTTCCTTTTGCCTCACTTGACCCCCCTTCTATAGATCAGGGTTGTTAATCGATAATTAATCGTCATCGTCGATAACGTTAACCACCCTTCAACGTCATCGGAAACTCCGTTAACGATAATGTATCGTCGGATTCATCGTCATCGTCGATAATTAATCGGTGGTTATCGCGATACATTTTGCGTTACTTTCCCGTTTGTTGGAGTTGAAGTTGATGCGGTTAACTTTCAATTGTTTAGAAATAAATAAATATTGAAGGACATGTTGTTGGCAATTGAAAATCAATAGTTTTGGACATTTTCTATGCAAAGGGGGGTCAGACGATGTGCCAAAATGGAATTTTTGTCAACTTTTCGGGAGTGTTTTATATTGAAGGGAAAGTTATTGGCAGTTGACAATCAATAGTTTTTGACATTTTCAATTTTTTCAACTTATGGGGAAAATTTTTTATATTGAAGAAGTTATTGGTAAGTGAAAATCAATAGTTTTGGGCATTTTTAATGTACCGTCGGTGGGTCAAAATAGATTTTTTCAACTTTTCGCGAACTTTTTATATTGAAGGGCAGGTTGTTGGCAGTTGAAAATCGATAGTTTTGAACATTTTCAATTTACAGGAAGATCCACAAATGCACAGTGTTTCCAAAGTGTCAAAAAGGTGAAAGAAATTCTTTGAACCACGAAAAAACATTTTTTAGCTATTGTGTCTTCCACAAAGTTTATTTATATTTTTTTTGCATTTAAAAAGTATTAGTTGGGTGATTAATCCCTCTAAAGCTAAAGTTTTTTTTGGTCATTTATGAAAATAAAAAAAAACTTTTTTTTTGGCAAAGTTGTTGAGCTTTAACTTTGCTGAAGAGACAATGTGTCTATCTGTCGATTTTGATATACATTTGTGGAGATAGCTTTGATATACCCCTGAAAATTGCTTTTTTCAAAATGCTTGCCCTGGTAATTTTGTAGAATTTCAAAATGTTCCAAGATTTTATTCTGCATAAAAAAATACAGAATTTTTGTAATGTAAATTTATTTTTTATTGTATCGTTATCGTAGTTATCGAATATTTTAGTGCCCAAAAAGCAATATTTTGGTATGGAAGCCGCAATTTTCCGCAGACGAAGCTATACCAATACGAATCTGTAAAACAAACACTATCAAAAACGTTTGGTGAGCTCTAGCCTACGTTCAAGTCAAATTCGAGTAAATACCTTCTTTAGCATATTTTTCCTTCTTAGTGATGCAAAATATACAAAAATAAAAATACTGTGTTGTAAGACCTCCTTAAGGGACATTTTTTCTAAATGATCAGAACAGGTTATGAGGCTTTGTCGAGGGACTAAAGAAGAATATATTAACCGCTGCGGTTTATTAAAAAGAAAGAAAAAATATGTTAGTCTAGGTGTTTGCGTTTCGACTTCGTTTCAGAACCAGAAAAAATATGTGCCGATTTTGTCAATGTCATCGTTTTATCAGTCTAAAATTCACCAAGGGACTGATAAAAACGGGTCTTTACTGTATTAAAAAACGACTAAAGCCGTTCATAAATTACACTACACATTTAAGAGTACAACAAGGAAGCATGAAGCATCTTGTTACATAGTGGAGAGAAGAAACGGAGGAGGGGGCTAAAAGCTTCCCAACTAGAAAAGGAAAACAAAGATTGGAAATATGCATATTCTCCTTTTTAAAATCCAAAATCTAGTATAATTAAAATTATAATAAAATCTGTTAATCGCCACACCACTTAAATGTGTAGTGTAATTTGTGAAAGGCCTAATAATAGTGGTTTAGTAGTTTTTTCAATATATGTTTTTGCGTTCTAAAAATTACTAATTACACAATAGCTCAAAATTTGTTTTCTTCATGGTCAAAACAATTTCGATCACCTTTTATCCGCTTGGAAACATTGTGCACCTGGGACTCTTCTGTGCACCGACTTGCTCGAAAAGTTGTAAAAATTCCATTTTGACACATCGTCGGACCCTTCTGCGTATTGAAAATGTCCAAAATTATTGATCTTCAATTGCCAACAACTTTCCCTTCAATATAATACAATCCCGAAAAGTTGAAAAAAAAATCATTTTGGCGCATCGTCGGACCCCGCTGTACATAGAAAATGTCCAAAACTATTGATTTTCAACTGCCAACATGTCCTTCAATAGATATTTATTTCTAAACAATTTAAAGTTAACCGCATCAACTTCAACTCCAATAAACGAGAAAGTAACGCAAAATGTATCGCGATAACCGATTAACCGACGATGACGATGAATATGACGATACAATTATCGACGATGACGATGAAGGCGACGATACATTATCGTTAACGGAGTTTCCGATGACGATACATTATCGTTAACGAGTAACGCCGATAAATTATCGTGAAAAATGTATCGTATTAACAAACCTGCTATAGATCCTACTGCACACTCTATGCTTTTGCCAACAACAAATGCATTTGGTAGTCATCTCGCCAAAATCGCGGAACCATAAACAGTGGTATGAGTCTTTTGGTTGGCCCGGGGGATCGCACCCACTGGTGGGGGTCATGGCTGGTGGTATCGGATTGTTATCTTATTTTGTTTCTCAACGCTTCACACTTGTTTTGAACAGCGGCTTATGGACAACGGTCACCCGTTGTCTACCTCAAAGAATTCGATACGATTCGTCTCTTCACGAGTCACTAGGTGGTTTTTCCGTGAACTTTATTACTTATGGAAACGTTTGGTGCTTCAAGTTTGAATTTGTTGAGGAAAAGCTACCTGAAAGTCTGATCGCCTGGTATTTGCGATTTCGAAAGTTGCTATTTTCTCACACAGTTTTCGTGGGGCGGACCCGGCGCCGCCCCAAATGGTCATCTACACACGTATCAGTATTCCCGGATGGCGTAGCACTAAACTGTTACTGAGATCCGGGTGGCGTAGTACTGGTTTTCTGATAAATCAGAGAGCACTGGGGTTGAGAAGTAACTGACTGATCGTTACAAGAGTTTCGATCCGACGATCTATACACAGACATAACACTAGGAACGGTTTCTTCTAGTTTTCCATCGTTCATATTTCGATGCTAACTTGAGCGCTATCTGCCGTGGCTCCTACTCAGCTTGGAGATCTTACCCGTTCACACACCTAGTGTAATAATTTCTTATTAACATTTTTGTACGTGCGTGTATGGAGCACACTAGCAATATTCAGATTAATGTGAACGATGTAGAATAAGAAAGTTCCATGCCAGTGGTAAGAACAAATTTACAATTGTTTTGCCCACATTACCACATATATTGAAATACTTAACACTTGTAGTTGAATTGGACAAGAGAACAATGCCAGTGCTTTGCAAATAAAATATATAAAACAGAAAGAAATGCTATACAAAGACTTATAGCTGTTTATTTTCAAATTCAGAATTACAGCGGGCTAATGAAATATGCCCAATGAAGATCACTTCGGCTCTTTAGTCTGAAAATAACTTATACACATTTGGCACAGTGATTACTTCAAACACATGAAAAAGAGAAGTTTGGATTCATTTCTAATAGGTCAACAACGTATAATTGCAGGCTGAGGGATATTCATACCTAATTTGGTTCGTACATTCTGCATCCTTCTATCTGTAATAAAAAAGACAAACAAAATGGAAAGAACAATCTTCAACATTATCTGGGAGATACAACTGGCATAGTATCTGATATTCAAATCATGGCCCACAAACAGCATTTGTTCAAATTCAATGAAAGTCTGTTCTGGTAATGGCTCGCGGTTTGTGGTTTTCATTTTGTCGTCACTTTTAGAGAAACGTTCTCCACGCAAAACCTCGCGTTGCAATCATTGGGGTTCAGTGTGTGATTGCATTCATTGCATTCGTGCTCTGGCCTGCTGTAGGTCCATCACACAGTGGGTGTATTGGAAACTAGAGGAATCCAGGGCTAGTTTGCTGTAGGGGTTAGGTGTTGAAAGTAATGTAAAATACATTCCCCAATATGACAATGTTACATTACATTTTGTTTTGTAGAAGTTGTAACGATAATTAATTTTCGAGCGTGATAATTACATGTTCTTAATTTCAAATATTTTGTTTTATTTATGGTAAGTTTCAAACTATTTCATGTATGTTTATTTCGAGTGTCCGTGAAAAGAAATACGGCTAATGAAATTAGTCATTTTGAATGTAATTTCATGATGGAGAAATTATCAGCAAAAAAGTTTTTCTAACAATACATGTTTTTAAATTTCATACCAATTGACATACAAAACTGTAATTTTATTACAGAATATAATTCTGAGTATCATTTTAAATCAAAATACATTTAACAAATATTTTCCAAAATGCGATAGTTTTCGAGATATTTGGAATTTTGCTCCAACAAAAACAATTAATTCTTGTAATTATTTTCTTTTTAAAAGTTATTCGCGTTACCCCCATCATAAATTGTCAAAAGTCTAATGTTTATCGTTTTATTGACATAAAAGAAGCTTTTTCAGTGTATTTGAATCATGGAGAAGCTTTTTGTAAAAAAAAATCCTAAAAACAACTTTTGACTAATTTTTATAATTCATAACAAAAAATTTCTGAAATGTAGTAGTTCTCGAGATATTTTAAATTTTGTTTTAACAACACAATTATTTTGTTTAATACGACTTTTTCAGAAGTTATTCGTGTTTCTCCATCAACATCAATTAGTTTTTCGTAAGGTTCGTAACATTTCCTATAACTTTCCCATTGACATCAAGGCGATATTGTAAACCATATATTCTGTAATAAAATTACAGTTTTGTATGTCAATTGGTATGAAATTTAAAAACATGTATAAAGTTATTGTTTGAAAAACTTTTTTGCTGATAATTTCTCCATCATGAAATCACATTCAAAATGTTTCTTTTCTCTTTAGGTTTTTGTTGACAAAATATATAAAATTAGAAAAAATCCTTATTTTCCTAGCAAGAAATTTAGGTGTTTACCCAATTTTCCTCCATAGGGTGAAATATAGCATAGTAGAAAAAATCGTTTTTTTGGAAATTTGAATTTTTATCATAAATTTTTGTTTTTGTGAAAAATGGCACATTTTTTTTCGTGCGGAAGTATTCATTCCCTGTAACTCGTTCTCAGATAGTTTTACTGTATGAAATAGCGTAATCGAACAAAATTTTTTTTGAAATTACTGCACGTAGAAACGTCTACGCCCTTTTAAAAAATTGAGCTTGGGAATCTAAGATTGTCGGTCACGATTTTAAAGATTTTCGAACGGATCTTCGTGGAATTCCTCTTTTGCCTAAGGAATTTCGAAAATTTGCTTTTGAATGTGAAGTACCTTTCGAAGTTAACATGACATGATATTGAACTTGAATAGAAAAGGTCAATTATTATATAGTTTTATTGGAAAGTCACCCAAAATGTTCTAGAGCTCCTGAAGTAATTTGATTTTTGGCTTTCTCTATAAAAATATTACACAATTGCTCTGAAAATTGACACTTGGAAGACCGAGTGTCATATACCAGTCGATTCAGGTCGTGCTCAACCACTAAAATACTCCTTACCCTTTTTTTTGCTTTTCTCACCCACGGATCTACATCAAAGTATTACTTCTTTTCGTTGTACTGTAGTAATTTGATTTGATCTCCATAAAAATATTACACAATTGCTCTGAAAATTGACACTTGGAAGACCGAGTGTCATATACCAGTCGATTCAGGTCGTGCTCAACCACTAAAATACTCCTTACCCTTTTTTTGGTTTTCTCACCCACGGATCTACATCAAAGTATGACTTCTTGGGGGGGAGGGGGGGGGGGTCTTTGTACTTTCGTCGCACTTCTCTTTTGCTTACGAGTTTTCCGCAGTTACCTCGGAACCTAATTTGATCCATGAAATGGTTTGACATTTGAACATACTCTTGGCTCTTCTCAAGTTCCATCCATTACATCTTTATTTAGCTCTCGTATCGGTGAGCCGTTTAGCTGCTGATTCCATTAGCCATTTTCCTCCTGTTTCCATCAGTAATTCAGCTCCCAGCCTTATCCTGATTTACTAAGATAGTCTCAGACGGTGAACTCACCCTACTGCGACTGAATGATCTCTGGTAGCGGAATTTCTCTCGGTACCGATGTCTGTTTCGTGAGTCAATTAGCTCCCGTTTTCACTATATAACCGGTTTGTCCACGGTAGTGAATCTACCATACTATGAATTCCCCGGCGGTAAATTTCTCCCTATACTGAATGTTTGTTTCCGTGAGCCATTTAGCTCCCCACTTCGTCCCGATCTACTCGTTCTAGTCCCCGGTGGTGGACCTAGCCTGCTTAACAGGCCAATCAGTAGGTGCTGAGGTCTGTCCAGCGATTCCGGATGGGGCGTAGCTCCCGGTTCATCAGCACCCCAATGACTCACTGCTGACTGTTCGATGCGATTTACTCCATCTAGTCCCCGGCAGCGGATCTAGCCTACTCACAAGCTATCCGGCAGGGTGTCGAGGGCAGTCCGGCGATTTCAGCGGAACTTGGCCTCCGGTTCGATGGCGCTTCGATGACCCGAATCCGGTACTGCGTCTCGTACTACTCAACTGGTCCCTGGCGGTGGAATTTTCCTGAACCCGACTTATTGTTTCACTGGAGCCTTCTAATCGGCGGGGCTGGTTTGTTGGTTCCTTCACCACTTTCTCTCCAGCTTGGAGAGTATACTGGGCGCTACTATATTGACCGCATCCCAGATATGCTCAGCGTGGCACATCTCTTCGACGATATTGTTGACTGTTATGCTGGGCATACCCATTCGAACTTCTTCGAACCTAGGACGTTCGAAGACCACTTATTCTGGCATCTCTTGCACGTTCACACACTCTGGATAAAGGGGTGACGAAGCATGTCATTATTGGGAACATTGTTCGCTTGTTTACGTACTGTCTAATCGTTGTACCGAAAATATAAAATAACTAGTAAAATTTACGAAAAATTTCGTTCATCAATCAAGCGGCCATTTGTTCGTATCACAATAAAATCGATTTGGCCACATCGATTTTTTTAAATAAAAAAAACATAGATCCCAAAAGATCGAATGAAAACAATAAAAGGCTAATAAATACGAAAACTTTTCTAAGATAAACGAAAAGATTTCGTGCGACCAAAGAAATCGTTCGTAATATACACAAACGTTTATTAAAATAAACAAAACATTTCATTTCATTCACGAAAAATAATGTCGTTAACAACGATAACATTCGTGCAGTGTGTATGTAAATGTGTAAAATTTACGAAAGCTTTCGTTCACCATACGGTCATTCTTGTTCATGAAATGAACGAAACTTACTATTTACAATGCACGAAAATATTTCGTTGCAGAAAACGACGAATGAATTCGTGCATTGCATGATTCATTATATTCACAAATTTATATTATCAGTGCATCGTACATCCCATTCCAAAGTGTTGGACAGAGAATGGAGCCCTGAGTAACGCCCGCTGCGACTCGCATTGCCTTCTGCCCATTTGTTCGTCTGGTACATCAGTGCTCTACCTTGGAAGTAGCTCTTCATGATCTGGCTCATTCTTTTATGTCACGCTGCAGCATTGGTCTATTCGAGGCTGGATGGCCCGGTGACTTCCCTGACTTTGGCAGCAACATCAGTTTCTGCACCTTCCTCATTTCGGGGATTACCATCGTCTAAAGACTTCAGCAGTAGTATCCTGAACATGTCCGGATATGCCAGGATCGCAGCTTTCAGCGCCACGGTTGGTATTCCATCCGAACCGAGGGTTTGCTTTGATTTTAGTCACATCGACGCGTCTTTGAGCTCGTCGTTAGTCACTTGCCACTCGACTGTGTTACCTCCGTCTTCTTCACCGTACGGTGTCGGTGACCAGGTAGTTGAATCGTGATTCGGGTAGAGACCCTCAACGATTATCTTTAGCTTACCCGGGCATATTTCAGCTGGTGTCGATGGACCATCGTCTTCGTCATGGCGAATCAGTACGCGTCCCCCATGAATTGGCGTTTATTTCTCAGCACAGCTACTTATGGCAATTGGCTTGCTAAGCTTGATCTCCCGTTTTAAAGAGTCCCTACCTTCTAGATACGTCGCTTGCGCTCTTCTCTCACTCTCCGATCTTGCGCTCTGAGCCCGCCTTCTGGCTCTAAGACAAGCAGCGTGTAGCGTACTGAGTTACTCATTTAACCAGTAAGCTGCACGCCGTCTACTGCATGGCCCTAGTTTTCATGACATTGTAACGTCACAAGCCATCACAATCGTTCTTGTTAGCTGTCAGCGGTATCAACGTACTTAATTCCGTTGTTCGCCGAAGTAACTCAACAAAGAGGTTTTCGTTAAAGGCTTTCGTCTTCCATTTTAGCTTACCGCCCGTCCTTCTTCATGCTGCAGCAGGGTTCCATTGGCCGATGCGGTAGCGAATCGCCTGGTGGTCTCTCTGGGGATACTTCTCTCACACTCTCCAGTCCATGTTCGCCGTCAGTCAAGGACTACAGAATGTGTCGAAATTTCTCTCGGTACCGATATCCGTTTCGTGAACCACTAAGCTCCTAGCTCCTCGCTTCGCCGCGATCTGCTCGTTATAGTCCTCGGCGGTTGAGCTAGCCTCCACAACTTGCCGACAGGTAGATGTCGAGTCTACAGCCAATTTTCACTACAAGGAAATATTTTCACAAGATAACTTTTGCAAATTAAACTTTGAGAATTTCATTTAAAGTATTAGGCATATTTTTGTTTAACATATTCAATTTTTTCAAATTTCTCCAAAATATTTCGGGGGGGGGTTTCGTCCCCAAACCCCCCCCCCTCCCCCCGCTACTACGCCACTGGCCGATCACCATTCACAAAACTGCCACCTGTCACTCGGCACCAGCCATCCCTTGCACATCTACCACCGCCACCGCTCTATATAAAATCAACATCAATCCTGAGCCACAAACTAAATCTCTACGACCGATCAAAAAGCACACTGGTGTTGTGAATCAACAGAAAACTCGCAAAATAAAGCTGACATTCGCCTGCTGTATTATTATTTCGACGAGTGAGAAATCCCATTCAGAACCTCCACTGCCTCCGTCAGAGAGAGATAGATCGCTGATTTCTGCTGAGTTTGTTTTGGTTTGCAACCGTTACCAATTTCTTCTTCGTTACACGAGCGCCTCTTCCGACGGTATTGGTAAGCAATTTGTTTGACAGTTTAATGCATACAAGTTTCGATTAAGCTCCGTTCATACGAAAAAAGGACCGCTGCAACAGCTGCTCAATCGATATGGACGCAAAGAGGTAGTTTGCAGAGGATTCTGTAAGTCGTCCTTCCATTATCGTTGTGTGAGAATCGAAGAAAAATTCTACAATGAAATGAGTGGAAATACTCAAATTTTCTGGATGTGTAAAGCCTGCATGGATATCATGAAAAATGCCCGTTTTACAAAGGCACTAATCTCTACGAACTCTGCCATAGCGGAGATCAATTCATCGCACAGGAAGCTCATCGACGAGTTTAAAACCGAGATTCGCAATAGTATTATTATTGAATTGAGGCAAGAGATCCAAGGTGGGTTTTCAAAACTGTCGCCTGCAATATCTACTCCAGTCTTTCGACGAAAATTGTTGACTCCACTTCCGAGAACCCCAAAAAGACCACGTGTCGAAACCAATGCCATCGATAATCAACCTTCGACTGTTCTTCGTGGTACTTCGGAGGCAACTAATGTCAATCTACCAACGGTCGCATTTGAACATCCGACGTCTAGATTCTGGATGTACCTGACAAAAATATCGACGGAGGTAACAGAAACGAACATTCTGGCAATTGTCAAAGGCTGTCTGCTGTCTGACGACGTAGTCGTGAAGGGCTTAAAACCGAGGGACCGACATATTTCTACGATGACATTTGTGTCTTTCAAGGTAGGTGTTAAACCAGAACTGCGGGAGAAATCAATTCTTCCCTCAACATGGCTGCAAGGTGTACAATTTCGCGAGTTTACTGAGCCACTTGTCAGCATTTTTGAAAACCGACAGCGCCGAGTGCAACAGGACCTCATTCCATAGCGCATCATATGGCTGCCTAACGATGTTCGAAACACACTGTTATGCTGAGCCAGTTGAACCGCAAGATTCGTTTATTGCTGCACATACCGCTAGACCTATTTATAATGCTGATAATGATTCTCCGCTACCAGTCCTTGTTCTCAATACTCAACCAGTAACCCAGCTACCTTCCAATTGCCTGACTGTTTATTATCAGAATGTCAGAGGTATACGAACCAAAACAAATGACTTTCACATTTCGCTCACGGGCTGCAACTACGACGTGATAGTGTTGACAGAAACATAGCTTCGATCGGACATTGCAAACTCAGAGTTCTCATCGTCGTATTCAATTTGTCGCTGTGATCGCAATATATCCACAAGCACACTAACCCGTGGTGGTGGTGTCCTTGCTGCTGTGAAAACATCACTAAAGTGCAAATCAGTCTCCCTGGACGATTGCGAGAAATTAAAACAAGTTGTTAGTCGTTTGCAGCTAGCACACCGATCTGTGTATATAGGTGGAATTTATTTGCGACCGAACTCTGATCCAACTTTGTACATCACTCACTCATCGGCAGTGCGACAAATAATAGATCTAGCGTCAGATTCTGACTCCATAATCGTTTTGGGTGATTATAATCTGCCAAACCTCATCTGGACTCTCGACGAAGATTTAAACACATTGCTTCCCATCAATGAATCGTCGGAGCAGGAAATCGTTTTCACAGAGTCGTTGCTATCCGCTGGTTTACATCAAGTAAATGAATTACTGAATGTGAATGGTAGGCTTCTCGATTTGGCATTCGTCAGTGAGCCAGATTGCGTAGAGATCATTGATATGCTACATTCTATTTTCAAAATAGACCATCACCACAAACCGTTCGTGTTGAAACTTAATTTACATGACGATATTACTATTAACCCTGTTAAAATCGACTATGTAACTGAGCTTGACTTCAACCGTTGTGATTTTAGAATATTGAGTAATCAAATTCTGAATGTCAACTGGGATGTGATACTGGAATCTGTGTCCACTAATGAAGCAGTATCTATCCTATACGATAAAGTCAATGAAATCGTAATGGAAAATGTACCCCGTAAGTGAACTTGGCACAATATTGGTCAAACCCAATTGTGGTGGACCTCTGACCTTCGACATCTTCGCAATCGCGTAAGAAAAGCTCGGAAATGCTTCTTCCGAAACAGAAACCGCGAGTACAAAGAAAACCTTCAACGCGTCGAAACGTTTTATAAGGAACGTCAGCTCGTTAGTTATAAATCGTGTACAATCAAATCTCAAATCGAATCCCTCATCATTCTGGAATTTTGTTAGAAGTCATAGAAAAGGTAATCAAATGCCATCCACCGTTTTCTACGATGTAAAGGTCGCTGATTGTCCAAAAGACTCTGCCAATCTATTTGCCGAATTCTTTAAGTGTTTTCAATACAGAAGCGCCCACACCTTCATCTAGCACCTGGAACCGCATTGTTAATTATGACCTGAATCTCCCATCATTAATAGTCGGCCAAGAAGAAGTTTACGCCGCACTTACGAAAGTTGATACTTCTAAAGGCGCTGGAGTCGATGGTCTGCCGCCACTTTTCATAAAGGAATGTGCTAATGCTTTGTCACTTCCCATAGCGCACATCTTCAATCTATCACTTTCGCAGGCAACCTTTCCGGAAGCCTGGAAAACGGCTTTCGTCATTCCAAACCACAAAACAGGTGATATTCACAACGTAGAAAATTATTGTGGAATTTCCATCCTAAACTGCATCGCAAAAGTATTTGAAGCCATACTTCACAAGGCCTTGTATCGCGCGTCACAACCAATCATCTCTGAGTTTCAGCACGGTTTTGTGAAGCAACGGTCTACAACAACTAATCTCATGTGTTTTGTGAACAAAGTTATGCACGAGATCGAGAAACGGCGACAAGTTGACGCGATTTACATAGATTTCTCAAAAGCATTCAACAAAGTTCCACATGATCTAGCAATTGAGAAGCTGAGACGACTCGGATTTCCTTCTTGGGTAACAGGATGGCTGCATTTATACCTGTCGGATCGTTTCGTGCATGGTAGACTGAATACTTCAAACTCAAATTCATTTCAATTAACTTCTGGAGTTCCCCAAGGCAGTATACTGGGACCGCTCATCTTTATACTGTTTGTGAATGATCTATGCCTTCATTTAAACTGCGACAATGTATTGTATGCTGACGATCTAAAAATGTATAAAACTATCTGCTCTGCTGAAGATTGTACAGATCTACAATTGGACATTGATTTGTTATCGCGATGGTGTAAAGTGAATCGAATGGAGGTGAACATCAAGAAATGCAAAGCAATCTCATTCACTCGGCGTCGCTCATCGATTAAGCATGAATAAACTCTGAACAACCAAATTCTGGAGAGTGTAGAAACCGTCTGCGACCTAGGAGTACAATTCATCAACACGATGCGCTTCAATGATCATATAGCGCTGACAACCGCTAAGGCATATGCAGTACTGGGATTCATCCGTCGTAACACGTCTCAGTTTAACGATATATACACATTAAAGGCACTTTTCTGTTCTTTGGTACGAAGCATATTAGAATACGCAGCTCCTGTCTGGACTCCATTCCAATGCACACTGTCACTTCGAATTGAAAGGGTCCAGAAAAGCTTTCTTCGCTACGCCTTGAGGCAGCTGCCATGGAGAGACCTGATTACGAGAGCCGATGCTGACTCATTGACCTTCAAACATTGTTTTCTCGACGAATCAGCTTCCAACGACTACTGATATTCGATTTATTGGTAGGCAACATAAATTGCTCGATGTTGTTGCAAGCTCTAAACATCAGTGTTCCTAGTCGTCCGCTGCGCAACCACACCTTTCTTTTCGTACCTTTCCACCGGACAGCCTACGGGTACAACCAACAGCTCAGCTCATATGTCAGAGCATTCAATAATGTTTATTTTGCCTTTGACTTCGACATTACAAAAACTATTTTTAAGAACATAATTAGGAATTTAAGTTAATCTAGGAGAAGTCTGTATGATGTAATATAAAAGACGAGTAAATAAATAACAAACCGATTCAGGTACTTCCGGAAGCATCCGTGCCCGGAAAAAACTGCATCAAATGAAAGTTAACCTCTCCATGCTTCGTGCATATAAACACCGACACATTTGAGATGAGTCGGTGAGTCCACCTTTCTTTCTCCGCGTTGTCCCACTCGTGCTGCCAATTAGCTAACAAGTCTGCTCTGCTCCGTCACATTGAATTTCGTGTGTTTCTCGGCTGGTATCATTCCCCGTCCTCTACCAAAGCGATGCAGATGGGAATAATCCCGGCAATGATGCATACCGCCTCTGACGACATCGTTAGTTACGCACTCGCAGCACAAGCAGTCATTAGGCGTAACGTGCTTATCAACCTCATCCGATTCCGCTTTGAGTTTAGCACAGCAGCCCAGGCCGGTACACCATAACGCAATATTTAGGATGCGACGCCCACCAGGAAACATATCATGCTGCATCTTGCTCCTCCGATGTTCGGTATGATCATTACCAATACGTTAGTTGCCCTCGTATCTTTTCGAATACATAGTCGACATGGCAGTTGTGCTTCAGTACACGCATTGATGGAATTTGGTGTCCGCCGACGCTGATCACGACACGCTGGATTTTTTTCGGTTGCTGACCAGCGTTACCTCCGTCTTGTGGTAAGCCAGCTGCAACTTGACATCAGCCATCGAGGTTTTCATGATGCCTATTGTCTCTGCCGTCAACATGTCCACTTACTCGAAGGTAACGCCGGTTATCGTCAGGTTAATATCATCTACAAAGTCGACGATCTCTCTGGGTAGTTGGAGGGTTAATACTCCGTTGTACATTATATTCCCGAGCGTTGGGCCGACTATTGAGCCCTGATGTACTCCCGCCGTGGCCCTAATCGACCTCTGCCCCAAGCTCGTCTTGTAGAGCAGTACTCGATGCTGAAACTAAATTTTCAGAACCTTGCACAAATAGTCCGGGGCTTGCATTCTGAGCAGCGCTACGGCGACAGCTACCCAATTGGAGCTGTGGAGCGCGTTCTTCACATTGATCGTAACCACGACGCAGTAGCGATCACCCCTTCTCATTTGTTTCAATGCTTTCTCCACGCTCACTGGACAGTGCGGATGGCGTCCACCATCAAGATTCCTTTTCGGAATCCGAACTGTCCTTGCGTCCGTTCTCACATTCAACGTAGTTCGTTCGCCCATTGAGGATGACCCTTTCCAGAAGTTTACCAGGAGTATCCGGCATCTGGATCTCCTGGTTGTTTTTCTGGTTTTGGCAGCAACACCAGCTTCTGGATCATACATCTATCCGGGAAGTAGCCTTCATCCAGGCATGTCTGTAGAACTATTCCTGAACATGTCTGGAAACGCCAAGATCGCGGTCTTTAGAGCCACGTTGGGGATACCGGCCAGACCGGGAGCTTTCTGCGCTATCAATCCTTTGGAGCTCGTCGTTGGAGACTCGATTGCCATCAGGATTTCCACCGTCTGTATCAACGTACACCTACACCGCCATGTGGTTAGGTTCCTGCTTCTGGAAAATGCCCTCCACGATATTTTTAAATTTGTCAGCGCACATTACAGCTGACGTCGCTGGACCCTTGATCTTGGTCATCACGACACGGTAAGCGTTGCCGCAGGGGTTAACGTCTACTTCTCTGCACAGCTCATTGTAGCAGATGGACTTACTAAGCACTTTCTCGCGATTAAAAGCGGTTCTGGTCGCCCGAAATGTCACCTTACGCCCTTCTCTGACTGCCTCAGATCTTGCTCTCTAAACGCGTCTCCTGGTGTTTAGGTAGGCTGCTGAGCCATTCGTTCCACCAATGCGCCGGACGCCGGCAGTTTCTCGGCTATATTAAATGTTATTCACTAATGTTTTCAACAGTTCATGGTCATTCGGAATTTGAGTTAGGCTCTCGACACGCTTTCACAAAAAGCACAAGGCTCTTGTCAAAGTTCCTTGTTTTCTACATCCGCTCGCCAGTCCTCACTCTCCGGATCACAAAGCAATTCCACCGACCAATGGTGTAGTGGATCGCCTGGTGGTCGCTATGTGAGTACTCGTCAATTCATGTTATTATTTAGCGATGCACTGCGGAATGTGCTGTCTTTACGGAATGTGCTAGCGGAGCTTTTGTTGCACAGCCATCCAGCTTCGCCTGATCTTCCAACAGGCTGTAACCTCACTGTGCGTTAAAGTCTCCTCGTACAACAACCGGAGTTCATTCGACTAACGAGTCCTTCCAGCAGCATCCGATTGTACTGCTCTGTCCGCCGTGGGGGAGCAGCAACAACCACATACGAATACGCCGTATGGCGATCACGAAGCCTTTGTGTATACTATCAACCACCTCTTGGTCAGGGAAACCACCCATCATTAAGATTGCCGCCATACCTGCACTATCCACCACCCAGTTTCCCCTATCGGGATCTGCAGTAATTGCAACGTCGCACTTCGTTTCGGTTGTTGACTGCCACAACAATGGTTGAGATGAAGCTGAGAAATTCCACGAAGATACGTCCGGAAATAATTAAATTCTTGGACGACCATCTTGGAATCCTATGAAACTACACATTTCATCGGCATTTCCACAATCCACATTTTCCACAATCAGTAAGATTATTTTGACTCAAGAGCAATTTTTTAAAAGGGCGTAAACATTCTACGTGCATTAATTTCAATTGTTGTTTGCTCGATTACTGTATGTTATACAGCAAAACTTTCTTAGGAGAAGTTTGAGAGAATGAATATTTATGTGCGAAAAAAAATATGCACTGAAAAAAAATTTGAGCCATTTTTCACAAAAAAAAATTGTACTTAAAATTTAAATTGTAAAAAAACGCCTTTTTTCTAATTTTTTTTATATTTTATCAATAAAAACCTCAAGAGGAAAGACACATTTTTAATGTAATTGTATGATGGAGAACTTATCGGTAAAAAAGTTTTTCTAACAATAGTTTTATTCCTGTTTTTAAATTTCATACTAATTGGCATACAAAACTGTAATTTTATTACTGAATGTAATTCTAAGTATCGTTTTAAATCAAAATGCATTTTAGAAAAAATCTTCCAAAATGCGATAGTTTTCGAGATATTTGCAATTTTGTTCTAACAAAATGAGTTAATTTTTTGTGATTATGCCCTTTTAAAAAGTTATTCGCGTTACCCCAGCATAAAATATCAAAAATCGAATGTTAATCGTTTTAAAAATGTAAAAGAAACTTTTTCAGTGTATTTGGAATTTGGATCATGGAGAAGCTTTCAATAAAAAAATTCCTAGCAACAACTTTTGACATATTTTTATAATTCACACTGATAAAATCAAATACCCATTAATGCGTAGAAAACTACGCATTTTCAATAAAAGTGGAATAACCCATTAAATGGGTAAAGCGCTTGTACCCATAAATGAGTACAGACCTTGTAAGTCAACCTGGGTATGTTTCATCCATTATTTTTCGCAGTACTGTTACAACAAAATGCGTAAAAAATACCCATTCATGAAATTCGCGCCAGAATGAAAAATACTGTCAATAGAATTATTTCTGAATTTAAAAAAAAAATAAAATAACATTCATTTCACACTATTGTTTCCTTATAAAAGTATAGGAATCTAGATAGAAATCCTATTCTAAAACTACTTAACAAAATAAAACCGCCAACTGGATATATTTTTGATGGCTGGATCTTTTGGCTGCTCTAAAAGTGCCGAACTGGCGCATATTTTCAACATCCTCAGTAGTCTAAACAGACGTTGTTTTCGGAGCATTGCCGAAATGTTCCGTTTCCGGCACGGACTCCGATGCAGGGCGATAATTTGCAGGTTCCACTACGATCCTTAGTTTGCAGGTTAACTCCCTTGAAATAATGCTTAAAAAATTTTCACCCATTATCAAGATCAATATACCCATTGACATTACCTCATCGAGTAGTTGTGAAATGGATAAAAAGTACTCATTGTTAGAAACAAAAAATACCCATTTTTTGACAGCTCGAATAACTTCCGAAAATGGGTCATTTTAATACATAAAATGGGTGAAGTTTTTTTTTACCGTGCATACTATTTGCAGTAAAAATACAATTTTCTTTTAGAATATGATTCTAATCGCTATTTTAAATCAAAATGCTTATAACAAAATTTTTCTAAAATGTAGTAGTTCTCGAGATATTTCAAATTTTTTTCTAACAGCATAATTCTTTTGCTTTATTACGACCTTTTCAGAAGTTATTCGCGTTTCTCCATCAACAATAAAAACTTTTTCAAAAGGCCCATAACAGGCCCGTGCGCACGTTGGGGGGGGGGGGGTGGTTCAAGCCCCCCCCCCCTTCCCATGAGCGCTTTGAATTACTTTTAAAATTTATTATCTTCCTGTCCAGGAACAAAATATACTGCAAACCGTTTGGACACATAACATGTCATTTGAGTTCGGTCACTCTAGAAACAAGTCAATGAAGAAACCAACGACGAAACTTTGAGAGGGTTGCTGGAAAGGGATATATGTCAAGTTGGACGGCTTCTCTGAAGGATCGGTTAACGTTTCGACAAGCTTCTATATTAACAAAAGTAGTGAGTAGACAGCAGATGTCGGTCAGCGGGCTAGCAACGGCAGTTAAGGAGGAAAAACACGAAGTTGGAGAAAATCGGGATATCGTTGTCTAGAGAAATTTTACCGCCGATCATTATTCCGTTAGAGTGGCAGCGAAATGGATTGCGAAAATGGGCATCGGTACAGGGTGAAATACTGCCGCCAAAAAGTTCTCAGCACCAGCTAGCAGATAAATAGGAACGACTAGCACCAATAAGGATAAGAAAGCCGGCGAAGGTGATAGTAAACCGATGTAAATCCTTATGGTCGACACCCCCGGATCGGTTCATGTACCAACAGGGTACGATATTTGCAGCAGACCTGAGTAGGTGAGATATATCGCGAAGGTTTGACAGCAAGTAAGGAAAAGTAGCTATGGATAAAAACATGACGATTAACATAAAACAAAATAAGCAAGAACACAATCCTTACTAAAGCAGTACTTAACGGTTGCCCCGGATGGATGAGGATTACGGGATACAAGAGGTTTAAGTTTAATCGGTTGGCTTAACAACTACTACAAACCAATCCGAATCCACCACGAGCCAGCAGGAAACGCACAATGGTCGGAAATGCCAAAAACGTCACTAGAGGCCAAACTATTGAATATATTCATAGGATATCTTTGGAAGAATTGTTTGTAAGAATATTCCCTACAAACTGATAAAAATTAAATTGAGGCAGGCTTACTATGGTTGACTAGAAAAATTAACTTTTTCTACTGACGAGGTAGAAAGTTGGTGTCTTCGACAAAGTTTTAGGAATGCTCATAATGAAGAATTTTGTTGAACAACTTGAGCTTGTAGGACTTAATGTTAACGATTTTTAAAGCGTTTTTAAGGCAAACCCCTTAAATTTAGCTTTTTAATATAGCTTTTTTCGCTGTGACTTTTCGCGCAAACGATGTTCCAGACAAATGTTGAGGTATTAAAACTACATAATATTGTTAAAGACTGCATGTAAAAATTAAATTATTGTTGAAGACTGCATGTAAAAATATTGTTGAACAATGCATATACAATTTTTACGGCGCGGCGCACATCTCTTGTAAAAATACTAATTTGTTTTAGAGTTATTGCAGAATTTTAATTTTTTTTACACTAAGTTCAACTGCGTATAAGAGAGAAAGGTGCAAACCAAATTGGACGAACAGGCACTATTTTCAATGTCCGGACTACGCATAATAAAGGTAAGAAGGTTTAAAGCTCGTTTTGTAATGTTTTTTTGCCTTTCTCAATAGAAAGATATTGCAGTTGCTCTGAAAACCGACTTTTTAACGGAGACCCGGAGGGCCGAGTGACATATACCATTCGATTCAGTTCTTCGAGTTCGGCAAATGTCTGTGCGTGTGTATGTATGTGTGTATGTATGTATGTGTGTGTATGTGCGTCTGTGTGTGTATGTGACCAAAAAGTCACTCATTTTTCTCAGAGATGGCTGAACCGATTTTGACAAACTTAGTCTCAAATGAAAGGTGCAACGTTCCCATAGGCTGCTATTGAATGTCTAATGGATCCGACTTCTGGTTCCGGAATTACAGGATGGTGAGCACGATCACGCAGAAAATGTCGATTTTAATAAATTCTGCAATGAATGTAAAAAGGTGAAAAGTTTTCTAAAAAATAACAACTCCTTCGATTTGTAGTATTAGGTCACCAACATCCATTCAAAGTTTCTTTGACCACATTGGCCACCATCATCTGTCCCGGAAGCCCCGGCGGAAGTATCAAATTTCAGAATAACAGTCACATAGGTTTCTCGGGGATGGCTAGACCGATACAACCAAACTTAGTCTCAAATGAAAGGTGCGCCCCCGTTAATGGCTATAAAATTTCATCCCGATCCGACTTCTGGTTCTGGAGTTACGGATTGTGGCGTGCGATCACATAGCAAATTGTGATTCAAACCGATGCTCCGATGAAAGCAAAAAAGCTAAAAAATTAGCTAAAATGTCTCTCGAACAACTTAAATTTGCAGTTCTAGGTCACCGACGGCCAACCAAACTTTCGTTGACTACATTGACCACCATGAACGATTCCGGAAGTGCCCGGGAAAAACCGCCATCTTTGAAAATTACCGAACTCACATCAGTTTCCCGGAAATGGTTGGGCTTATTTTCACAAACTTAGTCCCAAATGATAGCTATAATATCCCCACAGATGTCTATAAAATTTTGAACGGATCGCTTATATGGTACCGGAAATATAGACCAAACCGTCCGGTCACATATGAAATTCCCATGTAAGCTGGATCTCAATATTTTTTTCAAAGGGGGGACCCCATGAAATTTCAGAAATCGAATTCGTATTTTTGATGCCAAACATCTTTTAAATGCATGAAACCTCGAGATTTTATGTTATCTCGAATTTTTTTTATAAGCATCGACTTTTTGGGACTTAACCGATTTCGCTCCTTTTTTCAATTCAATATTACCGTGGCTGGTTTTTCTTTTGCAAAATTTTAGAACTCGAATAATGATTTCTTTTCTTGTATATAGTTGTCAAGTCATGTATAATAAAATTGTAATGTATACATTTGAAAGCTTTTAATAAATAGAAGCAACTAAAAAAATCTCGCGTTCATGATTGAGAAAGGCACAATTGCACCGCTAGGTGGATTAAAACAGGTTTTACTTGGGTATTTTTACTTACAGTCTTCAACAATATTATGTGGTTTTAATGCCTCCACATTTGTCTGGAGCACGGTTTGCACGAAAAGTCACAGTGGAAAAAGTTATATTAAAAAAAATCTAAATTTGAGGGTGTTGCCATATAAAACGCTTTACAAATCGATAACATTAAATCCTACAAGTTCAACTAGTTCAACAAAATTCTTTACTACGAGCATTTCTTAAACTTTGTCGAAGACACCAACTTTCTACCTCGTCATCATAAAAAGTTTTTTTTTAATTTGATCGTAGTAAGTCATGCCTAATTTTAATTTTTATCAGGTTGTGAGGAATATACTTACGAACAATTCGGTGTCTTTTTTTGACTCCTTCTCGATAACAAACATTTACCCAATTTGTTGAGCAGAGTGGTTTGGTTTACAAGGCTAGGTTCAGGCCTCTTCAGTTTGACGGTTTCTGTACGTTTCTTTTAAAATAAACTTCAAAGCTTGAGAGTTTCTGTACGTTTTTTAAATAAACGTTAAAAAATCAACCCCCCCCTTTTGAGAATTTTCTGCGCACGGGCCTGGCCCATAATATTTCCTGTAACTTTCTCTTTGACATCAAGGTGACATTGAAAACCATTTTAAAGCTATATGAAAACAATCAAAATACTATTCAACCATAGGGTCTTATGATTAAATTAAATAGTTCGATCATATTTTGGTTGTTTTCGTATAGCTTTCAAATGGTTTACAATATCACCTTAATTTCAAAGAGAAAGTTACAGGAAATGTTATGGACCTTTTGAAAAACTTATTATTGTTGATGGAGAAACTTCTGAAAATTTGAAATATCTCGAGACTTACTACATTTCAGAATTTTTTTGTTATAAGCATTTTAATTTAAAATAGCGTTTAAAATCATATTCAAAAAGAAAATTGTATTTTCTACTGCAAATAGTATGAATTATAAAAATATGTCAAAAATTGTTGTAAGGAAAACTTTTTTATTGAAAGCTTCTTCATGATCCAAATACACTGAAAAAGTTTCTTTTACGTCTTTAAAACGATAAACATTAGCCTTTTGATATTTTATGATGGGGTAACACGAATAACTTTTAAAAAGGGCATAATCACACGAACTAACTGCATTTGCTGGAACAAAATTCCAAATATTTCGAAAACTATCGCATTTTGCAAGATTTTTGTTAAATACATTTTGATTTAAAATAAGACTAAATTCTGTAATAAAATTACAGTTTTGTATGTTAATTAGTATGAAATTTAAAAACATGTATAAAGTTATTGTTAGAAAAAGTTTTTTACCCAATAAGTTCTTCATCATACAATCACATTCAAAATATTTCTTTTCTCTTTAGGTTTTTGTTTTTAAAATATAAAAAATTAGAAAAAATGTTTTTTTTTTGCAATTTATAATTTTAATACAAATTTTTGTTTTTGTGAAAAATGACACAACATTTTTTCGCACATAAATATTCATTTTCTGAAAGTTTTGCTGTATAAAATAAAGCAATCGAACAAAAAAAATTAATTAATGCACGTGCAAATGTTTACGCCCTTTTGAAAAATTGCTCTTGTATCAAAATTTTGCAATTGTCAGAGAAAATATTGGAGATTCATAATCCGTACACAACTTCAAAGTTTCGTTCGAATCGACGATGGTCATATTTTGTGGAATCCCTCAGCTGGATTATCTCCATAATCATTGATGTGCCTTCGCCTTTTTGTATTCTGGGCCTCCCGTCACGTGGTCCTTTCCGCCATACTTTGTGTTTGCTTCGGTTGCTTTGTGCAGTCTAGGTTTTTACTAAACGCTTCCGCTATAATTTCCAAGATCCCTATACAATAAAAACTTTATATGTAGCCTATGTGCGTTCAGCACTAGAATATTGTATTGTTGTATTGTATTGTTCGCACTTCGTAAACTAGGTTGGACTGAACTACATTGCCATCTTATGAAGCACGATGCATGCTAATCGAAATTCAAATTAACAAGCACGATGCATACTAATCGACATTATGAAGCACGCTAATCGACATTTGAAAGATCGTCCTAAATTTTCTCACGGTGTTCCTAAAACCGTTATTAACAAAAAAAAATGACCATAAATTTGTCATACGGCATTCGAAAGATACAGTATCCAAGCATCTTCTCAGTGAATTTCAAAATGATCCATCGAGGGATTCGAGAGAAATTGCAATTTGAAGTTTTATGACACGTTTCATAAGGCTACCAGCAAACACCCACCAAACCACTCTGCTCAACAAATTGGGTAAATGTTTGTTATCGAGAAGGAGTCAAAAAAAGACACCGAATTGTTCGTAAGTATATTCCTCACAACCTGATAAAAATTAAAATTAGGCATGACTTACTACGATCAAATTAAAAAAAAAAAACTTTTTATGCTGACGAGGTAGAAAGTTGGTGTCTTCGACAAAGTTTAAGAAATGCGCGTAGTAAAGAATTTTGTTAAACTAGTTGAACTTGTAGGATTTAAGGTTATCGATTTGTAAAGCGTTTTATATGGCAACACCCTCAAATTTAGATTTTTTTAATATAACTTTTTCCACTGTGACTTTTCGTGCAAACCGTGCTCCAGACAAATGTGGAGGCATTAAAACCACATAATATTGTTGAAGACTGTAAGTAAAAATACCCAAGTAAAACCTGTTTTAATCCACCTAGCGGTGCAATTGTGCCTTTCTCAATCATGAACGCGAGATTTTTTTTGTTTTTTCTATTTATTAAAAGCTTTCAAATGTATACATTACAATTTTATTATACATGACTATATACAAGAAAAGATATCATTATTCGAGTTCTAAAATTTTGCAAAAGAAAAACCAGCCACGGTAATATTGAATTGAAAAAAGGAGCGAAATCGGTTAAGTCCCAAAAAGTCGATGCTTATAAAAAAAAATTCGAGATAACATAAAATCTCGAGGTTTCATGCATTTAAAAGATGTTTGGCATCAAAAATACGAATTCGATTTCTGAAATTTCATGGGGTCCCCCCTTTGAAAAAAATATTGAGATCCAGCTTACATGGGAATTTCATATGTGACTGGACGGTTTGGTCTATATTTCCGGTACCATATAAGCGATCCGTTCAAAATTTTATAGACATCTGTGGGGATATTATAGCTATCATTTGGGACTAAGTTTGTGAAAATAAGCCCAAACCATACATGGTGCCAGGCAAGTAATAGATTTCTACGATTGGATTTCAAAAAATCTGCGCTTATCAACAATGCCAGTTGTATTTTGGACAACTACAGCAGCGCAACTCTTCGGCAAATTAATAATGTCACCAATGAGAATGGACGTACATTGGACATCTGCTTTGTAAGTGCCCGGGACTACGTTCCGTACCGCTGCACTGCTCCGACTCCTTTAGTCCAGTATGTGCGTCACCATCCCCCACTACATCTTGTATTCGCTGGTAACCTAGGAGTGAATTTTGAACACGTGTCAAGCTCTACCGTGTACGATTCTAAAAACGCTGACTACGACAGCATCGTTAGCACGCTGTTGGATATAAACTGGGACGAAAATCTTAACAATGATGACGCGAACGAAGCAGCGATGACGTTCTCTAATATTCTCAACTATCTAATCGACCGCCATGTGCCAAAAAGGAACAATTAGTACCGATCATCACCTTCCCTGGCAATCAATTGTCCTAAGACGATTAAAAACAGCCAAACGAGCTACATTTCATTTTTTTCGAAACATAAGACACTTGCATTAGGAAACCACAACAAAGCAGACGCGCCTTTTTAGACACCAGTGAAACGTCGAACGTCAACTGAAATCTAAGCCCAAGTCGTTCTGGAAGTATGTGAACCAGCAGCGAAAAGAATCCGGTTTACCATCTTGTACGGCGTTTAATGGAGTTTTGGCCACCCACACTAAGGAAATTTGCCAACTGTTCTCCGACAAATTTTCAAGCGTTTTTTTCCATCGAATGCCTTCCATCACAAGTTGCTGCCGCCACCAATTTAACTCCTTCTCTAGGACGAACCATTATTCGAATTTGTATCGATAATGCTGCCATTCTTGTAGCAAATTCCAGATTGAAAGCATCTAGTTCCCCGGGGCCAGATGGCGTTCCCTCGATTTCGTCAAAAAGTGCATCAGCAGGCTTCTTGAACCACTTCGGCGAGTCTTCGAGCTATCACTCACTACTGGAACATTTCCTTCCTGCTGGAAAGCAGCACACATGTTTCCAGTTCTTAAAACAGGAAACAAATCGAACGTTGATAACTATAGGGAAATCTCGTCTTTAAGTGCCGTATCAAAACTATTCGACCTGGTTGTTTTAGACCCTATTTTCTTTCAACACGGTTTTATGCCTAAACGATCAACAACGACCAACCTGCTCTCGTTCACAACATATGTACTCGATGGATTCGCTGACGGATTGCAAACCGATGCTATTTACATGGATCAATCTGGTTTCGTTCCTACCTCAATGGAAGGCAACTTCAAATCAGCATTAAGGACTGTCTATTTGCACCATTTATCGCTACATCCGGCATCCAACAAGGAAGCCATCTCGGTTCAGCAATATTCCTGCTCTACTTTAATGACGTCAATACCACATTACAAGGACCCCGAAATTTTCATGTCGCCGACGGTATCAAAATTTTTCTACAAATACGGGATAAAACCGATGCCGAGCTTCTTCAGAGGGAACTGGGGAGCTTTAGTGCGTTGTGTGATCTAAACAGAATGGTTTTAAACCCGAGCAAATGCTCAATCGTTACGATCATGCGGAAACGCCATCCGACTTAGTTTAACTACCATTACTTCGACTCGAGCATTCCAAGATACTCTCCCATCAAAAATCTCGGAGACATCTCGGCACTAATGTTCAAACCACATACTTCAAACATCGTAGATAAGGCATCAAGACAGCTTGGGTTCATCTTCCGAATAGCGAAAAACTTCAGGGACGTATACTGTCTTAAATCGCTTTGTTGTGCGTTGGTCCGCTGAACGTTAGAATATTGTTCTGTTGTTTAGAATCCGTACTACCAGAACGGGATTGACAGAATAGAGGCTGTCCAACGCCGGCTCATGCGCTTCGACATCTCCCATGGCGAAACAGATTCGAACTGCCGAGCTATGAAAACCGTTGTCAGTTAATACATCTCGATCAGTGGTGCAAATTTTCATTTTCAAATGCCAACTTTCAGTTCAATCAAACCCAACCATGATTCAAATTCAAAGCCTCCCTTAATCATACACTTTCAAGTTGGCGGGATTTTCATAACTGAACCGTACGTCTTCATTTCAAATTGATGCTTTTTCATTCACCTACCAAAACTGTCATCTGCTCTGTAGAGGCCAGTTTAGGTTAAATGTCAACATGTTTTGCGTTTTCAAGCTTACATGGACTGTAAGAACTATGTTCAGAGTAGTTTTGCTTGAAATACCTAGCCAATACCCCAGTAAAGAGATATTCACAGGGTCAATGAAATTGAAAATGAATGGAAAATGATTGAGCAGGTCGGCTGTTTGAATGAATAATGGAAACGAACAAGTGCGAATTGAACATAGTAGGTCATGATTTGAGATTTTTTCTCCCTTCAAGTTCAAAACAAACTGTTGAAAATTTGCAGCTCTGATCTCGATACACTCAGCATTCGAAGGGACTGCTCTCGAGCCCTGTCCGTCCCAGGCTTACTCGCTGCCAGAGTGGATTGCCCTACAATCCTCGGACGTCAGGATTTTTAAGTCCGCGTTCGAGCTTTACGTAATAACTCTCTTCTGCTAGTTTCGTTCAGAAGAACCAACTTGCCAGGGCGCTATTACCGGACTCCAGTGAATTTTTAACAGTGTGGCGACGGTCTTTGACTTCAACCGGACGAGGAATTCGATAAAAGCGAAAATATTGGCAATTTTGAAATGTAATTAGTTTAAGTAACCACCATTGGGGTCAAGGGGCCTGTTGGAGAAGGCAATAAACATAAACATAAGAAACCGGTCTACATTTGATTGATGACTTGAAATAAATAAAAATGGAGGACTGTAAACCGTGCTCAACGCCTATTGAGAACCGTTTGAAGCTACCAAAAGTGAACGATTAGAACCGAAGTACGTAGCCATTTAGAGAACTCGTTGCTGGCTTGTCATATGCGTCATTAACCACCAGACTAGACTTAGCAACTTCAGTAAACTTCTAGAGCCATCAGTGCTGCCCCAGCGATGAGCATTGTGTGCATTTGAAGAGGATACTACGCTACGTTAAAGGATCGCTTGATTTTGGCCTCGTCTTTCGTGCGAACAAATCAGCACCGTGACAGGAAGTCTTTTCAGATGGTGATTGGGCCAGTGGTTCCTCCTGTAGACGTTCTGTGAGTGGAGGTGTATCTATGTTGTGTTCGGATGCACAATCAGTTGACTGATCAAGAAACAGTAAACCGCGGTTCTTTCGTCTACAAAGGCAGAACTATCAGCATTCTGTACTATGATTTGGACTCGTGATCTGCAGTGGGTGTTGATGGAGCAGCCATATTTTCTAAGTCGATTAAGTTCCCGTAGGTTTTTCTTAGTTGGGCCATCGGTAAGAAGTTGGGCCACTTCATGGTTGACCTTTCAAAAGTATTGTTCAAATCATTTGCGATATGTTGTATTACGTCAGCTATACATAATTAATATCAATTCAGACCCCTATTCGTATAACCATTTCAATGAATTCCCCTCGAAAGGGTCAACATTACAAAGTGCAATGGGATAAAATGACAATGTTCGTGTGATATTCAGATATTTACACATTAGACCTCTCCACATTTTGAAAAAGTTTTGAAATATACATCGGTCAGCTCAAATTCTTGTTCTAGGTGTGAATTTAAGAACTTTCGCCAAAAATGGCTTAATTTGGACATGATTTAGAGGTGTCTCCAATCAAAAATCGTGTTTTTGCTAGGTTTCTATAGAAAGATCACTTATACTCTGATTTAATAGGCCCTACATGCCCACATATCATCAAAGATTGTTCCTTAGACATATCTTAACATGTTTTAACAGGGGAACATACTCTAATCGCAATAGAAAATTTGTTAATTAGATTTTTGCCTTTCTCAATAGAAAGGTATTGCAATTGCTCTGAAAACCGACTTTTTAACGGAGGCCCGGAGGGCCGAGTGACATATACCATTCGATTCAGTTCGTCGAGTTCGGCAAATGTCTGTGTGTGTGTATGTATGTGTGTGTATGTATGTGTGTGTGTATGTGCGTCTGTGTGTGTGTACGCGAACACAATCTCACTCACTTTTCTCAGAGATGGATGAACCGATTTTTACAAACTTAGTCCCAAATGAAAGGTGCAACGTTCCCATAGGCTGCTATTGAATTTCTAATGGATCCGACTTCCGGTTCCGGAATTACAGGGTGATGAGTACGATCACGCAGAAAACGTCGATTTTAAGAAATTCTGCAATGAATGTATAATGGTGAAAATTTTTCCAAAATGTGACCACAACTGCTTCGATTTGTAGTACTAGGTCATTAACAGCCATTCAAAGTCTCTTTGGTCACATTGGCCACCATCATCGGTTCCGGAAGCCCCGGCGGAAGTATCCAAATTCAGAGTAACAGTCACATCGGTTTCTCGGAGATGGCTAGACCGATTCGACTAAACTTGACCTCAAATGAAAGGTATTGCGTCCCCGTAAATGGCCATTAAATTTTATCCCCAACCGACTTCCGGTTCCGGAGTTACGGGTTGTGGCGTGCGATCACATAGCAAATTGTGATTCAAACCGATACCCCGATGGAAGCAAAAAAGGTAAAAATTTCGCTAAAATGTCTCTTAAATAACTTAACTTTGCAGTTCTAGGTCACCGACGGCCAAACAAACTTTCGTTGACTACATTGACCACCATAGACGGTTCCGGAAGTGCCCGGGAAAAGCGGCCATCTTTCATAACTAGCAAACTCATATCAGTTTCTCGGAAATGGTTGGGCCGATTTTCACAAACTTAGTCCCAAATGATAGCTCTATTATCCCCACAGATGTCTGTAAAATTTCGCACGGATCGCTTGAATGTTCCGGAAATATAGACTGAACGGTCCGGTCACACATGAAATTCCCATATAAGCCGGAACTCAAAATTTTTTTCAAAGGGGGGACCCCATGAAATTTCAGAAATCGAATTCGTATTTTTGATGCCAAACATCTTTAAAATGCATGAAACGTCGAGATTTTATGTTATCTCGGAAAATTTTTTTTTTATAAAAATCGACTTTTTGGGACTTTGCCGATTTCGCACCTTTTTGCCTTTCTCAATAGAAAGGTATTGCAATTGCTCTGAAAACCGACTTTTTAACGGAGGCCCGGAGGGCCGAGTGACATATACCATTCGATTCAGTTCGTCGAGTTCGGCAAATGTCTGTGTGTGTGTATGTATGTGTGTGTGTATGTGCGTCTGTGTGTGTACGCGAACACAATCTCACTCACTTTTCTCAGAGATGGATGAACCGATTTTTACAAACTTAGTCCCAAATGAAAGGTGCAACGTTCCCATAGGCTGCTATTGAATTTCTAATGGATCCGACTTCCGGTTCCGGAATTACAGGGTGATGAGTACGATCACGCAGAAAACGTCGATTTTAAGAAATTCTGCAATGAATGTATAATGGTGAAAATTTTTCCAAAATGTGACCACAACTGCTTCGATTTGTAGTACTAGGTCATTAACAGCCATTCAAAGTCTCTTTGGTCACATTGGCCACCATCATCGGTTCCGGAAGCCCCGGCGGAAGTATCCAAATTCAGAGTAACAGTCACATCGGTTTCTCGGAGATGGCTAGACCGATTCGACTAAACTTGACCTCAAATGAAAGGTATTGCGTCCCCGTAAATGGCTATTAAATTTTATCCCCAACCGACTTCCGGTTCCGGAGTTACGGGTTGTGGCGTGCGATCACATAGCAAATTGTGATTCAAACCGATACCCCGATGGAAGCAAAAAAGGTAAAAATTTCGCTAAAATGTCTCTCAAATAACTTAACTTTGCAGTTCTAGGTCACCGACGGCCAAACAAACTTTCGTTGACTACATTGACCACCATAGACGGTTCCGGAAGTGCCCGGGAAAAGCGGCCATCTTTCATAACTAGCAAACTCATATCAGTTTCTCGGAAATGGTTGGGCCGATTTTCACAAACTTAGTCCCAAATGATAGCTATATTATCCCCACAGATGTCTGTAACATTTCGCACGGATCGCTTGTATGGTTCCGGAAATATAGACTGAACGGTCCGGTCACACATGAAATTCCCATATAAGCCGGAACTCAAAATTTTTTTCAAAGGGGGGACCCCATGAAATTTCAGAAATCGAATTCGTATTTTTGATGCCAAACATCTTTAAAATGCATGAAACGTCGAGATTTTATGTTACACGAATTTTTTTTTTTTTTGGAAATCGACTTTTTGGGACTGCCGATTTTGCACCTTTTTGCCTTTCTCAATAGAAAGGTATTGCAATTGCTCTGAAAACCGACTTTTTAACGGAGGCCCGGAGGGCCGAGTGACATATACCATTCGATTCAGTTCGTCGAGTTCGGCAAATGTCTGTGTGTATATGTATGTGTGTGTGTATGTATGTGTGTGTGTGTATGTGCGTCTGTGTGTGTGTACGCGAACACAATCTCACTCACTTTTCTCAGAGATGGATGAACCGATTTTTACAAACTTAGTCCCAAATGAAAGGTGCAACGTTCCCATAGGCTGCTATTGAATTTCTAATGGATCCGACTTCCGGTTCCGGAATTACAGGGTGATGAGTACGATCACGCAGAAAATGTCGATTTTAAGAAATTCTGCAATGAATGTATAATGGTGAAAATTTTTCCAAAATGTAACCACAACTGCTTCGATTTGTAGTACTAGGTCATTAACAGCCATTCAAAGTCTCTTTGGTCACATTGGCCACCATCATCGGTTCCGGAAGCCCCGGCGGAAGTATCCAAATTCAGAATAACAGTCACATCGGTTTCTCGGAGGTGGCTAGACCGAATCAACCAAACTTAGTCTCAAATGAAAGATGTTGCGTCCCCGTAAATGGCTATTACATTTTATCCCCAACCGACTTCCGGTTCCGGAGTTACGGGTTGTGGCGTGCGATCACATAGCAAATTGTGATTCAAACCGATACTCCGATGAAAGCAAAAAAGGTAAAAATTTCACTAAAATGTCTCTCAAATAACTTAACTTTGCAGTTCTAGGTCACCGACGGCCAAACAAACTTTCGTTGACTACATTGACCACCATAGACGGTTCCGGAAGTGCCCGGGAAAAGCGGCCATCTTTCATAACTAGCAAACTCATATCAGTTTCTCGGAAATGGTTGGGCCGATTTTCACAAACTTAGTCCCAAATGATAGCTATATTATCCCCACAGATGTCTGTAAAATTTCGCACGGATCGCGTGCATGGTTCCGGAAATATAGACTGAACGGTCCGGTCAAACATGAAATTCCCATATAAGCCGGAATTCAAATTTTTTTTCAAAGGGGGGACCCCATGAAATTTCAGAAATCGAATTCGTATTTTTGATGCCAAACATCTTTAAAATGCATGAAACGTCGAGATTTTATGTTATCTCGAAAATTTTTTTTTTATAAAAATCGACTTTTTGGGACTTCGCCGATTTCGCACCTTTTTGCCTTTCTCAATAGAAAGGTATTGCAATTGCTCTGAAAACCGACTTTTTAACGGAGGCCCGGAGGGCCGAGTGACATATACCATTCGATTCAGTTCGTCGAGTTCGGCAAATGTCTGTGTGTGTATGTATGTGTGTGTGTATGTATGTGTGTGTGTATGTGCGTCTGTGTGAGTGTACGCGAACACAATCTCACTCACTTTTCTCAGAGATGGATGAACCGATTTTTACAAACTTAGTCCCAAATGAAAGGTGCAACGTTCCCATAGGCTGCTATTGAATTTCTAATGGATCCGACTTCCGGTTCCGGAATTACAGGGTGATGAGTACGATCACGCAGAAAATGTCGATTTTAAGAAATTCTGCAATGAATGTATAATGGTGAAAATTTTTCCAAAATGTGACCACAACTGCTTCGATTTGTAGTACTAGGTCATTAACAGCCATTCAAAGTCTCTTTGGTCACATTGGCCACCATCATCGGTTCCGGAAGCCCCGGCGGAAGTATCCAAATTCAGAGTAACAGTCACATCGGTTTCTCGGAGATGGCTAGACCGATTCGACTAAACTTGACCTCAAATGAAAGGTATTGCGTCCCCGTAAATGGCCATTAAATTTTATCCCCAACCGACTTCCGGTTCCGGAGTTACGGGTTGTGGCGTGCGATCACATAGCAAATTGTGATTCAAACCGATACCCCGATGGAAGCAAAAAAGGTAAAAATTTCGCTAAAATGTCTCTCAAATAACTTAACTTTGCAGTTCTAGGTCACCGACGGCCAAACAAACTTTCGTTGACTACATTGACCACCATAGACGGTTCCGGAAGTGCCCGGGAAAAGCGGCCATCTTTCATAACTAGCAAACTCATATCAGTTTCTCGGAAATGGTTGGGCCGATTTTCACAAACTTAGTCCCAAATGATAGCTATATTATCCCCACAGATGTCTGTAACATTTCGCACGGACCGCTTGTATGGTTCCGGAAATATAGACTGAACGGTCCGGTCACACATGAAATTCCCATATAAGCCGGAACTCAAAATTTTTTTCAAAGGGGGGACCCCATGAAATTTCAGAAATCGAATTCGTATTTTTGATGCCAAACATCTTTAAAATGCATGAAACGTCGAGATTTTATGTTATCACGAATTTTTTTTTTTTTGGAAATCGACTTTTTGGGACTTTGCCGATTTTGCACCTTTTTGCCTTTCTCAATAGAAAGGTATTGCAATTGCTCTGAAAACCGACTTTTTAACGGAGGCCCGGAGGGCCGAGTGACATATACCATTCGATTCAGTTCGTCGAGTTCGGCAAATGTCTGTGTGTGTGTATGTATGTGTGTGTGTATGTATGTGTGTGTATGTGCGTCTGTGTGTGTGTACGCGAACACAATCTCACTCACTTTTCTCAGAGATGGATGAACCGATTTTTACAAACTTAGTCCCAAATGAAAGGTGCAACGTTCCCATAGGCTGCTATTGAATTTCTAATGGATCCGACTTCCGGTTCCGGAATTACAGGGTGATGAGTACGATCACGCAGAAAACGTCGATTTTAAGAAATTCTGCAATGAATGTATAATGGTGAAAATTTTTCCAAAATGTGACCACAACTGCTTCGATTTGTAGTACTAGGTCATTAACAGCCATTCAAAGTCTCTTTGGTCACATTGGCCACCATCATCGGTTCCGGAAGCCCCGGCGGAAGTATCCAAATTCAGAGTAACAGTCACATCGGTTTCTCGGAGATGGCTAGACCGATTCGACTAAACTTGACCTCAAATGAAAGGTATTGCGTCCCCGTAAATGGCTATTAAATTTTATCCCCAACCGACTTCCGGTTCCGGAGTTACGGGTTGTGGCGTGCGATCACATAGCAAATTGTGATTCAAACCGATACCCCGATGGAAGCAAAAAAGGTAAAAATTTCGCTAAAATGTCTCTCAAATAACTTAACTTTGCAGTTCTAGGTCACCGACGGCCAAACAAACTTTCGTTGACTACATTGACCACCATAGACGGTTCCGGAAGTGCCCGGGAAAAGCGGCCATCTTTCATAACTAGCGAACTCATATCAGTTTCTCGGAAATGGTTGGGCCGATTTTCACAAACTTAGTCCCAAATGATAGCTCTATTATCCCCACAGATGTCTATAAAATTTCGCACGGATCGCTTGTAAGGTTCCGGAAATATAGACTGAACGGTCCGGTCACACATGAAATTCCCATATAAGCCGGAACTCAAATTTTTTTTTTCAAAGGGGGGACCCCATGAAATTTCAAAAATCGAATTCGTATTTTTGATGCCAAACATCTTTAAAATGCATGAAACGTCGAGATTTTATGTTATCTCGAAAAAATTTTTTTTTATAAAAATCGACTTTTTGGGACTTTGCCGATTTTGCACCTTTTTGCCTTTCTCAATAGAAAGGTATTGCAATTGCTCTGAAAACCGACTTTTTAACGGAGGCCCGGAGGGCCGAGTGACATATACCATTCGATTCAGTTCGTCGAGTTCGGCAAATGTCTGTGTGTGTATGTATGTGTGTGTGCATGTATGTATGTGTGTGTGTATGTGCGTCTGTGTGTGTGTACGCGAACACAATCTCACTCACTTTTCTCAGAGATGGATAAACCGATTTTTACAAACTTAGTCCCAAATGAAAGGTGCAACGTTCCCATAGGCTGCTATTGAATTTCTAATGGATCCGACTTCCGGTTCCGGAATTACAGGGTGATGAGTACGATCACGCAGAAAATGTCGATTTTAAGAAATTCTGCAATGAATGTATAATGGTGAAAATTTTTCCAAAATGTGACCACAACTGCTTCGATTTGTAGTACTAGATCATTAACAGCCATTCAAAGTCTCTTTGGTCACATTGGCCACCATCATCGGTTCCGGAAGCCCCGGCGGAAGTATCCAAATTCAGAGTAACAGTCACATCGGTTTCTCGGAGATGGCTAGACCGAATTAACCAAACTTAGTATCAAATGAAAGATGTTGCGTCCCCGTAAATGGCTATTAAATTTTATCCCCAACCGACTTCCGGTTCCGGAGTTACGGGTTGTGGCGTGCGATCACATAGCAAATTGTGATTCAAATCGATACTCCGATGGAAGCAAAAAAGGTAAAAATTTCGCTAAAATGTCTCTCAAATAACTTAACTTTGCAGTTCTAGGTCACCGGCAGCCAAACAAACTTTCGTTGACTACATTGACCACCATAGACGGTTCCGGAAGTGCCCGGGAAAAGCGGCCATCTTTCAAAATTTACGAACTCACATCAGTTTCCCTGAAATGATTGGGCCGATTTTCACAAACTTAGTTCCAAATGATAGCTATAATATCCCCATAGATGTCTATAAAATTTCGTACAGATCGCTTATATGGTTCCGGAAATATAGACTAAACCGTCCGGTCACATATGAAATTCCCATATAAGCCGGAACTCAAAAATTTTTTCAAAGGGGGGACCCCATGAAATTTCAGAAATCGAATTCGTATTTTTGATGCCAAACATCTTTAAAATGCATGAAACGTCGAGATTTTATGTTATCTCGAAAATTTTTTTTTTTATAAAAATCGACTTTTTGGGACTTTGCCGATTTCGCACCTTTTTCAGTTCAATATTACCGTGGCTGTTTTTTCTTTTTCAAAATTTTAGAACTCGAATAATGATTTATTTTCCTGTATATAGTTGTCATGTGATGTATAATAATAAAATGTAATATATGCATTTAAAAGTTTTCAATGAATATAAACAACGCACACATTCTCGTGATTCATGATTGAGAAAGGCACAATTGCACCGCTAGGTGGATTAAAATAGGTTTTTCAGTTCAATATTACCGTGGCTGTTTTTTCTTTTTCAAAATTTTAGAACTCGAATGATGATTTATTTTCCTGTATATGGTTGTCATGTGATGTATAATAATAAAATGTAATATATGCATTTAAAAGCTTTTAATGAATATAAACAACGCACACATTCTCGTGATTCATGATTGAGAAAGGCACAATTGCACCGCTAGGTGGATTAAAATAGGTTTTATATAGAAAAGAATACAAAAACCAAGAAAAATGCTACTAATTTTCCTTGGTTTTGGTATTCTTTTCTATATAAACATCTGATTAACAATTTTTATATTGCGATTAGAGCTATGTTCATCTGTTAAAACATGTTAAGATATGTCTAAGGAACAACCTTTGACGATATGTGGACTTGTAGAGCCTATTAAATCAGAGTGTAAGTGGTCTTTCTATGGAAACATATCAAAAACACGATTTTTGATTGGAGACACCTCTAAATCATGTCCAAATTAAGCCATTTTTGGCGAAAGTTCTTAAATTCACACCTAAAACAAGAATTTGAGCTGACCGATGTATTACACATTACACATTCAACATAAAACAATGAGAACAGCATTCACCACTCTCATTCAGTGCCGTCTAAATAAGTGGAACATTAAGTTAGTTTTTACATACTGCTGAATGCTTTGAAGGTGCAGCCAAGCAATTAAATGACACGCCACTGTGCTCTTGTGAAATTATAACAATCTATGCTCAATTTGTACATATGATGATGTACGTGAGCTTTTATTCAATTATCGAGATTTTTGATAAAGTTATCCTTGATTGAACCCCTCCCGCTAGATGAGCAATTTCAGCTGGGACAATTAACAAGGTATCACCAAGGATGGAAGTGGTAACAAGACCTACAAGCGGAGCGGAATTTTAGTATACCTGTGTACGACTATTTCTGACTAATCTAGCACTGAGTTCGCTGTATGAGATTTGTAATTCTTCAATTTCCGTACAATTCATGTTAACAAAAATTTAGTGTCAATTCGATAAAATCAATCTCATAAAACACTAACTAAAAATGCTTTGTTATTTGGTGGCGGTTTATGGATATACCCAATGCCAATCTTCTACCCTATGTATGATAGTTCTAGACGTTGATCATCGTTGTTGTTTATGAACAATATGGGCACTAAGGGGTTAACGCAGTTTAACATTAGCTAGTGTGGGGTAGCTCATCCGCGTGTCATGAGCAAGCTGCAGTCACTTGGCAAGCGTTGGAAACCTTTACGACTAAATGTGTTTGTTAGCTTCATACACAACAGCATTCTAATCAGCAAAAGGTGTAACTAAATATTGACAATGGATTTTACCTGTATTCTGCGTAGCTCTTCGTTGCGATCCTCGGCGTTTTTGGGGAGGCGGCGTTTCGGAATCATTTAAACGAGGCTCACTAGTACAGTGACCTTTGGAGTCTTGAAGTGTGGAGGGAGGTGGTTGCGGTTTTCGTCGGACCTGTGAAATACATCAGCTATAATTTGTGACCGTCGTATTTATATGCCATTTGCGCCACTCAGACAAAATTATAAATAGAAATGTTATAATTTACATAATGCAAACAAAAGTGTTTCAATCAGATTAGGAATAGAGATGTTTTGTGTTTTAATATATTTTCATGTCTTGCCTATTTTATTCAATATATTCACCATGATTTCCGATCGAGACAGAGACGGAATCTAGAGCATACTTTTAAAGTATTTGACTCCGAGGTTATGGAAGATACAAGTACAAACCTTTGTTAACCCATGATGAACCAGCGTAATGAATTTCATACGCAAAAATATATTTCAGAATCATATTGTTATGCTATAAAAGCGCCTTGAAACTTTCTTCTTTGTTGTACCAAATACAAATTAAATACGCTAAGGTCTCATATAAAATAGCCTACTCTTTCTGGTTCACCAAACAATCAAATTTTACTACCCAATTTATCTGCTTATTCTGAACAGGATGAAGTTCACGAAATAAAAATGATCTGGCAACGGGGTAATAAAAATGATCATGTACGATGCAGGCTAAGCTGCTATCGGTTTTGTTTGTTTATAGAGTCATATGGCAATAACAATCAATGTTTTTTTTTAACAAAATGGGGTTTAGGGACCCTAATAATGAGCCATTATGCTAGAATATGATTTTATCGTTTTTGCAGACTTATCTTATGAGATATGCGTAAACTTGTAACGTAACACACAAAAGCCTATTTCTGTTTTCTGCTATTTTAAATCGAATTAGGGGAACATGGGGAGACTTGACCAGGTTTTCAGCTAAACCTGCATAAATCTCTTCAATTCTTCAAAAGTCATTGAAATATAATGTGCAAAGTTATTGTGCGTGTTCATGATTTTTTGCAGAATTTTAATTTAATTTTTGAAAAGTAACAACAGTTTTTTCTATGATCGTTTTTTTTTTTGGTCAAGTCTCCCCACCGCGGGGAGACTTGACCAAGGTCTGGGGTGACTTGACCAAGAGAATTTTGAAAAATCATAACAAAAAATAATGACATAAAACATACTGTAATTATTTTTTTCTATATTGTCGAGATCCTTAATTAGCAGTAAAAAATATAAAAGGGTTGCATTTGATAAATTTCGATTTCCTAATGCATTTCTTTTTAAGGATTAACTGTACTGCTTGCATTGCATATTCACACGTCCCGAAATCAGTCCTACTATTGCTAACTTTGTTCACTAATACTATAAAGACTTTGTTTGAGGTTGGATTTTTTTTATGGCGTGATTAACATTAACTGTAGATAATAAATATCAGGAATTTTGAATCTTTCTTCAGCTAATTGCCACTTGGTCAAGTCTCCCCATAAAATCTTGGTCAAATCTCCCCAACATTAGTTATTGCGTTAAATGTCGTGCAAATTCTAGTAATAACTATTCCAATGTACCAATTTATGTAAAATCATTTAACTGCTTCACAAGGATTAAGATGGTATATTAGTACAATAATAATAATAATTAGTAGTCGAGTAGACATGTCCATACAAAGTTTGATAAAAAATTACATCATTTAATGCAAATTTATTAATCACGTAATATTTTCTGTAAGGAAAGGATTTTTCATTCTAAACTTTTAAAATTACCTTAAGAGATCGAAACAAGTATAAAACTATTTTTGAAAAAAATTTAAGGATCGAATAGAAGACGCCATGGCCAAAAATAGAATTTTGAGCTTGGCCAATCTCCCCATGTTCCCCTACTACCCGTGGTTTATCCATTGAAGGATAAATCACATAACGTTCCAATATATACGTTATTTTTTGGCCTATTAGGGGCTATAAAAATGGAACAAATTGACATTTTGTAAATCCCTCTCGAGCAAACATAGCAGTATGTTTTCTGAACAATTGGAGAGAAAATTATTGAAATAGGACCAGTACTTCAATGAAATGTCTTACTTGACCGCTTAAAACACTACTTTCGGGAAGACGCGTTTAAAGATAAAGTACGGTGTATAACTCGATAGTAGTAACTTGCTTGGTACTGATTAGGTCTCGGTTTCGAGTTTGAACTTTATTTATGGAACGATTTTTTATAACCACAATAATATCCCGATTACATTTCGAAGAAATGTATGAGCCAAATAGTTGCAAATGGCTGTAATTTCAAAATAATTGCAAATAAAACTAAATTTCTTACTCGTTTCATTCATATTTTGGCAGTGGTAAGATTTTCCGAAAAGAAAATGATGTTTTTGTTGTAAGCTACGACTCACTTGCGGGTGAAAAAAGCAAACTGTATCACTTTGCCAGTTCATGAGTTGAATCATAGGTGTCGCATGACTAATCTTGGTTTTGCCGCAAATCGCCATTCGGGGCCCAGAAACATGCCAAGGAATATGATTTTCACCAAATCCTTTCTGTGGCGTATTCTCAGATACATATAGATTGAAATTAAATAATGAAAAAAAAAATCGATTTTTGAAACCATGAGAGTAGAAGACCCCCTTAAGATTAAAAGGATACAGGTGTAATGTAAACCTAAATTAAAAAGATTCTGGCTTAGTCGTTTTTTCCGGAAACTATTGCTTCTAATTATCAAGTGATTATATGTAACGTTCACTATATATATATATATATATATATATATATATATATATATATATATATATATATATATATATATATATATATATATATATATATATATATATATATATATATATATATATATATATATATATATATATATATATATATATATATATATATATATATATATATATATACGATTTCATGGAAATACAGTGATTCGTTTTTATAGGGTAAATGATCTGAGTGGGACAATTTGCAGTTTTTTTCTCTTTTTATCGGCATAAAATTAGAAAAATATTTTAGCAAACACGAATTAGATGACAAGTAAAACAAATAATGTTGATATTTTGTGGGTTGAAATTTATATTAAACTGTGATTGGAACCAGAATAACAGTTTTACTGTCTGAAAAATATTGATCATTAGTGGGAATGTGCATATCTTGAATGGAACCAAAAATAATTTTGATTAGGACTATAATTTCTACCGTCTTTAAAAGCTTCAACATAATCACTGGTATCCCAAATGGATGAAAAATATGTTTGGAAATGATTATATAGGTTTTAATGCTCAAATTTCTATGAAATATATCGAGAGTATATTCTATCAAACGATGCCAAAAGCAAATTAGAATTTATTTTCCAACATAGCATCTATAACCCCCGAATTTAGATTTTCTTTATAACAAAATACTACCAAAAATAGCTCCTCAAGGAGGGAATAGCCGAAACTGGTGGTCTCAATCACGATTATTTGTAGTGCGATTATCAAAAAACCACAATTATTCCTTATTTAAAATTAAATTCTTGATATTTTCCGTAGTATTTTCCATCTATTTAAATGAAAATGTACTGGTGTTTGCTCACATTAGAATATATAAAACTCCAATTCTCGAGCGTTTTGTCATAAGCAAGCTTTTTAAACAAAACTCACTCAAGACGACATAATGTATCAGAAAAAGAAGAATTTAGATTTAGAAATATTTCTAGCTATATAGAATCAAGGAAGATTGATTAAAATGTGGTAAATTTTGCAGTACTTGTTGGTTTTGGCGCATTACTTCATTTTCATATGTCTAGTTGCATATTTTTCAAATAGTCCCAATCTTGATCAGCTTCTCTATAGTCCCACTTAATATCATTTACCCTATCCGCTTGTTACGCAGAATGTTAAATTCTGCTCAGTAAAGCCATGTCACGTGATTGGGCAGAACACAAAAAGCTGTAAGTGTATATTAAAAATCGATGCAAAGTACTGTTATTCAAACAATTATGGTTTAATTTTAAAAGATAGTGTTAACATTGTTCTATCAGTGTGAAAAACCTTATTCAATAGTGTAAACTAGTTTCCGAGAGAAAAATTTACAATTTTTGTGACACCTACATAGTTATGGAGTATAAATATTTTAAACAAAAATGACTTTTTACGAATTATTTATATCAGTTGCTACATCCCATAGCCTTTATACAATCAAAAATATTTCATCAAAATCTGTGATTTTGTGGATTATCTTTTTTATACTAATATTTTATCGCAAGAAATTGTTTTCTTGTATTTTTGTACGTTATACCTCTTAGTTCGAACGAGTTCTCTGTACCGTGATTTTGATGTAATTTTACTTATACTTACCGATCTTGGTCCTGTAATGCGGGCACTTTGTGTCCTGGTGGCAGGCCTTCGTCTTCTGTTTCCAGGTGTGCCGTTTTCTGGTGTACCTCCCTCGGATGGGGGGCTTACAATTGTTTCCATGCTCGCGCATGGCGGCGCTGATATTGATGAACTTCGTTTTTTGTACGGCGGGCGATTATTCGCCGGGGTATCATCTGCCATCGCCATTGATTACTAGCTAGCTTATCTGTACTATTGTTGATTGCTTTGTTTGTATGACTCGATAGTTTTATTGTGAAAATGGAACTACAGTGTTAAACGGAGCGATCTGCACATCTGAAAAATAAACAGGAGAAAATGCGATGCTTTCATCAGTGTTAGTTCATACCAAAACATAATAAGATATGATAACGAATAATAAAAAAAAAGTTTCTATTTTATCTATTTTATTCATACAAAAATTCAATGTATGTATGTGATTTATGGATTCCCAAACGGCTTAAGGTGAAGATATGTGAAAGCCACGTTGCTAGGCACCGACTCGCTTGTTTACATTGAGAAAAACTGAAATCTGAAGTGAAAATTCAAACGCACAAATGAGAGTTTCCGAACATTTTCCTTTGGTCATCTGCACATTGGTAGAAAATTTAAAGTTTTGTTAGTAAACGATTAAAGTTTCGCGAGTGTTTTTGCAGTGGTGTGTGAATAAAGTGCATCTGGAAAAGTGCAATGAAAACGAGAAGAAGAAAAATAAGAGTGTTTCGAAAAGAAACCCCAAGTGAAAAGGGGTGATATTTTCGCACAAAATAGGAGCTACAGATGGCATTCCGTCAAAAACTCGGACTGATTGTATAGGAAAATGTTCTAGCTTCCTTAAGTAGCAGTTAAGGTTAGTGTGTTGAAAAACGTATTTTTATATTTGCTAATGTCAGATACATGGTTACGCAGGGGAGAGGAGTGTGTGCTACGCCGCGTAGCAGCAATGTTGTGGCTCGCATGTATAATGTCCTTAACCAATTGCCGTCCAAATTTATACATAGTAGGCATTTGTTTTGGAGCGTATTTGTGTGTTATTAGTTGGGGATTTTCTGGCCGCCAGATGGCGTTTTCCTCCTGTTTCGTTGAAAGTCGCAGCAACGCGCGATGGGTATTAGCTAGTAAGTTGTAGTAACACAATAAAAAATGTAACATTTCTGGCGTATTTGATTAACAACATAAAGTACATTTGAGAATTTTTGGACAAATTATGAAAATTGAGATGTTTTGGACACATTTCGGAGGATTATATACCAGAAGGACGTTTTGTCTTATTTTGGTATCACATTATTTTTCCTTGATTCGGTAGTGTTTAAACAATTATGTAAGTTATGTAATCCAACTATTCACATATCGACAAATAGTTATATATAGAAATATATAGAAAAGTAAGTTGAATTACATGGAAAATGGTTTCTGAATTATTGAATTCTAAAAAAGCTCTATTTCATGAAACTATTATTGAAATTTTTATCTGTTTAAAAGAGTTTATTCGTTATTAAGTGTTGAATAATAAAACTAGAAAGATTTTTTTCGATATTTGACCACTAATATTTTTTGGAGTAAAATAAGTTTTGATTGTTTCTGTGTTGTAACATCACGAAAGATGCCTGTATTTTTAAATTTTATCAAAACATTACAATTTTGTTCGAATTTATGTTCTGGATTCTCTTTGTATTCAAAAATATTTTTCTAAAAAGCCTCCAACTTCTTTTATTGTATGTGCGGAACTAAAGTTACAACAGGGAACACTTTGCGTTGTAACGTCACGTAAATCGACTTTTATCAGACGCTTGAATGGTTTATCAGATATTGTGTTAAATTTTACTTCGTCTGGTTCATTTAAACGCTTTCAAGTTGTTTCGTAAACAAGAAATTATACTACCGTGATATTTATAAATTCAGAATGTAAATTCTCAAGTGCATAAGGGGTTATATACCATCGACACATTCTACCGTGACGTTACAACGATTTGAGGAACCATCTCTATTAATCTGTTATAACTTTTTCAAAGGAATTCCTTCATCAAACCTAATTACAGATTCTGAAAATAAACAACATTTTATATAAGATTCGATCTACAAAACTTGAATGCACTGGAGGAGATATTTTTAATAAACGATTGTACAGCGCCATGTTATATTTCTTTAAAAGTCCACCCACGATGTACTCTCATGGACGCTCATATTGTACGTTTCGATGCAATCGCGCTAACAACAACGTAGTCCAGGACATGCGTTGGAAGGTTGTGAGGGAATTTCCGAAGTTTGTTCTCGGGTTAGTATTTAGGCATGAATAATAATTCGTTCCCTGAATACCTCTTTCCTCCCAGCAATCAAGCATTCCACACTTCACTATCGTCGACGAGACGCCTGTTATAAGGTTGTCCGCAACCTCCGTTGTATTGGCACGTGCTGTCAGTCAGTTACCAACCAATTCTTCCGTTACAAGCTCAAATACATCATCGAAGCACCTACATTATCGAATTCCCTGCAGTATCAAATCCGATCTAGATTATTCTATTCGAATTAACCAGAGATTGCAACGATATATTGGGACTACAGATATCTATCTGGGTGACCGCACTAAATCGTCTAAATTGCTTAGAGTCGGATAAAAGGGCTTTGGCTGTGATCATGGTCTAAAATGAGTATGAAAAAGCTAGATGGGGAGTGTTTATTGGTGTTTGCCGACATTTCAAATCCCATCGAATCGACGACTGGATGTAATACATTATTTCGTAACATCACGTCGATGTGATGTGTTCTTTTTCTCTGAATCTTTGTAACTTATAAATTCACTTGCTTAAGGGAGGCGTCTGGCGTAAAGTGGTCAAACCGAAAGTTATATTGTTTTACGATTTTGAAGGCAGGCTACACATATTGTGCATTATCGTAAAAAATCAAGTCAATTCGTTGATTAGTTTTAAAGTTATCGTGTTCTCCAATTCGAAAAACGCGGTTTCGAGAAAAACGCTATTAAAGGGTTCCCACATAAAATTGCATCGCGGGAAAAATACTGTAGAAAATAACCCATTTGGGTAGAAGTAGTTTAGAGCGTATTGTTTACGCTGTTTTTTGTCGCTATCAGTTTTTCAAAAATGGTTGCCGATAGATTGAAGTCTGCGTGTGTTATAGCAAATACGCGCGAGTAATGCATGACTGTTTGAAACAAAAGAAGTTTAGCGTGACAACCGAGATTGCGAGAGACTAGAGGTTCATTACTAACAATTAAGCGGATGAAAAAGAAGTCGATTTTTTGCCCATTACACCAGATGTTCCCCTTAAGCCCAACGATATAAATACAACTCGGATGGGGAAGCTGATTCCTTACCAAATTAAACAAAGCAATACTGCTAGTTTATTTTTGTTCGAGAAATATATGCTAAAACCTGATATTCCGGCTTCATCAAACTACCATATTGACTCGTGTCACATAAATAAATGTTTGGAAAATGGCTCAAATAAAAAAAAATGTTTCCACAACAGATATGAAATAAAAATTTTCTTGGTTTGATCGATTATTTCTGCTACAATTTAAAAAATAAACTGTGTCGTGATTTTTCGACAACCCCATATGTTTGTTCGAGTAAATTATTAATAAAATGGTTAAATGTGAAAAATATTTTAAATTCCACTCCAAACAATAATACAAGCGTAACTTACAGAGTTATAGAAAAGATGAAGATTTTCGTGACGTTACAACGCAATTGGATATCGCTTTTCTGAGAAAGAAGCGTTGTGACGTCACGGAAGTTAAAAGCTGCTTAAAAAAACAAAACAAAAAATATAGTTAATGACACCTACTTATTCGTATGTTATTTATGTATTTCTAATACATAATAGAAGATTATACATAATAGAAGATTGGTTCTTGATAAAAAATCTTATAGAGCAGATATTTTTATTTTTTATGGAAATACGTTGAAAGTTCTAATTTGTGACGCGTTGTAACGTCGCGTTACATTATCGGTCATAAAACAATCCTCTTCCAGTATATTCAGTTTATGTTGATTGAATGTTACGTAAAGTTTTGTCTACTTTCCGAATCTGTAATAAGTTTTGATGTAGGTGTTCATTTCATAAAGTTATAACATATTTATGGAACGAAGATTTGCCAAATCGTTGTAACGTCATGAAAGAATGTCTTTACAGCTGTTTACTTCAGTCCCCATTCCATTCTTCTGCATATACCCTTTAAAGTTCTCGTGAGTTTGATGGATTCTTGTGGATTGATATTATTATTGGTTTCGTACCATTTTTAGATAGAACGATATACCACAGTACCAGTAAGCAGACCACGATTCTATTTTATATTTCCTGTTGGATGTTCGAACGTATGACGACTGAGTTTAAAAATTGGCACTAAGCTTAAATACTACCATCACAGTATTCTAATGACAATGTGCAATAAATTTCGCATAACTGGTGTAAAAAAATCCCAGCAGCAAATGCTACAGAATAGAATTAAATCTTTTTTCCGCGTTCATATTTGCCTCTTTTCCCATAACTTGTAGTTGCCACTCATGTGAATGGGCGACTATTGTTTGCCTCACAACAGCTAACATTTCACACCTGCACATCCTTCAAATAGGCAATACTAGCGAAACAGAACGGAAATAAAATTTTCATTTTTCATACCTACATAATAACTCATGCGAGAAATTCTGTCAATGTTAGTGAAACCTGGTCTGAAAAGTAAATTATTAGCACCAGTTGCACCTCATATTGTCAACCCTGCATTGGACTATGTTTCCAACTAAAGTTTTCCGGCCTCACGTTCCACGGAAGCCGTCACTCTTATAAACTTGAAGCGATAATAATTTTGTTTAAAGCAACGAGTTTTTCATGCTGGTTGCTGCAATTGGTTAGAAGATATTATTGTATTTGTTTTCCTTGTGATTTATGTGTCCAAACGCGCTATTGCAGAAATGCTAAGAGCACACTGAACCCACTATCTCAGAAAATACGCCTGTTATTTTATATTCAAGCGAGTCTGACGGAGCCAGCGAAGATCCACCATTTATGTTACTTAAATGCTTCAGGAAACCCTTTATAAGGCCCAGAGTTTGGGATTAATAATGAATGTTATATTAATGTAAACGCGGTTCTTTCACTTAGTTTAGATATATTTACATTTATTTCGTAATAAAAACTGTTTTGAAAAAGGTGGCAATATAGTTGCCACCGCCCGGTAAAAACATTTCATGAAACTCTATTTCTGAAGGATCGTATAGGAAGAAATCCAAACGAAAGCTTGTGCTAGCCGCCATCATGCCCGTTTTTATGTAACCATTTTTGTAAGTGCTAGTTTTACTATTTTTACCTCCACCTCTATGCATGCCCGCGCGCAGGACAGTTTTAAGGGGAGGGGGGGGGGGAGGTTAATGTTATTTGTTTCTTGCAAAAGAAGGGTATAGCACCCCTCAAACTTTGAAAATCTTTTCTCTGGAGGGCCGACTCAGCTCAACAAATGGGGACAATGTCTGTTATTGAGAAGGAATCTTCAACAAACACCGCTGCCTGTGGCTCGTGGTAGTGCCACAGATTCGTACTGCAGTGGTTTGTAGTAAACTTACCGACTAATCCTAAACTTCTTGTTATTCCCAGCCTTTATCCTTACGCTGTCACCGTGAGGCATTACTTCAGTAGGAATTGTGCGCTTACTCATTTTATTTTATGTTAAATTTTTTTAACGGGCGCACTGTAGTCGGAAATTGAAAATCTTGTTTTAATCCACCTAGTGATGCAATTGTGCCTTTCTCATTTATCAAAGCTATGTTTTAATAGCTGGTTTTACATTGTGGAAATATCTATTGCATTTTTATTACGCTTGGTAAGTATATATGAGTGCCACGAACCTGATGACCAGACTGCTTTACAATCGCATTTTGAAACATGCGACCAAAATCGTACGATTTAAATCGTGCGATACAAATCGCACGATTTAAGTCGTGCGATTTAAATCGCACAATTTAGGCCGAGAGATTTAAATCGTACGATTTAAGTCATGCCATTTAAATCGTACGATTTAAATCGAACGATTTATATCGGCCGAATCGAATCGTACCCAAATCACAAGAATAATTTTAAATTATATTCGTACGATTTAAAATCGCATTTTGAAACGTGCAACCAAAATCGTTCGATTTAAATCATGCGATATAAATCGTACGATTTAAGTCGTGCGATTTAAATCGTACGATTTAAATCGAACGATTTATATCGGCCGAATCGAATCGTACCCAAATCACAAGAATAATTTTAAATTATATTCGTACGATTTAAAATCGCATTTTGAAACGTGCAACCAAAATCGTTCGATTTAAATCGTGTGATATAAATCGTACGATTTAAGTCGTGCCATTTAAATCGTACGATTTAAATCAAACGATTTATATCGGCCGAATCGAATCGTACCCAAATCACAAGAATAATTTTAAATTATATTCGTACGATTTAAAATCGCATTTTGAAACGTGCAACCAAAATCGTTCGATTTAAATCGTGTGATATAAATCGTACGATTTAAGTCGTGCCATTTAAATCGTACGATTTAAATCGAACGATTTATATCGGCCGAATCGAATCGTACCCAAATCACAAGAATAATTTTAAATTATATTCGCACGATTTAAAATCGCATTTTGAAACGTGAAACCAAAATCGTTCGATTTAAATCGTGCGATATAAATCGTACGATTTAAGTCGTGCGATTTAAATCGTACGATTTAAATCGAACGATTTATATCGGCCGAATCGAATCGTACCCAAATTGCAAGAATAATTTTAAATTATATTCGTACGATTTAAAATCGCATTTTGAAACGTGCTACAAATATCGTGTGATTTAAATCGTATTAGTTAAGTCGTGCGTTTTAAGTCGTAGGGGAATGTGTTCGGTTGTCGGCACACTTTTGTTTTTTGCTCCCAACATTACTCCAATTGAACAACATATTGGAATAAGCATACCAATGGAAAGCTAGGGGTCTTAGCTAATAACTTTTGAAAGAATTTAATTTATGCTGTCAACTTGAAAAAATGTATTTTATGTATGTTATCGGCATCCTAAGAAAATTTACTAAGCATGGAAAAAAATATGAATGATAATGATCTAAATTAAAAGGAAAACGGAAATTTATTCATTTCAACAACCATCAAAGGCATTATGAACATCATTCTTCATCGGAACCAAAATATGTGTATGTGAAAAAGTAGTGCGAATATAACGCACTGGTAATGTACTGGTAATGATCGCATTTAATGCAATTGAGTTAGTTTCAGGCAGTCCATTTATTACCAAAGCTTCAGACAGACCCCCCGTAACAAATTGCCTGGTCTTGACAATCTGGTATATACAGTGCTACCTAGCGATGAAAACACGACCAGGTGGGCTTTCTTCATGTAAATGTAAAACGCTAAACCGGAAGCTTCTCTCTCTCTCTCTCTCTCTCTCTATATATATATATATATATATATATATATATATATATATATATATATATATATATATATATATATATATATATATATATATATATATATATATATATATATATATATATATATATATATATATATATATATATATATATATATATATATATATATATATATATATATATATATATATATATATATATATATATATATATATATAGTATAACAAAACCAAGGAAAATTAGTAGTATTTAGAACAAAAATCTGAGCTGACCCATGTATAATTCAAAACTTTTTCAAAATGTGAAGAGGTCTAGTGTAAGTACATGTCTCGAGATTATTTTTCACGGCTCGATCTGTAGAGGCATCGAAGACTGAGTTATTAAACAACCACAGAAAAAGGTGAAAAACGAAAAATGTGAATCAAAATTGTTTGTCACATTTTAGTCCGCCATATACGAATCGCCATTTTTTTTATTTTGATACATGTTAACTAAAATTCTTGTTCATAACAAAACTTTTTTCTCGATATTGGATGAATCACCACTTATTGGGGTCCGTCATATTCGATCGGTCATTTGGAATTTTGAAAAACTGACTTCAGATTCGTAATCAGCGATGTCCAAAACCTTAAATTCTATGTGATATTGGTAGAATACGGATATTTTTTCTAAAGTATTCTCAAGTTTTAAACGCGTTCATCTCAAAACATGATTTTTCAAAACTGCGTGCAATCTCATTTGAAAACGGTTTAATTTAAAGACTATTTTTGATCTCTCGAAGGAAAATTTTTTCATTGGAGGAAATATCTATAAAAACTACAAAAATTTTTTGTTCACTTTTTTAATGAAGCCTTATAGTGGAAAATCGTTCAACAAGTTTTGAGATTGCACTATCACGTCAAATTTGCTGTTTTTTAACCCGTTCTTAGGTTGTTCCTCCAATAAATTTCGTTTACTTTAGAGCCTCATTATTAGTTTTGTGTTTTAGATCGATCCTGAGGCAGCAGGCTGTACGCAGTTTTGGAATTCCACGCGCACCTTGCCTTAGACAGAACGTCACAATGGGCACTTTTTTGTCTTTTCGTTTTGGAAAAAATTGTAAATTAAGACAAAAATATAAGCTTTTTGAATCCTAAAACTGTTCCCTTCTATGTTTTTTCATTGGCCCACAGAAAATTCCAAATTTTGCTTACTTTTTAGTAATTTGAATGAAAACCACCGCTTAAAGCAAACTACGTGATTCAGTACCCTCTTTTGGTCGGATGCCGATCACATATAGGATTATTAGTCACATCAATATGTATGAATTTTTGCTGCTATCGTTTGCTCTTATGTAATTTAATCAAGAGGAACTCAATGTTGCTATCAGTACACGAAAAAAAAATTCTTTCATGAATTCATGAACAAAAGATCACAATTTCGTAAACAGAACGGTTTAGGAAAACCGTGACCAAGTTCCTGAAATCATGAATACTACACTTCGTAGTCATGAAATTATTTGTGTTTTCAAAAATGGCGTTACAATCGAATGTTTTGGTTGGGTTATTATTGTTGTTCCCTGGACATGTTTAGTTTCTATTATGATTCTTGTTCATGATTTTGGAATATATAGCCGACAGTCAATCGATGTTCATGATTTGAGGAACTTATTCGCGATTTTTGTGATCTCTCATCACATTACCGTGCTATTTTATTCATGAGTTTACTATCGGATTTTTCTGTCAAACTAGCAAGATTTTTGTTCATGATTTCAGGATCTCAGTCGCGATTTTCGTAATTTCTATTCACGTTATTGTGATATTTTATTCATGAGTAGAGTGATTCATGCTCGTTATTTTTGGGTCTTAGTCACTATTTTTGATATTTTAATCAAGAGGAATTTATCATAATATTCATTATTTCTATTCACGTTGTCGTTGTATTTTAGTCACGAGTTTATGTTTATTTATTTACATAATGTCAGGGTCGTAGTAGCGATTATTAATAATAGAATGCAAATAGTTTTGCTGCATTAGTTGTGATAAATAGAATTCAATACGTCAGTTTTATCACACCTACAAATCGCCTGCCAGATAAGATTTATTTTGGAAAATTCGAAATTTTATTCTCTTGAACATACTTTGAAAAGTCAAACTTAGAAAGAAAAAAACATATTTGGTAGTTTATGATGTTTGAAAAACAAATCAAATGCATTGCATTTGTTTTGGGAAAGCTGTATCATATTTTTGAAAATATGGGTTAAAATTCATCATGAAGATCTTTTTACGATTTTTTTGAATGATTGTATGAGTTCGTCGAACTAATTATTTATGAATATTTTCAACTACAATTACTTTATAAGGGACCATTAATAAATTACGTAACGCTTTTAGGGGGGGGGGGAGGTGGTACAACAAGTTGTGACATGTTGTGATATAGGGGGGAGGGGGAGTTAGCTAGATCGTTACGTAACATGTTTTCACCAAAGAAAAAATTTTTTTCTAGGAATTTGTTACGTAACAGTGGAGAGGGGGGTATGAAGAAATTTGTGACAATTTGTTACATGGGGAGAGGGGGGAGTCAAGTTTGGTAAATTTTGGCCAATTTTTGCGTTACGTAATTTATGAATGGTCCCTAAGGGCTTTTGTCTAGAAAAACACGTTTTTCGAATAAATAGTTACACAACTTCTACAAAAAACTAAATTTTGTTCACTGCATACAACAGGTACTTTTGATCCCTGTAACAGTGGGTACTCTTGATCCCTATCGTTAACTCTCACACACACTTCAAAAATGTAACTTACATAAAGTACCTGACAGTATAAATTGAACTAAAATGTTTGTTTCGCGAGCAAATTTTGATATAAGTTATTGAAAGTTGGAAAAGGCAATCAAACAGCACTGATTTACCGCAAATATCTGGCTTCACTTTCTACTGGTGTTAAAGCTTGTCGTGCATCTAAAAAGGTAGTCTTATTAGTTATTTTGTCAGGCTAGGTGGTTAGCTTAACTTTAGTTTCTATTAGTCATAGTGTGCTCTGTTTGTTTAGCCTTAGTAGGCAGGGGATCAAGTTACCACACGTTTTTACAAAAACTTCATTTCGACATAATTTTCGAAACTATTAATATTACTAACAGGACATGGTTTTTGGATTTACACATTATTCACAGCTCTTATAATTTGAATGGACTGTAAAATGACGATATTTGCAATTAAAATTTTCATTTGAATAAAAAGTTATGTAAAAAAAACAAAAGTGGGATCAAGTGTAGCCACTCTCCCCTATTGTTTCCATTTAGAGAAATTTCATTATGTTTTCTGGGATTATGTGGTCGGTCATCTCAAATCATAAACACTATTGTATTTTTTAGCCCCTCACGAAACAAAATCCTGGCTACGGGCCTGGAGCAGGAATCTAATTTTTGTCCCACTCTACTGTTTATGTGCTGTTTTTCAGTTTAGTCACTACGACAATTCGTCTCTCTCTCTCTCCCTCACAACTCGCATGATCATGTCTTTTGATCTCTGCGTCTCTGTTCAAACTTAAATGAGTTTCGAATATAGTGGTAGAATTGGACTCAGAGGGTTGAACATTTTCGTCATGCATGGAGTGTAAAATATAAAGCTCCTTTCGATGCCTTCTATTCCAATTAGCAGAACATGTTATTGCGATTGGCATACGATAGTTACCAAAATAATAGTTTATTTTGTTTATTTATTTGGAGTAGGGAAAAGCCTCCTGGAGCTGAAATTCTTGCAACCTTCCAATCTCGCTCTCCAGGCTCCAGGCTGCTTATCGCCAAAAACCGAGTGAAGTCTGCAATGCTCTAGCTTCAAAGACGCATTTCTGAGATGCCCGTGAGATTCAAAGATACATATGTGACCAGGGGCGGCGAAACACTTTACGCCCGAGTGGGTAGAAATCATAGGGTGAGGGGTCCATTAGTAAGGATTTTTCCCTTTTCGCAATGCACACGCTTACATTACATTCACATTAAATCACGTTCGTTTATGCAAATGGAATTGTGGTACCTTGATGTTTTCAAATGTGTGTAGTGTGAGATACATGCGTTGCACATCTACATTTTCTGAAATGGTTCAAAATTTCGAGTGGGTGATTACCCACTCGGTTATTTTCGAGTAGGTAGTACTACCCATACTACCCACGCTTTCCGCCGGCCCTCTAGCAAATCATCGAAATTTACAGCTAATATTTGAATCGATCACTTTAGCGAAAAATGTATATTTAGTTAACCGTTAAGAGCTCTTCTATATTTTTCCTGCAGGTACGCAACCTGGCCTAAGCCTGAGTACATGGTTTTCACCTAGCGCAACACTATGGACTTCTTTTTTTCTTGGCACAGTACTTGCCTGAATCTCCAACGGCGATCCTTCACGGTCTCGATGTAGGTGGTGTATATCGGCGGTCACAATTGGTACGGTGAAGCATATGGTGAACTTTACGTTAGGCGAATGACCCTCGAGGTTAAAGCTTTAATAAATAAACAAACAAACTTTACGTTGCGAGAACTTTCGGACCGATTCGATCGTTGACCACGTGCAACGGTTGGAGCACGGCTTGAATGTGGAGATCACGCAGCCGGTGGTTTAGCGGGACCAGCAGGCGTTTTCAAGCAGCTCGAGTCAGGTTTTAGTCGAGTTGCCCCGGCTGCGGAGTGAAATGAGTTGGTCAAATAAAACAAAAGTACCCGTGCTACGGGATAACACGATTTCGATCGACTTTAATAAAACTTGTGTTAGACCCACAGTTCAGGAAGTGGAAGAATTAGTTAAAGTGAAAATGGAGCTTAATCTCGCTGAAGTTACGTATATTCAGTTGCACCACGTTAAAAACTACGTTTTGATCACGTTTAGAAACCTAGCACAGGCAGAAAGCGTCATTGCAAAGAACAACATGCAACACGAGGTCGAATTTAATAACACCAGATTCAAGATCTCTGCGTATATGGAAAACGACATGGTGGACGTGCGTATCCATGATTTGGCACCGCGAACGAAGGAACATTACATCAAACGAATCATGTCCCAATATGGAGAAATAGAATCTATTACGAAGGACACTTGGAGAAATTTTTTCACCGGCATTCCTAACGGCGTTCGTATTGTAAGGATACGAGTGACTAAATTTATACCTTTTTACATGACTATCGAATGTAAATCACCGAGGGAAGGCGTGACCTATAAGCAAACAACTCTAATCACATATCCCGAGCAGACATGCCAATTCTGTAACCATACAGCCCACTACGGATAAACATGCGCCGAAGCAACTAGTCAAAACTCATCTACTGCAGCCAACTCTAACAAGCAGCCACCGACGCTTACATATACACAACGATCCAATTAACCAATAATGCAGGTACAACGACAGCGACAACCGCTCCTAAATCAACAACTAGCATCTCCAACAAAGAAGCAAATACAGGATACATTCGTTTATCCGTAGTCTCGATTATCCGTAGACTCGATTATCCGTAGAAAATGACTCGATTATCCGTAGTACGACCATCCAAAGAAATAGTTTCGATTATCCGCACACTATTTTTCTTCAAACTACATTACACATCTATAATTTCTTATATTTGATACCAACTACAGTTTCTGAAAGAATTAATATTTTCTAAAAAGTAAAAAAACTTCGAAGAAATACAGAAATTTTACTTATTTCGCATATAATTTTAAATTCGATACGATAGCTTACATATTTTCGTAAATCAATCAATTGCAATTGATACCAACTACACTTTCAGGAAGACCAGAATTTTATGTTCTCAAAATATATTACCAAAAATACGTAGAAATACAGAAATTTCACATTTTCAACAATTTTTTTTTCTATTCCAATATTTAAATACAAAAATCGATAGAAATTGATATCAGATACTACTACTACTAAACTATCGAGAAAATTACAATAATTTAGGAAAATAAAGAAATTTCATTTAATCAACAAATATTTCAATTCAATGCAGTGTGCTATAAAATTTTATGCACCTATACGATGTGCTACAATCTATAATTTCATGTAGACGCCAGTAACTGGAAGAACATTTTTTTTAAATTTTTTTTTTAATTAATTTTTTTTCCGTGATTTTCTCTCTAATTTTTAGAATGAATAGAAGGACCGATTTTGGCAGCTCCACTATGTATTGAAGACTGACAAAATGTGCATATTTTTATTTCATATTGACTGGGACTATCTAAAGTATGATATAAAACCCTACACAACTCTTCGGAGTCGGTCTATTGTCGTATCAGTTAAAAAAATCGAAACTTTTTAATCACTTTAAGAGCAGGCCATTTTAAGACATTTTGAATTCTTAACACACATTAGCAAAGGGCTTTAGCTTTAATTCCATCATGTAACTTAAGAGAACTAAATCAAAAGACTATGTCTTTTTGGGGTCAAAAAGCTGACAAAAAATTTTGTAGAAAGATTCGTAGGCGGACAAGTACATTGCACTGCTCTGCAAAAATAGTGCTAATAATTCTTTACGAAGTAGATGCACTGAACAGCCTTTAAGGCCAACGTTGGTCCTTCGTTGGACCAACGTTGGGCGACGCCCAGCAGGCCGTTCAGCAGGCGTCCATTATTGGACCTGTGTTGTTTGGTTTTAATAAATTTTTGGGCTTTTCAGTGGAATCTAGCGTATTGTTTCTCTTAGAGGATTCCCGAAGTTTTGTTGTTGTATACAAACCAGTGGTGTGTAATCTTAAGTTCAGTTGTTATTTCTGTCTGAATTCACCGAAACCAGCATTAAGTTGACTAAAGTTTTATACAAAGAGTTTAGTTTTATGCATCTTGATTATTAGACCAAAGTATATTAATCCAATTCGACCACAATGCTTTAAAATAAAATAAGTTGGCTATATAACTTATTTGTCTTGTATGTCTTACTATCACTTTATAGAATATAAAGTGATCGATATTCGTTTCAGAAAAAAATCCATAAGTCAAACATTGATGCATGTATCTTAGATCCTGTTTTTCAACATATAACACATATAATTAATGAAAAAACAAAAAGTTTTGATTTGATTATTCGGATGATTCGATTATCCGAAGCGAAATTTTTCTGCACTCTATGGATAATCGAATCTGGCCTGTACCGATGAAGACGGATTTACAACAGCGACCCGTAAGAACAAGAAACAAATAAGAACCTCTGATCAAGAACAGCAAGAAAGCAGTACCGATGATGACATGGACGGGAACGATAACGCGAGAGAAGGCAGACTGAATGACCCCCAAGCGGCTTCACCGCCAAGGAAAAGAATCTCAACACGCAGCAGCAAACTGCGTCAACAAGATCTGGCAGATAGACATTATTAATTCTTTTTATTTTTATGGTATAAACTTAATAGATCCACGGCTCAGCTGTGCTAACGCATTGGGCCGTGTCAAATAAACCCTAAAAAAATTCCTTTCAAATCGCAAGCAAAATAGCCTTTACAAATTACCGACTGTTGGGAAAACAATCCAGGGCAAAAGGTTGGTTTTTCAAATCACTCGTTTTGTTCGAGTTGATCAGATGAACAAATTTGAGTGGAGCCAAGGGATACGTTTATCCACGCGCTATCGGCACCGCAACTTTCGACAAACAGATGGCGAGAGCGGCCATACCAAGTAAGCCTCATAAGGACGTATGAACGCGTGAGCGAGAGTGAATGAGTACATTAAGTACAGCCATCCCCCCAGAAGTAATACCGAGAGGTAGTCCCTTGGGGGAACAATGGCGGAGCCCAATGGAGTTTAGTCGGTATTAATGGCTGCGTCACCATTAGAGCCCGACACACCCCCAATACACCCCGTGTGGTAGCTTGTCATCTACTAATAGCACGTGTACTGGGCTAGTACGTCAATGTATTCTCCATTGTAAAAAAAAAGAAAAAAAACTTATGTTTCGGAAGGAAAGTGGTGGACCTGCAAAGAGACCGCGGAATTCACGGATCGGATTCGCGAATTGGAATCCGAAATATTTCAGTGGACACGACACTTCGATAGGCATCGGTGTAACGAAATTGAAACTTCTGCTACGCGATCGACTGCAGCTTAATTAAAATACCTTAGTACTTGAGTAGCGTTGAAATATGGTCCGTTTTTGGTGGTGGTTCATTTCAATCTGACTGTTCATCGAATGCAATATTTCAGTTGACGTATACATTCACCTAACATACTGTTTTTAGTTGGATTGCATTGTACGTTGACGTTTCGGCCCAAACAGTCGTTCCTGAAGGTGAGTACCGCTCACATACTTGCTCTGTATGGCTATATACTATCTAATATATATTTCTTACATGAATGTATTTTGTTGGGCGTACCATTTTGGAAATTCTAGTGAAAGTGTCATGTCTTTACACTGAAAGTTGACCGAGCAATAAGGGATCAAGAGAAAAACGGTACATTGTAGTCGGAAAATAAGAAAACGTGCAATCAATTATTATCTTTCGTTATACAGTTATGGTGTCTTCGAAAAAGTTGCTGTATAGCATCTAGCGCTTTATTTGGTTGAATCATACTAGTTCGGCATTCAGTCGCGAGGGCGGCGCTGTTATAATCTTTTTAATAGAGCTAAATAGAAATAAGATGTCTTCGAGAAAGTCGTAGATTCTATCATTTTAAATATCTTCTGTAAATGCAAACTTTGTAGGTCCTGTATGTTTCGAGATAGAGCATGTTTTGGTTAAAAATTTAACTTACAGATTATGTTTTCAAAAATAAACCATATTTCAAAGCTTGCTAGTGCCTTGACAAGATATACTCATAATTATCTAACATACAACTTTGTCGTAGACACCATCTTTCTATCTCGTTCCATTAAAAAGTTGATAACAGCATCGCCTTAGCGACTGAATTTTGCACTAATGTGAAATGATCAAATAAAGCGCTAGAGGTGTATGTGTGCATGCAACAACTTTGCCAAATACTTTGCCTTTGCCAAAACGAAAGGACGTGTGAATTGTGGGTTACCCCTTTTTGGACGCTAGGTACATTCGGTGTCCCCTCCCCCAATTTGGAGAATGCTCATGAATTGATAAGTAGTACATGTAATAATCTTATTTTTCGTAAGCAACATGAGTCAATGTACTACTAATAAAATAATGTTTTTTTCTTACAATAAAACCAATTTTAATTTGGAAATGCGGAAGTTTTTCCCATTTTCTGCAAAAATGCAAAATGTGGGTTAGCCCCTTTTGGACGCCAGCATTTCACATGTCAATAATTTCATATACTACGAACACAAAATTCCCCCTCTGATCGTACAGAGTGACTCGAAAGTGTGCTTCGGTGTCATAATGCTCACCGAATCGCAAAAGTGTTCACACTCCTTCAGAAATATCTTTGTCGTAACCAAGATAGATTTGCTCAATTGCCAAGCGATGAATGTTGTTTAATCTCGATCACCCATCAATTTCTACTCTACATTATGTGTGCGCTGGGATTCAACATGGCACGGTTGGTCACTATCCCAAACAGTAGAAGCATCTTCTTCAATAAATAGACACCTTTTTGTATATTTATCAATACACCTGGGAAATCCTCGTGCTATGCACGTGATCATTATTCATCTTTAACCATTATTGAAAAGATTGAAATGAGTGTGTAGTGTAACCTTGACTGTTGCACATGCGGACGACATCAATGCCTTTGTGGGATAGACAGCGAAACTTTGTACATACTCAACCCTGCTCTTAAAATGGCACATTCCCATGATAAAGTGTGCTCGGCAGGTGAAGATGCATTTGTTCCGTTGTTTGGACTTACACCAAAATGTGATGGTACTGAATACCGTTTCGACGAAAGTGTGGCACATGGCAGCAAAACTAAATCAAATAAGACAGCACGTAACTAAGCTAATTGCTATAATTTGCTCATACTTACTACATACGTTACTGGTATATTTAAAATACACTGTCGGCCTAAAACTGCCACCACCAGTAAGGCGCTCCTAATTATTTGACACTTATACGAATCCCTTCCGAATTACTTGTGGAAGAATTATCGCGAGCTAATGTCAACAGAGTGCTGTGCGTTACTATGATAATTTTGAGATGGTTTCCGCAATGTTGTTTTAAAACAACATTGCGCATTTAAGGGTTAAAAATTAGGGTTCAGATTTATTTCAAGCTTTTTAAATATTAAGGAAAGGTTTTTCACATTGGTTTTTTGTCTATGATTGATCAGATCAATTAATACCAATTCAAGGTGCTTTCCAACGTTTGTGTAGCGGAATACTTCTTTTCAAGGTTAGTCGCTCAAGTGTATGTAAAAAGATATATTGCTATAACTAGTTCAAATTTTGGTCGAAGTGCGACCTACACCAACAATGCAGAATTGCTAAACACTTTTTGAGCCTTACTGGTGCATTCAAAATTGTTAAATTATAAGAAACAATTACAAAATAATACTGTCGATGTGTACTATCATCTAGACTAAAATAATAAACCAAACATGCACACAAATTTAACTTTTCGTGAACAAATTTCAATATTCCTAAGATAATAAGATAATCTAAATTGCCTTATTTGATTAAGGGAACGAAGCTATTTAAATCTTCCCAAAAATATTTATACTTCTTATGTAATTAATAGCCGTCTCACCTTAGAGTATTATCGCAAAGTATCAAAGTTTAACTCCGAATATTTTCGAAGATAAATATAGTAGAACCGATTTGCACGGAGTTGCGTAGGGTCAAGACGGAAAATTTAACGGGTGTTTAAAGATTTTGAAATCAGTGTAAATAATTGCAAGAGAAGCTGATTAACTCGAGTAAACACTTTGTTGTAAAAGTTTAACTTTATAGGCGGTGCTTACACTGAAGATCTTAGTCCGATTTTTACGCTTGAAATTTATTTCCGATTTGTAGGGGAATGTGGTCGGTTGTCGGCAACTTTTTGTCTTTGGCTCAAAATATTTCTCCAATCGCAAAATATAGGGACATAAGCACACCAATGGAAAGCTAGAGACCTCAGTAAATAACTGATGAAAAAATTAAACTTTCCATGGTTTTTGATCCAGTCTTCCTGGATGTCGACAATCGCTTTCCGAACAATTTTATTATATTGGTGATAGTTGTTAATGTTTTTTTTTATTTTGATCATACAGGTTTTAACCTCAATGTTATTCGCCTATTTTCGAGTAAGAGAAGCCTCTTTTGGAAAAATCACTAACCCCATGTGCGGGGTTTGGAATCGAACCCAAGTGAGCTGCGTACAAGGCAATCGATTTACCAACTACGCTATGCCCGTCCCCAGTTGTTTATGTCACATTCAACAATATCACGTTTTAAGAAAATTAGCATGGCCGGAAATTATTCGATAAGAGTTTTTTTTAGAAACTAAAGTAAGTACGAACTTCTAAAATCACTTTTATTCAATAAAGTATGTTTGTGCGAGGTTTATAATCCATAAAACCATCATTAGACGGGGTGGCTGAAAAATTTAATTAGAACATCAACTGAAATATAGCTGTTAACGAGACCACATCTGACAACAGTGCGCGCACCGAATATGACAAGAAGAACTGTCACCGTTCACCGAGAAGAATAGAAAAAGTGAACGTCGTCTTCGTTCCGCAAACTGATTGCAGTTCATCAGAATTTTTTACAATAATGGAAGAAAGTGAGCACACTTGATCCTTGGGCACATTTGATTCCCTTGCTATATCGCATAATCTGTACACAAAAAGTTATCCTAATTTAAAAAGGAAACAATATTTTGTTGCATGGTCGTTTATGATGTTTAAAAAACAAATCTAATGTATCAGTTTTGGTTTGGAAAAGCTGCATAATATTTTAGAAGATGTGATTTCAAATCCATCTCAATCATCTTTTTACAAATTTTTTGAACTGTTGTATGAGATCGTCTACCTAATTATATATGAATATTTTCTAGTACGATTTCTTCCTAAGGGCTTTTGTCTATAGAACACGTTTTTCGAATAAAAAGTTTCACAACACGTGCAAAAAAAATATTAATTTTGTTCACCTCATACAACAGGTATCTTACATTGTATCACTGGGTATGCTATACCTATCATTAGCTCTCGCAAACACTTTCGAAATGCATAAAAATAGAAAAAAACCTATTTTAATCCACCTAGCGGTGCAATTGTGCCTTTCTCAATCATGAATCACGAGAATGTGTGCGTTGTTTATATTCATTAAAAGCTTTTAAATGCATATATTACATTTTATTATTATTAATCACATGACAACCATATACAGGAAAATAAATCATCATTCGAGTTCTAAAATTTTGAAAAAGAAAAAACAGCCACGGTAATATTGAACTGAAAAACCTATTTTAATCCACCTAGCGGTGCAATTGTGCCTTTCTCAATCATGAATCACGAGAATGTGTGCGTTGTTTATATTCATTAAAAGCTTTTAAATGCATATATTACATTTTATTATTATACATCACATGACAACCATATACAGGAAAATAAATCATCATTCGAGTTCTAAAATTTTGAAAAAGAAAAAACAGCCACGGTAATATTGAACTGAAAAACCTATTTTAATCCACCTAGCGGTGCAATTGTGCCTTTCTCAATCATGAATCACGAGAATGTGTGCGTTGTTTATATTCATTAAAAGCTTTTAATTGCATATATTACATTTTATTATTATACATCACATGACAACCATATACAGGAAAATAAATCATCATTCGAGTTCTAAAATTTTGAAAAAGAAAAAACAGCCACGGTAATATTGAACTGAAAAACCTATTTTAATCCACCTAGCGGTGCAATTGTGCCTTTCTCAATCATGAATCACGAGAATGTGTGCGTTGTTTATATTCATTAAAAGCTTTTAAATGCATATATTACATTTTATTATTATACATCACATGACAACCATATACAGGAAAATAAATCATCATTCGAGTTCTAAAATTTTGAAAAAGAAAAAACAGCCACGGTAATATTGAACTGAAAAACCTATTTTAATCCACCTAGCGGTGCAATTGTGCCTTTCTCAATCATGAATCACGAGAATGTGTGCGTTGTTTATATTCATTAAAAGCTTTTAAATGCATATATTACATTTTATTATTATACATCACATGACAACCATATACAGGAAAATAAATCATCATTCGAGTTCTAAAATTTTGAAAAAGAAAAAACAGCCACGGTAATATTGAACTGAAAAAAGGTGCGAAATCGGCGAAGTCCCAAAAAGTCGATTTTTATAAAAAAAAAATTTTCGAGATAACATAAAATCTCGACGTTTCATGCATTTTAAAGATGTTTGGCATCAAAAATACGAATTCGATTTCTGAAATTTCATGGGGTCCCCCCTTTGAAAAAAAATTTGAATTCCGGCTTATATGGGAATTTCATGTTTGACCGGACCGTTCAGTCTATATTTCCGGAACCATGCACGCGATCCGTGCGAAATTTTACAGACATCTGTGGGGATAATATAGCTATCATTTGGGACTAAGTTTGTGAAAATCGGCCCAACCATTTCCGAGAAACTGATATGAGTTTGCTAGTTATGAAAGATGGCCGCTTTTCCCGGGCACTTCCGGAACCGTCTATGGTGGTCAATGTAGTCAACGAAAGTTTGTTTGGCCGTCGGTGACCTAGAACTGCAAAGTTAAGTTATTTGAGAGACATTTTAGTGAAATTTTTACCTTTTTTGCTTTCATCGGAGTATCGGTTTGAATCACAATTTGCTATGTGATCGCACGCCACAACCCGTAACTCCGGAACCGGAAGTCGGTTGGGGATAAAATGTAATAGCCATTTACGGGGACGCAACATCTTTCATTTGAGACTAAGTTTGGTTGATTCGGTCTAGCCACCTCCGAGAAACCGATGTGACTGTTATTCTGAATTTGGATACTTCCGCCGGGGCTTCCGGAACCGATGATGGTGGCCAATGTGACCAAAGAGACTTTGAATGGCTGTTAATGACCTAGTACTACAAATCGAAGCAGTTGTGGTTACATTTTGGAAAAAATTTCACCATTATACATTCATTGCAGAATTTCTTAAAATCGACATTTTCTGCGTGATCGTACTCATCACCCTGTAATTCCGGAACCGGAAGTCGGATCCATTAGAAATTCAATAGCAGCCTATGGGAACGTTGCACCTTTCATTTGGGACTAAGTTTGTAAAAATCGGTTCATCCATCTCTGAGAAAAGTGAGTGAGATTGTGTTCGCGTACACACACACAGACGCACATACACACACACATACATACACACACACATACATACACACACAGACATTTGCCGAACTCGACGAACTGAATCGAATGGTATATGTCACTCGGCCCTCCGGGCCTCCGTTAAAAAGTCGGTTTTCAGAGCAATTGCAATACCTTTCTATTGAGAAAGGCAAAAAGGTGCAAAATCGGCAAAGTCCCAAAAAGTCGATTTCCAAAAAAAAAAAAAAATTCGTGATAACATAAAATCTCGACGTTTCATGCATTTTAAAGATGTTTGGCATCAAAAATACGAATTCGATTTCTGAAATTTCATGGGGTCCCCCCTTTGAAAAAAATTTTGAGTTCCGGCTTATATGGGAATTTCATGTGTGACCGGACCGTTCAGTCTATATTTCCGGAACCATACAAGCGATCCGTGCGAAATGTTACAGACATCTGTGGGGATAATAGAGCTATCATTTGGGACTAAGTTTGTGAAAATCGGCCCAACCATTTCCGAGAAACTGATATGAGTTTGCTAGTTATGAAAGATGGCCGCTTTTCCCGGGCACTTCCGGAACCGTCTATGGTGGTCAATGTAGTCAACGAAAGTTTGTTTGGCCGTCGGTGACCTAGAACTGCAAAGTTAAGTTATTTGAGAGACATTTTAGCGAAATTTTTACCTTTTTTGCTTCCATCGGGGTATCGGTTTGAATCACAATTTGCTATGTGATCGCACGCCACAACCCGTAACTCCGGAACCGGAAGTCGGTTGGGGATAAAATTTAATAGCCATTTACGGGGACGCAATACCTTTCATTTGAGGTCAAGTTTAGTCGAATCGGTCTAGCCATCTCCGAGAAACCGATGTGACTGTTACTCTGAATTTGGATACTTCCGCCGGGGCTTCCGGAACCGATGATGGTGGCCAATGTGACCAAAGAGACTTTGAATGGCTGTTAATGACCTAGTACTACAAATCGAAGCAGTTGTGGTTACATTTTGGAAAAAATTTCACCATTATACATTCATTGCAGAATTTCTTAAAATCGACATTTTCTGCGTGATCGTACTCATCACCCTGTAATTCCGGAACCGGAAGTCGGATCCATTAGAAATTCAATAGCAGCCTATGGGAACGTTGCACCTTTCATTTGGGACTAAGTTTGTAAAAATCGGTTCATCCATCTCTGAGAAAAGTGAGTGAGATTGTGTTCGCGTACACACACACACAGACGCACATACACACACACATACATACACACACACATACATACACACACAGACATTTGCCGAACTCGACGAACTGAATCGAATGGTATATGTCACTCGGCCCTCCGGGCCTCCGTTAAAAAGTCGGTTTTCAGAGCAATTGCAATACCTTTCTATTGAGAAAGGCAAAAAGGTGCAAAATCGGCAAAGTCCCAAAAAGTCGATTTCCAAAAAAAAAAAAAAAATCGTGATAACATAAAATCTCGACGTTTCATGCATTTTAAAGATGTTTGGCATCAAAAATACGAATTCGATTTCTGAAATTTCATGGGGTCCCCCCTTTGAAAAAAATTTTGAGTTCCGGCTTATATGGGAATTTCATGTGTGACCGGACCGTTCAGTCTATATTTCCGGAACATTCAAGCGATCCGTGCGAAATTTTACAGACATCTGTGGGGATAATAGAGCTATCATTTGGGACTAAGTTTGTGAAAATCGGCCCAACCATTTCCGAGAAACTGATATGAGTTTGCTAGTTATGAAAGATGGCCGCTTTTCCCGGGCACTTCCGGAACCGTCTATGGTGGTCAATGTAGTCAACGAAAGTTTGTTTGGCCGTCGGTGACCTAGAACTGCAAAGTTAAATTATTTGAGAGACATTTTAGCGAAATTTTTACCTTTTTTGCTTCCATCGGGGTATCGGTTTGAATCACAATTTGCTATGTGATCGCACGCCACAACCCGTAACTCCGGAACCGGAAGTCGGTTGGGGATAAAATTTAATGGCCATTTACGGGGACGCAATACCTTTCATTTGAGGTCAAGTTTAGTCGAATCAGTCTAGCCATCTCCGAGAAACCGATGTGACTGTTACTCTGAATTTGGATACTTCCGCCGGGGCTTCCGGAACCGATGATGGTGGCCAATGTGACCAAAGAGACTTTGAATGGCTGTTAATGACCTAGTACTACAAATCGAAGCAGTTGTGGTCACATTTTGGAAAAATTTTCACCATTATACATTCATTGCAGAATTTCTTAAAATCGACGTTTTCTGCGTGATCGTACTCATCACCCTGTAATTCCGGAACCGGAAGTCGGATCCATTAGAAATTCAATAGCAGCCTATGGGAACGTTGCACCTTTCATTTGGGACTAAGTTTGTAAAAATCGGTTCATCCATCTCTGAGAAAAGTGAGTGAGATTGTGTTCGCGTACACACACACAGACGCACATACACACACACATACATACACACACACATACATACACACACACAGACATTTGCCGAACTCGATGAACTGAATCGAATGGTATATGTCACTCGGCCCTCCGGGCCTCCGTTAAAAAATCGGTTTTCAGAGCAATTGCAATACCTTTCTATTGAGAAAGGCAAAAAGGTGCGAAATCGGCGAAGTCCCAAAAAGTCGATTTTTATAAAAAAAAAATTTTCGAGATAACATAAAATCTCGACGTTTCATGCATTTTAAAGATGTTTGGCATCAAAAATACGAATTCGATTTCTGAAATTTCATGGGGTCCCCCCTTTGAAAAAAAATTTGAATTCCGGCTTATATGGGAATTTCATGTTTGACCGGACCGTTCAGTCTATATTTCCGGAACCATGCACGCGATCCGTGCGAAATTTTACAGACATCTGTGGGGATAATATAGCTATCATTTGGGACTAAGTTTGTGAAAATCGGCCCAACCATTTCCGAGAAACTGATATGAGTTTGCTAGTTATGAAAGATGGCCGCTTTTCCCGGGCACTTCCGGAACCGTCTATGGTGGTCAATGTAGTCAACGAAAGTTTGTTTGGCCGTCGGTGACCTAGAACTGCAAAGTTAAGTTATTTGAGAGACATTTTAGTGAAATTTTTACCTTTTTTGCTTTCATCGGAGTATCGGTTTGAATCACAATTTGCTATGTGATCGCACGCCACAACCCGTAACTCCGGAACCGGAAGTCGGTTGGGGATAAAATGTAATAGCCATTTACGGGGACGCAACATCTTTCATTTGAGACTAAGTTTGGTTGATTCGGTCTAGCCACCTCCGAGAAACCGATGTGACTGTTATTCTGAATTTGGATACTTCCGCCGGGGCTTCCGGAACCGATGATGGTGGCCAATGTGACCAAAGAGACTTTGAATGGCTGTTAATGACCTAGTATTACAAATCGAAGCAGTTGTGGTTACATTTTGGAAAAAATTTCACCATTATACATTCATTGCAGAATTTCTTAAAATCGACATTTTCTGCGTGATCGTACTCATCACCCTGTAATTCCGGAACCGGAAGTCGGATCCATTAGAAATTCAATAGCAGCCTATGGGAACGTTGCACCTTTCATTTGGGACTAAGTTTGTAAAAATCGGTTCATCCATCTCTGAGAAAAGTGAGTGAGATTGTGTTCGCGTACACACACACAGACGCACATACACACACACATACATACACACACACATACATACACACACAGACATTTGCCGAACTCGACGAACTGAATCGAATGGTATATGTCACTCGGCCCTCCGGGCCTCCGTTAAAAAGTCGGTTTTCAGAGCAATTGCAATACCTTTCTATTGAGAAAGGCAAAAAGGTGCAAAATCGGCAAAGTCCCAAAAAGTCGATTTCCAAAAAAAAAAAAAAATTCGTGATAGCATAAAATCTCGACGTTTCATGCATTTTAAAGATGTTTGGCATCAAAAATACGAATTCGATTTCTGAAATTTCATGGGGTCCCCCCTTTGAAAAAAATTTTGAGTTCCGGCTTATATGGGAATTTCATGTGTGACCGGACCGTTCAGTCTATATTTCCGGAACATTCAAGCGATCCGTGCGAAATTTTACAGACATCTGTGGGGATAATAGAGCTATCATTTGGGACTAAGTTTGTGAAAATCGGCCCAACCATTTCCGAGAAACTGATATGAGTTTGCTAGTTATGAAAGATGGCCGCTTTTCCCGGGCACTTCCGGAACCGTCTATGGTGGTCAATGTAGTCAACGAAAGTTTGTTTGGCCGTCGGTGACCTAGAACTGCAAAGTTAAGTTATTTGAGAGACATTTTAGCGAAATTTTTACCTTTTTTGCTTCCATCGGGGTATCGGTTTGAATCACAATTTGCTATGTGATCGCACGCCACAACCCGTAACTCCGGAACCGGAAGTCGGTTGGGGATAAAATTTAATGGCCATTTACGGGGACGCAATACCTTTCATTTGAGGTCAAGTTTAGTTGAATCGGTCTAGCCATCTCCGAGAAACCGATGTGACTGTTACTCTGAATTTGGATACTTCCGCCGGGGCTTCCGGAACCGATGATGGTGGCCAATGTGACCAAAGAGACTTTGAATGGCTGTTAATGACCTAGTACTACAAATCGAAGCAGTTGTGGTCACATTTTGGAAAAATTTTCACCATTATACATTCATTGCAGAATTTCTTAAAATCGACGTTTTCTGCGTGATCGTACTCATCACCCTGTAATTCCGGAACCGGAAGTCGGATCCATTAGAAATTCAATAGCAGCCTATGGGAACGTTGCACCTTTCATTTGGGACTAAGTTTGTAAAAATCGGTTCATCCATCTCTGAGAAAAGTGAGTGAGATTGTGTTCGCGTACACACACACAGACGCACATACACACACACATACATACACACACACATACATACACACACACAGACATTTGCCGAACTCGATGAACTGAATCGAATGGTATATGTCACTCGGCCCTCCGGGCCTCCGTTAAAAAATCGGTTTTCAGAGCAATTGCAATACCTTTCTATTGAGAAAGGCAAAAAGGTGCGAAATCGGCGAAGTCCCAAAAAGTCGATTTTTATAAAAAAAATTTTTTCGAGATAACATAAAATCTCGACGTTTCATGCATTTTAAAGATGTTTGGCATCAAAAATACGAATTCGATTTCTGAAATTTCATGGGGTCCCCCCTTTGAAAAAAAATTTGAATTCCGGCTTATATGGGAATTTCATGTTTGACCGGACCGTTCAGTCTATATTTCCGGAACCATGCACGCGATCCGTGCGAAATTTTACAGACATCTGTGGGGATAATATAGCTATCATTTGGGACTAAGTTTGTGAAAATCGGCCCAACCATTTCCGAGAAACTGATATGAGTTTGCTAGTTATGAAAGATGGCCGCTTTTCCCGGGCACTTCCGGAACCGTCTATGGTGGTCAATGTAGTCAACGAAAGTTTGTTTGGCCGTCGGTGACCTAGAACTGCAAAGTTAAGTTATTTGAGAGACATTTTAGCGAAATTTTTACCTTTTTTGCTTCCATCGGGGTATCGGTTTGAATCACAATTTGCTATGTGATCGCACGCCACAACCCGTAACTCCGGAACCGGAAGTCGGTTGGGGATAAAATTTAATAGCCATTTACGGGGACGCAATACCTTTCATTTGAGGTCAAGTTTAGTCGAATCGGTCTAGCCATCTCCGAGAAACCGATGTGACTGTTACTCTGAATTTGGATACTTCCGCCGGGGCTTCCGGAACCGATGATGGTGGCCAATGTGACCAAAGAGACTTTGAATGGCTGTTAATGACCTAGTACTACAAATCGAAGCAGTTGTGGTCACATTTTGGAAAAATTTTCACCATTATACATTCATTGCAGAATTTCTTAAAATCGACGTTTTCTGCGTGATCGTACTCATCACCCTGTAATTCCGGAACCGGAAGTCGGATCCATTAGAAATTCAATAGCAGCCTATGGGAACGTTGCACCTTTCATTTGGGACTAAGTTTGTAAAAATCGGTTCATCCATCTCTGAGAAAAGTGAGTGAGATTGTGTTCGCGTACACACACAGACGCACATACACACACACACACATACATACACACACAGACATTTGCCGAACTCGACGAACTGAATCGAATGGTATATGTCACTCGGCCCTCCGGGCCTCCGTTAAAAAGTCGGTTTTCAGAGCAATTGCAATACCTTTCTATTGAGAAAGGCAAAAAGGTGCAAAATCGGCAAAGTCCCAAAAAGTCGATTTCCAAAAAAAAAAAAAATTCGTGATAACATAAAATCTCGACGTTTCATGCATTTTAAAGATGTTTGGCATCAAAAATACGAATTCGATTTCTGAAATTTCATGGGGTCCCCCCTTTGAAAAAAATGTTGAGTTCCGGCTTATATGGGAATTTCATGTGTGACCGGACCGTTCAGTCTATATTTCCGGAACATTCAAGCGATCCGTGCGAAATTTTACAGACATCTGTGGGGATAATAGAGCTATCATTTGGGACTAAGTTTGTGAAAATCGGCCCAACCATTTCCGAGAAACTGATATGAGTTTGCTAGTTATGAAAGATGGCCGCTTTTCCCGGGCACTTCCGGAACCGTCTATGGTGGTCAATGTAGTCAACGAAAGTTTGTTTGGCCGTCGGTGACCTAGAACTGCAAAGTTAAGTTATTTGAGAGACATTTTAGCGAAATTTTTACCTTTTTTGCTTCCATCGGGGTATCGGTTTGAATCACAATTTGCTATGTGATCGCACGCCACAACCCGTAACTCCGGAACCGGAAGTCGGTTGGGGATAAAATTTAATGGCCATTTACGGGGACGCAATACCTTTCATTTGAGGTCAAGTTTAGTCGAATCGGTCTAGCCATCTCCGAGAAACCGATGTGACTGTTACTCTGAATTTGGATACTTCCGCCGGGGCTTCCGGAACCGATGATGGTGGCCAATGTGACCAAAGAGACTTTGAATGGCTGTTAATGACCTAGTACTACAAATCGAAGCAGTTGTGGTCACATTTTGGAAAAATTTTCACCATTATACATTCATTGCAGAATTTCTTAAAATCGACGTTTTCTGCGTGATCGTACTCATCACCCTGTAATTCCGGAACCGGAAGTCGGATCCATTAGAAATTCAATAGCAGCCTATGGGAACGTTGCACCTTTCATTTGGGACTAAGTTTGTAAAAATCGGTTCATCCATCTCTGAGAAAAGTGAGTGAGATTGTGTTCGCGTACACACACACAGACGCACATACACACACACATACATACACACACATACATACACACACAGACATTTGCCGAACTCGACGAACTGAATCGAATGGTATATGTCACTCGGCCCTCCGGGCCTCCGTTAAAAAGTCGGTTTTCAGAGCAATTGCAATACCTTTCTATTGAGAAAGGCAAAAAGGTGCAAAATCGGCAAAGTCCCAAAAAGTCGATTTCCAAAAAAAAAAAAAAATTCGTGATAACATAAAATCTCGACGTTTCATGCATTTTAAAGATGTTTGGCATCAAAAATACGAATTCGATTTCAGAAATTTCATGGGGTCCCCCCTTTGAAAAAAAAATTAGAGTTCCGGCTTATATGGGAATTTCATGTGTGACCGGACCGTTCAGTCTATATTTCCGGAACCATACAAGCGATCCGTGCGAAATGTTACAAACATCTGTGGGGATAATATAGCTATCATTTGGGACTAAGTTTGTGAAAATCGGCCCAACCATTTCCGAGAAACTGATATGAGTTTGCTAGTTATGAAAGATGGCCGCTTTTCCCGGGCACTTCCGGAACCGTCTATGGTGGTCAATGTAGTCAACGAAAGTTTGTTTGGCCGTCGGTGACCTAGAACTGCAAAGTTAAGTTATTTGAGAGACATTTTAGCGAAATTTTTACCTTTTTTGCTTCCATCGGGGTATCGGTTTGAATCACAATTTGCTATGTGATCGCACGCCACAACCCGTAACTCCGGAACCGGAAGTCAGTTGGGGATAAAATTTAATGGCCATTTACGGGGACGCAATACCTTTCATTTGAGGTCAAGTTTAGTCGAATCGGTCTAGCCATCTCCGAGAAACCGATGTGACTGTTACTCTGAATTTGGATACTTCCGCCGGGGCTTCCGGAACCGATGATGGTGGCCAATGTGACCAAAGAGACTTTGAATGGCTGTTAATGACCTAGTACTACAAATCGAAGCAGTTGTGGTCACATTTTGGAAAAATTTTCACCATTATACATTCATTGCAGAATTTCTTAAAATCGACGTTTTCTGCGTGATCGTACTCATCACCCTGTAATTCCGGAACCGGAAGTCGGATCCATTAGAAATTCAATAGCAGCCTATGGGAACGTTGCACCTTTCATTTGGGACTAAGTTTGTAAAAATCGGTTCATCCATCTCTGAGAAAAGTGAGTAAGATTGTGTTCGCGTACACACACACAGACGCACATACACACACATACATACACACACATACATACACACACACAGACATTTGCCGAACTCGACGAACTGAATCGAATGGTATATGTCACTCGGCCCTCCGGGCCTCCGTTAAAAAGTCGGTTTTCAGAGCAATTGCAATACCTTTCTATTGAGAAAGGCAAAAAGGTGCGAAATCGGCGAAGTCCCAAAAAGTCGATTTTCATAAAAAAAAATTTTTCCGAGATAACATAAAATCTCGACGTTTCATGCATTTTAAAGATGTTTGGCATCAAAAATACGAATTCGATTTCTGAAATTTCATGGGGTCCCCCCTTTGAAAAAAATTTTGAGTTCCGGCTTATATGGGAATTTCATGTGTGACCGGACCGTTCAGTCTATATTTCCGGAACATTCAAGCGATCCGTGCGAAATTTTACAGACATCTGTGGGGATAATAGAGCTATCATTTGGGACTAAGTTTGTGAAAATCGGCCCAACCATTTCCGAGAAACTGATATGAGTTTGCTAGTTATGAAAGATGGCCGCTTTTCCCGGGCACTTCCGGAACCGTCTATGGTGGTCAATGTAGTCAACGAAAGTTTGTTTGGCCGTCGGTGACCTAGAACTGCAAAGTTAAGTTATTTGAGAGACATTTTAGCGAAATTTTTGCCTTTTTTGCTTTCATCGGGGTATCGGTTTGAATCACAATTTGCTATGTGATCGCACGCCACAACCCGTAACTCCGGAACCGGAAGTCGGTTGGGGATAAAATTTAATGGCCATTTACGGGGACGCAATACCTTTCATTTGAGGTCAAGTTTAGTCGAATCGGTCTAGCCATCTCCGAGAAACCGATGTGACTGTTACTCTGAATTTGGATACTTCCGCCGGGGCTTCCGGAACCGATGATGGTGGCCAATGTGACCAAAGAGACTTTGAATGGCTGTTAATGACCTAGTACTACAAATCGAAGCAGTTGTGGTCACATTTTGGAAAAATTTTCACCATTATACATTCATTGCAGAATTTCTTAAAATCGACGTTTTCTGCGTGATCGTACTCATCACCCTGTAATTCCGGAACCGGAAGTCGGATCCATTAGAAATTCAATAGCAGCCTATGGGAACGTTGCACCTTTCATTTGGGACTAAGTTTGTAAAAATCGGTTCATCCATCTCTGAGAAAAGTGAGTGAGATTGTGTTCGCGTACACACACACACAGACGCACATACACACACACAGACATTTGCCGAACTCGACGAACTGAATCGAATGGTATATGTCACTCGGCCCTCCGGGCCTCCGTTAAAAAGTCGGTTTTCAGAGCAATTGCAATACCTTTCTATTGAGAAAGGCAAAACATCATTTTCATAATGTACCTGGCACTATTAATTGATCTAAAAAATTTATTTTCGGTCGAAAAATTATGGTATAATTTATTGAAGGTTGGAAAAGGCAGTTAAACAGAATTGATTTGCTGAAAATACTTGTCTTGACTTTCTATTGTGGTTAAAGTTTGTCGTGCATCCTTAAAGGAAGTCTTGTTAATTAATTTGTCAGGATAGGCGATTAGGTGAACTTCCGTATCTATTAGCTACAGTATGCTTTATTTCTTTAACCTTAGTAGACAGATTGGCATGATTTTCAAAACTGTTTATATTACTGACAGGATTACATATTATTCATAGCTCTTACCATTCGAATTGACTACAAAATGAAGAATTTTGCAATTAAAATTTTTATTTCATTGAAAAGCAATGAGAAAAACACAAAAGTGGGATCAACTGTACCCACTCTCTCCTATAATCGTACTTATATCATCTTTACTATCTACTAAGGGTTGATGATTCGTTGACTTCATTAAATGATTGTCGTATAATTTTGAATCATATTCGTTTTGTACGCTGCACAGTTGGCCTGGCCACTTTCAATATGTGCGGCAAATATTAATATTGAAAAGGAAAAGAAAAATTGTAGGCGAACTTCTGCAACTTTCCAGGATCCCTACATGTATTGGCTGTGTATGTTTAGACTAGACTAGACTAGACTACACTAGAAACATTACAAAGTAAATGGTGAAATTATTAATTGGATTGTATAAAGTAACCTATAATCCTGCTGCAATACGTTACAGCTTTAAAGCTGTGCGTCTACTGCTATCAAATCAGTGTTTTTCCCCTCCGAAACAATCCTTTCCAACAATAACATTGCATTGCTTTCTAGTTCAATTAGGAACATTTAGTCCAATTTGCATTCAGATCGGTAAAGTTTTGCGGTCAATTGAATTGAAATTTTGCATGGGAATATGGCTTTCACTAATCCAGCCAAAAGTTGTTCAGTAATTTTAATTTTAATTTCTTTGGTAGCTTGGTGTCAATAGCATTCGCACACGGCTTGATGATAACAGAAAGGGCAAAATGGTCGCGCGGTCGATTGTAGACGGGGAGTGGTGAGAAATTTATGCCAATATCACGCAGTGATTCAAAAAACGTGATAGAAATTGTTAGTAAAAGTGATATACTATCTTCGGAAGTATTTCTGATATTGGGATGCCCCTTCTTTTTAAGTCAACAGTTTGATGATTAATCTTTCTATGAGTGAGATTCACAATCTATTTCTCGCATAATAAGAGATAGCGATTTGGTACATTCCGCGAAGTTGTAGTAAATTTTTCTTCAAGAAACTTCGCCGATGGTGATAATATTCTATCTTTATTAATCTCTGAAATATGGAGCATTATTAGATAAAATACACAAAAAAATAAATTTCAAATACAGTGGCGGTGCTAAGGGGGGCGAAGGGGGCAATCGCACCGAGCGGCAAAATCAGGAGGCGGCATTTCCTACTAAACAAATTTCTATTTAATTTTTTAGTAATTCTCCAAGTTTCAATAATCACGATAAAAATCAAGTGCAGGTGAAACGCTTGAGTTTATAATATTTGGCGCCTGTTTACTATTTAAAATGTAGGGGATCAGGACGAAGGATGCGATCGACCAAAATTATATACATATTGCTCAGTCTCAAAGATTCAACTGAGATGAGTTTCCGAACGTATTTGAAGTAGTGGGAGTATGCAGACTAATTTAGTGGGATTAAACCAGGAACTCTATCATATACATAGTGTTTGGTTTATGGTTAAGAATCTCTCGAGCGGTGATAGAGAATCATATTTGGGGGAAAAATCGTTCTACACAAACTATCAAATCTCTACTGTTACAAAGTTATTGAACTTTTTTTGTAACCAACTTGTTTGTTTTTAAATGTCTCGAAATCAAAAAGTATACTTTGTATTTTCATTCTTTTAATTCCATTGAAAAGGTATTTCCGTTCCTGTTAAATATCGGGTGCGTTGGTCGAGCATAGTCAATAGGACAACCGGTCTAATAAGTGTTCTATAGAAGGTTAGTTTCGTGCGGTAGCGTACGTTATTCGACCGAAGGTTTTTTTAAGTGAGTGGATCCGGCGATTAGCAAGGGGTAAACAAACCAGCATTTTTTGTTCACTGATTGCTAGACGAAAGGGTATCCAAGAGCTTAACAATGATAAGGCCGTTGGGAAGGGCGGATTTCCTGGTGAACTTCTAGAAGGCTAAAAAGAGACCTGCTGTGAGAAGCAATCCACTCCGAGACTGGGATAATCTGCGTGCCCTCGGATTGGATGAATGGCCTCATTTGTCCTATCTTCAAGAAGGTCTACAAACTCGAACATAATATCTTACGAGGTATAACTCAATGCCGCCTACATGATAGTCTCTCGTGTTCCGTTGACTGCGCCTGTTGGCTGAATGCTTTGTCGGTGAATATCAAAGCAGGTTTCGAGAAGGACGATCAATGACGGACCAAATGTTTACCCAGCGACAAATTCTGGATATAATCCGGGAATACAACTTGCGGACTCACCATCTGTTTGTGAATTTGGCAGCATGCGAATCAGTAAAACGAAATGCACTGTGACAGATAATGATTGAGCGAATTTTCCCGACAAAACTGATTAAGCCGATTCGTATGACGTTGGGTGGGATAAAAACAAGTGATACGAAGATCTGATGTGCAAAAGGACGGAACCATCATCACAAGACGTCGACATCGACATCATTGGCGTTGATAGCGGAGCAGTAGAGGAGGCATTATTGCCTTTTAAAAAGGAAGCTGCAAGAATCGAACTGACTGTAAACTCTGACAAGACAAAGTACATGGTAGCTGGTAGAGAACGTGGCAGTCGTGTTTGGTTCGAGGTGGAAATCTATAGGGTGCGGTACGGTACAACAATCTCTTATATCTTAGAACACTAGTGACACATGATAACGATCTTAGACGCGAAGAAAAAATGCATGTTGCTGCTGCGAATGTGGTATACGTAGTCAACTGAAGTCCCACAGCCTAAGGATGCGCGCAAAATTTGCTCAATTAAAATCGCTGATACTCTCTGTTGCTCTGTACGGCCATGAGGCATGGATGTTGAAGGAAGCAGACTATCGAGGGCTCGGTTTGTTTGAGAGAAGAATTCTGCATTCAACACTCGGCAGCACAGTACCAAATAGAGAATGGCACAGTCGCATGAACCCCCGGTACCAAGTATATAACCATGCTGGCATAGGAAGACTGATAAAACACGGCACACTACGGCTTGTAATGCGGAATGACAAAAGAGAAACCAGCTAAAGTTATGATCAGCAGAGAACCTGGAAGAGGTCGTCGACTTCAGGGCAATCCCCGCAATCGCTGGCGGTGTATTGAGGAAGATGCGCGTGCGGTGGGTGTCTGTGGAGGCTGGGAACCGGCGATCCAAGATCAAGTAACTTGGAACTCTAAAATACATTCTATTATGTTTCGGATTATCCGGATTGTTTGGTCACTAGGTCACTAAGATAATGATGACGATTTTTAATTTGTTTACGTAAATTTGAAATTATGGCAGATACATCTTGGCCGCAGGTAGAAGTTGGCGATCACATAGAAGTATACTCCATTCGACGACCTTGGTATCAGTACAGGGTTACAATACAAAGCCACATTTGATCAAATTACTATACCCTTAAAATCTTGATTTATAACAAAAAAAAAATGTTTTTCGAGTCCAAAATATTAGTTTAGTAGTCCTTCAACCGGCTTTAAATTTTTTGAGTATTCTGTAACAAGGAAGAAATGACGTTACCAACGGTATGCTACGTTATATTCTTTTGTTAAAAAAGTTATCCGGTATTTTCAATCACAATCGGTTGAAAAATGACAGCGTTTCTAAATTAGAAACTTGCTTGCATGAATTTAAGCATAGTTCACTGCACACCTGGCTATACGATCGCCAAAGGGAAGGAAATTTTAGTTAAATACCTACTTAAGAAGTAGCGGGAAACCACGCAATCTCCATAGGCAATACGGTTGTTAGAATTGGTTAGTAGGGAAGGAAAATGGGATTAGGTTTGAAGTGATTTATGTAATATTCAACTAAATGGATAACAAAAATTAATTATAAATTAGATTGATCTCACCAAATTCACTTGGCTGGTCTCCAACAGGTGCAGGCTTCAAGAACCATCGTTATGCTACTTTTTCCGAGCATTCCGCTTAGATGGAATACCGTAACAATTAAAAATCTCAGGTGAAGTTGACGAAGAAGGCATCGATGATGATCCGGGTCTGGTCTGACCGCAAACCACAGACCAATACCGATGCTGACATTTTCACTAATCTGGTTACTCGATATTCGAATAACCATATTCGGCCCACAGATCACTTTATTTTGCACGCACAAAGGACTTGTAAAACGCGTAGCATCCGCCGTCCACGGGACAACCTGTCACGTCTTCCGAATGATCCGCGTTGAAATTAAATTTCTTTAGATATGGTTAATCGGGAAGACTAATTTTGCATAATCTTTTCTTGACACAAATGAAGCAAACACAAGAATAAAACGAAAATTGAAAAAAATACGTTTCAATTTTGTTGTTGAAAAAATTGACGGGAACGAAAAAATATCCGTGACCGACGCGTAGGCCTACTGCGATCAGAATAATTTAAGCTGATGAATTAAATCTCTCTAAATTTTTAATAAAATTGATGAGTAATTTTCCTAATTTACATATAAAAATCGCAAAATATTGGTTGTTTCCAAATTGTTGTTCCAAACCGCAGAGTATTTTAAACAAAGGAACATGGCCTATCATACCGTTGGAAAGGTCCTTTCTTCTTCTTTGCAGAATACAGAAATTGAATATCGGTTAAAAAATGACCGCGTGGAAAATCTTTTAGCGGCGAAGGGTCCGAAAAATAAAATTTTTGGCTAGAAATTATTTCATACATTATTTTATGTTGCATTTTATGAAATCTACAAGCTAAGTCACTTGAAAAGTACAAAATCACTATAGCACTGTCTTATTTGTAATACTCCAAAGGCATGAAGAAAGTGAACGTTGTGAGGATGAAAAGTTCGTAATTAAAAAATATACATTAACCCATACATGTCCCACCTCTCCCTGGTGCATATATCCAAAAAAAATTCATCAAAACTGTGGGGATCAAGCAGCATGAAAAACCTGTTTTAATTAAGATAGGTTCTTCTTTCGCAGTGCTACAAGTTGCTCAAAATCTACCATCCGATGCTCAATACAATCCCCCTCAAATGTTTACAATAATCGAATTGTATGGAAAAGGTAGTCGAAGACAGTCTAATGTGATAGAGTTTATCAATTTTCAATAATAATTAGAGTCATCATAAAGATATCAAAAATTTCTGTTATGCCCTTAACATAAACTGTCCTTGGCAGCACTGCTCCAGCGGGATCTAGCCAGACAAATTGCAATTACTTCAGCTTTAGGAATAATACTTATATATGCTATTGCTCAAATGAAAGTTCTCAATAATCAGTTTTATAAGCTAGTTTTGCCTGAGCTATAACTTGATAAACGAGATTGTCTATAAACAAAATAATTTTGATTGCGGTTGAAGGTAAATTATGTTTCTCTGAACGTCAGCTAGAGAATTAAAAAAAAAGTTGATCGCCAATATCTCACAAGAAAAATATTTTGAAATGAATTGTCCAATACTTTGATCAGTTTTTTAAAATATGTAATATTTTATTATACCAGTAATTAAAAACCAAATGAAGAATGGCCTCTCTTCGCTCAAATAAAAAAAAATTAGGTTCCATTTATTGCCATAATTAAAGGACATGAGCGCGGAGCGAACATGTGAAAGGAGTCGTAGCCACACCTTTTGCGAGGAAATGTATGCGCAACATTATACTGCCAGGACAAAATATTGACAATAAAATGTGAAAAAGTTCATTTTTGTGTAGACCCTTTCTAATATTTTTATAATATTTGTTTCATATGAAAAGGTAGGAAATTATTGAACTCTTTTGAAAATTCATTGCAAGAGGGGCGGCAAATTTATTTTTTGGCCCCGAGCGCCAAAACACCTCGCGCCGCCACTGATTAAATATATTTTTAAGAAGTTCAAAATGTGCCACACACTGTCACAATTATTAAAATAAAAAACTTCGTTGAACGAAGGAACTTAAAATGTTGAGCAGTTTCCAGCCGTTACTCATAGATGGGCAGACCACGAAATCAGTATTTGAAAGTAGAAGAAAAATGCTGGGATACTTATGCTAAAGGATATCTGTCCGATTTTTACGTTATGTTCTAAAATATTTGTAACAGGATTTACGAAGCATGTTATATCCTTGCGACTTTTATTTTCAGTCGCTCATTTGTATCCGGTTGTATCAATGGTTATGATAGATGGATTTAAAGAATATTATTTATTAGTCTAAAATCTTGAGCCGAAGCATATTTGATGAACTGAAGAGATGAAGTGGTGATATCTTCGGCAAAGCTTTGAGGAAAGTTCTCCAAAGAAACATTGCCGAAGGCACCGGCTTTCTATCTTTACTAGTTTTCTTTAGATATGGAATATTATTTACGGAAAACCTACTAAAAGTGACAGTGAACACATTCTCATTCCATTGCTCAGTGCAACAGTGCACAGTGATGCCAAGCTGGTCAAAACCAAAACAAAATTCGATTTTTATCATCAAATATTTTTCCTTTAGTCCAAAATAGTTGAATTAATAGCCTGCAAAAATGTTGGTGTTTGCTGATCTCTATTTTTTTGCTAGGATTTGATTAGAAATGAGGTATTTGCAGGATAACTTTTTCCTCTGATTTTTTATGAATGGAAAAATCACATTTGCGCTAAAGGGTTGTATCTTCTTGATAGCGAAAAGCTTTTATCAAAAAGTCTAACCAGAATGAGTACAGGAATTCCCAAAGCAAAACTCGGCCAACCCGCCCCGGTCTCCCCTACTAAAAAACTATTTGGTTGTGTGAGTATCTTTCGTTTAATATCTTTGCTGTAATATGGGTTTAATACCGCAATGCGTAATTGCATCCTCCATTACCAAAACGCTAATAGAATCTAATTCAAAAGCAATAGAAACTGACTTTATTTTTAGTAAATTAGTTCGGTAAGCTCATGAGAGAACACAACGTTTTTATTTAATATTTTTCCATGCATCGAATAATTTTCGAGTTATCTGCGATTGAAAAATGGTCAATTTTATAAACTTCAAAAGTTCAAAAATTTCACAACTATGAAAAAATATCATATTCAACCAACACAAAAATTACATGTCAATTATTTTTAACTAAAGAATGCAAGAAAATTTTTTTGAAATGAATTAAAATTTTAGTCGTAAATATGACGAGGAACGACCTATGTGTATAGCGACCAAACATAAAAGTCGCAGCGATAATTTTGTAGGGGTTGAAAAGGTATTTTTGATGAAAAAACGCTTTTAATCCACCTAACAGTGTGATGAGACATTTCTTATAACTCTTATCACTCTCTTCGGATATTATATCGTTTGAGAACATTTAGAACTTGATGCTTCGCGATGTTTTTGATAACACATACTACATGGGATAGTGGCAGGACTCAGAGAATCACTCAAATCAGCATAGGACAACATCAGTGCTAGAAATCTCAAACCAAATCAATGGGAAGGCGAAAAAATGGCCCATAAAATAGACATACAAACGAATTATTGCTAATGCTCTGTTAATAAAATATCTAAATTCCTCAATCAATGCATTGTGGTGGGAAAACTGATTTTTCTAAAGGGGTTATGTATATTGTACTGAGCCAAAAAAAATCGATTTTTTTTTAATTGATTTGAAGTTTATACTTTACTCAAATTTCCAACGCGACTGAGAATTAAGAAATCAACGCTTTTTCTTTAAAAAACCCACCATTCCACTATGGGTCACAAGGGCGGTTTTTCGGTACAAAAATCAATAACTTCCAAACCGTTCATTTTAGAGAAATTATGTCTGAGAGAATATTTTTGGAAATTAAATTTTCTTACTTTTAAAGCAAAATGTAGCTAGGGTGGTCCTCTCAAACATTATTTTCGAAAAATTATGTTTAGAACTAAATGGTGTAGCAAGGTACTTACTTCAGCAAAGTTGTAGAAAATGTTTTTCAAGTAACATTTTCAAATGCATCAAAGTTATAGCATTATAGCATTATCGGTTTTCATGTTATAATTATTTTTCTTCTTTATCTTAGGGTGTCATTTTAGTGTTTCTGAAAAAGTAAGTTTTTTAACTATAACTTTTTAAATAGTTAGTCTATCTTCATACTCTCTATGAAGCAATTTTAGTACTTTTCATTGCGCATATTTCTGCTGAAGAATGTGAATCGATATCATTTTTCGTTATCGAATTACGATCATTTTTTTAAATAAAAATGATGATGATGATTTGATGATGATGATGATGACGGTCCCACCTCATACCCCCACAAAGGTGTGAGCTGAACGATTTATCTAAAAGATAATTAATATTTTGATCCATAACAAAACCAGTTAACAAAAAGAAACGGACTGGTTCAATTTGCAGACATAGCTTTCCTTCAAAAGAACGTAACCAGATACATTTCGAATATTCCGCCGAATATTGATAGTTTTCAATGACCTCTAACTCAGAAGGTTGCAAAAACTAGCAGCTAAATTTGTACTCTTTCGAAAGTGCATCAAAAATACTGTAAAATATCTCAAAATCAACTTTTGCTTTTTTGTCATTCAGCGAAAAATGTTGACATCAACATTATGATTAAATGACATCAGCATACGGCTGTTTTTAAGGGTCTGGTCATTGCCATTTAGAACCTGCTTTACTAGATCAAAAAGTCGAGTTGTTAAATGATTTTTTGAGCTTGTCAAATATATGTACACAAATATTGAAAACGTTAGGCTCAGACAGATATTTATTTTACTATTCTACGTAACTACTTTATTATCATCGTCATCCTCATAATTATTATAATCACAATCATCAACATCATCAGCATCGTCGTCGTTATAGTTATCTGAATCGTGTCTCTTTTCTCAAAGTGCTAACTCATTTAATATTGAACTTATTTCAGTGCGTTTACTGTATCGGGATCTTCTAACTGCAAGAACCGGATTAGACGAGTCCATTGCTCTAAAGAAAACATCTTCCATGTTCGCGACTCTTGAACAATTTCTACCGTGACTCAGTCGATCGTTCCGAGCCTCAGCTCCTTGTTCGCTCATGAAACTTGTTGGTAATGGAAGTGTTGACATAATATAAAATGTAGCGCATTTTGCCTTAAAAAGCAAATGAATTAAGGATTACCCTTCATTCTGTTCTAAGTAAGCGACGAATTTCTGTGAATGCTGGTTTGGGAGGAAGTGCAGTTTGAATCTTTTGTAGGAACTGTTAACGGCTTCTCAAAATATTTCGAATTTTTATCGAGCACTTTCGTCTCAATTCGATTACTGTCTTTCCAAAATTGATCAAACCTTTTACATGTTTTAATTGTTACAGCTTTTGCATTCTGAGTGAACTTATTTTTTTCATTTTGTCCCACATCAAATTATCTCATTATTTCCTCAAACACAACTTTTATTCTATTTTTATTTTCACCTTTGGCCACTTTCCAGAGATCGAACAACTTTATTTTATCCATTTTAACAGCACTAATAATACAAAGCACTACACGCGTTGATCAAAGCAGTCGTCGGCTACTGCGATTCGATTCATGAATGAGATTGATACCAATTAAACTGTCACGACTCGTGGTGTTGTTGTTTATATTTGACATCGAAGGGCAAAAATGCTGACTTTGATTTTGAAATATTTTATAGTATTTTTGATGCACTTTCAAAAGAGTACAAATTTAGCTGCTAGTTTTTGCAACCTTCTGAGTTAGAGGACATTGAAAACTATCATTTTCATTTAAAAAAAAATGATCGTAACTCGATAACGAAAAATGATATCGATTCACATTCTTCAGCAGAAATATGCGCAATGAAAAGTACTAAAATTGCTTCATAGAGAGTATGAAGATAGACTAACTATTTAAAAAGTTATAGTTAAAAAACTGACTTTTTCAGAAACACCCTAAGTTAAAGAATAAAAATAATTATAACATAAAAACCGATAGTGCTATAACTTTAATTCATTTGAAAATGTTAACTGAAAAACATTTTTCTACAACTTTGCTGAAGTAAGTACCTTGCTATACCATTTTGTTCGAAAAATAATTTTTCGAAAAGAATGTTTGAGAGGACCACCCTAGCTACATTTTACTTTAAAAGAAAGCGAATTTAATCCCCAAAAATATTCTCTCAGCATAATTTCTCTAAAATGAACGGTTTGGGAGTTATTGATTTTTGTACCGAAAAATCGCCCTTGTGACTCATAGTGCATTCAAAGAAAATCAACAGTGCATATTTCCAGACTTGGTTTTATTTCCAATTTAGAACTATTGTGTTTTTTACATCCTAGATTGCATGATTCAGTGATCGAAACCCAAAACTTCATGAAGTATTTGAAATTATTAAATTAAAATTTGTGTTTGCTATTGAAATTGACAAAATGATTGTATATATAGTATATAGTCCCTTTGGCGATTGTTTACTTTTTCGGTCCCACCTATCAGCATTGAAGTATCGCCCTTACGTTTTTTTACAATACCAATTTTACAATTGGTGGGGGTTTGGTGAAAATCGATCTTAATGTCTAAACGGCATAATTCCGAAACCGTAATTTTTGAAGTTTTAAAATTATGCAGAATTAATTTTTCAGAAAATAGTAACAGAGCAAATAAGTACCGAAGTCCAAAAAATTCAATTTTTGTCAAACGTTATTTTTTCGAGTTTACATCAAATCTCAATGTTTCATGCATTATAATGTCATTTGGCATCAAAAATACAAATTTGATTTTGAAAATTTTTCATTTCAGTGTATATGGGAATTTGTTGTGTGATTGCACTCTTCAACTCGTAACTCCGGAACCGGAAGTCCAATCAATAAAAAATTCAATAGCAGCCGATGGGAAGATTGTACCTTTCATTTGAGACTAACTTTGTGCAAATCGATCCAGCCATCTCTGATTAACAAAGGTCACATTTTTTCCACATACACACATACACACACATACACACACATACACACACATACATACAGACATACATACACACAGACATTTTCCGATCTCGACGAACTGAGTCGATTAGCATATCACACTCGGTCCTCCGGTGAATGAGAAAGGCAAAAACATTTTAAGCAATTGTTGAAATTTATGCATTTTTTGTTGAGCAGTTCTATGTTTCATAGAATTAAATCAATTTTAACTTCGCTTCCTATTAAATAAAGACCCTTATTACAGTACATCTCTACAAAAACGAGATCAATTTGAAAATAAATCTGAGGATTATGATTGATTACAGAACTCTGGAATTTTCTATTGGAATGTTTTCAGACAGGAATTTGATATTGATGCTATTAGACAACTGTGAAATCAAGACCAAGAGATCAGTTACATATCAGGACCCCATTCCGACAATTTATCAAAAGTCCTCATGATGTTTACAACAACAGGTTATCAATCTACGGATCAGATAATTGTTATTGTAATATTGAATTAAATCAGTCTGCATCAATAAATTTTCAACTTCAATCCAATTTTTTTTTGGGTGTTGTGGGGGGGGGGTTGTATGGTGTTAAACCCCAAAACCTTCTCTTGGCTACGCCGTTGCTTGGAGTTATTTATTTCGCTTCTCATTTTCCGATATGTTTCAGATCGATCCGATGGTTATAAGTTAGCAAAATTGCAGTCAGAAAGTTCGCACAAATGAACATTTTTGTACTGATAAGTTATCAAGTTCCTTCCAGATAGCTTGGAAGTGTTCGGTGATTATTTCTAGCGGTTGTAGATAGTAAAATGAAATACAAAATTCGTTTTATCGAAATAATGTTTGGCTTATTTCAATGGATTATTACTATATTGAACAATAAATAAGCGACAAAGAGTAATCAACAAACAACAAGCCATAACTTTTAAAGTATTCAAAATAGATATTTGAAGTCTTCAGTAACGTTATTCGCAAAAGTAAGAGCTACAAATTTGCTGAAGGCATCATTTCGATATAATCACTTCCAAAAAAATTTGTGAAAATATCTCACTCGTAGGGGGGATTAATCAGCAAAAGCACAATACCAAAAGAAAGGGCATATTGCCTCCATTAAATTCTCCGAAGATACTATTGACCTAAAATAAGCCGTTTTGGCGTTAATAATAGATTACATGTTTTTGGTCATATTTCTGGCTATGGGAAATGATAAAAATCTTTCGTCCGCATTTAATGTTAAATATCTCTTTTGATAATAGTACGATTTCAACAATCTATAGCTTGTTCGAAAGGTATTCGTTAAAGCTGTCTAAAAACATATAAATTGTTAATCTACATGCTCAATTTCGGCAGATAATTTAAAAAAACTGCAGAAAAAAGGCCATTTTTGCGCATTCAAACATTCATATCTTGGAAACTAAACATCAGAATCAAAAACAAATTAATAGCGTTCATACTGTTTTTTAGTTCTTTCATTTAAAATTGGTTTGGATAAGATCGGTTCAGCCATTGCTGAGAAACACGAATGAGAATTTGTCCGTTACATACACACACACACAGACACACACACACAGACATTGTCCCAAATCGTCTAGCTGAGTCGATTGGTATATAAGACTCGGCCCTCCGGGCCTCGGAAAAAATCTTGAAAGTTTGAGCGAATTCTATACATTTCTTTTATAAGAAATGTAAAATATCATTCTTAAAAATTAAAAACCGAGAGTATGCATTTATTCAGTCAATTTCCATACAATAATGAATATTTTAACAATATTTTCCTAAATTTTCGCTGCAAATGTTCATTAGGCAACTTGAAAAAATCCTATGTGAGCTATAACTTAATATCTTCTGGACTAATCGTATTGAAATTTAGTTTAATTCTTTTGTACATCATTGTCCATGTAACTACCGTTTCACAAAATTATTATTATTTAACATGTTAACAGATTTACGTAATGCGAAAATCAAATTTTTAACTTCAAAGTGCTACAAAAAAATTCAAAAATCGAGAAAAGATGAAAAGTCGGTGAAAGAAATATGTAAATGCCGCGTATATTTTCTTCCGGCTTTTATACTGGAGGTGTTTTAACGATTCTTGCAGCGAAGAGCACCAGGTGGATTTTTATGGTTGAAGTTTATATCCGTTGTTTACATCTAATATATTTCAGGTGGTTTTTACAAAGCATCTTTTTTCCCGACTGTTATTATCGGTCGTTCAATTCAAAATCGTGTAGCGCCCCACTTAAAGTTAGATGAACAACTCATTCACACAGGCAGCTGTAGGAATGAAGAAAATTCGAACCCTAATCACATTGTTTAGTTGAACGCAACTTTACGCAACCGCAATTATTATAATTAATTGAGTTTCGTTTCGTCCCTTCTCCCTCGAGTTTGGTTTTGCGTCAGACTAATTGAGTTACTTCGGACATACTGCCTTCATTACTTGAATATGCCGGTGGATTTTATCTGTTGATGAAAGAGATTATAGCCAATAGAGGAAGTAAAGCGCTGGGTACAATATATAAGTACATGTACACTCTTGTCTCAAAAATCTGGCATCGTTGCCAGATTGAAAATCTTAAAAAATGGAAGGCAAAAATAAACCAAATCTGATAACATCTTAGCTAAATCTTAGCTAGCAACTAATTTTCCTACTTTGTTTTATGTTGAAGTATTTTTTATACGTGTAATGCACAGTACATTTGAGATCAAGAGTGCGATTTTGTTTAGCGTATTACAATTGATGAAGCCACGCATCACGTAAAGACAGTATTTCCGGAAAGAAACATACGACAATACATTTTTCGGTCAACTTTGCGAAACGAAATATTATTCCCTCCCCAAGGTTTAGGGGTTTAGCGATATTGCAAACATCATCAAGCATCAATTGCTTTAAGATGGGTATTGCATTACGCCTCGATAGTGGTGCATCGAGAAGACTGAGAGGGCTTATGCGCCTTTTTATGCTATATGTTTTTTGCCTTTCTCAATAGAAAGGTATTGCAATTGCACTGAAAACCGACTTTTTAACGGAGGCCCGGAGGGCCGAGTGACATATACCATTCGATTCAGTTCGTCGAGTTCGGCAAATGTCTGTGTGTGTGTATGTATGTGTGTGTGTATGTATGTGTGTGTGTATGTGCGTCTGTGTGTGTGTACGCGAACACAATCTCACTCACTTTTCTCAGAGATGGATGAACCGATTTTTACAAACTTAGTCCCAAATGAAAGGTGCAACGTTCCCATAGGCTGCTATTGAATTTCTAATGGATCCGACTTCCGGTTCCGGAATTACAGGGTGATGAGTACGATCACGCAGAAAATGTCGATTTTAAGAAATTCTGCAATGAATGTATAATGGTGAAAATTTTTCCAAAATGTGACCACAACTGCTTCGATTTGTAGTACTAGGTCATTAACAGCCATTCAAAGTCTCTTTGGTCACATTGGCCACCATCATCGGTTCCGGAAGCCCCGGCGGAAGTATCCAAATTCAGAGTAACAATCACATCGGTTTCTCGGAGATGGCTAGACCGAATCAACCAAACTTAGTTTCAAATGAAAGATGTTGCGTCCCCGTAAATGGCTATTAAATTTTATCCCCAACCGACTTCCGGTTCCGGAGTTACGGGTTGTGGCGTGCGATCACGTAGCAAATTGTGATTCAAACCGATACTCCGATGGAAGCAAAAAAGGTAAAAATTTCGCTAAAATGTCTCTCAAATAACTTAACTTTGCAGTTCTAGGTCACCGACGGCCAAACAAACTTTCGTTGACTACATTGACCACCATAGACGGTTCCGGAAGTGCCCGGGAAAAGCGGCCATCTTTCAAAATTTACGAACTCACATCAGTTTCCCGAAATGGTTGGGCCGATTTTCACAAACTTAGTCCCAAATGATAGCTATAACATCCCCATAGATGTATATAAAATTTCGCACGGATCGCTTATATGGGTCCGGAAATATAGACTAAATCGTTCGGTCACATATGAAATTCCCATATAAGTCGGAACTCTAATTTTTTTCAAAAAATTTCAGAAATCGAATTCGTATTTTTGATGCCAAACATCTTTAAAATGCATGAAACGTCGAGAGTTTATGTTATCTCGAAAAAAATTTATTTATGAAAATCGACTTTTTGGGACTTTGCCGATTTCGCACCTTTTTTCAGTTCAATATTACCGTGGCTGTTTTTTCTTTTACAAAATTTTAGAACTCGAATAATGATTTATTTTCCTGTATATGGTTGTCATGTGATGTATAATAATAAAATGTAATATATGCATTTAAAAGTTTTTAATGAATATAAACAACGCACACATTCTCGTGATTCATGATTGAGAAAGGCACAATTGCACCGCTAGGTGGATTAAAATAGGTTTTTCATACTCTGCACCTGCGCATACCAACGCTAAACCACTGGTCTATGCGCGGTGTCGTGGCCGACTGGCGGATCGATTAGATTGACTTTTGCTGTGTACCGTGTTTGCAAATATTGTTCTATTGGTGGTATTCGTGGACGGTGCTCACAGAGTCATCGTGCACATACTAATTGAATTAATTTAATAAATAAATTAATTTAATAAAGTAGAATAAGTAGAAACCTATTAGTTGTAGCTTTGTGATAATCGTAGTTTTTCGTACTAGTGTACACCTGTTATGTGCTAGTCGTATGTCTATCTATGTATGTATTCGTCTGAGTATTTGCGACAGTTGGGTCAGGGAATGGATGCAGAACTGACGTATATGATAGAATAGTGGCTAATACTTCTGGTGATCAATCTGAGCATTTGGTTCTACTCATTCGGAAAAATCGGGTTGGATAAATTAGGGTAAAATAAATTTACCGACGCACGTGAGTCATCCATTCCCGGCCAGCATAGCATTATGAAAGTCTAACAGCATGCAATTGTCGTTAATGATAAATATATAACATTTGCTGCATTTAGACGAGTTTGATTGAATGTTACATGTGTTTTTCTATTCTACTTCATTAGTCTGTTTCTTTTGTACATCTATTAGTTTGCTTTTCCATTATTTATGTATACCAAAATAGTATTCTTTAATTTATACCCTTCTAGTCAAGCTCTCTACATCTTTTTTCTTTATTCGGCATGTTATGATTCCTTTTATTAGTATATCTCTACTATACGCTATCTATACTCATATAGGTACAAACGCTCGTGGCGATAACACAAACCTGGCCACAAACGCGACCATGCAATTGCAATAATCCACATATACTTACGCCCGCAATTTCACCCCGGTAGTTAAGTTTACTTACATGAAAACACCCCGGTAGTTAAGTAAACGTGGCATCTTTAAACTTCCAAATGCGGTGTCAAACATTAACCCACCACTCGCGCAATCATGAAACGGTCATGTCCGAAAGTTTTACTAGTCTGGACTAATGCCTTCAGTTAAACCAAACCAAAAAATGACGCTCATATTCACTAAACAACACGTTCCATGGCGACAATACCTGGAACTCAAGTTTCCCCATAGGGAAACGGACTACCATCTGTACCACACGCTAAAAATTAAGCATCACATTCACGGTCCGCGCGCGATCAAACAAGAATACACGCTACATCATCATAAAATCAAAATTATACACGCGAAGTCACATACACGTGATAATCACGTTAATATATAAATGCTTGAGCCCTTCGCGACCATCCCCGGCACCTACACCCGCGATCCTGTAAACATGATAACATCCCAGTGATAAAGTGAATGTCTCAGCTCCTATAAATTTTCAAAGGCGGTCTCAAGCGTAAACCTAAAAACTCTCGCACGATCATGAATCGGTCCTTTTCGGATGTTTCTATCCTCGATATCAGCATACTAGGTCCATGCCTTCAATTGGATCAATCAAAAAACAGAACGCTCTCACATCCACTGGACATCACGTTACATGGCGACATGACCGAGGACTCTAGTGATATGGGGTAACTTACTCCCTGTCAGAATGTGAATTGTACACCAAAAACTAACTATCAGAATGAAGGTCCGCGTGACCATCCAAGAACTCACGCGCATATAGGAAATGCCACACGGTTAGAAAATCCAGTCTTGTACACGCGAAGTCACATGAACGCGAGCACACGTGACAAACACGTTAACATACGAACGCTTAAGCCCTTCGCGATTAACAACGCACACCTACGTTCGCGATCGCGCAGACTTAATAACACACCGGTAATAAGGAGAACGTTTTAGCACTCACTAAGTTTCAAACGCTGTCTCAAACACGAACCTACAAACGTCCGTTTTCGCACGATCATGAATCGGTCACTTCCGGATGTTTCTATCCTGGATATCAGCAGACTAGGTCCATGCTTTCAATTGGATCAATTAAAAAAAGAAAGCTCTCATATCCACTGGACACCACGTTACATGGCGACATGACCGAGGACTCTAGTGATATGGGGTACCTTACTCCCTGTCAGAATGTGAATTGTACACCAAAAACTAACTATCAGAATGAAGGTCCGCGTGACAATCCAAGAACGCACGCGTATATAGGAAATGCCACACGGTTACAAAATCCAGTCTTGTACACGCGAAGTCACATGAACGCGAGCACACGTGACAAACACGTTAACGTACGAACGCTTAAGCCCTTCGCGATTAACAACGCACACCTACGTTCGCGATCGCGCAAACTTGATAACACCCCGGTAATAAGGAGAACGTTTTAGCACTCACTAAGTTTCAAACGCTGTCTCTCTGTCCTAATAACTTAGGTCCATACATTCAGTAGGACCAACAAAAAAATGACGCACATATCCACTAGACAACACGACCTCACCGGGCACTCTTGTGATATGGAAGATCTCACACCCTTTTAGCATCTTAGCAGTACACCAAAAATAAAGTATTAGATTCACGGTCCGCGTGCGATTACCCAAGAACACACGCGAATATGCGAAAGGCACACGGTTATAACATAGAATTCATACACGCGAAGTTACATACACGTTAGCACACGCGACATACAAACGCAAACGCGATCGAATACGTTAACGTACAAATGCTCGAGCTTTTCGCGATGATACACGCGATCGCGAGTCCCTACGCCCGCACATACCTGAACCGTACAATGAATATCACATTCAGAATCACGGCCCGCTACAATTGGCCTAATGCAGTGTTTTAGTGGGCGACATTGCCTGTCTCATCTGCAAATTGTAGTATGTGATTCTGACGGGGAGCCCTTCCGAGACCCTAGCTCTAATAGCTCCAGTAGGACAACTCTCAAAAAAAAAACAGCGAAACGAAATATTAATAATAATTACCTTAACCGCACGTTTCATACATACAAAGAAACGTTTTTTTATTCATTTCGTTTATTTGATAAGCACAAATGCGTTAGCTTGGCGGTGCCAAATTGTTTTGTTTTCACATTTTGGATATCTTAAAACTAGGAGGTTACAATGTTGAAATATTTTTTTTATGAAAGAGAAAAAATTTTACAGCTATCTTAAGACTAGAAATAAGATTCTATATACAAGAGAGGGGCAAAAGATTTTTTCATGAAAAATTTTAAAACAAGGGATTCAGTTTGATACACAAGAGAGGGTGTAATAGTTTTTTACGAATTATATTACAGTTATCTTAAAACTAACAATATAGTTTGGTACAAAGGGGGACCAAATATTTATGAGAAATTTCACAGATATCTTAAAACTAGGCATACAATTCTTTTTACAAGGTGGAGGACAATAGTTTCAATAAAGAGTAAAAATTAAAGCTAGTTTGAAACTAGGAATACAGAATACAAATTTGATTTTTTAACGAAGACTTATGCTTAGTCAAGATATTCAGAGGAGGGCTTATTTCCTACATCGGTGTAGCTGCAGTTGTATCAAGGACAGGGGAGAGAAGGCGTATACGGTGACAGGGAAAGAAGAGCAAAACTTGCAATTTTCGGGCAAACGGGAGATCAGCGAAACAAATTAGCGCCTCAGTCTAGTAAGTCTCCGAGTACCGGATTGGCGGCGGACCCGCGAAAAATCCTTCAAAAGTCATCGGACCTCGAGTCGCTCTCGCTTGAGTTGCCTTCTATGCAGGCGTAGTGGTAAGGGCGACGGCGGTTACATAGTGGCACTCTGGAGCTGATCGGTTCCACAAGGCAAGAGAAAATTTCTAAAAACGAGAAATAAAAGAGGCAGACAGACATACGCTGGCAGTAGTTTAATAGTCTGCTACATTTGAAATGCTAGCGTCCAAAAGTGGCTAACCTACATTTTTCCCAAAACTGCATTTTTGTATTGTGAAAGTAATCGACGCACTATGGGGTGGCTAGAACAAAAAGTTGGACAAAATAGGGAAAAAAATTTCTAACTTTTTAATCAAACTATATTTTTTAAACATTCTTCAATATTTTCTACATCGTGTACCATTGAAATGATAACTAAAAACTTTGGTCTAAATTTGTGACACACGGTCAAACATCATTAAAAATAAACACATTTTTTCTACTAAATCAGGCATAGAAAACACTTTCTAGTAAAATTGAACAATACAATCAATGTAGTATTATTATACTAGGAAACGTTGCTAATGACCTATTCTAACTACTGTAATGCTGGATATATCGAAATAAAAAAGTCAAACTATTTTGTTTTGATAAAAAAGTAATTGTTTGTTTTGCGATTTTAGTACTATTTCGCAATTGCAAAAGTTATCAAATTAAGTCAAATTAAGATAAAAGGTTGAAAGCATTAGAAATTATCGGCTATTGTCAGTCCATCGCAAGTGGATACTCATCCGACCGCGTCCGACCGTTGGTTTAAGAGCAACTTGAAAATTGTAGTTTTTACATATTTTTTGTGCTTTTTATCAAACATTATAAGCAACTATAAGTCTTATTTAACTGAATCGCCTGCTAAGATTTCTTATCAGTTTCGTAAATTGTTTACCGTTTATAATAGTCATAAATTTTCGATGACAAACCATTACCTCCCTCCCTCCTCACCTTTTCAAACCAGTGGTAGAACTTGTAGATGAGGAACAAAGAGTCATCGAGGAATGTTAACGTTACCCATTTTCTTCAGTATACAGCAGCACTTCCGAAAAAAGTTTTTTATTACTTTTGTTCATAGTTGATAAACTGAGTGTTTTTTTTTCTTGAATTTACTATTTACCATGAGAATGAGATTCTCCTAGTAATTTTTCATCTATGTCGACACAAATATTTTCTTTGGGCGGTCATTTACATCCACACCTCAATCTTTGAACAAATACACAATGACGAACAGCATTATTGTGACTGTAATATTGAATGCATGCATACAAAGCAGCTGTTTCTGTAGTAATCAGTTAAATATCGTCTCCTTTCAAAATATTACTTTTTGCTTTGAGAAAAATAACATACAAGTTTTGGAATGATCATCAATAAAACAAGGTAATTTATGTATTGTCTCCAATGAACAAATATAATCTAGAAAATTATATTTGTTAGAAAATCGTCCTTCGAATGTTACTATAGCCACCATTCACAATGGTTTCATTTAGATTGAGTTTTTGAAGAATTATTAGAAGAAAACAAATTTCACACTGTTAGGTGGATTTTTTATGAAAAATGTGCTCAAGATCAAATATTTAAGCTTCTCTTGAATTATAATTGCAAAATAATATATAGAACAGCAGAAAATAATTTTGTCCAGATTTTAGGCCTAGTTACCCCATAGTGCGACGTGTAGTTTCATTAACCCTAAAAAAGGCAAGGGGTCTCAGAGGTTAGTTACAGTTTTCTAGTTTCAATGGACGTTGAAATACAAACGATCGAGCGTTTTTAGGCTCTCAATATTCTCACTGATAAAACAACATAAAAATGGCTTTTGATTTCATTGGGTCTTATGAGCGATGCTTCTTCAAGTCACAATTTTAGCTTGCCTTTTGAAGGGTTAATCCCAGTACTAGCTGGAATCCAAAAGGGGCTAACCATACATAGCATCTTATGAAATAAGATTTCTCGGTCATTTTCCGATATTTCCAGAGTAGTCTACCATGTTTTTTGCACGAATGTATATTGTTGACTGTTGAGCGCACTTTTGGAACATTCCAGTAAAAGTGGAGCCTACATTTAAAATTGGACGAGAAATATACGATAAAAAACGGAATATTCTATAACTACCCAAGAGGATTTTAGATCGATTTGAAGCTTTCGATAAGGTTTGAAATTTGTAATAGAAAGTTACGTACACGAAATCCAACGAACACTCAATAAAGGTAGCATAGGATAGAATAGCATAGCACGAACACCTGCACAAATCATAGATGGAATTGCAGAATTGTCATATCAGACCTCACCACGATCTACAATGACGTAGACCCGCTCATCTCCGCACACCTGATTACGTCCTTACAAGCGTTCTATTTCATAATAGTCCTATCATCTACTTAAGGAAAACGCTCGGAACCAAAACAGTTTTCATAGATGACGGAGATATCAAAAGGCGAAAAAATGTGAGCAAGAGATAATATAGATATTCATATCACACAAATCTCTGAAAAATGTTATTGCTTAATACAGGTCATATTACCATGATATTTAAAATACTTGGAAAAGATACATGAAACGATCTCACGGGTATCCTGCATGCGAAGATCCTTTCTAAATCCTATGTACTGCAAAAAACACGTTCCATGTCGCTTCCGGAAGTGTAATGGGCTACACGTAACTTTCTCTCTCTGCCACTCAATTTGATGACCAGAACGCATCTTACACTTGACTTCGTGCTACAAAGCGAATTGTACTACGAATGAAACCGGATTTGGAATTGCAGGTTCTATTACTTAATCGGGACAACCACAAATGGTCCAAAATATCGAAAATTAACAATTGAAAGACGCTGACAACTAATTTTTTCACGGATAGCGAAAATTCCCAACGAACACTTGATAATTGTTTACATTTATTTTATATGAAGATTTTAATGAAATTTTCTGTACATGAGAACTTTGTCACAAAAACAACTTTGCATTCTTTGTTTCTCCAAAAATGATCTAGACTGTCTTTTGAAAAGGGCCAAACATTTTTTACCAATTTTTTTCAAATGGCTATAGTCTAAAAATGACAAATCCTACAAAAAATGTTGTTGGAGCGGTTTTCACAAAATTAGTCATATTTTTGAAAAAAATATTGAAAAAATTCTTCATTGACTCCTACACTGAAAAAAATCGATTTTAAAAATTTAAAGACGATTTACAAAAAAAACATTTTTGATTTGGATGAAATTTTGTTGCAAGATAGTTAATTATGTTCCCTACCTACCGTCAAAAATTCATGTTGGGCACTTTCAAGGAAAAAAAGTTATTTGAAAAAAACTTTTCCTTGCTTAAACTGAATTTTTTTTTCAGTGTATTTTTATCGAAAACTAAACCAATGAAAGTCATAATCATCTCAGAATCCATTTTCCCAGCTGCTGGTTGCCTGATACATGCAAAAAGTATCAGTAACGAATTTGGTATATATTCATAACAAACTTGAATGAATGTAAGACTGGAAGGCTGGAAGACAAGAAGACTGGAAGACTTGAAGACTGCAGTTCATTTGTTCCTCTCAAAACTGATAAATTTTATGAAAGAATTGACAAACTTTTCTAAAATTTATTTTATGTGTGATGGAGCAGCGGCACAATACAAAAATAAGAAAAACTTTGCAAGCTTGTGCAGATTCCAGTCAAAGTATGAGTTAAGCGCAGAATGGCATTTTGTTGCAGCATCCCATGGGAAAGGACCCTGTGATGCTATTGGTGGCGCTCTCAAGCGAATGGCAAAAAGAGCCAGTCTTGCTCGCGAGTATGGAAATACCATCACAAGTCCCCGAGAGTTGTATAACTGGGCAGTTGAACAAACTGATAAAAATATCACAAAATTAATTTTCTGCTACATATTCACTGAACAGTACAACAAAATGTCAGAAGAACTCTAAGAGCTGTATAATAACGCCAAAACAATATCTGGAACTCAAAAATTCCACAGTTTTGTGCCTATTCCTGGGGGCAAAGTAGAGACGAAAAGGTATTCTAATTAAGAAGATGAACCAAAAATATTTTCCTTATATAGAAATAGAGGAATTCCACGAAGATCCGTCCGAATATCTTTAAAATCGTGACCGACCATCTTAGATTCCGATGAAACTTTACACATTTCACCGGCATGGAAGACTAAACATTTTCCACAGGTAATAAGATTATTTTGACTCAAGAGCAATTTTTCAAAAGGGCGTAAACGTTCCCACGTGTATGAATTTCAATTTTTTTTTTGTTCGATTACCGTATTTTATACAGCAAAACTATCTGAGAACGAGTTACAGGGAATGAATACTTCTGTCCGAAAAAAATATATACTGAAAAAAATGTTGTGTCATTTTTCAACAAAATAAAAATTTCTGTTAAAAAATTAAATTCCGAAAAAATCCATTTTTTAAAAAAATTTATATTTTGTCAACAAAAACCTAAAGAGAAAGGAAACATTTTGAAGGTGATTGCATGATGGAGAAAAAATCGGTAAAAAAGTTTTTCTAACAATAACTTCAAACATGTTTTTACATTTCCTACTAATTGACATACAAAACTGTAATTTTATTACAGAATATAATTATAAGCATAATTTAAAATCAAAACGCATTTAACAAAAATCTTCCAAAATGTGTTAGTTTTCGAGATATTTGGAATTTTGCTCCATCAAAAACAATTAATTCGTGTAATTATGCTCTTTTTAAAAGTTATTCGCGTTACCCAATCATAAAATCTCAAAAATCTAATGTTTATCGTTTTAAAAACGTAAATGCAATTTTTTCAGTGTATTTGGATCATGGAGAAGCTTTCAATAAAAAAGTTTTCTGAACAACAACTTTTGACATATTTTTATAATTCATACTATTTGCAGTCAAAAATACAATTTTCTTTTTGAATATGATTCTAAACGCCTTTTTAAATCGAAATGCTCATAACAAACATTTTCTGAAATGTAGTATTTCTCGAGATATTTTAACTTTTGTTTTAACAACACAATTATTTTGTTTTATTACGACCTTTTCATAAGTTATTCGCGTTTATCCATCAACAATAATAGGTTTTTCAAAAGGCCCATAAACTTTCCTACAACTTTTCCTTTGACATCAAGGCGATATTGTAAACCTTTTGAAAGCTACATGAAAGTAACCAAAATATGATTCAACTATATAGTTTAATCATCAGACCCTATAGTTAAATAATATTTTGGTTACTTTCATGTAGCTTTCAAATGGTTTACAATATCGCCTTGATGTCAAAGGAAAAGTTGCAGGAAAATTTATGGGCTTAGTTTCGAAAAACCTATTATTGTTGATGGAGAAACGCGAATAACTTATGAAAAGGTCGTAATAAAACAAAATAATTATGTCGTTAAAACAAAAGTTAAAATATCTCGAGAAATACTACATTTCAGAAAATTTTTGTTATGAGCATTTCGATTTAAAAATGATATTCTAAAAGAAAATTGTATTTTTGACTGCAAATAGAAAGAATTATAAAAATATGTCAAAAGTTGTTGTTAAGAAAACTTTTTTATTGAAAGCTTCTCCATGCTCCAAATACACTAAAAAAATTGCTTTCACATCTTTAAAACGATAAACATTAGATTTTTGACATTTTATGATGGGGTAACGCGAATAACTTTTGAAAAGAGCATAATTACAGGAATTAATTGTTTTTGATGGAGCAAAATTCCAAATATCTCGAAAACTATCGGATTTTGGAAGATTTTTGTTAAATACATTTTGATTTTAAATGATTCTTAGAATTATATTCTGTGATAAAATTACAATTTTGTATGTCAATTAGTATGAAATTTTAAAACATGTATGAAGTTATTGTTAGAAAAACTTTTTTACCGATTTTTTCTCCATCATGCAATCACATTCGAAATGTTTCTTTTCTCTTTAGGTTTTCGTAGACAAAATAGAAAAAAATTAAAAAAATGGGTTTTTCCGCAATTTAAATTTTTAACATAAATTTTTGTTTTTTTGAAAAATGACACAACATTTTTTCAGTGTATATTTTTTTTAGATAGAAGTATTTATACCCTGTAACTCGTTCTCAGATAGTTTTGCTGTATAAAATACAGTGAACGAACAAAAAAAAATTGAAATTTATGCACGAAGAAACGTTTACGCTCTTTTGAAAAATTGCTCTTGTATCAAAATATTCCAATTGGCAGAGAATATCATGGAGATTCATACACCGAACACACCTGCAAAGTTTCGTTCGAATCTACGATGGTCATATTTTGCGATCGGCCGGTTTCTCATGGAATCCAATACAAAATAGCACGCATGAAGATAATGTTGTGGTGGTTACACGCAGCGAAATTTCAATCGGTTAAACCAACAAAATGGATTTTTGATTTGATTCGTCACTCTATTATTGATTCAAAACTCAGCGATTTTTAAATATACATTATTTTATTGCTGAACTAAAAATATTATTTTTATTTCAATCAAATTTGATTTTATGTTGGTCTTGCATAGTACCAAATCAGCGTGTATTGTGTATTTTTTGTATGTATGGTACATATTTTTTCCTGATACATGTAAGTAAGAAAAGCAAATCAAAAGCATCACAATTCTTTTACTAAATGTAAAATTTCTATTTCCACAGACTTACAACGGTCACAACATAGTTGGGGTGCTAGTGCTATAATTGTACTGACGTAAAGGATGATCTCTGCATAAGTGTAAATATTAAAATAATTTATATTGACAGTAACATTATCTTTTTAACTTATAGAACAACCCTGAAATGTTGAAAGTTGTATGGCAACTGATTCTGTAAGTTTTAGAACGGTTTTATTATAAATAAAAATTAAACCCTTGCAAAAATTGTTTTATTTTTATTGGAAAAAAACCTAGAAAGAAACAAACATTTCAATAGTAATTGTTTACTGTAATAATCGTTGTTTCAACAACAGAATATTGTTGAACTAACCGTGTTCACATCATTCGATCAATAACACAGTGTCAATCGTTTCAACAATTTTATTGTTGATTCAACGGATAATGCGATTAAAATCTAGAAACGTCAAAACCAGAATTTGTTGTAGAAATAACAATATTATGGATTGAATCAAGAAAAGAATATTATTAGCCTTGAGACAATAATAATTATTATTGAATTGAACCAGAATATTGTTATATCTGCAATACATTTTTCTGCGTGTATTTCTTTCTCTGATTCTTCCTCAGCACTAAATAAGAAAATAAAAAAGTAATAATGGAATAATTGTTTAACGACATAAACACTTTTCAATGGGATTCTTAATTAAGGGGTTACATACCTTTTAGTGATAAAAATGTGAAGAAAGTTTGAATTTACGTAAAGGAATGCAGCAATGATTTCATTACATCAAACTTATAATATTTTGGTAGCATATTTTTCAGTAAGATAAAAAAAATATGCTACCATAATAAGTTTATAAAAATAAATTGATGATTGGCGGAGTTATGGCTTTTTCCCCGAAACGCTTTTTTATTTAAGAGGTTTGCGGTGATCACGATTGGAGACCAAAAGATCATCTAAAATCCCGAAACTCAAAAAATTCCATTAGTATATGAGTATTCCTCGTACCTTAACGATTAGTCGAATAAATAATAATTTTTTCCTGCGTTCGAGGACGTTTTTAGTAAAAATCGCTGTTTTAAGCTCTAAAAATTGTATTAAAAAATTCTTATCCATGAAACAAATATTTATGAATAAAAAAGGAATCGTTAATCTTCGAGAAAAATTAATTACGATCAATTGAAAAAAAATAAGAAAATTGATTGCGTAGTTTTTCGGCAATCGTGATTACAGAAAAACCATTTTTAGTAAAAAGACATTTCGAGATAATCGAGTTTAAAATTTCAAATTACGACTGCTCTTGGTAGACGAAGCGCACTTGGAAGCGCTGTAACTTTCGATCTATTTCTCTGATCTTTGTAAAAAATTGGGAAAACATTCTCAAGGAGTTGTACTTTCAGATAAAGTAATAAAAAAATTCGATTTCATGAAAAATGAAAAAGTAGTTTACCCCTTAATAAAAATATGCTTAGTTGCTAAATTGGACAATATCTTCTCACAAACTGAGTTTTATTGGATTCTGAGATGATTATGACTTTCATTGGTTTAGTTTTCGATAAAAATACACTGAAGAAAAAAAATCAGTTTAAACAAGGAAAAGTTTTTTTCAAATAACTTTTTTTCTTTAAAAGTGCCCAACATGAGTTTTTGACGGTAGGAAGGGAACATAATTAACTATCTTGGAACAAAATTTCATCCAAATCAAAAATGGTTTTTTTTTGTAAATCGACTTTAAATTTTTAAAACCGATTTTTTTCAGTGTAGGAGTCAATGAAGAATTTATATTTATATATTTATATATATATATAAGTCAATGTTTGTATGTATATGATTTATGGACTCCCAAACGGCTTAACCGATTGCCGTCAAAATTTGTATATAATAGGCATTTGTTATGGAGCGTGTTTGTGTGCTATTGGTTGGGGATTATCTGCCCTCCAGATGGAGCTTCGGGGCAAATTGTGTTTTCATCCTATTTTGTTGAAAGTCGCAGCAACGCGCGATGGGCATTAGCCAGTAAACTATAAATATGGTCCGCAATGCTTATAAAAACACCATGTGATGGACTGATGGTCTCAATTAACAAGTAGATTTAAAGATGGCTTTTTGGTCTCGAATTACAATAACAAAACATTTAGTTTGCATTAAACGTCAACGTTTCAAAAGTAGTATCCCTTCATCTTCATCACAAAACGACTACAAATATTTTCCTTGTCAAGTAGGGTGTAACATTTGGACAGTGCCCACAAGCGGCTGTTCTACAACACAAGCTTCCCGTGCACATCGAAACCAGTTTGAACAGTCACTGAGACGTAACACATTGGATTCGTTGTGATGGCAAGTTTTCAAACTACGGTATCCTTGGTTTCGAATTTACGGTATATTTGGTTGAATAACAGTATTTTATATATATTTTAAATAAACCATTTCAAATTTTTTGTGTTCTCCACTATGTTACAAAGAAAATTTTGCGCTGCAGCGCGCGGCGCAATCGTATCCTGCACACGATAACGTGTTCAAACTTACAAAGATTTGGTTCAGTAGCTTGCGATTTCTATTGTTCAGCGCGTGACAATTTCTATTGTAAAGTACATTGCAGCTTCTATTGTTTAGAACGTCGCCAGTCCAATTGGTAGAATTTAGTATAACAAGTGTTAATTAATATCACAGACGAGGAGGTTTTAAATTTTTAACTAGTATGGAGAATATAATATAAAACCATTACTGAACTTACTGTCAATTTCTATAACACATTCATCTGCATACATCTTCTGACCACATGACTTGGTTTGACTCAGATGCAAAATAAAGAAAAAATAAACATTTTTAATTTAGCACTGGAAGCCCACCTTAAGGTAATTTAAACTAAATAGTCAAACAGGATTTTGAGGCTATGTCTAGGGATTAACTGTGCTGCTAAAGAAGAATATTTCAACAAAAGAGATTATCACTACTAGGGGGAGCGCTACTGTCTCCATGTATTCACGGACTGAATCATGGGGTCTCGCTCTAGCATATTGTATCCCATTATTATATCATGTGCGTACCCGGGGCAATATGTGTCTAACTAATGGGCCTAGCATATGTAAGAGCGAGATAATAAACCATTAGCGTTAACAACGGCATACGACCTCTAACAGTTATAATCTCTTTTATATCAACAGCTTTGGATTGTTAAAAAAATTAAGAAAAAATAAGTCCCGACTTCAATATTTTCATTTTGCCAGCCCAAAAATTGTAATTACAAATGTCATCGACTGTGCTGAACTGCTGGGGACGCTACAATACGTTCCGCTGGGACGGATTAGGCATGTGGGGCTATATATAAACAATTTATAAATAATTTTGGATGTGCCGTTTAAACAAAAGCTTAATTCGAAATTGGATGAAATGTCCTTCCTCCAAGAGTTGGAACTTTTAACTCACTTGATTTGACAAAAAAGGCGAACTTCACATATGGTTTGGACACATTTGCACATATTTATTTCTCTTCCTACTACTAGCTAGCTACCACTTCGATTGCAGACGCCCTTTTCAATTCATTTTCTTTAACGCCATGGAAAATCGGTAGCGAAAGGTGCCGATAGCGAAACGTGACGATAAAATCATGTGCCTATAGTATATATATAAAAAGGAAATGAGTACGTATCTTCACGTCCATGTGTTTAATGCAATTTCATGACACATTTTCTGCAGATAATGATTAGCTGATGTACATATGCTATATCCTTTCTGTTTTGATTTCATAGTGATAAATTGCAAAATGAGTACATACAATGATGTGCACTCGTAGAACAGTATGCTATATAACAGAGTGTTTGGTGCATGGTTAAAAATCTCTCGAGGGGTGATAGAAGATCATACTTGGGGCAAAAATCGTTCTACACTAGACTGCCCAGAAAAATAATGAATTTTTGAAAACTCAATCGGCCCACCCCTGATTCGATTCCTAGTCCCACCAGGAGTACTTGCTCCAAATTTGAAGCAAATCGGGCAAGTCTAGCTACTGGACCAACGTGCCTGAAGTTTGTATGGGATTTTTGGCCAATTTACATGGATAAAACCCACTAACTCGCATTTTTCCGCTGGGTGGCACTGTATGTATCGTATTATCACTGTAATTGAAAATAAGAAAGATAATTAAATTATCTACAACTTTGTTGAAGACTGCTATTGAATCCGGCTTTGTTAAAAGAAGTTATTAAACTTTTAACGAAGTGATGTCCGAGTCAGTTTTGCATGGGGCCTAGCAGTGCATGGTTGTGTATCTGGGGGTTGTGGTATCTGTACATGGAGCCTAGCAGTGCATGGTTGTGAAAACTTAATGTAATACTAATTTTCATACAAACTGTGAACCTCGTACGTAAAGCGGGAGCTTCCAAAATTGGTTCAGTCATTTGGAACCACAGTAGCAATTCAAAAAGTGCAATCATGGAAAAAATCATATTAATACCGACTCGAATGGACATGTATAAACTCTGATTAAGTATAACAAAAATTATGACCGAAATCAACGGTTATATTTCGCATATTTCTTGCGGTTAAATTTGAATTTTTAGAGAATAACCACTAACAGTCCTAAAAGGCATTGCCTTGTTTGTGCTTTAAGGGGGTCTTCTAGCCTAGGTTTCAAAAAATCGATTTTTCTTTCTTTGTTTAATTTCAAACTATATGTATCTAAGAATACGCCACAGAAAGGATTTGGTGAAAATCATGTTCCTTGGCATGTTTCTGGGAACCGAAAGATACCCATCTCCGGCCGTTTCTGTGCTACTAAGCGCGTCGCACCATGATGGCGCTTGTCTATGGAAAAATCATTGTTTAAAGAATTCACCGGTCAATTCTTGACTGTTTATGAATATGTGAGCGTCTTCTGTGAATAATTCCTTTTTTTGGGACGAAATTATTGTCCGGAAGAAAGAATGCGTCGGACATGTTGTTAAGCGTATGGGAACGAGATTACGAAAACTGAAGAATGAAAACAAAGGTATCGATAGGAATGGAAAGGGAAATCAATCGGCCATCTAACAAAATTTTATGGGCTAGCGATTCATCGAAATTTAAATTCTGTAGAACATATGCGAAATGCAATCTGGGCTTCCCTCGAACACTGCTCGTCATCGAACGAAAATCCCCAACACCCGGCGAGGACAGTTGGTGCAAGTGGCGTCAGGGTGAGCCTTTAGAATTTTAGAAACTTTCGAACATGTCAGGAGCTACGAAAGTCTATCATCTAATGATGTATTAGAAAGATGCTTAGGAGCTCATACCCAAAACGCCAATGAGTCTCTGGAATGTGGAATCTGTTCCTTAGCGCCAAAACACATGCACACATTCTGGCAGGCAGCTGGTCAATGTTGTGACTTATTTGGCAGTCAGTATCTTCAACAAAGGATTCTCATCGATCTTATAAGCTATGGAGGTGATGGAAATTACCTTGAAGAATGAAGCTGAAAGATGTGCTACTCGACTCGATAGTGAACGTATAACTCGTTCTGAACGCAAAGTGGGTGTCGCGACAAATCAGGTCCGAATTCAATAGAGAGAGCAAAATGTGCAAATCCAACATTTTCGTGATGAGGAAGGTGAGCTCTGCGGACCAGGTATAGTAGACTATCTAGTAAATTACTACTATCGAGTTATTCACCGTACTTTAACTTTAAACGGGTTTTGCCGAAAGTAGTGTTTTTTAGCGATCAAGTAAGACTTTTCATAGAAGTACTGATCCGATTTCAATAATTTTTTCACCAATTGTTCAGAAAACATACCACTATGGTCGAGAGGGATTTGCAAAATGTCAATTCATTCCATTTTTATGGTACCTAATAGGCCAAAAAATAACGTAAATATTTACAAATTATAACATAAAAGAAATCCCTCTTGTGTAAACATAGCCAACGTGACTATAAATATAAAAAATATGAGTTTTTTGAGTACAGATTTCCCAATTTGCCACAACTTTACTTAAGCGGGACACATGCAGTTTCAACATCAATGTCATCAATGAAGGTTGCGAGAAATTTTTCTTTTAATCTTTAAAAGTAAAATTGAAAAGTCAAAACATGTATCTTCAAAATAAAAAAAAATCTGAATTCATTGAGTAGATGCTTTACAATTTATTCCAAAAAGTGCGCAATTTTAGGCCTCGCGAGTAGAAGACCCCCTTAATAAATTACTCGCAAAAAATTCTTATGAAAATTGAACCATATATATGACCAAATTTAAATAAATTATTAGAATATGTAGCTCATTTAGTACTTGCCTTAAAAAGATATTTATTTTACAGCTTTAACAGTATTCGAGATTTCGCGTCGATTTTCTAAATAAACGTAGGGAAAATCCTTGACATATTATTACCCGTATAGCGAAATTTAGTTTTTGCCAAGTCCAGATTCATTTTGTCATTCATTTATCCAATTTCAAAAAAGATCAAATCATCACTAAGCATTTTGACTCAATTTTAGCAGTGAAAATTAACTGAATAATATAATATGTTGTTTCTGTTTGTATCAATGACTAACCCGCTATATTTTTTATATGTTATGATTTGAACTTATCATTTCTAGTTGATGATGAAGTATGCTTCGTATGAGCCTCAAAGATACAGCGGAAAATTATAATTACTGGAAAATGAATTAAACAATAAAAGAGCCTTGCCTTTTACCTTTTGCTTCCACTAATAGCTGAAGAGCAATTCTTTGCCGCTATTCTCTAAAATTGATGTTGGTTGATACGAAATAGCACCACTGTTTAACAATAACAACCTTCTTTCTTTTTTCACTTAAATTGGTAGATCGCACCGGAAAACTGAAGGTATTAAATACTATAATTGGTAGAATCTACTCTAGCACGATTATCACAATATTATTTTTCCGTTAGCAGTGTGGTATTGCTAAACACTATTTTTAATATGCTTATTTTATATGGAATTCTTTCAATTTACTTTACCAGTAATATGATAGAAACAATTTTACGAGAAACAAGATCAATATACCGTTGTACTCTTTGAATCGTCTGAATATTGCTGACCTAGTTCTGCATAAAACTTTTGCAATGTATCATTCGCGGATTGTAACGCCTTTTTCTCATTAGGCTTAACTAAACCGAATTCTAACATTGCACATTCTTACAGTGGAAGATGACAAAGCGTAAACTTTTTTCTCTCATTCACATTTGTTCACATTAGCGCCAACTAGACTACGTTTGAGCTTGCTTCAGTTGTTAAAAACAACTGTCCATATCGAAGGTTACCCTCTACTTCCGTCGGATACGTGCACTCTTATTTACGCATGGTTCCCCACTGTTTGGGAACTCGAAATATCACGCTTCACAGACTATCTTCACACACAAAAATATAATCACTTTTACAGAAAAACTGAAAATATCTGCTACTCGTCGTATTTTTAGCATCAATCCTTCATTCACTGTTCTGTATGGGTCGGTACGCTCTATGTATTTCTCTTATGGTAGAGACGGTAGCAGCAAAAATTCAGAGCGATTTCGAAACAACCGACCACCGTAATAATGGCAGAGTAATAATCTTGATTGACACACAAGCAATACCGTATTAATTCACAAGCAAAGTGATTAGTTGAAACCGTATGGATAGGTATAGATACTGAAAAACAAGCGGTTCTGATTTCAAAATCAAAAGCAGATTATCAAGGTATCAAGATTGCAATAGCAATAATTTGAGAACACCACTATGGTAATGTTGAACTACACGCGCTCTCAGCGACGATTTTCCGAAGACTGAACCCATGACAAGCATACACGGTTGAAGGAAAATTTACATTTCGCACTGCCGCACATCCGCTCGACTCCAATGCAATGAGCTAGTCTTCGAGAGCTCGGAAAAGCGGCCCGATAGGATAGAGAAATATCAGTTAGGGGAAGTAACTGGAACACGTAAGAGAGTGAGCAAATATTTTTCTCTCGTTTGTTCCTTGTGTCAGCGACATGTCGCTCCGGAGATAGCGAGGTTCAAGGAAGAGTTTTCTTTAACATGTTGAATTCTGGGTCGTTTTATATTTTCAACAGAACACTGAGTACAACTTTGACTACCGCATTTTGAAGGAAGCTCAAGGTTCGTGCTACTTTGTAAACTCAGACAAATTCACAATGAACGTCCTTCAATATGATCAAGCTCAATCAACGATGTACAGAGTTTAGTGCGTCATACCATTTGTAGCATAATTTGAAATAAATATCACGAGTAGATAAAAATAGGTATTTCTAGGTAATTAGATTGAAATAATTTTCTTCGTATTAGTGAACTTGCTTCTAGAGTGATCATCAATTCCTTGTTATTTCAGTAAATAATTGTTGGTGCTCTTAAATCAGGATCTTTACATCAAAATGAGTTGAATGCGTTTTATGCTTAAGTTTTTATCTGAGATAACCAGAATGAAAACTTATATTTTGGCAATATGCGAATATTAAAGTTCTAGTTGTTCCAAAGAGTTCAAGAAATTCAGATATTAAACCACAGATTGGCAGTTCCGAGGGTTTGAATTATATTTATTCATTAGACTGGGGCAGGGTTGCATGAACAAAATTTAAAAACTAGCGGCTAGTACCTTTTGGCTTCCTTTTGGGTCCAAGAAAAACTGTGCAAACTATCAGCACGATCGGTGCAACCTGTACGCGTCCACGGTTTAAAGTTTGCATGGAATTTCTGATATGGAAAATGATTTATTTTAATGAAATTCCTCCGGAAGGCGCTCATTATCTCAGAAACAACTTATTTAACCTTCCGGTAGTCGCGCTAGTGCATTCAGTGCACACCGCTCCGAAAATCTAGCGAAATCGTCTTAGGGCACCTGCGGCTACTCGTTCAGTTTGCCAATTGCGCGACTTTCGGAGGGATAATGCACCTGGCAGTATGATGAAATCTTTCTTATACCAACTAATGTATTCATAATTCGCACTACTTATCTTTTCTTTTTTCGATCATAGAGGTTTTTACCTTAAGGTCATAATTTATTTAGAAAAATATCTATGTGTGGAGTTGGGAATCGAACCCAAGTACAAGCCAATCGATTTAGCAACGATGCTATACCATTCAATTCGGATCACTACAACTAGAGATGCAACTAATCGTAGGACGCTATCACTTGATCACTCCAAGGCAGGCATTCTCTCTCACTCACGCGAGAAGCAGCTTATCTGATGTCCAACTTTTCCGAGATAAGATGAGTCGCAAAATTTTCCGTCTCCACAAATAGCGTGAGAATGATTTTCCGGATAAAATTTATTTGACTTTTTCCTTCTCACCGGAGAAGGTGATAAAATTTTAATTTCGTCGAAATCAACAAAAACTTCAAAAAATACACTTAATTACAAAGAAAAGCGGCAAAGAAGTATGATAGACTTGTTTTATCGTGTTTTGAAATAACGACAGCAAAGCGGGGAACGCACAAAGGATACCGTGATAAACTCATTCACTCATTCTCCGGCTGTTTTATTTATCCGGAGAAATAACACGTTGTATTTATCCGGAGAAGTTGTGTGAGTGCCAATAACTTTTCGTGTGAAAATGTGAGTTTTTATTGTCGCAGTAGCAAACTATCCGGGCGCATTTACTCATATGAGCGATAAATGCAATGCCTGCTCGAAGGCTATGCACAACGTTCGATGTGCGGGTAATTTACCTCGCTGCACTGACCGTTAAAATCGATTATTTCAGAAACGCATTTTTTTCAAAAAGGCCTTTGTTGCGACCACAATATTTCCGAAACCATCCGGTATGATGTACAGGTCCTTGTAACATGAAAAATCTGTTTTAATCCACCTAGTGGTGCGATTACGCCTTTCTCATTTATCTAAACTATGATTCATTAGTTCGTTATGTTCAATATAATTGTAGAAATGTCTATTACATTCCTATTATACGTAGCACGTATCTCACGACTACCACGAAAGTCGACGCTTACACACTTTAAACATAAAAGTATAATATTTAGTTAGCATCAGCGTGAGTTCAATATTATCTTCATATAATCATATTTTGAAACGCAAGGGAAATGGGTTTGGAAGTGGAGCGGTGGGGGATTAGGAGAGTGAGAGTGGAGGATGCGTCAGAAATCCTTTATCTTATTTCGGTATGCGGGGTGGATGAAAAGAATGCAGGTGTGAGGGTGGATGGTAGTGATGATGGAGCGGGGGTGTAATGGTAAGGAGGGAGCGGGTGCAATGCAACACCCAACTGCACATTATATCTTCCATTTGAGACTTGGTTTAGAAAAATGGGTTCAGTCATCACGGAAGAATCGATGCGACTTGAATTGCGGAATATGCCCGGAAACCGGGACTTCCGGAATTGTCGATAGTGGACAATATATTCAAAGATTCTTTAATTGGCAATCAGTGATCCAGATCTGCGAATCGATGTAATTTGGCGACAATTCCAATAGATTTTTAGTTTCTGAGGTATTACGATTGTAACGGATTATCTTGGAAATTCCAGTGTAACCTAACTAACCCACCTGTAACTTCGGAACCAAAAATCAGAACCGAATGAAATTCAATAGGAGTCAAGGGACTGTACACTAATTATGTAAGGCTTGTTTTAGAACTTTTGATCCTCTCCCCCCCCCCAGATAAGAGTTCGTAAAATTTTTGCGAACTTTCCTTCCCCCTACATAAGATCTTGACATGATATTCTTAATTAAAATATAAAAATATAAATCATATTGTTAGCTCATTCAATAATAAGATAGCGAAAACGATACATGTAGAATTATTACAAGAAAATAAAAGAACAAAATTTCACTGTAATCATTTGAAGTAATTTTATTTGCATCCTAATTTCGTGCAGTAGAAATTTAAGAATAACTTTTGGGAGATATTCAGAAACTCCGATTTGGTACACATAATTTGCTTCGCTATACTCCACTTCCTCTGAATCTGTTTCCTTGTGATATAGAACTCAACAAAAATTTATAACCTTTTCGGGTGTGCTTTTTTGCTGAGTTCCAACTGTAACACTTCGAATTTTCACACTCTTTCACAATCTTCGAATTTTCATACTCTGGAAATATTCGACCTACTAAATCTTTAACAAATAACATGATAGAAAATTTTCCGGATACCTTTCGGGTTTGAAGCGAAAGTTTAAAATGAAGGATGTTGGCATAACAGCACGAAGGGTATCAACACTTTCTAGCTTGTAAGGCAGATTGTGACTCCAGTTTCCGATCAGAACAATGTACCACCAAGAGTCACGTTGGCAACAATCAACAAAATTCTATAACTAATAGGGTGGGGCATTGTTGTATTCAAAAACGAAATCATCACCACATCAACCGAGCACAGCACTTTTTGGATTCCATTTGGGGTCCCAAACAACTGTGCAAAATTTGGGGTCGATCGGTTTTGACCAGGCGTAGCACATTGCGTTTGAAATTTGTGTGGACATTAGTATTAGACAACCTACTTTGTTGCATTTTCAATTTTACAGACTACAATTCTCCCTGCAATATGTCAACAATTAGATAGAGACCCCCCCCTCCCGACTTCAACATATAGAAACTCGAACTGAAATAACTGAAATATTGTCGAGTTGAAATGTTCAGATGAATTTTTTAAAACATTTGCACAATGTCCTATGCATAATAGTAACGATGAAACGAAACATACTGTATCTCTCTGCATTGACTTATATTAATGGAAGTAAAGTTGCAGAGTGAATCAACTGATGTCGAGTTGATATGTCAGAGAATTGCATTGCTTATATTTCAGTTTAACACGCACTGTGATTTTCGATGCTGCTCGATCACTTGAAGTAAAAATTACTGTTGAACTGGAGCTCTGGTGGATTGTATAAATATTTAAAAAAAATCATCTGAACATTCCAACTCGAAAATATTTCAGTTATTTCAGTTCAAATTTCCATATATAAAAGGAAACCCCTCCCCCCACACTCTCCACTCACTACGCTCTATTCCTCAACTACCTACACTTATGAAATTGAGCTCAGATTCATCCAAACATACCAATTTGGTAAATCTAAAATATGGTGTTATTTTGGTATGCTATATGAAATATCATTGGTACACCCGCAGCACAGTGGTCCCAAAGAGCAAAAAAGGGGTTTTTTTAGATTGTGCCAAAACTGTTCACTTTAGCAATATGTTGTCTTTGAGAAAGTTTCTTGGATTAGAGCTCCCCTTCTTTTTGTTTTATCGGATTGATGATTAATCCCCCTAATAGTGAGTTACGAAATTTATGTTCTTCAATAATTCAGATAGACAAATACTTACTTCAGCAAAGTTGTAGAGAAACTCGTTACATACATTTTATCTGAAGATTTTAACTCTCTATTATTTAAGCTTTTTGAGATATGGGACACCATTTGTGAAAGGCCCCTTAAAAACAGTTTTTTCCTCATAAGTTTTCTTCTAGATTTTTTACATTATATACATGTACTAGAACACTGTTTGGACTACTAAACTGCATTACTTTGCCGAAGACGGAAACTTGTTATCGCTAGTATGTGTGGAGATATTCACGTTTTTCGATTGAAAATAGCTTTTTTTGATTGTCGATAACTTTTAAACGGGCAAAACCGGGCAAACCACTTTGTAAACAAATTAAAGTGCTAGAAAAGTACAACAAATGCTGAAAAAATCAGATCTCCCCAAAGCGGCCCTGTATGGAAATACTAAAGATGAAGTTTGTCTTGTTCCGTCATCAAATGCAATTGATTACTAGCCGTTTGGTTGCACTTGCGCTATTGTTATGAAGTAGGCGCAAGGGAATTATCAGTTTCCGGTGTTAGGCGTTTGAGTTTTTGAACAACTGTAACTTTTGACCCAGTTGATCAATATATGGATCGGTGTGGAGGCGTCTTGAAGATACCCTGTCAAAAAAATGCGGACGAACATGGTCAGACGATTTAAAAAGTTTGACATTTGACTTAACTCGCCTGTGCTAATTGCCCCTAGGAACAAATGCAATTTGCGAATGCGATTTGAAGGCAATTTCAATACTTAGACAAATTTTCAGGCGGCTGAAATGGACTTGGTTGTTTTTCGCGTTTTTCAAACATGGCGGTTCATGTTTGGCTTAAGCTTATAATTGTTTTTTGAACAATTGGTGTGTTCTCACCTGTACTTTGTTTGTCTAGAGCACTTCATTTAGCCAACGAATGTGGAAAATTGTGGAATTGTGTGTAAGTATAGTAGAACAGGATCTCTGACATAAAGTTTTAATGAACGTCAGATTGTGATAAGTTTTGGTGTGCAATACCAATTTCACCATTGATTTTTCTTGTAATTTGGTGGTGATTACCTAGTATACTGGTAAGTATATGTGAGTAGATAATGAATCCGTATTTGTAATTTTCATGTTAAGCAATTAAGGGCGATTAAATGGCGCGTTCCGTGGGCGATTTGGGGGCGATTTAAAGACGGGTTGGGCGGCAAAAAAATGACGGCGTCAACTCGCCCAAATGTTGCATTTGAAATAGCCCCCTAATTGCCAGCAATTTGCTGGCAAATTGAGGAGCAATCAGCGCATCCGAGTTGGCAAATAGCCCCCCGTTAGCCAGCAAATTGCCCTTTTTGACTGGGTATTGTTCATTTAGAAATCAAATGCGATTGAAGTTTTGAAGGTGGATTTTCAGGAGAGCCGCGAGATCTTTATTACAAATGGTACTTTAAAAATCTAGTATGATAATTTAATATATGCCCACTCCATACATTTTATTATTATTTAACGTATTGTTACTAATTGTATTATTGATACTTCATTACTTCAATTGCTTATATAATAATTTAAAATGCACTTTTTCAGTAATAAGCAAGACGCTGCATTTTTTTCATACGTAAGTCAGTGCAGTTTTGATAATGTAGTGTACACGAATTATCGAATGTTCAACATTGCTCGAGTCATATAATAATAATTAATTTTTGAGGAACACGAATACAACTGATTTATTTTTTTATTTAGTTCATCTATAGGAGCCGCATTCTATGTGTTACTGACGTTCAGTTTAGTTTGTTTGTTAAATTTTTAGTTCAAATGAGTACTTTTTTAATCCATAATAGTGTGCAGGTTTGATGTTGACTATATTGCTTGAATTCACCATATTCATATTAATTATAGAAAGAATTTTCATAATATTTATTATCGATTGTTATTTTATATTTCCTTGAAAATTTCATTCAATTATGCGGTGAAGGCCAGCTTTTGCTAGCATGACAATAAAAAATTTTTGGCACTATTTTGTTAGCCTCACTTGAAATTTCGTCTGATGGTTGCTAGTAGACCAACCAAACAATATTCGAGTAAATCCTTTATTGAGTAAATCTGTTTTATGTTATCGATGCGAAACATGCAAAAGAAAATTGAAATTTGAATTGTACGACCCGATTATGGGTAACGAGCCAAGGTTTTCATGGTCAAAAACTTCATCAGCCGTAAATACACCAGAAGGCTAATAAAACGGGTCTTTACTGTACTGTTATCATTTATTTCCAGTAACACATGGAAAGACAACTCTATCATCATAATATTATCCCTTTGATTACAATAATGTTTCGATTATATCACTATGCGTTTATATCAATATTCGTTTATATCACCCTCGATTATTTCACGGTTTTGTCTCGATTATATCACGCTTTTTCAAAAACGGACACTACATTTTGATCCAATTAAGCCACATGTTGTGTCCTGGTACTTTCAGGATTTTTTTTACAATTGATTTGCTTATTTACATGTAGGGTTATGAGCCTATTATTGGGTTTCGGATTATATATGATGAGGTCGGTCAAAAAGTCGATCTTTTATATTCGTTTATCTTAAAGTACAGATTCTTAAGAAAGTATCTGAAAATCGGTATGTTTATAGATGTTTAAGCAGTAGAAGCAAAGTTATAGCGCTGTTTCTTTACGTGAGCGTGGCGCGAAACTTTAAACGTGAATAATCTCGAAATCATGGCTTACCAAAAACTTTGTTGCAGTGAATAGGATTGCCGAAATATCTATCGGCCGATGCCAATTTTAGTTTTAAATTCGTCGTAACTTATTTACCGTGTACTTAAGGGGCCGTCTGGTATAACGGGTAAACAAATTGACTTCTTTTTATTCACTCAATTGTTATCAGTAAGAAAATCTACCAAAAATAATGAGAAAATCAAAATACGCGATATGGTCGGTATGATTCAACAATTTTAAGAAACGGTACGGGATAGGTAAAGTGAAGCTGTATGGAAAAAAAATTATCCGCTGATGCCATACCGTTTGACCCAATGCGTTGAACAAAGATGGCAGACGCTGCTCTAACCAACGGCTTTAAATGGGTATTGTGATAATAGAAATATGGCAAAAATAGGCTCATTATCCTACTATGATTGATTATTTTTGACTCTTTTTAACTTTTTATTACTATTTGTTTATAGAAATACATGGGTTAATGCTTGAATGTAATTTTTTGTTTTATTTTGAATATATCACGCTAAACTACAGACCGACCGTGATATAATCGAAACATTACTGTACTCATGATATGCACTATATTGTTTTATATTGCTCATTAACATAATTAAATTCATGGTATACGTTATATTAATTGCATGTTGTTATATAATATTCATTATGAATCATAATTTCTATTACATACAATATCCTGATAACATGTAATGCTGTAAACATACTAAATAACAATTGAATACTGGGAAGGGATGGGACCAACAGGGTATCACACGAATTGAGGACTGGACGAGAGAACGTGGATAGCCAGCCCAAGTCACTTGAAGGAAACTTGTTTTCTTCAGAAGGTCTTATTAGTTCGACGCACCCTTCTCAAAACAAACCATCAGATCGGTAAAGCATGTATAGCGAAATTGTTTACCTTTTAACTGGAATACTATTGTTGGAAGGCACTCTTTTCCTCCTTTTTCCCCTGCAGGGTGTGCGTAAGTGTCACTGCTTACGGACCCGTCTAACCCTTTTTGATTTCCCTTTAGTAACAGTAATAATGTGAAGGCTTCACGATAAACTATTTTGGGGCTACTGTAAGTCTACCCGCATTCACTGGAAAAACCTTGAGCTGATGGTGGGCTCAAATCACATCACATCACATCAACTGTATCTTTTGACCCAAGCAAACAGAAGTTCGGATAATACTTAAAAAGCACACTTTAAAAATCACATAAAGTTCTTAGCGAACCTTCAAGCAGCTCAAGCTTTAATAGAACTGCTTAAGCCACTATTATAGTGATGTTTTTGATGACTGAATGAGACAAACTTCAGCTCTAGTATTACCCAGAGTTTTTAATGATAGAGTTGGGTAAAGAGGATTGGCAACATTGGATCAATCATCGGTCTTTTTTAAATTTTGGCAACCTTTTATTTTTAGTTGAATATCAAATGACATCACCCGAACGTTTCAGTTAGAAGTTAATTTTGTGCATTTAGAAATTTAAAATGAAAGGTTTAGTTTTATTTTGTAAAAATTAGTGCGATAAATAACATCGAATAAAGAATTTAAGATTTTCCGGTTCCCAACTGATCCGCAACTATGAACGAAATGTATTGATTTTTTCCGCTTGTCGCTTGGGAGTGACAAAAAACAGTCGAATTTGCAATGTAAAATAAATTTGAATAAGTACATATATACAGGGTGTTTGGTTCATGGTTAAGAACCTCTCGAGGAGTGATTGTCATATTTGGAGAAAAAAATTGTTCTACACATACCATCAAATCTCAACCATTACAAAGTTATTGAACTTTTTGTGTTAAAAACTTATTTGTCTTTAAATACCTCTAACTAAAAAAGTATACTTTGTATTTCAAATATTTTAGGTCCACTGGGAAGGTGAAAAAATTTCGCATTGAGTGATGCCGTCACATGTTTCAGTAGCCTTTGAGTTTAAGTAACCTTTTCAAAGTAATTTATTGAAAATTGAACAATTTTAATTGATTTTTCGTTCATTTCTCGAAAATCCTAATAGTTAACCTCATCATTTTAATAATCCAGATTGTTAGTCTTGAAGAGCTGCATAATTCGTTCTTTGACATGATACACTTACTTTTTCTTATTTTCATGAGTTTGGGTTATTCAACTTGGATATTTTTATCTCATTTTCACTAATACCAGCTCTAATTGAAAAAGTATGGCACTTATTGTACTTTTTTTCTTTGTATTCGAAAGCTAGGAAAATTTTTCTGAGAAAAATCTATTAATACCTTTCAGTTAAGTGAATTTAGTATTCTTTTAGAAGTAAATTAGTTTAAAGTAAGTGCTATTATTAGCATTTTCGTCAATTTTCTTAAAATAGTTGATAATAAACATCATCATTATTATCATGGAAATAATGCATCTCGGCAAGTTCTACAGTTCTTTCTTTGATTCCATCCAATTATTTCTTTTGGTTTCGACGCAAAATCGTTTCATATGCAAAAATAACGATTTCGAACCCACTACATTTGTGGCGAGGTCATGCTGTGTTAACTATTAAATAGCAACAAAATGAAAAGAAATATATACAAAGTTATAGAGAACATTAAAGGGCATCAAATGAACAAGAGTAACGATAAATATTGTTGATTAATAATTAGAATAATTAAAAAACTCTCCAAAAAACACAAATTTTGAGTTATTTCGTTAGTAAAAAATCATTTAGTTCACTTAACTAAAAGATATTTGTACATACACTGATAGGACATTTTCTCAGCTTTCCAATGAAATAAAATAAATGTAAATAGCGATATAAAGCATATTTTTAGATTAGAGTCTTTTAAGCACTTGCCAGTCGGTTACAGGAAAAGTATAGTAATGAAATTACAAAGAAATGAGAAGAGATAGGAATATGACGTCCAAGAACAAATTATGAATCGTCCTAAAACCCAACTTTTGGATAATGTATATTGCTATAATCATACTTCATTATTTCGAGTAAATTAGCAAAAACCTCCTCAAAAACACTAACTTTTAACTACTTCACACCTAAAAGGTAATTAAAACTAATTAGCTAAAAGATATGAGAACACCATTTAATAGGAAATTTTCTCACCTTTCGAATGGAACTAAAACATTTAAAATACAAAGTATACTTTTAAACTTGGAGGTATTTTAAGACAAATAAGTTTTTTACACATAAAGTTCAATAACTCTGTAACGGTTGAGATTTGAGGGCATGTGTAGAACAATTTTTTCTCCAAGTATGATAGTCTATCATCCCCCGAGATATTCTTAACCATGAACCAAACACCCTGTATAAGTGGAATGCATACACAAATTTGTCAAGATTTTAGCTGTACTTGAACTATGAGAAATACTTTCATATTTCCACTGGCGGTGGAAGATTATTAACTCTACCCAGAGATGTTCCGGTGTTTGAAATAGTGCCAAATTTAAATATCAGTGCACATATAATTTTTTAATAATTATATCTTCAATATTCCTGGCTTGAAATAATGGTAATATTATATCATTGAATTTTTTCTCATAATTATAATCACATAATAACGATACTCCCCACGCATTCGAGCATTGCTATTGTGTCCGATAGGTAAACATTTTGAGTGTTCTCTACCTATGCTTCAGTCTTTGCGCAACTGTTCTTTATAAACTGTGGTATTACCATGGAGGGCAGATTTGGTTTTGGTTTGGGGAGATCTGATTTTTCCAGCATTTGTTGTGCTTTTCTTGCCCTTTAATTTCAAAATAACTAATTTACAAAAAATCGATTTTTTTTCTTCTGACTAAAATGTGTCCGGATTTCACCATCGGTTTCTAATCAGTTTTCCCTTAACTTCTCTAAATGTATACTGCAAGAGTATAGGAACAATATTAACTCATTCATAACAGTTTTTGCAACCGACCGAGACGGTTGTGCCTCCAGGTGGAAGGTTTTGTTCTCGAGAGAGTGACGGAGTGCGAGACGCTGTATGCGTTATTGTGGGAGAGAGAGAGACGAGTTTGTTAAGTGTGAGTCGACAGTCGGAGGCGTGGTCAACGGCATCCTCGACAAGTGGTGTTTTGACAGCAAACCGCGGGTAGACGAATTTGCCTACCGCGGTGGCAGAAATCGACAGTGATCGTGCCTGTACACGCAGAAAAAATATAGTGTATTGGTGTCGTCGGGCAATTCTAATCGACGAGAGGGAAGCGTCACAGGTCATTTGCTCTATTTGTCTACCGCAGAAGTGGTACGACGAATAAGGAAAACAAGTGGCACCGAAAAGTGCCGCATCGACAGTGGGATTTTCGCAGCAAGCCACAGGTAGCCACATTTGTCTACCGAGGTGGTGGAAACGGAGAGAGCGCGCTTGTGGTGGTGATACCGACGAGCAGCTTAATCGGAGAGAGTTTTGAAGTGTTGCAGGTAGGACTATTTCTCTACTGAAGAAGCAACGCGACGAAGAAGGACAGCAAGTGTTACATTGTCAAACAACAGGCACCGACTTTACAACGTAACACATGATGTGTGTTCTACCGGTGTCTTCGTCACCTAATAGATAGCAGATAACAGGTATATTTTTCATTCCTTTTTGTGATAGTTTTTCTTACTAGGTAAAATGGATGAAGAGATGGGAGAACGAGTAACAGACCCTCCCCCTAAGCCTTATGCTGAAAATGTAAATCCGACTAGAATTAAAATTTACCCAGAGTCGTCAACGGGACCATGGATTGTATTTATTAGGCGTAAAGCAAAGGCGCTAAATATCATTCAAATTTCTAAAGATTTGACTTCGCGATTCTCGGATGTAAAAGAGATCGTCAAAGTTAATAAAGATAAAATACGCATTGTCGTTGGTAGTCTCAAACAAGCCAATGCAATTGCTTCTTGCGAGCTTTTTACGCGTGAATATAGAGCGTATATTCCTTCAAAGGAAATTGAAATTGATGGGGTCATCACAGAATCGAGTTTGACTGTTGATGACTTAGTTAAGCATGGAGTTGGTCGTTTCAAAGACACCATACTTAAAGACGTAAAAATACTTGAATGCAAGCAATTGCATTCAGTATCACACGAAGGAGATAAAAAAGTTTATCGACTGTCTGACTCATTTCGAGTGACTTTCGCTGGGTCTGCGCTGCCCAACTATGTCATTATCGATAAGATTCGTCTCCCTGTTCGCCTTTTTATCCCTCGTGTAATGAATTGCCTTAATTGCAAACAGCTTGGCCACACAGCCACTTACTGTTTCAATAAGGCACGGTGTGGCAAATGTGGGGGTTCTCATCAAGAGGATACATGCAATGAAAATTCAGAAAAATGTTTAATGTGCGGAGAAAACTCACATGAGCTCCCTGCATGCCCCATTTATAAATTGCGTGAGGATAAAATTAAACGATCCTTGAAGGAGAGGTCTAAGCGCTCCTATGCAGAAATGTTGAAAAATGCTACCCCTAAACCCATCTTCTTAGAAAACACTTACACATCTCTATTTTCGGAACAGTCTGACTCTGACGGAGCGTGCGAAGGTACATCATTTGTTTTACCCGGAAATTCCAGAAAAAGAAAACAGTCTTCTTTTCCCAAGCTGCCAAGAAAGGGCCTTAAAATTTCTCCACCAATAGATAAACTGCGCCCAAAACCGAAAAATTCCGATTCAAAACCGAAATCAATTCCGCCCGGTTTTGGGAACGTACAATCCAAACAGAACACCATTACTGGTAATAATAAAATTTCGACTTCCTCTGAGCCTCAGCCAGGGGTAGTATTATTGAAATTTTCTGAAATTTTTGATTGGATTTTTAAAGCATTCAATATTTCTGAACCACTAAAGAGTATACTTTCAGCTTTCCTCCCAACAATTAGAACATTTTTAGAGCAGCTGATTGCTCAATGGCCCATCCTTGCAGCGATTGTATCTTTCAATGGGTAATTCACCTCCTCCAATGAAAGATTCCATCACTGTTTTACAGTGGAATTGCAGAAGTATCATACCTAAAATTGATTCCTTAAAAATTTTACTGCATAATTTACAATGCGATGCTTTTGCTCTATGTGAAACATGGCTTACCTCAAACATTAATTTCAACTTAAATGATTTCAACATTATTCGCCTAGACCGAGACACCCCGTATGGAGGAGTGCTTCTAGGAATTAAAAAGTGCTATTCTTTCTATAGAATTAACATCCCCTTGTTTGCGGGCATTGAGGCTGTAGCTGTCCAAACGAACATTAAAGGTAAAGACATGTCTATCGCTTCTATATATATACCTCCCAAAGTTCAAATTGGACAACGTCAAATTTTTGAGGTAGTGGAATCCATGGCTGCTCCGCGTCTGATACTGGGAGACTTCAACTCGCACGGAGTATTGTGGGGTTCCCTCTACAATGATAATCGATCCTCTTTGATATACAATGTTTGTGACGAATTTAATATGACAGTTTTAAATACTGGCGAAACAACACGCATCCCCAGACCTCCTGCACGTCCAAGTGCATTAGATCTATCTCTGTGCTCGACATCACTTCGGTTAGATTGCACGTGGAAGGTTGTACCTGATCCTCACGGTAGCGATCATTTGCCAATCGTTGTTTCAATTAACAGTGAATTAGGCCTTACGAATTCAATCAATGTTCCTTATGACTTAACACGAAATATTGATTGGAAAACATACGAAACATTAATTTCCACTTCTCTTGCTTCGACAGAAGAGCTACCCCCTACCGAAGAATATGAATTCTTAGCGGGTTTAATTATTGAAGCAGCAGAACAAGCCCAAACGAAATGCAATCCTGGAATGACAATAAATAGACGGCCCCCTAATCCTTGGTGGGACAAAGAGTGCTCTGATGCATATGAAGCTAAACAAGTTGCCTACAAAGAAATTATGAAACAGAAAGGGGGTATACGTGAGAACTTTGAAAATTATTTTATTTTGCAAAACAAATTTGACAGTATACGTCGTGCCAAAAAATCTAGTTATTGGAGACACTTCGTTAATGGCTTGTCAAGAGAAACATCAATGAGTACTCTTTGGAACACAGCCAGAAGAATGAGGAATCGAAACGTGACTAATGAAAGCGAAGATTTTTCGAATCGTTGGATATTTAATTTTGCCAAGAAAATTTGTCCCGATTCTGCTCCTGCGCAGAAAATCACTCGCGATGCTCCCACAAGTAACGATTTCATAGATTCGCCTTTGACAATGATGGAATTCTCAATTGCACTCCTCTCATGCAACAATAATGCTCCGGGACTAGACAGAATTAAATTCAACTTGGTGAAGAATCTGCCTGACCTAGCAAAAAGACGCTTGTTGAATTTATTCAATAAGCTTCTTGAGCAGAACATTGTCCCGCACGACTGGAGACAAGTGAGAGTTATCGCTATTCCAAAACCGGGAAAACCAGCCTCCGATCATAACTCGTATCGACCGATTGCAATGCTATCCTGCATCAGGAAATTGTTGGAAAAAATTATCCTACGACGTCTCGACAATTGGGTTGAGGCGAACGACTTGCTATCAGATACCCAGTTTGGTTTTCGGAGGGGAAAGGGAACGAATGATTGTCTGGCGCTACTTTCGTCAGAAATCCAACTCGCTTACGCAAAAAAAGAACAAATGGCGTCTGTGTTCTTAGACATAAAAGGAGCATTCGACTCAGTCTCCATTGATGTTCTCTCGGAGAAGCTACATCAATGTGGTCTTTCACCGATATTAAATAATTATTTATACAATTTATTGTCAGAAAAGCACATGCATTTTTCATATGGCGATTTGGCGACATTCAGAATAAGTTACATGGGTCTCCCACAAGGCTCTTGTCTAAGCCCCCTTCTCTATAATTTTTACGTGAATGACATTGATAATTGTATTGTCAGCCCATGCACTTTAAGACAACTTGCAGATGATGGGGTGGTTTCTGCCACAGGACCAAAAGCTATAAATTTACAACAACCATTGCAAGATAGCTTGGATAATTTATCAATTTGGGCTTTAAAGCTGGGCATCGATTTCTCTACGGAGAAAACAGAGTTGGTCGTTTTCTCAAGGAAGCGGGATCCAGCTCAGCTTCAGCTTCAGTTGGTTGGTAGAACGATAGCCCAAGTCCTGACTTTTAAATACCTTGGAATTTGGTTCGATTCTAAAGGCACATGGGGAGGCCACATTAGGTATCTAATAACGAAATGCCAACAAAGGATAAATTTTCTGCGAACAATAACTGGATCATGGTGGGGTTCTCATCCAAGTGACATGATAAGATTGTATCAAACAACAATACTTTCAGTAATGGAATATGGGTGCATCTGTTTCCGTTCAGCTGCGAACACTCACATTATTAAACTGGAACGGATACAGTATCGTTGTTTACGAATTGCCTTAGGTTGCATGCAGTCGACCCATACGATGAGTCTTGAAGTACTAGCGGGAGTTCTTCCTTTAAAAGACCGATTCTGGGATCTCTCTTCTCGTTTACTTATTCGATGTGAGGTTATGAACCCACTGGTAATTGAAAATTTTGAAAGACTTGTCGAGCTTCAACCCCAAACCAGATTCATGACAGTGTATTTCAATCACATGTCACAAGAAATAACGCCTACTAGGTATGTTCCCACATGCGTCAATATACTAGATACTCCTGAATCCACTTTATTCTTCGACACGTCCATGCAAGCAGAGATTCGTGGAATTCCGGATCATCTACGCTCGCGGGAGATCCCTAAAATATTCACAAGCAAATATCAACACATAGACTGCCTTAAAATGTTTTACACTGATGGGTCACGAATCAGTGAGGCCACTGGTTTCGGTATTTTCAACAATAATTTTTCAATTTCTCTCAAACTTGCAGAACCCGCCTCTGTTTATATAGCGGAACTAGCAGCAGTTCACTATAGTTTTCAAATAATTAATACTTTACCCCCGAACCATTACTTTATCCTCACTGATAGTCTCAGCACAATTGCAGCTCTACGCTCAAAGAGGATTGATAATCACGATCCATTCTTTTTGGGGAAGATACGAGAATCTCTGAGTAACCTGACAAGAAAATGTTATAAATTTACCCTAGTGTGGCTTCCCGCCCATTGCTCTATTGCGGGCAATGAGAAAGCAGATAATTTAGCCAAGATTGGTGCACTAGATGGTGAAATATATGAAAGACCCATCGCTTACAATGAATTTTATAGCGCTTCTCGACAGAGGACACTTGCTAGTTGGCAAACATCTTGGGACAATGGAGATATGGGACGATGGCTACACTCAATTATCCCTAAAGTATCCACGAAGGCATGGTTCAAAGGATTGGATGTAAGTCGGGACTTCATCCGTGTGATGTCTAGGCTCATGTCCAATCATTATACTTTAGATGCGCATCTCCGTCGTATTGGGCTCGCTGAGGGTAATCATTGTGCTTGTGGAGAAGGTTACCATGACATTGAGCATGTTGTTTGGTCCTGCACTGAATATCGTGAAGCCAGATCACAATTAGTAGATTCTTTACAAGTCCGAGGAAGACCAATCCATGTTCCTGTTAGAGATATCCTGGCGTATCGCGATCCTCTATACATGGAACTTATCTATCATTTTCTAAAAACAGCGTCTGTCAAAATTTAATTAAATTCATCTCCTCATACTCTCATCCAAGGCTAATCATTCACCAATTAAAGTGTCCTAGAATATTTAGTTTTTAAATTTAGACAATAACAGAAAAAAAGTAAATAAATACTCCCGAAAATACTAGATCAGTATGAAATACAACAATGTAAGGAAAAAAGCGAACAATAAAGTGATTTCAGTGTTAGTTTTAGACGAAGTACTAGTATAGTTAAAATTAGTCTTAAGGATTTTTGTAACGTGCTATGTAAAAAAAGAAACTGGCGTAAAAAGCTTTTGCAAATGCCGTGTCAAATAAACGTATGGAAAAAAAAATATTAACTCATTGACAATGCCCTCCCCAAGGTTTAGGGGCTTGACGGTATTGCAAACATCATAAAGCATCAATTGCTTTAAGATGGGTATTGCAGTACGCCTCGATAGTGGTGCATCGAGTAGACCGAGAGGGCTTATGCGCCTTTTTGCCTTTCTCAATAGAAAGGTATTGCAATTGCTCTGAAAACCGACTTTTAACGGAGGCCCGGAGGGCCGCGTGACATATACCATTCGATTCAGTTCGTCGAGTTCGGCAAATGTCTGTGCGTGTGTATGTATGTGTGTATGTATGTATGTGTGTATGTGCGCCTGTGTGTGTATGTGACCAAAAATGTCACTCATTTTTCTCAGAGATGTGAGAAACGATTTTGACAAACGTAGTCTCAAATGAAAGGTGCAACGTTCCCATAGGCTGCTATTGAATTTCTAATGGATCCGACTTCCGGTTCCGGAATTACAGGGTGATGAGTACGAACACGCAGAAAATGTCGATTTTAATAAATTCTGCAATGAATGTATAAATAGGAAAAATTTTCCAAAATATCACTACAACTGCTTCGATTTGTAGTATTAGGTCACTAACATCCATCCAAAGTTTATTTGGCCACATTGGCCACCATCATCGGTTCCGCAAGCCCCGGCGGAAGTATCTAAATTTAGAATAACAGTCACATCGGTTTCTCGGAGATGGCTAGACCGATTCAACCAAACTTGGTCTCAAATGAAAGGTATTGCGTCCCCGTAAATGGCTATTTAATTTCATCCCGATCCGACTTCCGGTTTCGGAGTTACAGGTTGCGGCGTGCGATCACATAGCAAATTGTGATTCAAACCGATACTCCTATGAAAGCAAAAAAGGTAAAAATTTCGCTAAAATGTCTTTCAAACAACTTCAATTTGCTGTTCTAGGTCACCGACGGCCAACCAAACGTTCGTTGACTACTTTGACCACCATAGACGGTTCCGGAAGTGCCCGGAAAAAAGTGGCCATCTTTCAAAATTTACGAACTCACATCAGTTTCCCGGAAATGGTAGGGCCGATTTTTACAAACTTAGTCCCAACTAATATCCCCACAGATGTCTATAAAATTTCGTACGGATCGCTTATATGGGTCCGGAAATATAGACTAAATCGTCTGGTCACATATGAAATTCCCATATAAGCCGGAATTCAAAATTTTTTATCAAAGGGTGGACCCCATGAAATTTCAGAAATCGAATTCGTATTTTTGATGCCAAACATCTTTAATGCATGCATAAAACGTCGAGATTTTATGTTATCTCGAAAAAAAATTTCTAATAAAAATCGACTTTTTGGGACTTTGCCGATTTCGCTCCTTTTTGCCTTTCTCATATAGAAAGGTTATGCAATCACTCTGAAAAACGTCAACCTAATCCCGGCCCGAAGGGTCATATCCCATTCGACTCAGTTCGTCGAGATCGGAAAAAGTCTGTATGTGTGTGTATGTATGTATGTATGTGTGTGTATGTGTGTGTGTGTGTATGTGCGTATGTGTCAAATAATGTCACTCATTTTTCTCAGAGATGGCTGGACTGATTTGCCCAAACTTAGTCTCAAATGAAAGGTGCAACCTTCCCATCGGCTGCTATTGAATTTTGGATCGATCGGAATTCTGGTTCCGGAATTACGGGTTTAAGAGTGCGGCCACACAGAAATTTCTCATATAAACTATAGGCAAAATTAAAAATAGAATTTTTATTTTTGATGCTAAATGTGTTCAAGGTGCATGAAACGTCGAGATTTGATGCAAACTGGAAAAAAAATTTGACGACGGTTCACTTTTTTGGATTTTGGCACATTTTTGCCTTTCTCATATAGAAAGGTTATGCAATCACTCTGAAAAACGTCAACCTAATCCCGGCCCGGAGGGCCGAGTGTCATATCCCATTCGACTCAGTTCGTCGAGATCGGAAAAAGTCTGTATGTGTGTATGTATGTGTGTATGTGTGTGTGTATGTGTGTGTATGTATGTATGTGCGTATGTGTCAAATAATGTCACTCATTTTTCTCAGAGATGGCTGGACCGATTTGCCCAAACTTAGTCTCAAATGAAAGGTGCAACCTTCCCATCGGCTGCTATTGAATTTTGGATCGATCGGAACTCTGATTCCGGAGTTACGGGTTTCAGAGTGCGGCCACACAGAAATTTCTCATATAAACTATAGGAAAAATTAAAAATAGAATTTTTATTTTTGATGCTAAATGTGTTCAAGGTGCATGAAACGTCGAGATTTGATGCAAACTCGAAAAAAAATTTGACGACGATTCACTTTTTTGGATTTTGGCACATTTTTGCCTTTCTCATATAGAAAGGTTATGCAATCACTCTGAAAAACGTCAACCTTTTTTTGCGACTCGCATAAGGTTTCTGGATTTTAACAGGGGCGTAGTTGATGGTTTACGGAGAGGTATTACACCCCCCCCCCTCTACTGTTCACTCCCCTCCTTTAAAAATCTCCTTAAATCACCCCTCAGACCACCACCCCATCCAGCCCTCATACCCCTCCCTTTCAACCCCATCATCTTTAAACCACCACTATATCACAAAGCATACCAATTTAAGCTGGGGAGTCGTTCGTTCATGGGACTTTCGCCCTCCTCACATACCCACCCCCGCATGACAGAATGCGTTAGCAAGCAGATAACATTGATCTAATGCTGATTAGGCTAATGGAATATGATATTTTTTTGTTTCAAGTGTTTCACCGTCGACACGTAGCTCATCAAGTTTGTGGCTGGCAAGCCATTGTGTATAAATGCAAAGTGTACTAAGAATGTAATGGACATTTCCACAATTATGTTGAGCATAAAAAGCCTCCGTGCCATAGTTTAGAGAAATGAGAAAGGCACAATTGCACCGCTAGGTGGATTAAAACAGGTTTTTCAATTCAATATTACCGTGGCTGGTTTTTCTTTTGCAAAATTTTAGAACTCGAATAATGATTTCTTTTCTTGTATATAGTTGTCAAGTTATGTATAATAAAATTGTAATGTATACATTTGAAAGCTTTTAAAAAATATAAGCAACTAAAAAATTCTCGTGTTCATGATTGAGAAAGGCACAATTGCACCACTAGGTGGATTAAAACAGGCTTTTATGTTATATGTTGCTTCACACTCTGCACCTGCGCATACCAACGCTAAACCACTGGTCTATGCGCGGTGTCGTGGCCGACTGGCGGATCGACGTAGATTGACTTTTGCTGTGTGCCGTGTTTGCAAATATTGTTCTATTGGTGGTGGTCGTGGACGGGACTCACGGGGTGTGTCCATTTATCGGTCGACTTCGTCATCGTGCATATACCAATTAAATTAATTTAATAAATAAATTAATTTAATAAAGTAGAATAAGTAGAAAACTATTAGTTATAACTTTGTGACAATCGTAGTTTTTCGTACTAGTGTACAACTGTTATGTGCTAGTCGTATGTCTATCTATGTATGTATTCGTCTGAGTATTTGTGACAGTTGGGTCAGGGAATGGATGCAGAACTGACGTATATGATAGAATAGTGGCTAATACTTCTGGTGATCAATCTGAGCATTTGGTTCTACTCATTCGGAAAAATCGGGTTGGATAAATTTGGTTAAAATAAATTTACCGACGCACGTGAGTCATCCATTGCCGGCCAGCATAGCATGATGAAAGTCTAACTGCATGTAATTGTCGTTAATGATAAATATACAACATTTGCTGCATTTAGACGAGTTTGATTGTATGTTACATATGTTTTACTATTCTAATTCATTAGTCTGTTTCTTTATTCGGCATGTTGTGATTCCTTTATATCTCTACTATACGCTATCTATACTCATATAGGTACAAACGCTCGTGGCCTTCGCGATAACCTGGCCACAAACGCGACCATACAATTGCAATAATCCACATATACTTACGCCCGCGATTTCGCCTACATGAAAACACCCCGGTAGTTAAGTAAACGTGGCATCTTTAAACATCCAAACGCGGTCTCAAACATTAACCCACCACTCGCGCGATCATAAAACGGTCACGTCCGAAAGTTTTACCAGTCTGGACTAATGCCTTCAGTTGAACCAATCAAAAAAGTGACGCTCATATTTACTAAACATGTGACATGTCCTGGAACTCAAGTGATATGGGGAAACGGACTACCATCTGTACCGTACACTAAAAATTAAGCTTCAGATTTACGGTCCGCGCACGATCAAACAAAAATACACACTACGTCATTGTAAAATCGAAGTTATACACGCAAAGGCACATACACGTGACAAACACGTTAATATACAAATGCTTGAGCCCTTCGCGATCATCCCCGGCATCTACACCCGCGATCTAGTAAACATGATAACATCCCAGTGATAAAGTGAATGTCTCAGCTCCTATAAATTTTCAAAGGCGGTCTCAAGCGTGAACCTAAAAACTCCCGCACTCGCACGGTCACTTCCGGATGTTTCTATCCTTGATATCAACAGACTAGGTCCATGCCTTCAATTGGATCAATTAAAAAAAGAAAGCTCTCATATCCACTGGACACCACGTTACATGGCGACATGACCGAGGACTCTAGAGATATGGGGTAACTTACTCCCTGTCAGAATGTGAATTGTACACCAAAAACTAACTATCAGAATGAAGGTCCGCGTGACCATCCAAGAACGCACGCGTATATAGGAAATGCCACACGGTTACAAAATCCAGTCTTGTACACGCGAAGTCACATGAACGCGAGCACACGTGACAAACACGTTAACGTACGAACGCTTAAGCCTTCGCGATTAACAACGTACACCTACGTTCGCGATCGCGCAAACTTAATAACACCCCGGTAATAAGGAGAACGTTTTAGCACTCACCAAGTTTCAAACGCTGTCTCAAACACGAACCTACAAACGTCCGTTTTCGCGCGCTCATGAATCGGTCACGTCCGGAAACCGTTACTCTCTGTCCTAATAACTTTGGTCCATACATTCAGTAGGACCAATCAAAAAATAATGCACATATCTACTAGACAACACGTTCCATGGCGACATCACCGGAAACTCTAGTGATATGGAAGATCTCACACTCTTTTAGCATCTTAGCAGTACACCAAAAAATAAGGTATTAAACTCACGGTCCGCGCGCGATTATCCAAGAACACACGCGAATATGCGAAAGGCACACGGTTATAAAATAGAATTTATACACGCGAAGTTACATACACGTTAGCACACGCGACATACAAACGCACACGCGATCGAACACGTTAACTACAAATGCTCGAGCTCTTCGGGATGATACACGCGATCGCGAGTCCCTACGCCCGCACATACCTGAACCGTACAATGAATATCACATTCAGAATCACGGCCCGCTACAATTGGCCTAAAGCAGTGTTTTAGTGGGCGACATTGCCTGTCTCGTCTGCAAATTGTAGTATGTGATTCTGACGAGGAGCCCTTCCGAGAACCTTGCTCTACAGCTCCAGTAGGATAACTCTCGAAAAAAAATGTTAACTCATTGACAATGCATGTTTTGCGTTATTGCTTGAGTAATCGGAGTTATTTTTAGCACCTACTATATATAGTAGTATTATGAGGAGTTTTTCGACTAATCAGTCATAAATTACACAGCGAAAACTACAATATTGCTTTTACCTCCAACGTTTCAATAAATCCATTGAAACGTTGGATGTAAAAGCAATATTGTTGTTTTCGCAGTATAATTTATGACTGATTAGCCGAAAAACTTCTCATAATAGAAGCTCGACAGTCAGGAAGACATTCATAATATATATAGTAGGTTGGGCAATAATGGGTTAAAAATGTACATGTATAATCAAGGGAACCATATAATGATTTTTCGATAAATTCAATCTTTTTTATAATTAATTTAATAAGAAATTTGTGCGAAAATGAACAAAATCATTTATCAAATGCACACTTTTTCTTACCAAATTGATATTTTCGAAATAGAATGGAAAACTTCTTGTTGGTATTATGTGAGCCATTTCAAGAATGTGTAGGTAATTTCAATCACTGATAACTGACATACATGTCAAGTTTTCAATATGTGTAACAAATATAACTGCTGTTTTTTGATGATATCAGCAAGTAGTAACTTTCTGTTAGCCAGCGCCACAATCGGCCAGACAATCTCCGACGATATTCCATTTTTACATTTCTTATAAAATGTATAAAATTCATTCAAACTTTCAAGATTTTTTAGTGCAAGCTTGGGTACAATAGTTATTCATCTATGAGAAATTGAGTGCGATTGTGGTTTGTATCGTGTTTCTATTAGAAAAATTACACAGGTTTTCCGAAAAAAAATTGTTCTAGTGTGTGCAGTGTGTCCCACATTTATAGATTACCCCTTTTTTCAGGATAACTTCTATTCTACTCAAAAAACTGCACCAAATTTTTAGGGTTTATTTTAAAGCCTAACCAACGATGTTTCTAGAAATTTGGAAACCCTGCTGCGTTTTGTTACTATTTACAGTGTAAAAATAGTCACCAAACTAGAGCTGTAACCCGGTGCACTTCACTATACCTATCCGGACTAACTAAACGAAATAGTTGAAATATATCAAAAATAACATTTTTTTTTCTTTTTTTTCGACTATGTTAGTCAACATTTTCTTTTTTACATTTTAACGACATTCAATTAGCTAGAGATTACTGGGTAGGGCAAGTTATGAAAATTAGAGTCATAGTATTCAAGTGAGAGCAAGGATGTGAAGTAAACAGATCGGAAAACTAGAAGTGGCAGGGTCATTAGAACAGGCCTAATATCGTGCGGGCTGTCACGGTAAAGATGGACACGTCTACCATTACCAGGACACATGTTAGTGAACTCGGGTGATTCCTAGTTATACTGCCTAAACTCGACCCTCACTTACAGAAGACAAAGATTAAACCCGTACGATTTTGGGCCTGTTCTAATAACCCTGCCACTTCTAGTTTTCCGATCTGTTTAACTCACATCCTTGCTCTCACTTGAGTACTATGGCTCTGATTTTCATAACTTTCCCTACTCAGTAATCTCTAGCTAATTGAATGTCGTTAAAATATAACAAATATTTTTATTACAAAGAAAAAACTTATTTTAATTCTCGCGGATAGATAATGTTCTTGGTTTACCCATCTGGAGCATAATTAAATGAATTGGTCGGTTTTCCTACACAGAAAAGTTTGAAATCCGTTGGTATCGTTCGAATTCGTGATAGAAGGACATCTGCTTTATATTATCTTCATATTTTCTAGTTATAATGATCGCTTAAATGATGTTTTTCATCCAATATACGCAATCGATCAATTCTTTAACGGATTGTATTATTTTACATATTACTGTGGTTTTGTGATGCAATTTATTGTTGCATCGATTAACATTTTCTTGGCGAATTGACCTGCGATGGTGACTATAAGTATCATTCAATAAAGGAATGCACATATTAGTGGAAAGTTCTGTTTTCGAAACATATCCCCAATGATACGAAGACATAAAAGAGTGTTAGTGGGGGCGTGGGTAAAGTTAGTTCGGTGAAATGGTCATTAAAACAGTTTTTAACGATACAGAGTGTGTTAGTATATTCATTCACTTTTCCTATAATCATTGCACAATTGAACAATATTTCTTCAAATAGTATAGCAAAATACTGAAAATTGAGCCAGTTACAGCGAATGGAGGTGTCTCGTTGAAAACTTGTTTTGCGGTTTACATCATAAGTCAAAATATAGCGGATCAATCGTTTTCAAAGTTTGCACAGTTCTTCTACACAACCCCTGATATTAATCGGAGCTTTTCCTTTTTTACTTGATATTTGAATTTTTCAACCCCTGATATTAATCGGAGCTTTTACATTTTTACTTGATATTTGAATTTTTCGAATTATTCAGAAGCAAAGACGCGATTTTCGTAAAAAACCATGTAACTTGTCTTTGTAAAAATAATAATTAATTATGTAATGATGTGAAGAACTGTGCAAAATTTGGTTCAGTAGATTTTGAGTTATGGTGTAGATCGTGTGTCTCCTGAAGATTCACTGTAACTCACCTAATTTTCAATATTTTTGCGGTGAAAATTTTGGAAAATATTTCTCAAATATTGCATTATTGACTGAATAAACTCGGTACCGATAGAAAAATTGTTTTGAGGACCATGTTTTTTCAATAAAAATGCCCACCCCCTTAAGCAATATAATTGACTTAGTCAGTAGGTGTGGAACAATGGGTAAAATTTGACGGAGATCGCCGACCACACCATGGTAATAAAAATTGAATATTCGATTGGTTCATTTTATGTGTCATCGTGAAATTATATAACAGTGTTGCATTCTTTCTGCGCTTTGCATATACCCGAATTTTGATTGATATTGTCAGTAGCGTTTTTCGTAAGCGCATGATTTTGTGGCTATTTTAGGGCAGAGTTGTTGATTCTGCTGCACATGACGCGATCGCAAGTGCAATTTTCAATTCAATTTTCAACAGAATTTAATTTACGACGAATTCACACAATTAATCAGTATTATTTAGTCTTCACTAACTCCAAAGTAAGAGCATCTTTTTCGTGTGTCTCTCATCAATGCAGAGGACATTTATTTCGGCCTGAAGAATAATTTCGACAGATCGAAACAGTGTTATGCTTTTGAATTGAAGCAGCAATTCTTAAATGGCAATTTAGTAATGATATAACCTTTACCGAAACGTATCAATTCGATGATTCCGATAGACCGACACTATGTGATCATAGTGTGTGATGAGTAATGATGTGTGCGTTGAAACTCATGTTAAATGTCAGTGTTAGAATTTGTCTTCATAAAAGTTCAATGATCCCATACGATGCTACTATTTTAAGAACGGGTATTCTAAAATATTATGCACGAGAGCTGATGCAAGCTAAACGCATTTGATGACAAGATACATGTGCGATGTGGAACGCGTTTAGAAATACCAATCTAGTCTATTTTAGAATCGTTAGAGCTACACAGCTACTCTTAAAAGCGTGAATGAGTGAAAACTAAAATGGATCATGGTTTTGGTTGACACACTTCTAACCGTTGTAATTTATACCGAAATACAATTATGTTTTTTGTGTCAATATATTATAAAATCCATGAAACTAGTTTCACCATTGTAGTAAATACAATCATGTTATATACTTATTACAATAAACTTCGAAAGTGATTTAACAAATCATGAACTTTTCTCTTTTCCTGACATCTCTCGAGGGCAATCTTTTCCGGACATATGGTTGGGTATATGAGGAAGAATGTATTAAAAACGCTGAATTCTTTGACTTTGAACTTCGGTCTGACTTTGATCGAACAAACTGACAAACTTTTCAATTAACTGACAGTCCGAGCAAAAAAATCTTATTTCCAACAGATTCCATGTTCCAAAGCTGATTGCGCACTATACCTAATCGCGATAATTTCCGCGTGAAATATATTTTGCCAGCACCGGTTCGACCAATAATATACTGTCAACCATAAGCATAAGAGTTCACCCGTGGGTGCTACTGCTTTATTGACCATGAACAATTGATATTGCAAAATGTTCATTGGAACAACAAGCTTTGGAATAACACGATGAACCACATTGTGCACCTTATAATTATTCCTGCATGCTGATCAATACCGACGCCACGTCCGAATGCAGATTTCTTGGGGAAGGAAAGAATGTTCGAAACTTCAAGTAGGAATATACTTAGCAAGGTCAGTGTTGAGAATAAAAACCTCTAAAAAGACTCCATTTCCATGTACGGGTTCTTGGTTGACTTGATTCTTGACACCACAATTTAGACTAAACGTGTACCAGACGCGAATTCTCGTGGTTGGAAAAAGTGTGCTCAGACGTGTACGCGGAGAAGGCCGTCGCGTGCAAGATCTACCGAAACGACGGGTTACTCGCTAGCTATTGACAGTACGTGACGTTAGAAACGCGAATTAAGCGGTTGATGAAAACCAACAAACGTACTTAGTGGCGCCAGCTCGTAAACAAGTTAACGAAAGAAACATCGATGAGCACTCTTTGGATCGCGGCCCGACGTATACGAGACCGAAACAGTACTAACGAGAGCGTGGAATATTCAAACCGCTGGATATTCGATTTAAGCATAAGTATAAGCATAAGCATAAGCATAAGCATAAGCATAAGCATAAGCATAAGCATAAGCATAAGCATAAGCATAAGCATAAGCATAAGCATAAGCATAAGCATAAGCATAAGCATAAGCATAAGCATAAGCATAAGCATAAGCATAAGCATAAGCATAAGCATAAGCATAAGCATAAGCATAAGCATAAGCATAAGCATAAGCATAAGCATAAGCATAAGCATAAGCATAAGCATAAGCATAAGCATAAGCATAAGCATAAGCATAAGCATAAGCATAAGCATAAGCATAAGCATAAGCATAAGCATAAGCATAAGCATAAGCATAAGCATAAGCATAAGCATAAGCATAAGCATAAGCATAAGCATAAGCATAAGCATAAGCATAAGCATAAGCATAAGCATAAGCATAAGCATAAGCATAAGCATAAGCATAAGCATAAGCATAAGCATAAGCATAAGCATATGCATAAGCATAAGCATAAGCATAAGCATAAGCATAAGCATAAGCATAAGCATAAGCATAAGCATAAGCATAAGCATAAGCATAAGCATAAGCATAAGCATAAGCATAAGCATAAGCATAAGCATAAGCATAAGCATAAGCATAAGCATAAGCATAAGCATAAGCATAAGCATAAGCATAAGCATAAGCATAAGCATAAGCATAAGCATAAGCATAAGCATAAGCATAAGCATAAGCATAAGCATAAGCATAAGCATAAGCATAAGCATAAGCATAAGCATAAGCATAAGCATAAGCATAAGCATAAGCATAAGCATAAGCATAAGCATAAGCATAAGCATAAGCATAAGCATAAGCATAAGCATAAGCATAAGCATAAGCATAAGCATAAGCATAAGCATAAGCATAAGCATAAGCATAAGAGATCGCCCGTGGTTGCAACTCCGTTATTGACCAAAACCAATTGAGATTGCAAAATGTTCGTTGGAACAACATGCTTGGGAATGACATGATGAGCCACATTGTGCAATCTATATTGATCCCTGCAAGCTGATCAATACCGACGCCGGCCACGTCCGAATGCAGATCTTCTGGGAAAGGAAGGAATGTTAGTATAATGCATGTCGCTGCTAAAGACCGAGGAATCCTCTACATCTCCACATGTATCACGGGAAGGAGAGAGTTGTTAGTAATTGTGCCAACAGTGTTATCAAGTAAAAATTGCTCTGAGCAGCCGGCTGCCGAGAATTTGGAAAATTTATCATTTGCGTGTTAATACGATTGGTTAAATAAGCAACTTGAACTCCGGATACCCGACTCTGAAGAGCATTGCTTATATTTTAAAAAATCGGTAACGTTCACTTTTCTATCACGCGACGAATTCTTCGTGTTTTCTATCATGTCGGTGCTGATTTTACCCGACGATCGTTTGAATAAAATGCGGATTCTTATACAAGCGGTATTTGTGTGCTTCTTAATTTTTTCTTGTATATAGTTGGTATTGCATAGGTATAATGGTTTCGAAGCAAGGGGGGCTTTTATTCATATTAAACAGCAAAAATAATATGAAAACAGGAATGGAAACTGAGTTATTTCCGTAACATAAATATAACAAAATGCCGACTCTAGGCAATAACTTCCGCGCGCGATTTATTTATTGTTATGATCACTACTGGTTATGCCAGGTAAGCGCTAAAGAAGTATAAAGTAATGAGACAGTAGTACAGTACTGAGTGAAGATATAGAACACAGTTAATTCAGACATTATTCCTACCAAAGACAAACCAGCAAAAGGAAAAACAACAAAAAATATCGAATAGGAAAAAAACAAGAATGGAAACGAGCTGGTGCCATAGCTAAACAATATCGACGTTACCAAGAGCAAAACAGGAACAAGAACCCAGTTGTCTCGTCTAGTCTTGGCCAATGGTGTAATCACGACATACACTGGTTAAGCAAAGTACAAAACCTCAATGCGCACAACAATGAAGACCGCGTATAGATCACCCTACAATCTGCAACTGTGCTAGTGTGTTCAACGATTTGTCCTCCTCCACCTGTCACAATGCTCTGACTAGTGAATGTACTGAACGAAAACTAATCTAAAACAGCTCCTCGGTCGGAGCATTGTCATGATGGAACCCTACCAACCGGTACTGCACGCAGGGCCGTCTTAAGACGACACGGGGCCCCTGGGCACTATTGCGCTAAGGGGCTCCAATAATTGAAAGGGTGTAAACAGTAGGGTGGGACAAAAATTAGATTCCTGCTCCGAGCAACTTTATAGGTACCATTTGGGTCCTAGATCAACTGTGCTAATTTTTTGCTTGATCCTTGAAACTATATTTTTGCGCCCACTGCTTGAAGTTTACATGGGATTTTACATGGGAAAATTAACTTTCACAAAATAATTCCTCCAGGAGTCGCCAATTGCCTCTTAATAATAAATCGTTATGTTGCTTTTATTGGAAATACAACGAAGAAACAAAGTCTCGAAGCCAACGATACGATATGATGCATGATAAAAAGTTATTAAGCATCAGAAACTGATTGATACTCTGACGTTTGATAAAGTATTCATTTGTTCTAGCACCACTGCTGTTGGTTGTTCAATTATATAATTTTTTTTTTTTGATCTCCTCTTAATGTGTCTAATTCAATTATCTAAACTGTTTGGCCACTTCACAAGAGTTTTGAGAGATAAACTGCGGCTTATTTTGTACATAATAAGAGAAACTTAAAATTTTTGTATATAATTCGACCTTCAGCAGCAATGATGCTATGAAAATTGAGATTTTCGTCAATCTTCAGGGCGTCAATAGGTTTTTGCTTAATAACTTTTTCCAAAAGTATCAGATTGTTTCGCGGTCCTCGATACTTTGTTTCCTTGACAAATTTCCTGCCTATAGATCTATTTACTTTTAGGTAGTAACGGGTGGCTTTTGGAAGACTTATTTTGCGAAAGTCGATTTCCCCATATGAAATCCCATGTAAACTTTAAACTGTGGGCCCAAAAATATAGTTTCACCGATTGAGCTTAAAATTTGCTGATTTGTTCTGGGACCTAAATGGAACCCAGAAAGTTACTCGGAGCAAAATTCAATTTCATTATATAACCGTGTCCCACTCTAGTAAACAGCTGCAGAGTAGGATGATCAAAAAATGATTCCCAGCATTACATAATTATTTCTACTCCTTGTCACCCTTGAGACTCTTTTCCAAATTTGTGCCAAATCTGTCAACCGTGTTGAAAATGTTTTAAAAAATAAAGCGGGACTCAAAATGTATTGAGAACAAAGAGTATTGCAGATTTTCACAACCAGGTGCCGTTTTTGATGTCCAAATCACTAAATGCGGTGGTGTGAGTTCGATCTCAGGTGATGTACAGTGTAATGGATTCACCAACTACGCAATTGTCTTCCTAGACGATGTAATCTGACTTTCATAGTTGTAAGACGTTCATTGAAGATTAAAAGTGCCTTCATAAAGAAGGAGGGATGTTTTAGCATGGTCTGTTAAACGTCCATTAAACCAAAAACGAAGCGCACTGCTGTTCATGATTTTTGGAATACTTGGTGTAGTTTGCACATGTTCATTTACATTGTTTCGTTTAGTGTTGATCTTGATAGCTTCTTGATGCTCTTGATATGATGAATAGAAACAGAGTCGACTACCGACATTGGAAAAATGTACATTTTTTCTTTCAATCGAATATTGTGAATTTACTTACAGGTGGCCGAATTTGGAACATTTGAAATCAATCTAAGCGCGCGAATCGCCTTGAAATTCATTCATTTTATTCTCATTACTTTCAGCCGGAATAGGAATTACGGTTCTTTAAAATATTATTTATTCATTGTACGAATTGCTGGTGAGGTTGCTTTTTGTTATATATTCCGACAGACGTGTTGTGCATTCATTTATTGTGACCGGTTCGGGGAGGCGTAGCATTTAAAGTAATAATAATAGTATCCCTACTCAACAAATTGGTGTTTTGAAGACCGCTCTGGCGGTTGAGCGGTAAGCCGGAATGTGGGTCTGGGTTCATCCCCAAGAACAACCCGTTGAGATCCTTTGATTTGAAAATTCTCTGGCTACATCTTCCTACGTGGGGGAAGTAAAGCCGACCGGTGTGAGGGTTCAGTTAGTAGAATCGCTGCCCAGTGCGAAGAGGGACCGATGGAAAAGAAATGTGAATATTAACATTAGTTAGTTAGTTTTTAGTTTTGGATTCTCCTCGTCAGTAACTAGCACCATCTTGGTGCCAGTTAGATGATTAATCTAGACTAGCACCAAAATTGGCACAGGTTAAATGCTAAAACCATCTCACTGGCACCAACATTATGCTAGTTACTGATGAGGAGAATCCTAAACCTTAAAAACTAACTTTAAGTTAGGTATGGTTCCGTTCGTACAAAACAATTCGGATCTACAAAAAAAAAACTTTTTTCTGCGTCCCAACATTTTCACTATTCAGTGTTAGAAGTATTCAATACTTTAATTTCGTTCGCTTGAAATTGCGTTCAAAACGAAACATAATAATACTCAAATCTATCAATATCATCTGTATAATTCGTTTCAATGCTTTCGTCAGTTGAGGTTTTGAATATAGCAAAGAAAAACTGAATTTTGAAAATTAAATTATTTTATTCCAATAGCACAAGAATGTTCTACTTGTGTGAAACATACTTTGAGGACACATACTAGAATATTTTTAAAAATATTGACACTACTAAATGCCCAAGATTCTACAAATATCCTCAAATGCACGTACATTTACAGTGGCACATTTAGTCAAATCTAGGAGAAAGCTACGTTTGATACATGTAGATACTTTCACAAGGGCATATCAAACTTCTTTTTTGGGATTTCATGAACGTTTGTCTTCAAAATGGATTAAATGGTTGTGATAGGGCGGAGTATACTGCAAAAAAACATTATTGGTTCTGTGCCAGTCTAAGACTGATTGGGCAGAGGGAAACATGCCAAATCCGACCAAAAAGTGTTGATTCTTCGTAAGACCTCGAGAAGTCTCTTTTGGACGCTTCCATGTGGATTTTTCCGTTGACAGACTCAGATGTAACGAATAAATATAATTAATATTTTGCCACATCCACAGATTGCTAGACAAACAAGATTTTCTGGTTGGTTGGCTAACGTCCGGTGACTTTCAAACTTTTTTATAGAGGGTGTAGCAAACGTTTCATTGCTGTTGCTGAAAATAAATTGAAACTTGAATCGAAATATTGGATTGACGCTTGAATTGGTTCAATAGTCATGCAGTGCCTCGTTTCCTGCTGCTCTGATGCTTTTCAAACATCTTGATCACCTGGAATACAGTACAATGTGCGATTCCGAGTTGCTACTGATCTATCGTTACCCACATATTAAAAAGTAATGAACCATAGACCTTTCTCGTCCGACCTAACGCCTATTTTTCTTATTTTTAATCGAAAGATTACACATTGATAAGAACATTTCCGTAAAAATGAGATTTTTAGGAGCTATCATGATTTTTTAATGATTTTTTAAAATTTGAAATATGCACGAATGTTGAATATTTTTTTCACCTCAGCAAAAATGGTGGGACTTGAAATGTGCGTTTGGGCAGCACTGCTTTGAATATTTTCACTTAAGTTCTTGGCAACGCGGTAAATGAAGTGGTGAATCGCAGTACAAAATTCATTAGCAATGTAAACAAACTAAAATGAACCTCTCGCTGTAGAATATTGGATGAAAATGTTTAACCTCACTTTTTTGACATTTCGCAGAGCTTGTTTACATAGACTTGGAATATTTTTTTATTCGACCACAGTATGAGAAACTTGATTTGGTTTACTTTTAAATGCGAATATTTTGTATTAACAAGCTCGCTAGGCTTTCATTTTTATTTGACGTCATTAGGCAATGCTCCGTTAAATTTGGCATTTGGATTTTTCTTGTCCACGATTCGTTGAAGAAAGCGATTTTATTTGTTACGATCAATTTAACTTGTTTTGTTTTTTTTTGCTCAATTACAACGTTAGCCACAAAACATTTTGATGATCTCTGGTAATTGGTAATCTCTGGTAATCCTTGAAATTATATACATCGCAACATAGGTCCGCACCAGTTGCAGCCGCTCCACCTCGCCGGAATCGAGTTAGCCGATGGTACAGCCTGCGCCACACTCGGCTATCGCTGCACCAATGGTAGCTCCCAATCAGGCCTTTGGATTAATTGCTCAAATCTCAGCTACTGCTGGTAGTGTAGCGATCGGCTCCGTCGGTAACACCGTTGGACATGCCCTCATCGGAATGTTCAGCGGTTCCGATTCACAAGAGGCAGCCTCGCTAGGACAGGCTGCCCCGGTATCGGGCGAGGCAAACACTCCGGCAGGACCATGCTCGTGGGAGATCAAGCAAATATCTTGTACCCAAGGCCAGGTCGAGTGTGATTTGGAACAATTACCAAATTTAGAAGTCCATATATATATATATATATATATATATATATATATATATATATATATATATATATATATATATATATATATATATATATATATATATATATATATATATATATATATATATTTATATATATATATATATATATATATATATATATATATATATATATATATATATATATATATATATATATATATATATATATATATATATATATATATATATATATATATATATATATATATATATATATATATATATATATATATATATATATATATATATATATAGCGTTCACGTGATATATTTTCATTGAAGTTGATTGAATAAAAAATAGTATAAATGTTGGCCAAATCCTGCAGCACTAGGGTCAAAGATAGAGCATTAACACCAACTCACCGTGCTTCGGTGTTTTTTGCAAACGAACTATCAGGTCTATGTTCTAATTTAGTAAATATTTTAATAAATATTAGTTCATTAGGAGTATGACTTATTTTTATTTTGATGGCGCGGTGAAAGGGTGGTTAAAGTGCGAGTCGTATCCTTAAAATCGATCACTTGAAAGTAGTATAAATGATTATAAATGCGACAACAATAAACTTATAACCTTTTTAATGGTTATTTAGCCATAGGTAACGAGGAAATCGGTATGTTTTATTCATGTACAACAAAAAATACTCAGCAATAATGTAACTTATTATTAATTGTTACCTAGTATAAATGATTATAAAATGCGACGACATAAGCTCATAACCTTTCTAATGGTTATTTAGCCATACTGCCGTGATACGCATAACTGTCCCATCTGCATAGGAAACCCAAATGGGACTGTTATGCGGATCACGGCAGCATAGGTAACGAGGCAATCGGTATGTTTTATTCATGTACAACAAAAATTACTCAGCAACAATTTAATTTATTATTAATTGTTACGCGTGATTTTGTCTCCAGTGATTGGCCAAAATTGGTCGCTTTTAGAATCTGGTGCTCTAAGCATAACTGTCCTATGTTAATAGCGAATCCCATAACACATGGGACAGTATAGCGACCATACAGCTGCAACAGCGAATTTAGACTTATCATCAATATAACCAGGTTGGTTGCAAGCAGAAAGAACAATACTAGCTGGGCTGCTAGCTGTTTGTGCTACTAATAACACTTGCAGTCTGTCAAATTAACATGATTCTATGATCTAGCTTAAATGACGATGGAATATAGCCGAATGCAAAGCCTAACCCATCAGCGCATTTGATCATGTAATGGATATTATAAACTCTGAAAAAAATACATTTTATTGTTGTCTGTTTTTGAGGTTAGAACTTTTATACTATTGTGAGAATGGTCTTCAGCAACTATCCTTCCAAATCAAAAACTCGTGCTAGCAATGGCTTCGTTCAGAAGCTGCTGCTGTACATTTGTTTTCGTTAGCTGGTCGATTACGATTCCCCCGACCGAACCACTTTTCCGACGCAACAAGAGGGAAACGAACGATTCTCATTTGATTTCCGTAGTCACAAATTACCAAACCACTGGCAGGTAGCATAATATTCGGACTTAGCTGTGAATTGGAACAGTCAAGCCTGACTTCCCGAGTTACATCTTTAGAATTGTCGTCCCATACGACTAGTGAACCTAAATGTGACGAGATTAGATTCAAAATTTTTCTACGAAAGTTATCTTCGACTAACCTCCCGAACAGAAAGTAATATCGAAGTCGATCGTGGAAACGTTGAATTTGAGGGCTGGAACACAGCCCGACGAACAAACCACACAGCGGACGGATCACGACGAGTAATACTCGGATATCGAGCGGAACTACCGTAGAACTTTCGGATTATTACGCGACGAATAATGACTAACGAGCGAATGTATTTTAGTACCTTTATTGTTAAGTGTGCACAGTGGAATGAAAGAAAAAATACATGAGCAACGAGGCTCTCTGCTATGCTCTCTCTGTTCGATGTTTACTCTCGCTTAGCGGTCCACAGACAAGTGGAAAGATAGCGCACTTCCCACAGAATTTACAACAGTTTTATTTGTTAACAACAACTTTTGTTGTAACATCAATATACTTATGATGCAGTCCTTCATGCCTCCAAAATCTACAACGGAAAAACAATGTAAATCAATGTTTTTGATTTCAGAATATATGGGAAAAGATCAATTTTTACATCCCTTAACGACCCCCCTTTTTCCATGTAAAAATCGGGTTTACAATGAAATTGGATGTAGAAACAACAAATGTGATTATATTTCCATTGTAAATTTTCCAGAATAACATTGTTTTTCGTTGTAATATAACAATACAAACTGCTGTAATACTGTTGTGCATTTCTATTCGGGCTGGCTTTCCAGTCACGAGAAGGGACGGCGTCAGCATCACAAGCGATGAATATGCATGACTGACGGTCATGGTGTTGAGCGGCTGACCCTGAAATCTATCCCAGAACCGTATTCGTTCGTTCAGTCCGAGCGATATTGCGTAACTCGGGGAACAGGCAAGTGCGACGATTGAGTCGTCATGGGCTTCAATTTTGTACATACAGGCACCTATAAATAACCAATCAATTTAATTATGTAGATTTAGGCCTTACCGTAAATTTGGCTGACATACCCCGTATCAAGTCCCACACACATAGCACGCCATCCTGGCAACCAGATGCGCCCATCTTGGCCTGCCACTGGTCTATGAAAATACATGTGATAGGACCGCAATGGCCGTTTAGGGTGAACTGCAATAGGTGGCTATTGAGCCGGAACACGTTAACAGTGTGGCCCTGGCTGCCAGTAATGACTGTACCGCCCGCCACTTCCAAACATGTCACCGGTGACCCTGCTGGTGAAACTCCAGGATACATCGAAGCTCCTCCTCGGATGCGTGATGGTGAGCTGGCAACGCTGTGGACGGATTTGAGCCAGCGGATTGCTGAAATAAACTAATGCTTCCTGCCGAACCGCTGCGTATGTGGGCTAAAAAGAATAAGAATTAAGGCACTTGATGACATACTCATTACAGACTGAAAATTAAATGACTTAGAATATACAGTATTTTAAAAGAGCAAGTAAAATCTGTCTGCGCCCTAGGTGAGCTTAAAAAATTGCTTGAAACATAGAACTTACTTCGCCCATATGCAGACGTAAATCCCCAATCGATCTGACAACCTTACGTGTACGTTTCCAGTCTCAGAAAATCGATCCGTTCACTCAACCGTGCGACTATCGCTTTGTCACCGGCGAGGTTTATGTTAGTTACCCCATTGTTGTGGGTGTTTTCGGCTTCATATATATCCTGCAATGAAACGTCCGTCAATAGTTGTAATAAAAAACAAATGACTCCAAACAATTTACCTTAAAGTTACCAGTCGTTCCCTCCCAGAACTTTAACCGCCCATCTGCACACCCAATCTCTATGAGATCATCAAAAAAGTCCAGGTACCAGATCGGCGAAGTCTGGTAACATTTCTTCCGCGCTGAACTTCCTCCTCCAGGTGGCTGAAAACATTCCCCAGCGCTCATCTGCTCTCGGGGTGGGATGAAGCCGTATGATTGGACTTACTCTGACCGCTGCTACATCATAACCCTTGGTCGAATTCGCAGATCCGCAAAAAACCTTTTGAGCATACACGATTATCATTTGTGAAATGTTTCTCCAACTGGACGGTAAAATGAAACCATTCTGAGTTAATATTTTCCTGCATCTCATTCTGATGATTGTGCCTGGTGAAGTTAAACTGAAGTTTTCTCTTCAGTTTGAAAGCAAAACTGGTCCGGCGAACTCTCTGGAAACGGGAGACAGCTGATGTTTTTGGATTCCTTGGCAGGATGAAATACATCAGACAGGTAGAGAAAACAGAAAAAACAAAAAAGATGTCATCGATGTTTGAAGAGCACTTTTCACTTTAGAGCAGCGTTGTCAGATGGTTTTTTATAATAGGTTTGTTCTAGTACACAGAAGTTGCTCCGGAGCAAACAGAAGCAAAAAATACTTCCTTTTTACTCTGGTTTGCTAACGGAAGCAGAAAAAAGAGAAGAGAACATAGGAACGATTTTCTCAATGTTTGCTCCGGAGTGCTTCCACTTTCTACTGGTACTGGAACAAATCTAATATCGGTATAGTTCTAAATAAAAAAAAGGTATTTATCGGTGTGAAGATGTATGCTAACCAAAAGTTACCTGCAAATTATTGGTTTTAAATTATAGATCATTCTAATGTTATGTAATCAAACCTACCGAGCTCAATCAATTTCAGAATCGGTTGTTGAGCTTCATTTGAAATTTCGATAGTAACCTGGCAGATTGCTGAATCAATTTCCGGATGATTTGTATTAGTTGATCTTATTATATGAAAATCGTGATTTTTTGGTAAGAAAAAAGAAATCGGTATTTTTAGTAACTTTATTGGTATTGAAATTAAAAATCGGTTTAAATACCGATAAATCGGTATATTCTGCAACACTGTTTTGGGGTTCATCTACGTCAAAACAATGTTTTTGACAAATTGGAATGAACTCTTGGAGTTCATACCCAGTAAACGAAACGGCGAATAGCCAGATTAAAACAGATGCCGGCTAGCGGTAGGCTACTGGAACTATGTTATAGGCTACCCGCCGTAACTTTATTTCATATTCCCCACTCGAAGTTCATCCAAATGGTGAAAAAGTTCCAGAATCGAGGTAAAATAGGACAGGGGAATACAGAGTAAAATGGGTAGCTCGTAGAATTTTTGATTTGTTCAATAGTTAGAGACACCAAATTAACGTGACAGTATTTAGAATTGATCCAGCGATGAAAACGGAAGCTGTTCCGCATATAAATTTTTTTTAACGAGAAAGGTCTATTCAAAAAAATCATCTTTTTTTAACAGCAAAATATCGATACATAGTAAGCGAGAAACTTGTGTAAAATTATATAAGTTCCAATTCTGCCGAATAATAGTATCTTTTAATTGACATAACAAAGTACTATAGCAAAGTAACTAGATAATACGTTTGGATCGGTATCGTAATTTTTGCTTTTGCGCATGAAAGAGTCAAAACATTCGTGAATATGATTTGTATATAGTATGCAAGACGAATCATTCGATTCGTTATCTTCTGCAGCCCAGGCTCTGGAACATTTTATTATTTTTTATTAACAGATTAAGGCCGAAGTGGCCTGTGCCGTATACAAAAGATTCCTCCATTCCACTCGGTCCATGGCCGCGCGTCGCCAGCCACGCAGTCTGCGAAGGGTCCGCAAATCGTCTTCCACCTGGTCGATCCATCGTGCTCGCTGCGCGCCACGTCTTCTTGTACTGGTCGGATTGCAATTGAGAACCGTTTTCACCGGGCTATTGTCCGACATTCTGGCTACGTGCCCGGCCCACCGTAGTCGTCCGATTTTCGCGGTATGACAGATGGGCGGCTCCCCCAACAGCTGATGCAACTCATGGTTCATTCGCCGTCTCCATGTGCCGTCTTCCATCTGCACTCCACCGTAGATGGTACGCAGCACTTTCCGTTCGAAGACACCAAGTGCGCGTTGGTCCTCCACGAGCATGGTCCAGGTCTCGTGCCCGCAGAGAACTACCGGTCTAATCAGCGTCTTGTAGATGGTCAACTTCGTACGACGGCGAACTCTGTTCGACCGAAGTGTTTTGCGGAGGCCAAAGTAAGCACGATTTCCTGCCACGATGCGTCTACGAATCTCTCTGCTGGTATCATTGTCGGCGGTCACCAGTGAGCGCAAGTACACGAACTCTTCAACCACCTCGATTTCGTCGCCACCGATGCAAACTCGAAGCGGGCGGTTCTCATTCTCTTCTCGTGAACCTCTTCCTGTCATGTACTTCGTTTTCGAAGTGTTGATGGCAAGTCCGACGCGCTTGGCTTCTCTTTTCAGTCTGATGTAGGCTTCCTCCATCTTCTCAAAGTTTCGTGCAATAATATCAACGTCATCGGCGAAGTCAAGTAGCTGAACGGACTTTGTGAAAATCGTACCACTCGTGTCGATCCCTGCTCTTCTTATTACACCTTCCAGCGCGATGTTGAATAACAGACACGAGAGACCATCACCTTGCCGTAACCCTCTGCGTGATTCGAAGGGACTCGAGAGCGTCCCTGAGACACGTACTACGCACATCACCCGATCCATCGTCGCCTTCACTGATCGCGTCAGTTTGTCCGGGAATCCGTACTCGTACATAATCTGCCATAGCTGATCTCGATCGATAGTGTCGTATGCGGCTTTGAAGTCGATGAACAAATGATGTGTGGGCACATTGTACTCGCGGCATTTCTGCAGTACTTGACGAAGAGCGAACACCTGGTCCGTGGTAGATCGTTCGCTCATGAAACCCGCCTGGTACTGCCCCACGAACTCTCTTGCAATTGGTGATAGTCGACGGCATAGTATTTGGGAGAGTACCTTGTAGGCGGCGTTCAGCAGGATGATTGCTCGGTAATTACAGCAATCCAGCTTGTCGCTCTTTTTGTAGATAGGACACACAACACCTTCCATCCACTCCTCCGGTAAAATCTCCTCCTCCCAAATCTTGGTAATCACCCAGTGCAGCGCTTTAGCCAGTGGCTCGCCACTTTTTTTGAGTAGCTCGCTTGGTATTTGGTCAATCCCAGCGGCTTTATTATTTTTGAGCCGGCTGATCTCCTCCTGGATTTCTTGGAGATCCGGAGCCGGTAGTGTAATGTCTTCCGCGCGTGCTCCCAGGTGCGTTACCGTGCCATCCTCGTCGTCTGCTGCATCGCCGTTCAGGTGTTCTTCGTAGTGCTGCCGCCACCAGTGATGCCACAAGTACAGATTTATCTAGAATGGTACAGATTTTTGAAGTGTTTCTGGTACAGCTTCTGTACGGTACAGATTACAGATTTTTGTGAAAAAGTACAGATTGGTACAGATTTTTTATATGACAGCAAGGTTATGTAATTTAACACTGTGATGTATCCCAGTAAATAGCAGGTAAACGTAGAGTTAGGCCGCTGACAGAGTGATGGCGAGAAGATGAAGTGGAGCTGACTGAGCTTGAACTGATAAATAAATAAACTGAAGCTGACATTAGAAAGCGATGTGCGAGAAACCTGCTTCCAGCAAAATCATCCCTTTTCCCCCTTTCAGAGTGAAAACCGAGCAGATCTACTCGGAGTATCTACGTATACTTTGGCATGCTCCATTTGATTTGCTGCAAGCAGGTTTTTCGCATCGTCATGTATGGTAATGCTCAGCTTCTCGCCGCCATTCTATCAGCGGTATTAGGTTACAAACAAAGTAGCGGCGAGCTGATATTGACATTACCCAGTCAATCTGATCCATAATTCTGACTGGTTTCTTGCAAAATTCCAGTTTAAATAAAACAACCGATTCCGAGTTCTGGTCTGGTTTCCTCGAATAAAAAATCAGTATAAGAAAAATGATTTTTTTAAAACAACTTTGTTATTGTTTGGGTACAGAATCCGGTACAGATTTTTCTAGAGAAGAGTACAGATAGAAAAGATTTTTCAACTCCCGGTACAGATTTAATTGTGGCAACACTGGCCGCCACCTCTGGATTACCTCACACTGGTCCGTGAGAAGATTCCCGTTTGTATCTCTGCACATGTCGGCCTGTGGTACGTGGCCCCTGCGCGAGCGGTTCAACTTCTCGTAGAATTTCCTTGTGTCTTTAGCGCGGTACAGCTCGGTCTTCCTGCTGGCGCTTTTTGGTCCGGAAAACCGAGTTCTGCCTGTTCCGTGCCTGTTTATATCGCGCCTCGTTTGCCCTCGTGCGGTGTTGCAGCATTCTCGCCCATGCTGCATTCTTCTCTTCGACTAACTGCTCGCATTCGCCGTCGTACCAGTCGCTTCTTCGGTCCGGGCCCACCGTACCTAGTGCAGTGGCTGCGGTGCTACCTATGGCGGATCGGATATCTCTCCAGCCACCTTCAAGGGCAACTGCGCCTAGCTGCTCTTCCGTTGGTAGTGCCACTTCCAACTGCTTCGCGTATTCTTGAGCCACTCTGCCATCTTGTAGCCGCTCGATGTTTAGCCGCGGCGTTCGGCTTCGACGAGAGCTATGCACTGTCGAAAGTTTTGAGCGCAAGCATACTGCAACCAGGTGGTGGTCCGAATCTATATTCGCACTGCGATAAGTGCGGACGTTTGTGATGTCCGAGAAGAATCTACCGTCGATTAGAACGTGGTCGATTTGGTTTTTTGTTACTTGGTCCGGTGACCTCCAGGTGACTTTGTGGATATCTTTGAGAGGGAAGAAGGTGCTTCGGATTACCATTCCACGGGAGGCTGCGAAGTTCACACATCGTTGGCCGTTGTCATTTGATACGGAATGCAGGCTGTTAGGCCCGATCACCGGTCTGTACATTGCCTCCCTTCCTACCTGTGCGTTCATGTCGCCGATGACAATTTTCACGTCTCGCAGAGGGCAACCGTCGTATGTCTGCTCCAGCTGCATGTAGAACGCTTCTTTCTCGTCGTCGGGTCTCCCTTCGTGTGGGCAGTGCACGTTGATGATGCTGTAGTTGAAGAAACGGCCTTTGATCCTCAACTTGCACATCCTTGCGTTGATCGGCTGCCACCCGATCACACGTTGGCGCATCTTGCCCAGCACTATGAAGCCGGTTCCCAGCTCGTTGGTTGTACCACAGCTCTGGTAGAAGGTAGCCGCTCGATGCCCGCTTTTCCACACCTTCTGTCCCGTCCAGCAAAGTTCCTGCAGCGCCACGATATCGAAGTTGCGGGGGTGTAGCTCGTCGTAGATTATACTGTCACATCCTGCGAAGCCGAGCGATCTGCAGTTCCATGTTCCGAGTTTCCAATCGTGATCCTTTATTCGTCGCCTGGGTCGTTGCCGATTGTTCTGGGTCGTATTCTCTTCTGTATTGTTCGTTATGTGGGTTTTTTAAGGGGCGGCGTATAGGGCCTACGCCAACCACCTGTCTCGCCGGTGGGCCATCGTGCCAGGACTGCTTAAGGTCCCACCTGGACACCAGGACAGGCTTACACCTTCCGAAGAAGGGTAACCCCCCCCTTCCCTGCCAGCATACGACCAAAGTTCCCACCGGGGTTGGTTACCCGATCTTCACTAAGGTTACTCGTATCCCAGTCGACGCCACGAGGAGGCCAGGGCTAGGAGTTACTGGGCAGGAAGCTAAGGACCGCAAGTGGGGTCTATTTTATGCCTTCAGGTACAAGAGGCTTACGCACTGCCCAGTCATTTCCGACCAGGCTCTGGAACATACTTACATTATATACTTGTACAATGCACCGGCTCTACCTGTTCCTTCGACGCCTTCCTGTTTCATCTTCGTTACTGCATATTGCTGTATTCTTAACGTTTGTATTGGCGTTTGGTTTTCAAAAAAGCATCAGAATAAGTGTGCTTTTTGGCCGGTTTTTGAAAAAAATGTTCAAAAGGAAATTTAATAAGCTTTACAACGTCGAATAAATGCTCAAAATTAATTTGAAACTACCGGAGTTATAGCAATATGAAAAAAGAGAATTTTGACGTATTTTAATGACTTGTTCTATACAAAATGAAATATTACATAATTAAATAATCAAAACACGAAGATTTTCAATTTTTTTTTCTTGACGAATAATTTTGGAATAAAACTATCCAATTTAATCATAAATTTAATGAAAATTAGTCATATTAGAGCAATTTTAGTTCTGGGATACGAATGTACTTAAAGTACCTGTCGAAATTTATATTCCATTATAGAAAGTTGAACCGATATTTTCCGATAAATTCCTGTTGACTTGGTTTATTACCAATTATCATGAAAAATAAATCGCAAAGAGATTTTAGATGTGAAACACGAATTGTTGAATGCTCTGTCATGAATGTTCGTATAAAAAATTAAATATTTTAGGCAGTTTCCGAATCTGAAGAGACGGAATTTAATGCAAGAATGAAAAAATACAATATTTGAGCACCAGAAAATATCATGAATTCTAGCGATCCAAAGGTGCTAACATTTGGTAAGGTTATATGTGTCATCCATTCGTATCTCGAAGTATAATTCACTACTACAAAAAGAGACTGCGTTTTGTGTACAGACGCAAACAGCGTCGGTTAAAGTTGACTCTAAACCGCTATCCCCAATTATAACGCCTTGGAATCGAATTGCTGAATATAATCCAGTTTCAAACACGCCTAAGCGCAAACGCGAAGATGATTCGCCCAAAACAAAAATTCCTAATATTCGTGGATCCAAAGCTGCGTTTGAAACAATAAAAACAATTTCACCACCTGAGGAGCTGTTATGGGTTTACTTGTCAGCATTCGATCCCAGCACGACGGATGACGAAGTTTCTACCCTTGTGAAAGATTGTCTGGGGGAGAATCTGCAACCGAGAATAGTTCGTCTAGTTCCTAAGGACAAGGATCTCTCATCTTTGAGCTTCATTACTTTCAAAGTTGGCGTTAGCAAATCATACAGGGATAAGGCTCTGTCCAAAGATTCTTGGCCGGAGAACATCTACTTCCGTGAATTTGTGACCAATTCAAAAATCCAACGACCTATCATCAGGATTGCGGCGGAGAAGAATCCATCTGGTGGTGGACAGTAGCGCCAAGCTGTTCCGGATAAACTCATCTGTCCAACTTCTTGTATCCCGGCGAGCGATTCAGGTCTACCTGGCGAATCGGCGACTTCTTCTGTGTCAGGTAAAGCCAAGAATAGTATATGTCCTTCCGAAGCAATACAAGATGCTGCACCCCCTCAATGTAAATTTCACTTACAGTCTGCTGATGAACACAACTCTACCGCCGCTGTGAATCTTCAATGTCAAAAACAAAATTTGGATCCCATCGTAACGAGCTCGTCTCTTCACAGCACACTCGGCTCTACAACGATCACAGAAGGACTAAGCACTCTATGCTATGCTGGTATGACTCATCGCACCCTGGGACGCACTGCAGCTAGCACTATGGAAGCCCTTGATCCCCCTGCCACAGTCGAGCCATTGCAGCCAGCGTTCACCAGTCGTCACGGTCCTGTGTGCAGGAGTGGTGAAGGGGTCTTCCAAATCGATACCAACGACAATCAATCGCGGCATTCAAACCTACAAATATATTACCAGAATGCCGGTGGTATGAATTCAGTAATCGAAGATTATCTGGTAGCAAGTTCTGATGAATGCTTCGACATAATCGCCCTCACAGAGACGTGGCTTAGCGATAGCACTCTGTCAGTGCAAGCATTTGGTGCCAACTACGATGTTTTCCGAACTGATCGCAGCTCACGCAACAGTCTCAAGGCTACCGGCGGCGGGGTACTTGTGGCTATCCATCGTCGATTGAAAGCGCAACTGATTGACGATACTTTGGGGGTCTGTGTCGAGCAGGTGTGGGTGCGAATCAAACTGGCTGGCTACGCACTTTATCTTTGCGTGGTTTATCTTCCACCGGATCGCACTCGCGATTCGACATTGATTGATTCACATACTGAGTCACTGGAACGGATTTCCGCTCAAGCAAGCCCGGTTGATGAGATCCTGATTGTTGGTGATTTCAATTTCTCCGGATTAAAATGGCGCTCTGCTTCTGACGGATTTATGTTCGCTGATCCCGAAATGTCATCTTTTCATGCTGGTATCATCAGTTTGCTTGACTGCTACAGTCTAAATCTGCTGCGCCAAACGAATAATGTGGTGAACGAGAACAACAGAATCCTTGATCTCTGTTTTTCGAGCAAATCTGACTACGCGCCAAAAGTTACCGCAGCACCGTTCCCCCTGGTAAAGACTGTTAGACACCACCCTCCCCTGCATATATTGCTTGAAGCCATTCGAGTGAAGCATGACTGCAATGCTTCTGACACCGTCAGCTATAATTTTAGAAAAGCCAACTATAATAGCATTATTGACTTCCTGTCGAATATCCACTGGACTGAAATTCTCGACAATGATGATGTCAACGTTGCAGTGCAGACCTTCTCCAATGTTATGAGCTATGCTATCGATCGCTATGTACCCAAAAGAAGTGGCCTTCAATCTAAGCACCCAGCGTGGCACACTGCCGAGCTGAGACGGTTAAAAGCGACTAAAAGAGCCGCTCTGAAGAAGTACTCCAAGTTTGGGGGCTACGTGCTGCGACATCACTACGTTCATGTTAACCAAGTCTATAAAAAGACATCGAAGCGTTGCCATGCCGATTACTTGCGAAACGTGCAACGTAAGTTGAAGTCCGAACCTAAAACATTCTGGAAGCATGTAAACGAGCAAAGAAAGGAATCCGGGTTGCCTTCAACGATGAGCTATGGAGGACGTATGAGCTCTAGTTTACAGGAGATCTGCCAACTATTCTCTGAAAAGTTCGCGAGTGTTTTCTCCAACGAGAAGTTGACACCGACCCAGGCTTCACGCGCGGCTCTCAATATACCTCAATCATACCAGTCTTTGAACTCTATCAATATCGACAATAATATGGTACAACTGGCGGTTAGGAAAATGAAGGCTTCAACCTCGGCAGGCCCAGATGGTATACCAACTATTATTCTAAAAAAATGCTCTGCCGGTCTAATTGAACCTCTTTGTCATCTGTTTCAATTGTCGCTAACAACCGGAGTATTTCCCGAACTCTGGAAATCCTCCTTCATGTTTCCAGTTCACAAAAAAGGTGATAAAAAGGTAGTTGACAACTACCGTGGTATTACAACGCTAAGCGCAGTTCCTAAGCTGTTTGAAATGGCTGTGTTGGAACCCATCTCCAGCCACTGCAAACAGTATATCTCCGAGACTCAGCATGGATTTATGCCGAAACGTTCAACATCTACGAATCTTCTGTCGTTCACAACATATGTTACAGATGCTATGTCGGACGGCCTTCAAACTGACGTTATCTACACGGACCTTTCAGCTGCTTTTGACAAGATAAATCACGCTATTGCAGTGGCAAAATTGGATAGACTCGGCTTTGGTACTAATATTCTCCGTTGGATGCAATCGTATCTCAGTGATCGTCGTCTAGCAGTCAAGATAGGTGATTGTGTATCCGAAGAGTTCTGTGCTTCATCTGGTATTCCGCAAGGCAGCCATCTCGGTCCATTGATTTTTCTTCTGTATTTCAACGACGTTAACTTTTGTTTAGAAGGACCACGGTTGTCTTTCGCCGACGACCTCAAGTTATACCATAGAATCCGGAATACTCATGATGCAGCTTTCCTTCAACGCCAACTGGAAACCTTTGCGGAATGGTGCGAGATCAACCGAATGACCCTAAACCCCAAGAAATGTACGGTCATTACGTTCTCGAGGAAAAAAACGCCAATTCGATTCGATTACTGTCTAGCTGAATCCACAATTGACAGAGCGAATTGCGTCAAAGATCTCGGAGTTTTTCTCGATGAACAACTGACGTATAAACAGCATATCAGCTATATTGTCGCAAAGGCATCACGCTGTTTGGGGTTCATAATGAGAATATCTAAGCACTTTTCAGATATTTACTGCTTGAAATCTCTCTACTGCTCACTCGTTCGATCAACTCTGGAATATTGTTCAGTTGTGTGGAACCCTCATTATCTCAACGGCGTCCATCGAATTGAGGCAGTACAGCGCAGATTTGTTCGGTTTGCCCTTCGTCGATTGCCTTGGAGCAACCCTCACCAGCTGCCAAGTTATGAAAGCCGGGGTTTGCTTATTGGACTCGATACATTGCAAGTGCGACGGGATCTATTCCGTGCTATGACGATTTCGGATATTTTGCAAGATCGAATTGACTGCCCCGAGCTTCTCAGTGCGATAAACATGAACGTTCGCCCTCGCGCCCTTCGCAATAATTTATTCCTCCGATTACCTCTTCGCCGGACTAACTATGGAGTGAACGGTGCCATCATTGGTTTGCAGCGGACTTTCAACAGAGTTTCATCCGAGTTCGATCTTCACATTCCACGTAGCAGATTACAATTTGACTTTTTAAATAGATTAAGAAATTATCATTAGGACCACACTGTGTCTGTTGATATTAATTATAAAATAAAACATAAATTTGAAACGGTTGGGTTGTTTTGTTGAAAAACCCGAACCCGACCCGACCCCGATAATTTGTAATTTAAAAAACCCGAACCCTACCCGAACCCGAAAGTTCAAAATTTCAAAACCCCGGACCCGACCCGAACCCGAGAATTTCAAATTTGAAAACCCGGAGCCCGACCCGAACCCGAGAAGTTTAAATTTACAGAACCCGAACCCGACCCGAAACCCGTCGGCTCAGACATCTCTTTCTTTTCCCATGTGGCCTTCTTCCCCGCACCTGTGTGTGTATTTGACCAAAAATGTCACTCATTTTTCTCAGAGATGGCGGAACCGATTTTGACAAACTTAGTCTCAAATGAAAGGTACAACGTTCCCATAGGCTGCTATTGAATTTCTAATGGATCCGACTTCCGATTCCGGAATTACAAGGTGATGAGTACGATCACCCAGAAAATGTCGATTTTAATAAATGCTGCAATGAATGTATAAAGGTAAAAGTTTTTCCAAAATGTACCCACCACTACTTTGATTTGTAGTATTAGGTCACTAACAGCCATTCAAAGTCGCTTTGGCCACATTGGCCACCATCATCGGTTCCGGAAGCCCCGGCGGAAGTATCTAAATTCAGAATAACAGTCACATCGGTTTCTCGGAGACGGCTAGACCGAATCAACCATACTTAGTCTCAAATGAAAGGTGCGCCCCGTAAATAGCTATTTAATTTCATCCCGATCCGACTTCCGGTTCTGGAGTTACGGGTTGTGGCGTGCGATCACATAGCAAATTGCGATTCAAACCGATACTCCAATGAAAGCAAAAAAAGGTAAAAATTTCGCTAAAATGTTTCTCAAACAACCTAAATTTGCAGTTCTAGATCACCGACGGCCAACCAAACTGTCGTTGACTACATTGACCACCATAGACGGTTCCGGAAGTGCCCGGGAAAAACCGCCATCTTTCAAAATTAACGAACTCACATCAGTTTCCCGGAAATGGTCTGGCCGATTTTCACAAATTTAGTCCCAAATGATAGCTATAATATCCCCACAGATGTCTATAAACTTTCGTACAGATCGCTTATATGGGTCCGGAAATATAGACTAAACCGTCCGGTCACATATAAAATTCCCATATAAGCCGGAGCTCATTTTTTTCAAAGGGGGACCCCATGAAATTTTAGAAATCGAATTCGTATTTTTTATGCCAAACATCTTTAAAATGCATGAAACGTCGAGATTTTATGTATTCTCGAAATTTTTTTATGGAAATCGATCTTTTGGGACTTTGCCAATTTCGCTCCGTTTTTCAATTCAATATTACCGTGGCTGGTTTTTCTTTTGCAAAATTTTAGAACTCGAATAATTTTTTTTTTTCTTATATATAGTTGTCAAGTCATGTATAATAAAATTGTAATGTATACATTTAAAAGTTGTTAATAAATATAAGTAACTAAAAAATTCTCGTGTTCATGATTGAGAAAGACACAATTGCACCGCTAGGTGGATTGAAACAGGTTTTTACATAAGAAATACTAATTTTCGCTAAAAATGCAACAACCGTTTCTGACAGAAGCGGTTAAACCAACCGATGCTGCTCACTTTTATCCAGAATCCAACCAGAAATGTACGGCCAAGATCTCTGCACGTTTCCTGCCACATCTTTGTCAGACGTTTTGCTCGATTCGTGCTAAATTCTACCAGGTAGGAATTGCCAGGATCTTTGCACAGTTTATGTCCGAGTTATGCCAGGGTTTTGCTCGGTTCCTGTCAAAATTTGCCAGAAAACGCGAGCGAAACCGAGTTCGCCCTAGCTCAACTAACCCGACAGGATACGCGCAGAAATCTGACAGGGCTGCCAAACCTTACAGAAATCTAGCAAAGCGGTCTCTGCCAGAAAATTTGCGTTCCCACAGTACCAATGTTAAAAACTATTTACAGCATATGGCTTATTTGAATTTCTCACTTCTCATTACCCGTCATCGATAGAAGTATGAGCAACCAGAAATCGTCAACCTGCAAGAAATTTGTCTCTATCAGATGGGGGAATAGTGGAGTTCACTGGTTTGCTGCTGCTGCTGATCAGCAAGCTTCCCTTTCAGTTGTAGTGGCCCATCAAGAAACCAGTGAGGCCAAAATAATGACCCGTGGACAATAAAATATTCCTAATAAGAATCATATTTTTATTAAAACGATAAATATCTTGCCCCTTTATCGTTCTCAGAAGTCTCCTGCACTGCCGTTGTGAAACCGACCTGCACCAGACTGCCATCATGTTTCGAGTGCCGTTCATGTTGATAAGATTGTTAAAACCAACTTGATTGTGTTTCCCTAGTTTTATTATATCTTGGTAAAAACTATTAGTCTTCAAAAGTATACCTTTTGTAGAGTACCCTCTCTCACTTTCTTTTAATAAAAATCAATTATATCTAGAATGTATCAGGAATCAGAATATATTGGCTCAAATGGCACGTCCCGCGTATGTAGTCGGGGATTTGTACCTTACTGTGTGTTCGGTACAGTTAAAGAACACTCTTTGGATCAGCTGTTATGTGCAGATCAAAGCTAGAACTATATTTATTAGCATTTAAGGTTAGATTAAGTGAAGAGGGGCTTACATTTTACGGTGTTCAATAATTTTTTCCTCTTGCAGATTCTCACAACTCCCGACTGTTCTGTACCTAGTTATAATTTTCGTGTTATAATCAATAGTGTCATGTTAATATTTATTTCACTTACTGTTGGCTGTTTTATCTAATTTAGGGAAATCGTGTTCGTCTATTTCCACGCGACTTACGATCTGTGATACCGAACTGTGATAATAGGTTATGTTTTAGTTATAATATTTTTCTCAGCCTGATTCATTTTATATACTCACATCCCTTTAACCGTACTATTTTTACTTCCTCGTCCACCTAAATCTTTATTCTCCTACTTTTCTCCAAATTTAACTCTTTCTTTAAACAATTTCAGTCAATCTCACTTTTCTTCTAGTATATAAAAAACCACCTCCTAAGTGAATACTTATTCTTCTATCTCTGCCTCTACTGTTGACATTTCATTTTCCTTCCGCCGGTTCGATGTCGTGTTGCCAAAAGTATCGCTTTGCTCAAACTGTACTGAACTGCCCAGTGGGGTTGCCTCCAACATATCCCCGGCCCGTAATTCTGGTCCGATGACCACATCCGGATCAATGTTACCATCTCCAATCGCCAATATGGCTAGGTTCGCTGTGGCTCTCTTGAACACCCCACTGTTTGTCCGAATCCACGCCTGTCGGACCCGTCCATCACCGGATACAATTGGCGCCTCGACCACTCCTCTCACCCATAGCTTGCGTTTCCCTCCTTCAACCACATAGACTAAGTCCCCGGTTTACAACACCTTTGTTTCGCCAAACCATTTGGCTCGATGGTTCAGCGATGGAACATATTCTTTGAGCCAGCGGTTCCACATTCCAGTGGCTATCTGTTGCGATCTTTGGTAGGCATTCCGGAGAGCTTCTGCCCAATGCGGAGGCGAAGGTGTTACCTGAGGGTCATTTGGAGAAACTCCACGAAGAAAGTGGCTCGGGCTGAGTGTATCTATCTCATCTGCTGACTGAGCTACATAGGTTAGAGGACGCGAATTTATCATATCCTCTGCTTCTGCAATCGATGTTAACAATATTTCATCCGAAAGTCGCCTTCCGTCATCGATTACTTCCAGTGCAGCCTTGACTGAACGCACTAGTCTCTCCCAGACTCCTCCCATATGCGGAGAAGCCGGTGGATTGAAGTTCCATTTCGTTCGGGAACTTGTCAACTCGTTCGCACAATCTTCTCCAATACTCTTTTTAATTTCCACTAGTTCCTTGCTGGCCCCTCTGAAGTTGGTACCGTTGTCAGAGAAAAACTCTAGCGGTGGGCCTCGACGACAAACAAACCTCCGAATAGCCATTAAACACGCTTGTGTGTTTAAGCTGTGAGCAACCTCCAAATGAATGGCTCTCAAAACAAAGCAAGTGAACAAAACAATCCATCGTTTTTTTTTGCGACGACCCATTGTCACTTCGAACGGACCCAAATAGTCTACGCCTGTGTAACTGAAAGGACGTTGGAATGGTATCAAGCGTTGTACAGGCAATGGAGCCATTCTTGGAGTTTGTGGTCGATTTCGGTGGACCTTGCACCACATACAGGCCTTTGTAACTCTTTGAACCACCCTTCCTAGGTTTGGAATGTAAAATCGCTGCTTCAGCTCATTTTTCACTATCTCTCTGTATCCGTGGCCGAACTGCTCATGGTAATGTTGCACTAATTTAAATGTGAGGTAATGTTCTTTCGGAAGAACAATTGGAAACCGCATGTCAAATGGCAGAAAATCTGCATTTTTCGTCCTTCCTTCCATGCGTATCAGTCCATGTTCATCGACGAGAGGCGCAAGTTTATACAATGAACTGGATATTTAGACACTGAGCCACTGATTCGCAGGTCGATCTAGGTTGTACAACACCTTCGATTTACTCTCAAGCACTTCCGCCTGCACTGCCTTGTAGAAGTATCGCTCCGCTTTCTGGTATTCTTCCTGCTTTAGTGGATTACGTTTTACTTTTCTGTTCCCTCCTTTAAGCAACATCGCTTGCCTTTTTGTTGCCTTCAGGGTTTCTATGGGACGACCTTCAAGCAACCTTCTGCAATTGGAAACGAATCGATACGCACATGCCGTGATACGAACAAGAACTGTCCACTTTGAGATTCTGCTCACATCTATAAGAAGTTTTGAGAGTGTGACATCGTGCACTAAAAGATGCACCTTTATTTCTTCGTTTGTGTTAGCGGAGATTAGCGGTTGTTCAGGCCATTCCCCTCTATCACGGCTCAAAAAGGGTTGTCCTCTGAACCACGAACTATCCGAATGAAAACTCGCACCTTGCTTCCATTTAGTTACACGATCCGCCTCGTTATACTTCGTCGGAATCCAGAGCCAATCCGTAGCATTCGTCAAACTGAGAATCTCACCGATACGAAACCCTACGTATTGTCGATATCGCCTTTGATCCGACTTGATCCAGGACAGGACGTTTCGAGAATCTGTCCACAGAAACACCTGCTCTATTTTAAAACTGTGATTTTGTTGAACAGTTTGAGCCAATCTGGCGCCCAATACTGCCGCCTGCAGCTCTAATCGTGGGATCGTCAGCTGCTTCAATGGAGCGACTTTGCTTCGACTCATCACCAATGTACAATGAACTTTTCCTCCAATCTCGGCACGAAAATACGCGACGCAACCATAGGCATTCTCGCTAGCATCTGTGAAGACGTGCCACTGAAGATTCCTTATTTCGCTCGACAATGCTGGCCCAAAGTAACTTCGTGGCACTCGAATTTCTCCTATCTCCGGCAAAATTTGTGTCCATCTGTTCCATTTTTCCAAGGACACACCATCGATAGGATCGTCCCATTCGCACCCGGTTCGCCATAAATCTTGAACCAGCATTCGTCCAAGAACTGTGAATGGTGAAAGAAAGCCCAAAGGATCAAACATCGCCATAACACAGCTGAGTACTGTCCTTTTGGTGGGGTGCTCTGTGCCGAGAAGGACAGTTTGGAATTCCTTCCGCGGAGAAGTAGAAAAAGAAAACACATCATCGTCAGGGTCCCAAACTATCCCTAAAACTCTTTCTACATCCGTCTGTTTGTCTTGGTGGAAATGCACGGAATGAGTTGAACTTTGTTCTCCCATCGCTTGCCGAAATTTATTAGAATTTGAAACCCAATTTCTGATTTCGAATCCACCCTGTGAGTGGACTAGCCTCACTTCATTTGCTAATTTAACTGCCTGTTCGACCGTGTCTACACTGTCGAACTAATCGTCAACGTAATGCTTGTTAACGATCGCATATGCCGCCTCTGGATACTGCACCGCATGTTCTTCAGCATTCACGTTCTTAATGAACTGGGCCGAACAGGGTGAACATGTCGAGCCGAACGTCGCAACGTCCATGACATAGATTTGCGGTGGCTTGAAGGAATCGAAGCGGTACAGGAATCGCTGTGACTGTCTATCCTCACGTCTTATTCGTAGCTGGTGATACATCTCTTTGATGTCTCCACCGAATCCGATACATCTTTCCCGAAAACGCTGAATCACTGCTGGCAGACTTGTCAACATGTCGGGTCCCTTCAGTAGCTCGGAGTTTAAAGATATGCCGTTTACCGTGGCAGCAGCATCCCACACCAAACGAACCTTTCCTGGTTTTCGAGGATTTAGTACTACGTTCAATGGAAGATACCAGACAGCGAAAGTGTTGAGTACAGTGAGCTCTTCAGCTGTAATTTTATGAGCATAACCCTTCTGAACGTACTCGTCTATTTGCTTATTAACGATCTGTTGGAGCTCTGGATACTTCGCAAGTTTTCTCTCCAACGCTTTCAATCGCCTCAAGGCCATCGGGTAACTATCCGGGAAACGACGCTCCTCATTGCGCCACAACAGTCCCGTCTCAAATCGGTTACCTATACGAACTGTTGTTGACTTTAGTATCTCCCGGGCTCGCATATCGTCGACTGATTCTGGAATGTTTTGCGAGATGCCTACCTCCTCTAATACATACTGGCTTCGTAACAAATCGTGCAGTTCCCGATTGGTAATTGGCAATGCATCATGCAAGTTCGTATACGCCTGCTGGATAGAGGTCTGTCTTTGCGGTCCATACACTGTCCATCCCAACCTCGACCTAACTCCGATTGGCTCGTCAGATCGGCCAACGCGCGATTCTATAGGTGCAAAGACATGGAAGTTATCTAGACCGATCATTATCTTCGGCTCGTCTACGGCATGGCTAGACACCTCCAAGTCCCTCAGATGAGGATAGCGATCTACTATCTCTTCAACTTCTACGTTTTGCTTCTGCAGCAGTAGTCCCTTGACTGATCGTACATTTAATAGCTGGAATTTTTCGTAACGGTCTCTCGCAGACACCATCAAATTCACCTTCCTTGACTGGTCCGCGAATCGCTTCATGTTACCAGTCCAAGTCACAAGCAATGGTTCTATTTCCCCGTGAACGGGAAGCGTCACTGAAGAGCCTTCGTCTAAAAACGCTAGAATATTAACTGTACAGTTCCCAGCGTGAATCGTCACCGGTAGCATCCGGAAGATGACTGATCGGGTTAAGGGATTTTGCGCGTTGCACTAATCCTCTAGCACCTGAACTGCTTCGACTTTACGATGCAGTGCAGCGAAGCTTGAAGCTACAGCGACTCCTCCCATGATTGTTCAAGCAGAGAATACAGAGTTTGAACCGCTCCACCACCTTAAACCTGTCCGAAACATTCATTCGTTTGAACTGATCGCAGAATCTGATTTTGTGATTGGCTCCTTTGCATAGCCAGCACGGTTTGCTGACTTCATCGCCTATGTTTGGCTTTGTTGTATGTACATGAACGAATTCCTTCTTTTTTGAGGTACTTTTCCAAAACGCTGTGGATCGTATATCTCGGAGGCTGTGAGCTCGCTAACCTCTGAAACATCCGACACTATGTTGTTCATGAAATCAGTAAATACGCGGAGAGCGGTGCCTTCATTATTGCGTTTAAAACGAACCCAGTCTAGTTTGTAGCTATGGGGAAGCTTATCTACTAGTTCTTGTACTAACATCGGGTTACTGAGGTGATCGACTAGCTTCGCTGCTTCCAAATGATCACACAGTTGCTTTACTGTTATTCCGAAGTGGATGAACGTTTCCAACCGATCGACTCTAGGTGGTCGTGTTCTGCGTAACTTTTGCAGCAAACTGTTCAGCAGCTTTTCTGGCTTTCCAAAAAGGTCTCGCAAATCCTTGATTACATCCGGTACCGACTCTGGCAGAACAAGTCGACTTCTGACGGCATCTAGAGCTTCTCCTTGCAGGCTGTCTTGCAAGCGTTTCAAATTGTCTAAATTTGAAAATCCACCGCTGTGTCGTATATTCAAAGCTGCTAATAAATATTGGCCAAATCTCTGGCTCACCCCTAAATATTGGCAAATGTTTTAATACAGCTTGGCGAGCAGCCAACTGTTCCTTTGTCGGCCCAACTGATTTCTTCCCCGGCCGTTTCGCCTGCGATTTTCCAACAGTCTAGCTACAATCTCCAATTGCTCTCTACTGAACTCTCTCAACTCTTCATCCTCTTCATTCGATTCCGACTCGTTTTCGTGCGCTTCCATCAGCTTCTGTGAAATCGATTGGGAGTCCGGTGCTTTTTTCTCCGATTGGTCGCGTTTCGTCGCTTTAGGGTACGCTCCCCTTGGATCGCCAACCATCGCGTGCTGCTCATCACTATCCTGTATCTGTGAGGACAAACAATTTTGTACCTTTTTGCCTGAAGTATCCGCTTCTTGTTCTCCACTCATTTCCCCTCCGGCGATATCAAAGTTCACATTGAACTTCTTCACAACATCCATTTTTTCTTGGAAATTTTTCTGCAATGCTAGCCTTTTTTCCAAAAAGACTGCTTCTTCAGCTAATCGTTTTTCCAGAAACACCCGCTCTTGAACCAACTGACGCTCTTTTAATTCTCTTTCTTGCCGCAATTCCTTTTCCTGTAATTCCTTTTATTGTTTCAACCTTTTTTCCTCCAACTTCCGCTCCATCTCCATACGCTTCTCTTGCAAAATACGCTCGTACTCCAAGGCATTTTCCTTTGCCCGTTGTTCTTCGTCCAACTGCTGCATTGCAATGTCCATCTCTGACATATTGCTGCGGACCGAACCGCCTTCACTTTTGGTTCCACCCTTTCTTCCATCACCCGCTTTCTTAGATCCTTTCTTCTGGGGCTTGGGCAAACGCAGTTGGTTGCAACATTTGACGCAGCTCCACGGCTGGTCTTCGATTTCGCTTGTCACCCCTGCGCAACGATAGTGAGCCCACATACTGCAAGCATCGCACTGTACCATATCATCTATGCTATCCGGATCTTGGCATAGCATACAATTGCTGTCAGTCGAGGTGTCCATCCTTTGAGGTTTCCGAACGTAAAATCTTTGATATTGTTCGGTACAGTTAAAGAACACTCTTTGGATCAGCTGTTATGTGCAAATCAAAGCTAGAATTATATTTATTAGCATTTAAGGTTAGATTAAGTGAAGAGGGGCTTACATTTTACGGTATTCAATAAATTTTTCCTCCTGCAGATTCTCACAACTCCCGACTGTTCTGTACCTAGTTATAATTTTCGTGTTATAATCAATAGTGTCATGTTAATATTTATTTCACTAACTGTTGGCTGTTTTATCTAATTTAGGGCAAGCGTGTTCGTCTATTTCCACGCGACTGTGCCGAGAAGGACAGTTTGGAATTCCTTCCGCGGAGAAGTAGAAAAAGAAAACACATCATCGTCAGGGTCCCAAACTATCCCTAAAACTCTTTCTACATCCGTCTGTTTGTCTTGGTGGAAATGCACGGAATGAGTTGAACTTTGTTCTCCCATCGCTTGCCGAAATTTATTAGAATTTGAAACCCAATTTCTGATTTCGAATCCACCCTGTGAGTGGACTAGCCTCACTTCATTTGCTAATTTAACTGCCTGTTCGACCGTGTCTACACTGTCGAAATAATCGTCAACGTAATGCTTGTTAACGATCGCATATGCCGCCTCTGGATACTGCACCGCATGTTCTTCAGCATTCACGTTCTTAATGAACTGGGCCGAACAGGGTGAACATGTCGAGCCGAACGTCGCAACGTCCATGACATAGATTTGCGGTGGCTTGAAGGAATCGAAGCGGTACAGGAATCGCTGTGACTGTCTATCCTCACGTCTTATTCGTAGCTGGTGATACATCTCTTTGATGTCTCCACCGAATCCGATACATCTTTCCCGAAAACGCTGAATCACTGCTGGCAGACTTGTCAACATGTCGGGTCCCTTCAGTAGCTCGGAGTTTAAAGATATGCCGTTTACCGTGGCAGCAGCATCCCACACCAAACGAACCAGTGAGCTCTTCAGCTGTAATTTTATGAGCATAACCCTTCTGAACGTACTCGTCTATTTGCTTATTAACGATCTGTTGGAGCTCTGGATACTTCGCAAGTTTTCTCTCCAACGCTTTCAATCGCCTCAAGGCCATCGGGTAACTATCCGGGAAACGACGCTCCTCATTGCGCCACAACAGTCCCGTCTCAAATCGGTTACCTATACGAACTGTTGTTGACTTTAGTGTCTCCCGGGCTCGCATATCGTCGACTGATTCTGGAATGTTTTGCGAGATGCCTACCTCCTCTAATACATACTGGCTTCGTAACAAATCGTGCAGTTCCCGATTGGTAATTGGCAATGCATCATGCAAGTTCGTATACGCCTGCTGGATAGAGGTCTGTCTTTGCGGTCCATACACTGTCCATCCCAACCTCGACCTAACTCCGATTGGCTCGTCAGATCGGCCAACGCGCGATTCTATAGGTGCAAAGACATGGAAGTTATCTAGACCGATCATTATCTTCGGCTCGTCTACGGCATGGCTAGACACCTCCAAGTCCCTCAGATGAGGATAGCGACCTACTATCTCTTCAACTTCTACGTTTTGCTTCTGCAGCAGTAGTCCCTTGACTGATCGTACATTTAATAGCTGGAATTTTTCGTAACGGTCTCTCGCAGACACCATCAAATTCACCTTCCTTGACTGGTCCGCGAATCGCTTCATGTTACCAGTCCAAGTCACAAGCAATGGTTCTATTTCCCCGTGAACGGGAAGCGTCACTGAAGAGCCTTCGTCTAAAAACGCTAGAATATTAACTGTACAGTTCCCAGCGTGAATCGTCACCGGTAGCATCCGGAAGATGACTGATCGGGTTAAGGGATTTTGCGCGTTGCACTAATCCTCTAGCACCTGAACTGCTTCGACTTTACGATGCAGTGCAGCGAAGCTTGAAGCTACAGCGACTCCTCCCATGATTGTTCAAGCAGAGAATACAGAGTTTGAACCGCTCCACCACCTTAAACCTGTCCGAAACATTCATTCGTTTGAACTGATCGCAGAATCTGATTTTGTGATTGGCTCCTTTGCATAGCCAGCACGGTTTGCTGACTTCATCGCCTATGTTTGGCTTTGTTGTATGTACATGAACGAATTCCTTCTTTTTTGAGGTACTTTTCCAAAACGCTGTGGATCGTATATCTCGGAGGCTGTGAGCTCGCTAACCTCTGAAACATCCGACACTATGTTGTTCATGAAATCAGTAAATACGCGGAGAGCGGTGCCTTCATTATTGCGTTTAAAACGAACCCAGTCTAGTTTGTAGCTATGGGGAAGCTTATCTACTAGTTCTTGTACTAACATCGGGTTACTGAGGTGATCGACTAGCTTCGCTGCTTCCAAATGATCACACAGTTGCTTTACTGTTATTCCGAAGTGGATGAACGTTTCCAACCGATCGACTCTAGGTGGTCGTGTTCTGCGTACCTTTTGCAGCAAACTGTTCAGCAGCTTTTCTGGCTTTCCAAAAAGGTCTCGCAAATCCTTGATTACATCCGGTACCGACTCTGGCAGAACAAGTCGACTTCTGACGGCATCTAGAGCTTCTCCTTGCAGGCTGTCTTGCAAGCGTTTCAAATTGTCTAAATTTGAAAATCCACACGCTTGTGTCGTATATTCAAAGCTGCTAATAAATATTGGCCAAATCTCTGGCTCACCCCTAAATATTGGCAAATGTTTTGATACAGCTTGGCGAGCAGCCAACTGTTCCTTTGTCGGCCCAACTGATTTCTTCCCCGGCCGTTTCGCCTGCGATTTTCCAACAGTCTAGCTACAATCTCCAATTGCTCTCTACTGAACTCTCTCAACTCTTCATCCTCTTCATTCGATTCCGACTCGTTTTCGTGCGCTTCCATCAGCTTCTGTGAAATCGATTGGGAGTCCGGTGCTTTTTTCTCCGATTGGTCGCGTTTCGTCGCTTTAGGGTACGCTCCCCTTGGATCGCCAACCATCGCGTGCTGCTCATCACTATCCTGTATCTGTGAGGACAAACAATTTTGTACCTTTTTGCCTGAAGTATCCGCTTCTTGTTCTCCACTCATTTCCCCTCCGGCGATATCAAAGTTCACATTGAACTTCTTCACAACATCCATTTTTTCTTGGAAATTTTTCTGCAATGCTAGCCTTTTTTCCAAAAAGACTGCTTCTTCAGCTAATCGTTTTTCCAGAAACACCCGCTCTTGAACCAACTGACGCTCTTTTAATTCTCTTTCTTGCCGCAATTCCTTTTCCTGTAATTCCTTTTATTGTTTCAACCTTTTTTCCTCCAACTTCCGCTCCATCTCCATACGCTTCTCTTGCAAAATACGCTCGTACTCCAAGGCATTTTCCTTTGCCCGTTGTTCTTCGTCCAACTGCTGCATTGCAATGTCCATCTCTGACATATTGCTGCGGACCGAACCGCCTTCACTTTTGGTTCCACCCTTTCTTCCATCACCCGCTTTCTTAGATCCTTTCTTCTGGGGCTTGGGCAAACGCAGTTGGTTGCAACATTTGACGCAGCTCCACGGCTGGTCTTCGATTTCGCTTGTCACCCCTGCGCAACGATAGTGAGCCCACATACTGCAAGCATCGCACTGTACCATATCATCTATGCTATCCGGATCTTGGCATAGCATACAATTGCTGTCAGTCGAGGTGTCCATCCTTTGAGGTTTCCGAACGTAAAATCTTTGATATTGTTCGGTACAGTTAAAGAACACTCTTTGGATCAGCTGTTATGTGCAAATCAAAGCTAGAATTATATTTATTAGCATTTAAGGTTAGATTAAGTGAAGAGGGGCTTACATTTTACGGTATTCAATAAATTTTTCCTCCTGCAGATTCTCACAACTCCCGACTGTTCTGTACCTAGTTATAATTTTCGTGTTATAATCAATAGTGTCATGTTAATATTTATTTCACTAACTGTTGGCTGTTTTATCTAATTTAGGGCAAGCGTGTTCGTCTATTTCCACGCGACTCACGATCTGTGATACCGAACTGTGATAATAGGTTATGTTTTAGTTATAATATTTTTCTCAGCCTGATTCATTTTATATACTCACATCCCTTTAACCGTACTATTTTTACTTCCTCGTCCACCTAAATCTTTATTCTCCTACTTTTCTCCAAATTTAACTCCTTCTTTAAACAATTTCAATCAATCTCACTTTTCTGCTAGTATATAAAAAACCACCTCCTAAGTGAATACTTATTCTTCTATCTCTGCCTCTGCTGTTGATATTTCATTTTCCTTCCGCCGGTTCGATGTCGTGTTGCAAAAAGCATCGCTCTGCTCAAACTGTACTGAACTGCCCAGTAGGGTTGCCCCCAACACCGTGTCTTTTCATCATTTCCTGAGCGGAAGGAAAACAGGAGGAGGGAGGAAGTAGAATTGGAAGGATGGGAAAAATAACAGCACAAAAACAAAAACAAACAGCAGGCAAGTTAAAGTCACAAGCGGTTCATCTCGCCTGCGAGTAAGCCTAAAACTCTTCACCACATTGGATAAGAAACTTTAGTATGTCTCTGACTTTCAATCGTCCAAACGCGGTTTCGTCAATGTAAGGACGGCCGAAAACTCAAAATCGCAATTGCGCTACTGCTGGACAGTTGCATATCAGATGATATGACGTTCCGTAGTCGGATTGACAAAGATCACATGGAAAATGGCAGCCCTAAGTTTGCGCCGCTAAAACAACAAAAATGATCCATAAAAAATTGAAAAACGATCCATAAAAATGTTGTTCATGTTCCATAAAACAAAACTGAAAATCAATAAAACAGTGTGAATGATCCATAAAAAAGAGTGATTTGATCCATAGATTATAGCACTAAAATAGTAATAAAAGAGCAATTAAAATCAACCAATGCCCCATAAAAATATTGGAAATGTTCCATAAAATGTTACATTTTGCGCCATAATTTAACTGACATTGATCCATAGAATATTAACAATGTACATTAAAACACGTCGATATGTTCCATAATATCGACAAAAATGTTCCACGGTATTTCAAAATGGAGCAATAAAATGTTAGAAAAAGTTCCATAAATTTTATGAAAATGTTTGATTACTCAGGTTGTTGTCGTTTTGGTCGTTGGTCGTCCTATGACATCAAGCAGAAAACATGACAACAGCAGAGTAAATTGAAATCTCATTGAGATGTTATTTTTGATAGCAAAATATGTATTCACTTTGATGTTTTACCAAAGAAATATAAACATAGAAAATTCTTCTAAGAAACAAGGATGGCGAATTGAAATCAAAATTTGATGTTACATTTAAAAAAAATCTAAAACTTATAGCACAATATGATTTCAAGTTGATGCTATTATCAAAAGACAGGCTGAGATGCGGAAGTTGAGTATTTGCGGTTGTCCTCGGGGTGGCGTTCCGTCACCTCAGTTATGGATATTGGTGGTGGCGGGCAGTGCAGACGAACTTTTGGAAAGACCTGGAGTCTGAAACTTAAATACATCTATTAGATTTACATTAGATAATTATCCGTTCCAGAGCATTCAGAAGAAAATAGCTTAAGCTGATTGGCCTAAAACTCTTGGCTTCTTTGTAGCTTGAGCGCACCTCTCTGAGAATAAATGAAACAGTTACTTCTCGCCATGCTTTCGAGATATACCCGATAGCAAGACTGGAAAGCATATTCTTTTTCAAGACATGTTTGAGAATATAAAATTTCTTTTGCAGTAGCACGAAAAGTATTCCATCTTTTCCAGGCGATTTATATGGAGCAAAACTACCAACTGGCCACATGACCGATTCACGCCCACGAGTCCGAATCACCAGAATGAGATCTGCGACTAATGTTCAGCTCCGGATCGATACAACCTGGAAAGTGCGCGCCCGTAATTTTTTCGCCCGTCAATTAAACACAATCTTTGGTTTTTAAGGAGTTCATCTGAAAATTTTTTGATTCCGAGAGAATTTCATTTAACCTGTTACCCTCGTTCAGACTAGAGACATTAGTGCATAGGTTTTGCCAGTCAACCCGCTCTGTAGATCTAAGACATTTCTCATATGCACTACGAGCTGACCTGATAGCCCTGGATTTATCACGCTGACGACCGTTTCAAGCTCCTCTCATATCCTTCTTCATTCTTTCAAGCTCAGCCCTCCACCAAGGGGTTCCCTTAGTCGATTTAACAGTACGAAGTGGACAAGCTTCTTCGTAGAATGCTACTATGAATGAGTTTATCGTGTCCAGGACTTCATCCATGTCGTCTAGTTGACTAATTGTTGGAAAATATCCATGAAATTTAGTCGCCAAGTTTTCCAAAAAGAGGTCCCAGTTCGTAGATTATTACCACATTGAGGGTGTCATCAAAATGATCGAAAAATATATATTTATGATCAGATAGAGACGGTTCAGTTTCGTTTGGAAAATTTAGCCAGCTCATGCAAAATTCTTTCAGAGCAAAGCGTTGTGTCTAACACTTTCTCTCTCCCAGACCTCACAAAAGGAGATTTGTACTACTTATGTACTCCATCAGTTCAGAGCCTCTCAGATTGATGTCTGAACTGCCTCAAGTGATGTGATGAGCATCACTGCCGATAATGAGCAAAAGCTCATTTCTGCTACAACATGACTCGTTATGCGTTAGATATGCTGAACAATATATATTCTTTTTGTCTATGTTACCGACAGTTAGTGTAACTGTGACTACATAGATATCACGAGTTGTGAGCTCCGACATGAGACACGCGTCAATAGCCTTATTGGTTTAGTCACGCCTGTTTTGTTGTAAGCAATAAAGACAGTGTTAGTAACTTTCCAATATAGAAGTTTCCTTTATGGAAATAGGTTCTTGAATCAATTCTATGGAAGCTTTACCTACCTGCATAAGTCAAGATAAATTCATAGTTGCTGTACGTTTATGCTGGAGATTGATTTGTGCTATTCTAACCATTGTTGATTAGAAAACTGTACATTTAATTTCCAACATATATTGCACAACAACTAGAGGACACAAAGCAAGTTGGGATGTTAACGCATGTAGCGACCCATATCAGGTTTAAATGGAACACGATCATTTGATTCCCACGATTTGCGAAGATGATGTGTCAGAGATTCGCATAACACAGCAAGGGCAAAACCCAAAATGCTCCGTGCGCGACTGGCATATTAGACCATCCAGCCATCCAGTCCTCGGCACGGAACCACACCTTGTCTTAAGGAATCCTACATTCAGTCGCCTCCTATGACATTGGAACAGGAACAGTATCTCAATTCTTGGCCGGATACCATACCTCTCGGCAGGTTCGTCTGTACACATCAAAACTTATATCAGAATATAAGAGGAATTCGGACAAAGATCGACGATTTCTATTGTAACACACTGGACTGTAACTTAGATGTCATTATTTTGATCGAGACGGGTCTCAACGCAGCTATTGTGTGTCGATGACGATTGGATCCAAACGACTGTTATTGTGTGCCATCTATGTTCTCCCCCCCCCCCCCGACAAGAGTAAGGATGTCGGCATACTGAATGCGCATATTGAATCGATCCATGAATTGTGTGAAAATGGATCCGACACAGATCATGTGCTAGTTTGCGGAGACTATAACCAGCCTAGGATGTCCTGGATGAGGGATGATGATGGAAATCGCCCGTGTGACTCAGTGGTCCTATCTGCTGCAGGCTCCATACTGGTTGATGGTATGGACTTTCTTAACTTGCATCAGACCAATCTAATACGCAATCATTTAGAGCGCACACATGACTTGATCTTTTGCTCACTGGATATGCCGAATGATGTAATGTGTTCTGTTTCACCGCTGCTGCCCGTTGATCTTCATCATCCGCCGTTGGTGATTAGCTTACCATCTTTGGTACCAGATATGCGTAAATCATCCTATGATAATACTGAATGCGAGTTATTGCCGTTGGACTATAATAAAATCGATTTCGATGCACTTTTGAATACTCTGTCAGTAATCGATTGGACAGTTCTTTTGGATGGACAGAATTCTGACGATATGGCTGAAACGTTTTGTGCTGTGTTAAACGTGTTAAATCGTACGTTTTGCGAGTGCAATTTGGGTTGAAACGAAACCCTAAAAAATTTTGGAACTATGTGAACTCGAAGAGAAAGCTTTCCACAATTCCATCGAATGTTTTTCTCTTCAATGTGAAGACATCAATAAGCGGAGAGAAATGCGAATTGTTTGCTACTCATTTTTCGTCGATATTTGCTGCGCAATCGGTTACCTCATCAGAATTGGATTTAGCACTATTAAATGTTCCAGGTAACCTATTAAATTTTGATAGCTTTGAGGCTACACCTGCAATGGTTACAAAAGCCGCAAAGAAATTAAAAAGTACATTTTCGCCTGGCCCTGACGGCATTCCTTCTGTGGTGCTATGCCGTAACATTGGTGCCCTTGCAGAACCGCTATGCAGAATATTCAACCAATCGTTCGCTGATTCGAAATTTCCTGCAATTTGGAAGCAGTCGTTCATGGTTTCTGTCCATAAAAAAGGAGACAGGCGTAATGTCACGAACTATAGAGGGATCACCAGTTTAGCTGCGGCATCAAAAATCTTCGAGATTATTGTGAGTGGCATTATGCTCGAGAGTACCAAAAGCTACATTTCTAGCGACCAACATGGATTCATGCCTGGACGATCCGTCACAACGAATCTTCTCGATTTCACTACTACCTGTTTTGAACATTTGGACGTTAGTTGACGTTATTTACACCGATCTAGAAGTAGCGTTATTCGATTAATCATGATATTCTTTTAGCTAAGTTATCCAAGCTAGGTGCATCGGAGCGCTTTGTTCAATGGCTGAAATCTTATTTGAATGGTAGGTCTCTTCGTGTCAAACTCCAATCGATAACTTCGTCGTGTTTCACCAACCCATCTGGAGTACTACAGGGCAGTAATCTCGGCCCACTTCTGTTCGTGTTATACTTCAATGATGTAATGCTGTTGCTTGCACCAGGGTGTATACTTGCATACGCAGACGATCTAAAGCTGTCGCCTCCAATCAAAATTGAATCTGTTCGTTGATTGGTGTGAACGGAATAAGCTTACCGTAAGCGTTACAAAGTGTATGGTCATGTCCGTCTCAGGCAACCACTAAATTTCGACTACACTATCAACCGATTCAGTGATCTAGGGGTGTTGCTCAATCATAAACTTACTTTTAGCCTACACCGCACAGCTGTTATCGAAAAAGCAAACAGGCAATTGAGGTTCATCTCGAAAATAGCGAAGGACTTCATTGACCCGTACTGCCTGAAAGCTCTCTACTGCTCACTCGTCCGGCCAATTTTAGAAAGTGCCTCAGTATTTTGGATTCCTTTTCAGTTGAATTCGATCTTAAGGATTGAAAGTGTGCAGCGTAAGTTAATTAGATTGGCCCTGCGAAATCTAACGTGGCGCGATCCTCATAATCTCCCACCATATTCTGATCGCTGTAAATTGCTGAACATGGACACTCTAGAACGTCGGCGAACAATAGACCTTTCTCGTCAAAAAATTTTATATGATAGGATGCTTCCTTTTTTATCCCCAATTCGTTACTTCCTATTGCCGCGATGATTTGGTACCTCTAACTATTGAAAAAATCAAAAATAGTGCAAGCTGCTCATTTAACCCCATATTCTAAATACCTATCTTGCCTTGTTTCCCCATATTTTTACACCATTTGGATGAATTTCCTGTGGGGAATACTAAAAGGATGCCAGATCTGCATATATATTAGTAAATCTGTAGATTTTGCGTTTTCACTGCAGATCTTTTGCAGATTACAAATATTTAGCAGAACAAAGCCTATGCCAGCCAATTTATACACCAGCCTTCAACATTTTTGATCATTTAAATTATATACATACCACATTTCTACGTCGCATTTATTGAAGATTTTTGTAGCAATCTGCAGACTTTTATATTTTTACTGCAGGCTATTGTTTAAATAGACCTGGCATCACTGATGCTGAAATGATTCATTCATATACCTGTCAAAAATATAGAGCATTGTATGAAAATGTATAACCTCACTTTTCTGACAGTTTCGGTGTGCTTGTTTACCTACGACTTGTTTACACGGACTTTTAAAATTTACATTACTTGAATACTTTCGATGCTCTTTGAAAGAATATCAACTCAAGAGGGATGAGGATTGGAACAATGGTAACCTGGTTCATACATACATGAATCGCAAGATCAAGTATTGGGCTATAAAACGATTGCTTTCTGGATGATGGATAAGGATTTGTACACATTTGTTTGTTTGCTCGTGGGTTAATTCCTAACAAGATGATCCGATTGATTATTCATTTTTAGGTGGTGAAGTTTACCTGAACTTTATAGGTAACGAATTCGGTCGATTATAAGTTGTTGAAATGATTTTGATCGTTCAATGCTCATATCGAAGAACGTTTCCATTGGTCAGAATGCCTACCAGCGTATGATAGCTGCAAACATGAGGACAACAAGGTTATCGCTTTCGAATGGAACAATCATTTATTATTCGGTTTCAAGTTCCATTACAGCTGCTTCCTTCGAATTGGAATCGCTGAATATTCCCGTTAGCCGAATGTCCAACGTGGCCGAAGGCAAACCGATTGCAGCAACACCACCAGCCGTAGCTGACATTTTAGCCTTCAATCCAAGTACCTGCCATTGGCATAGCGACAGACGAGTGCGGTGCAGGATGGACATCGGTTGACTCGGTGCCGGACGGGGCGAAACAACTGCAACAGGAGCGGACCTAGTATGGGGTGTAAAGGTCATCAATTGCCATAGATCACCAAAATGCTCTGCGACTAACATTGTGAACAAAACAAACCAAATGAAATTGATCGCAACAACGATAAAATAATCTAAATTCTACCTAAACATTTGAAAAGGGTCACTGCCAAATGTAAACCTTGAGAAAAGGGTAAAAGAAGTTTTGGTCGAATTCATTATAATTCTATTTAAAAATTTAATACTGTTTTATTTAGTTTGATTGCGCAAATTGTTTACATCAGACACTCTCCTTAAATCATTGTGTACGTATTTCACTGCCTTTATAATCCTTTTGGAATCAGTTACAATAATCCTTTATAATCATTTTATATGTGTATTGCTAGATAGGACTTTTATATTGCCCATCCTATGAATTTTAAGACTCTAGCGCGTAAAATTTTTGACAGCTAGTTTTCCTCGCTCACTAATATTCATGCATAATTTTGACAACAACAATGTCGTGTCATTTTTTATCGATTAGCATTGGAAATTTCAATTAAGATTAGTAGATTAGCTAAAGATAAGTAACATCTATGGTTGGTTTTATCATTAAACAACGCAAAATGGATGAAATCTTCCTCTTGCGGAATCGGCTTGGAGCTCCAAACAGGTATTGCCACTCCACTTTTGTCGCTTGTAAAAATAACTTCTCGTTTTAAAAAAAAATTCGCCAACAGCCAACAACTATGAGTGAATTGTTTGGCAGTACTTCCAGACTCCCCATTTACCCGCTTCCTTGCCGGAATTATGGCCCTTAAAATCCCATACCGCAATCAGCAGTTAGCAACCAAGCAATCCTTCTATCAATTTGTTATGAGAAAGTCTGCTTTCAATTTATTGGTGATCAACATTTTCTGCTTTGCTGATATCCATCCCGGTGTCGGACAAGCTTAAGCTGTATTCAATCATTTTAGTTGACAATGCAGCACCAAGAGTCATCGTAACGCAAAAGATCGTTCCGAGAATATCCGAATCCGGGAGTTGTAAATCGTCCGTAATCTTTTGTTGTTTTAATCCGTGTTTATCGAGGCTGGTTTTGCAACAACATATTATCACATACATAATTTATTTCGTCTTTTGTTATAAAATTTTGAAAAAGTTCTACTTAATCTAGCAGCAGCAAATTTCAAACACAATACAAAAAGAACTGTCAGATAGGGTACGAGAATACAGAACGCATATGTATATGTGTAGTGAGGGGAATGCATTGTGCAAATATTTTCAACGCAGTAGTCTTGTTAGGTGCAAAATGCGCAATATTTTCAACGCAGTAGTCTTGTTAGGTGCAAAATGCGCAATATCAGCCGGGCCCTTTTATAATTTGTTATAAAATCATTATCAAAATTCTTCATAATCCATTGTTGCGTTATGTTTATGCACATGGTCAGATGGATAGTTTTTAACTGGGACGTGACGTGTGGATACGAAAAAACCTAATGTCAATTGCAGCCAGGGGGAGCTGTCAAATGCAGCCAAAGGGAACCGTCAAATGCAGTGAGGGGAAACTGTCAAATGTAGCCAGTCCATTTAAAATATGTGAGGAAGAAAGAGTGGCTATGCAAGACAAGAGATCAAATGAACAGAAAAAATGAAAAAGAAAACATCTATCCACAGGTTTTGTCCCAGGATTTTAATAAAGAACATGAAAATTCGATTTGTTTGCATTTGGCAGTAGGCCTTTTTCAAATGTTTGGCTAGAAATTCCTTACTTCTTCAATGAATCAAAAATCAAAATTACAGCTGAGCGACCTTGTTTGGAAAGTGTTAACATTTGGCAGCGAACCAAACCAAGTTTCACATACTATGATCGAATCAACAAAAATTCCAAGACTATGTAAACAATCTCTCTGAACTGTCAAAAAAGTGAGGTTAAACATTATCATGCAATGTTCTCCACCGAGAGGTTCACTTTAGTTTGTTTACATAATCAATGAACTTTGTACCGCGACTCACCACTTCATTTGCCGCGTTGCCAGGAACTCAAGCAAAAATATACAAAACAGTGTTGCCCAAACACACATTTTGAGTCCCACCATTCTTGCAAAGGTGAAAAAAATACTCAACATTCATGCATTTTTCAAATTTAAAAAAATCATTAAAAAATCACGATAGCTCCAAATAGTCTCATTTCAACGGCAATATTCTTAAAAATGTGTAGTCTTTTGAATAAAAATAAGAAAAAAGGGGGTTAGGTCGGACGAGAAAGGTCTATTGAACAAGCGGGATTTGTTGCCAAGCTGCTGAATGGCGAAGTCGACTGCTCGAAACTTCTATCGTTGCTAAACATTCGAGTGCCACCATGACCTTTACGTAATGGTTCTCTTCTCGAGCCCCGGTTTCACCGGACAACCTTTGGTTATCACGAACCGATAACGGCAATGATTCGCACCTTTACGACTGTTGAGGAGATGCATGAATTTGGAGAGTCGTCCTCCCGCTTCATCAGACGGATTCGGAATAGTTGCAGGATTTAGGTTTAAATTTTATTTCATATAGACAATAGTCAGATGAAAGAATAAAGATAATAATAATAATAATAATAATAATAATAATAATAATAATAATAATAATAATAATAATAATAATAATAATAATAATAATAATAATAATAATAATAATAATAATAATAATAATAATAATAATTGTTGTTGTTGTTGTTGTTCTTTATTAAAGACACTTTACACCAGAAAGGTGCATTCGTGTCGGAAAAAATAGTTTCAATTTCGCTTTCATTAACATTGAAATAATAATTTACAATTCAGTTTTTCTTCAAATTTTTTTTATACAAGTTTGCTTCTTTAAGGAAGTTTAAAACTTTCTGCTCACTGTCGTTGTCGTTGCATAACGCCGCTCGTAAACTCGTCGGCTCGATGTCGTGCTTTTTCCTCGTTTCGTCGTATATCCTGCAGTGAAGGATCACATGACGAACGTCTAAGGTGACTCCACAGCAGTCGCATACTGGTGGAGAGGTCCTCTTCAGCAGGAATTCGTGCGTCAATCGGGTGTGCCCTATTCGCAATCGCGTTAGCACTCATTGGTCGGCCGAATTCTCGCGGTCAGTCCACTTTGTTGTGTTGAATTTTACTTCGCGTAGTTTCACCTCGGTGGACGCTGACCACCGCTGGTACCATCGATTTCGGATAGTTGTTTTGATTTGACTAACGGCATCTGCTCCGGGAACGGATATATCCAATGGGGGAACGCCCCTGGCTTCTCCTGCAAGTCGGTCTGCTTCTTCGTTACCGCGGATGCCAGTGTGACCTGGGATCCAGCAAAGATTGATTGGACGGTTCCGAAGCATGTTTTCAATCTGTTGGATCCACGGGTGCTGGGATGTGCCGGCTTCGATTGCTGATAAACAGCTAGCCGAATCTGACATGATCAGCAAATCGCTAGACGTGTGGTATGCTGTTAGCGCTGTTTTTATTGCAAATGCCTCGGCTGAGAAGACGCTGCATTGCTGTGGAAGACCTAGCGACTGTTGATAGTGTTCTCCGAAAACTCCCGCGCCGACAGCGATATCGTCTTTCGACCCATCTGTGTAGACGACTGTTGATCGGCTGAAACGTTCTGTCAGTAGCTCCTGGACGACTGGACTGACAGTATCCGAAGGATCTCCGGCTTTTACGCGTTTCTTGATGTCCCACACGATCTGGGGTCTGGCTTCGTACCACTTTCGAGTAGTTAGCCGCGTGCGGGAGCAGATATTTGGAAGAGGCGTTCCGACTATCTCCATCAAACGACTGGAAGCTCTATGTACCAAGGGAAGAGCAGCATTATCCCCACTATTCTCTAACATACGGATAGCCAATCGTGCGATGGTTTGGAGGACAAGCAGATCGAACGGCAAAGTACCTGCTTCAGCTATAATGGCTAGAATTGGACTCGTGACGTATGCACCAGATGCAAACCTTACCATTCTGTTGTATGTAGGTGCGAGTGTTTGGACGACGGCATCTCCTCCGCTGCTTACGAGCCCCATGCCATATAGTAATCGAGAGGTGACAATTGCTGACCCGATTTGAAGTAAAGAAGCTCGTTGACCACGGGGTAGCTTGGCGCCAATCATCTTCAAGATACGCAGCCTGGATTCGCACGTTTTCTTCGCCATTTTGCAATGCGCTTTAAAGTTGAGCGATCGGTCGAGAGTAACACCGAGCGTTCTCAGCAGCGTTTGTGTCGGAACGGCTACACCATCAACCTTTATCGCCTGCATGGGTTCACGGCGCACGTTAGGGCTGCAATAGAAGATGCTGGATTTCGTTGCAGATATCGTAAATCCAACACTTCTCGACCATTTATCGACGGCTTTTACTGCGGCCTGAAGTTTCCGAAGGAGCGACTGTTCTTTCTTTCCCCACACAAGAAGCAGAATATCGTCGGCGTACAGCAACACTTGTACGGAGTTCGGGACCACGCGGAAGATGGGTTGGATAGCCACGAGAAATAGTGTCACAGAGAGCACTGAGCCCTGCGGCACACCATTTTCCAGCGGACGTGCTGGCGACAAATGCCCCTCTACGTTGACCTGGAACGTTCTCTCTGCCAGAAAGCTGTTGACAATGTTTATCATCCTTCCGCGTATTTGCCATTTCTGCAGTGTTCGTAGGATGCCATATCTCCAAGTGGTGTCGTACGCCTTGGCCAAGTCTAGCGACGCTATCAGACAGTGCTCGTCACGGTCGGGTAATGACTTCTCCAGCTCCGAAAAGTATGTGTCAGTACCCCGACCGGATCTGAAGGCATGTTGTCGTTTGTCTAGACGCCCGTTCGACTCTAGTTCGGTGGTTAACCGTCGGTTGACAATTCGCTCGAACACCTTCGCCATGCAACTAGTTAAGGTGATTGGACGGAATGCAGCTGGACCCGCGTCATCCGAGCTTGGCTTTGGAATTGGAACGATGATTCCGGTTCGCCAACAGGGTGGGAATACGCCACTGCGCCATATTCTGTTGAAAAGTTCCAACATGGCAGTTTTCACAGACAATGGCAGTCGCTGAAGCATTGGATAGCCGATGCAGTCCGGTCCTGAAGAGCCACTTCTTCCTCTGTCGAGTGCCCACAGCAATTCATTCAGGGTGAAGTCCAAATTGTAGATATCATCGCTATCTGGCGAGAAGTTTATGCGGTTTCGTTCGGCCTTTTCTTTCTCCCTCTGGAACAACGACGAATAGCTGGAGGTTGCGGATCTTTCGCTGTAGTGTTGCGCCAGTTCTTCAGCTATTTCTTCTGGCTTATCCGTGTAACCATTGGACCGCTTGATGACAGTTGGGCGGTGTTGGCGTTTCCCTCTCAACGTGTTCACTGTCTGCCACATCTCCGACGTGGTTGAACTTGGAGATATCTTCGCGACGAAGTCTTCCCATGATTTTTTCTTGGCGTCATGGATAGACTTTCTTGCTGCTGCCCGTGATTCCTGGAAGCTTTTCAGTGCATCCGCTTTTCGTGGGTCCTCTACTGGTATACGCTTCAGTGCTCTAAGTGCTTTTCTCCGATTTTTGATAGCTGCTTTCACCTCCGGACACCACCACGGAACCGCTTTGGGACCGACTCTGCCGGTAGTGCGAGGTATCGCGGTGTTTGCTGCTCTAATCAACCGGTCAACGAAACAGTCGATGGATATTTCGACGCCCGGTCGAATAGCGTTGGCGGTCAATCGCTCGTAGGTTGTCCAATCTGCTTGGTCGTAAATCCATTTCTGTCTTTTCGTTGGGATAGTCGACAGTCCGGGAATGGAAACGAGAATGGGAAAGTGATCACTGCTGTGGGTGTCCGGAAGTGTCCGCCAAACAAATTTCGCAGCCACCGATTCGGAGCAGATCGAGAGGTCAATAGCCGAGGTGATACCGGTAGCTGGGTCAATCCGAGTGTGCGAGCCGTCGTTGAGGATGAGTAATCTTTCCGATAACGTTTTTTCGGCGATGAAGTGGCCTAATGCGGTAGATTTCGTAGAACCCCAGCAAATATGGTGCGCGTTAAAGTCGCCTAGTACAAGCACTGGACGTGGAAGCTTTTCGAGGAAGTCACCCAGCTGTTCTTGACACTGTTGAGTATTGGGAGGGACGTAGATCGACACCACCGTCATTTGTTGTGGCAGTTGGATCCGAACTGCGATAGCTTGTATACTGTCGTCGATATCAATTCGTTCAAATGGAACACCATCCCGAATGGCAAGACCTACTCCTTGTTGCCAGTATCGACAACTCCCAGTTTTCAGCAAAAGAGTGTAGTTGTTGCCGATGAAATCTGCTGCGACTACTCGGTTGTCAACTTTTGTTTCCTGAAGCGCTATCAGGCTCGGTCCGTACTCGCAGATTAGCTGTTTAAGCTCGCTGATGTTGGTTCGCAGGCCCCGAATGTTCCATTGAAGGGCGAAGCATCTGCTGTCTCGATTGGCGAAAGTCGCTGACGAAGACGATGTTGATAGCGAAGGTGATTGCTTGCGGGTCCTCGCCGGTGTGTTTCGTTGGTACCGGGACGTGGTTGCGCTGATTTCAATCGGGATATCGGTGCTCTGATGCTTCTGCTGTTGTTGCGGTGTATCTTCGCCGGCGGAAAGCCAGGAGGAGAATTGCGAGGACTGTATATCTGGGAAGTAGGGACAGTCCTCTTCCCCCCGGTCAATCCCTTCATGATGAAGTGGGGAAGCTACTTTCTTATCTTCTTCCCCAAACCGGTTACTGCTGGTCGCATCTGTAACGGTAGAAGCCGCAACAGAATTCGTTCGGAGATAAATTGAAGATGGACTGACCTGTGGGACGTCTAGCCCCACAGTGCCAGCCGCTGTCGAAACTACTACACGATTACTTCCAGAACTACCGACAGCGACCGGCACTGGGGAAAGACTTTGTGTAGTTTTCGTTGTTACAGCTGTTCTATCTCGAAGTGATGATCTCGATGGGCCTTCTCCGGGCGATAGCAAGTGATGATGTGGAAGGAGCGTATCGTCGATGTTGTCCTTCAAACCTGAAAGAACATCAAAACAAGCAGTACCTGCGAAGGGATTGACAACTTCGGAACTGACCTGGGGAAGGTCCAGCCCCACAGTGCCAACCGCTGTCGTACAAACTACACTATTATGCTCACGAACACCGACTGCGGTCGGCACTGGGGATAGACTTTGTGTAGTTATGCTCGTTCTCTCGTAGATGACGATCGGGTTGCTCTGGTTTGTAGTTTTGTTAGTTGAAGTGGTAAAATCGGTGTTCCTATCGGCCACAGAGGTGAATTCACTATCAACGGGTTGGGGTATGACGGCCCGGATAGTTCCTTCATCCTGCTGTGCTTGCGTTGGAAGGAATACTACACTTTCCTCTCTTCCAAACCGATCTATCTCGTGGTCAGTATTCGTGCGTGGGTTTTCGTTGGTATCCAAACGTTGATGAAAATGAGAATTATCGAAGAGGCTGGCTAGGAGGCGTCTCGGTAATCTCAATTTCATCGTCTGAATATTCCATAGTTTCGTTGGTGGTAGTGGTAGCGGTTCTTTTTGGTGGCGGGCTTAAGTTATCCGGTGAGGTTGTCGTTGGTTTGCTGAGAGGGGTGTGTTGTTTCTGTGGTCTTCCTCGTTTTGAGTCCGTATTTATCGCTGGTGAGTTGTTCCTGGATCGTGTTATTGGCCCGGCCGTCTGATTCGTTGGTTTTTGTTCTTTACTGTGCTGTGGTTTTTCTTGGCTGGCGGACTGTTGTTTGATGTACGCCATCATTTGCTCAATTTTCTCGTCCTTGCGTTTGTTCTCTGCCAGAAGTTTAACGATCTGCGCATCCTTCTTCTTCATTGTCTGCTCCAGTTCTTTCAATTTATTCAGGATCTCGTTCGGTTGCGCTGCAGCCTGGGCGTAACTTCCAAGATTTTGCTGTTCAGCTCGTTTGCGCGCTTCCGGGAATGTCAAATTGTCGCGGATTTTTATTTTTATGACCTCTACTTCCTTTTGATAATTTGGACATTGGCGGCTTGTTGGTTGGTGATCACCTTTACAATTTAGGCAGAACTGGGCTGCTTGACATTTTTCTTCACCTTGATGTTCTCCAGAGCAATTAGGACAACGTTGCGGGCCAGGACAGCGAACGCGCGTATGACCGTATTTGAAGCATCCATAACAAAGCATCGGGTTTGGGAAGTACGGGCGGGTAGGGACGCGAAGCAAACCGATCTTCATGTATTCCGGGTATGTGGTCTTGCAGAAGGTCAAGATAAGCGCTGGCGTATTCACTCTTTTCTCCTCTTCCTTTCGTGTAATTCGCTGTACACGAATCACACCCTGGCTTATAATTTCTTGTAAAACCTCCTTCTCTTCAAGGTGAATCAGATCGTAGCAGGAAATAACACATCTGCTTACGTTCAGATTCGGATGGGATTCAACCACAACATCAGTACCGTCAATGAGCTTGGTCATCTTCATTAATTTGGTAACTTGGACTGGGTTCCGAACTCGAAGGGTATACCGTGTCCCTTGAGCTTCGGTATTCGCACCTTCAATTGGGCCTCCAGCGACAACCTCCACCGATTTACCAATGACGAACGGGTTTCTTGGCAATGGTACGCCGTCTTTACCTGTCAGCTGCAGGAATGTCAGTTCACCAAATTTGTTTGTCGGATCCATAAATTCCGGTAATCTCCTTTGGCTTGACCCTCCCGGATCACCGCTACTAGCGGCCGCCATCTTGGATTACACCACCAGACGTTGGAAACTGCTATGTGGCACGGTCACCCGATACCAACCCCAAATGGACAAAAAAGGTGAAGAAAAGGAAAGATCTTACCTTATTTACCCCTTCAACGTCGACTTTTTCGAAGTGTTCCAACACTTTTGGGCCACACTGTAGGCAGGCAGAATCGCAGCTACCTTTTTTTTGCTTCTACGTTGCCTTCAATGAATTAAACGTGCAAAAAAATCACTTTTCAATTTTTTCCTTTTTTCGCTGTTTCGACACTTTTGGCATGCACTGTGGCGCGTCCAATTCGCACTGTACCACACTGTACCACTCTTTTTGGTAGATCAAGCAAGAAAAAAAAATATTTTTCTTTTTTTAAAAACTTTTCGTCAGTTTTCCAAACTCGAAAAAAAACTTGCTTCCAGCCCACCGTCACCGTCACACACGCAGCCGGCACAGCCAGTGAATGAAACTAGCCGGGCGACCGCACTGATAGCCACAGCGATGGCTGGTTGTTTTGATTTTATTGCCGCGTGGGTAAACTAAAATCCACTTATTTCAGCCGTTTCTTCACCGATTTTCGTGAAACTTTCACTGTCAGTCACTGAAAAACCACTTCACTCGTGTTTTCGCTCAAAAATAAACCGCGAAAATCGCGAAAAACACCGAAAAAACACAGTGTGAAATTTTCGAAAGCGCGTTGTATATACCGTACGGAACGGTGTTTCCAACTCAGATGAATAATAATAATAATAATAATAATAATAATAATAATGATAATAATAATAATAATAATAATAATAATAATAATAATAATAATAATAATAATAATAATAATAATAATAATAATAATAATAATAATAATAATAATAATAATAATAATAATAATAATAATAATAATAATAATAATAATAATAATAATAATAATAATAATAATAATAATAATAATAATAATAATAATAATAATAGTAATAATAATAATAGTAATAATAATAATAATAATGTTGTTATTGTTGTTGTTTATTAACGACACTTTACACCAAGAAGTGGCGCATTCGTGTCGAAAGAAAAATGCACACAAATCGCGAGTTACGTCATCAAAAGGCACATATGCAAGTGCCGTACAGCAAAGATTGGAAAATCCCCAAGTTTCGCAACTATCGCAAATGTTGAAGCAAAAGGACGAAGAATACAAAAAAGTTCAGGCCGAAAACGAGGAGATGCGAAAACAGATAACAAAACTTCAACAAACCTTGAAACAAGTTTTGGACAACCAGAGGAAACTACAGGAACACCTTAAACAACAACCGCGTCAGAATCAATTTGCAATGCCCAGTCCTACCCCACCATCTCAAAGTGTATCTAAACAAACCAAACCGCCAACTACGAAAGATGAAGGCACACGAATGCTAACCAGACAACAGTTACGGAATGATAGTCGATACGGTAACACAACAAACCTTTCATTATCAAGCGGCGAAGAAACGCAAAGCAGCCAAAAGAGAAGACCAGTTTTCAGTCCACCAAAAAGACCACCGAAACAACTAAAAGCATTGCAAGGCGCATCCATAAGTACTGAGCAAATTGACCCAACATGCACCGTTGATACCATAGCTTATTCTTCTGCAGAAGACACGGCTACCGATGAAGAAATGACTCACCACAACAAGTGAAAGTAATTCAACCTACAGCTCCGGTATCTCCATCACACTATCACCAAAAACAATTCACACTCACATGGACCCTTTCAATCACCCAATAACAATGTTCGATCATACTGCACCGGTATATAGCTATGAGGAGAACAATCAGCGTGAACAATTATCAGATGAATCACTACTTCAACTTGACGGGGAAGAGATGAAAGTAGCCCCGTCACTGTCTGAACAGGCAGAGGTCGTACCGGGGGTAGCGGGCACGGCCGTCAACTTGCCATTGTCTTGCTTTAACTCCGGTCTTCCTGTTGAAGGTCCAAGTGAACTGGAAAAGGAATTTGCAACAGAATCGAGGCACACGGGAACCGATAAAAACGCCAAATGCATTGCAGTACAGTGGAATGTAAACGGCGTTCAGGAACGTTATGCTGAGCTACAATTACTAGTAAATGAATACCAACCGTCAGTAATCGCTCTACAGGAAACGCGAATATCTCGTGTACAGATTATGGACCGCTTTCATCGTTCGGAATACAAGTGGAACATTCGACATGGACCAACATCTCACTCTCAAAACGGCGTGGGCCTTGCTATTCACCGATCAGCAACACACAGATTTCTTCAACTCAAAACAGCATTACAAGTAGTCGCAGCTCGTGTCGACCATCCTGTAAAAGCTACATATGCCTCGGTTTATATACAATGTCACATGCCACCACGACAACTCGAGGAGGAACTTGAAAGGTTAATCATCGAGCTACCACCACCCATCGTGCTACTGGGCGATTTTAACTCACACAACCCACTATGGGGGAGCGAAACACACGATCCAAAAGGAGTCATTATTGAGGATTTCGTAGCAAAACATAATCTTGTGATCTTAAACACTGGAGAACATACAAGGCTCGATCCTCGTACAGGTAGGACCTCTGTATTAGACCTAACCATCGTATCACAAGAGCTGGTAACAAAGCTGCAATGGAATGTGGAAAATGATACCCGAACCAGCGACCATTATCCTCTGATCGTGAGCGCACCAATAGGTATGCCGAACGCGAACCATCGTAGACGGTGGCTGCACAAGCAAGCCGACTGGGGCGAGTATGAAGCCATACTACTCGAACGCTTGCCACGTGACCAAACTTTTTCTGTAGAAGAGCTCAGCGAACAGATTTCCTATGCAGCAGAACATAGCATTCCCCGTACATCTGGTAAAGCAGGAAAAAGGGCTGTTCCTTGGTGGAATGATGAGGTCAGTGCAGCAATTAAAAGAAGGCGCAGAAAACTCAGAGCACTACGACGAACAAATGATTCTGATCCACGCAAGGAACAACTATTAAAAGAGTTCCAGGAAGCGCGGAATGAATCCAGGAAAGTTGTTACGACCGCGAAGAAAACATCTTGGATTAGTTTTGTATCCGGTTTCAACCCGCAAACTTCTACTAGTGATATGTGGCGAAAGGTAAATGCATTTTGTGGCAGACGAAACTTCCAAAAATTAACGCTAACGGTTCATGGTGAAACAATTGAAGACCAATTCCAAGTGGCGGAGCATTTGGCAAGCTACTTTCACTCGATTTCCAAACTGCCCATGTCATCAATGGACGCTGTGATCGATGCTGAACAAAACTTAAATACCGACGAAAACTACAACCAAATATTTACAATAGCTGAACTGTTTTGGGCACTGGAAAGAGGAGGAAATACATCAGTTGGTGCTGATAACATTAGTTATGCAATGCTCCGTCACTTACCCTTTCGAATAAAATTACTAGTACTAGATGCAATAAACACACTCTGGAGCACCGGGAAAATGCCTGAATCTTGGAAAGAAGGTATCATCGTCCCACTGCCAAAACCAGGGAAAGATGCGAAAAAAATTGGAAACCAACGTCCAATCACTTTGCTTAGTTGCTTCAGTAAAGTGGTAGAACGAATGGTTAACAGAAGACTTGTCGAGGAAATTGAAAACCACAACCACTTCAACAAACAACAGTTTGCTTTCCGAAGAGGAAGAGGAGTGGACACATACATGGCATGCTTCGAGGAAGCTATCAGACAACCTGTTGACGACGGTAAACACTGCGAAATTCTAACAATTGATTTACAGAAGGCTTATGATAAAGCGAACAGATATAAAATTATCTCCAAGTTGCGAAGCTGGGGAATCACTGGTCGAATGCTTCGTTTCATCCAAAACTTTTTAAGCGATAGATGCTTCCGTGTCTATATAGGCGATACGATGTCAACCCGCAAATCACAAGCTACAGGAATTCCTCAAGGCTCAGTTCTTTCCGTTACATTATTCCTGGCATTGATGGAGACAGTTTTCGAGAAAATCCCGAAAGAGCTACGAATTTTTGTGTATGCCGATGACGTATTAGTAATAGCTGTTGGTGAAAATGCGAAAGAAGTGCGACGACAACTGCAGAAAGCCGCCACAATGCTTGGAATATGGGCCGATCAAAACAGCATGTCAATCTCAACTGAAAAGTCTAACTATATACACATATGTAGGAAACGGAAGCACCCTAACGTCCCCCCCATAACCATCGATCGCGCAGAAGTTCCTGAGGCTGATTACCTAAAAATCCTTGGTATAATTGTAGACAAGCGGTTAAACTTTAAACGGCATGCAGCAACTACACGGCGCAATGTTCAATCTGTTTTGAACTTCTTGAAGGTAGTCGGAAACGTTATGTATGGTGGTACGAGAACCACTTTACAACAGATCACCAATGCAGTAATAGTTCCAAAATTATTCTTCGGTATGAGCTTTGTCAATGGTGGCAGTCCAACGTATATGAAGGTATTACAGCCACTTTACAACTCTGCTGTAAGAGAATCCTCTGGAGCTTTTCGATCTAGTCCAGTTGACTCCATAATGGCAGAAGCGGGACAGTTGCCGTTCGACCAATTGGTTACGCTGAACGTAACAATGAAAGCAATTAGGCTGATAGAAAAAGCTCCTGTTCTTTTTCCATCATTGAACACCAATGGGGAATATACGGATATTTTTCCTTCGATTAAAAGAGCCATGGCAGCCTATCATACCCTTACAGGGAAAACTCTCCCAAACATTGCAGCATTGCAGCGCCTCGGTGACAGACCCTGGAATACCACAGCAGTACAAGTTGACTGGTCCATTAAATCGCAGTTTAAGGTTGGAGAACCACCAACAAAATCACAACAACTTTTCAGGGCGCTTTGTGCAACAAAATATGTATTCCATCGTCTCATTTATACTGATGGTTCAGTAGACTCAGATAGAGTGGGCTTCGGAATTGTATGTGACAATATAGAAATTAGTAAAAAACTACCCAAGGAATGCTCTATCTTCTCGGCAGAAGCTATGGCAATTCTTCATGCCATTGCGAACTTGTGTACAAATACATCAGCTTCTGTTATCTTTACGGATTCAGCCAGCGTGCTCTCAGCACTTGAGAAAGGTCGCTCACGGCATGCATGGATACAAGCAATCGAAGAGAAAATGGAAGATAAATCAGTCGTTCTCTGTTGGATCCCAGGGCATACGGGAATAACTGGGAACGAAAGAGCGGATGCACTAGCAAAAGCAGCAAGAGAAGAAACAGAGCTCACCAGCAGAATTCCGAGCGAGGATGCAATCAGATCATGCAAGACAAATGTCCGTTTGCAATGGGAACAGCAGTGGAGAAATAAATCTACCTTCTTGAGGTCAATAAAATCAACAACCCTTAAATGGCAAGACAGATTTCCAGCAACAGAGAGGAGAGCAATTAGTCGTCTGCGAATCGGTCACACTAGGCTAACACATCAGCACCTGTTCAGCAGAGATAGCAGCAATTGTCGGACATGCGGCGAACAACTCACAGTACGACATATACTATTGGAGTGCAGAGAATATGAAACTCATCGAAAGAACTGCAGACTTGGAGAAACGCTTGGACAAATTCTGTGCAATAATGAAGAAGAAGAGAAGAAACTAGTAAAATTCATTAGGAAGACCAATTTATTGAAATCACTATAGCTATTAAATGATATGTACGTTACTTTAACTGAATAAATGATGAATGGGATGAATGACCGCAATTGCGGTTAAAGTCCCCAAACAAAAAAAAAAAACAAAAAAAAAATAATAATAATAATAATAATAATCGATCATCGCCCAATTCGGAGCGTAGAGCGAACGTTCCGCTGCGTAATGCAGCATACTGAAGAGTCCGTCCGGCTCATCCCAGGCTCCGCTCGCCATTGAGAATATTTTAAATCCCCTCAACAATTTTACCCATAGAACGGGTAGCATGACAATATGGAATTGGGGACCCCTGTTTGGTGGGTTTTACCACCGGACAGGTAGAACGTAGTATATTTCTTAGCAAAAACAACTTGAAACAACCACTACCGACACGGCTACACGGCTTATCTAAGTTTTGCGGAGAAAGAAGTAGTAGTAGGACTAGGATCTAAATGTAACAGCAAGCATAAATAAAAGTTTTGGGCAAATATTAGTGAGCTCCAGTAATTTAGGCATGAATCTTCTCGACATTTTCATTTGGGCAATTATACGTATGAAGGCCTTTGAATACTTGGACCCCAGATTTGACGTTTTCAAAACCTAGAGTACAAATGAGCGACCAAAAATAAAAGTCGTGTAAGAATCGGAAATGTTTTTTTCCAATTTTTATACTGAAAGTTTTTTATCCGACTCTTGCAAAGAAGAGTCCCTATTCGATTTTTATAATTTTTATGATTTTTACAAAGCATATTCTGTCCTTGCGACTTTTATTTTCAGTCGCTCAAATGCATAAGCCTAAATGTCAGAATCATATATTTAGATAATATGCTACAAATTTTGTCTTCATCTGGAGAACATTGAAACAATAAATTATATCAATCGGTACTACATCCTCATAGTTGAATTCCCGTGTTCTCCGTGATTCTCAACCTGGGGTCCAGGTTGAGAACCGATGCTTTAGGAACACTCGCAACCGTTTACTTATCACGAACTCATAACAAACAAACAGTATAGACTATAGGCTCAGTAGATAAAGAAAGGACAACTAACAAACAAAATACTTTTAGTTAATTATTACATATTGCGAAGGAAATCGATTTGATGCGACCAAACAGCCGCCAATGGGGTCTCGGGCGGCAGGTTCCAAATAATAAAGCCACTGATTATACAGGGACATACTCGATGCTGTGGATTCGATGGGTTGTTAACACAGTTGTCGTCAACTTTACTCCGGGTGCTAGTGTACAGAAGGGAAACTCATCGACCCAAACGTCGATGTGCGGCGGCCACCCTTAACCAGAGCTCACCGAACTAAAGCATCCGAAAGGATTGTTTGCACTGATCGATGCACACGTGTGGCTCGACAATAGCTTGGAGAGGCTCACCGGTCACCATCCTCACTCGACGTGAATGAACGGAGAACTCGCTGCTGCGTGAGGATTCGACACGCGGTTACGCAGTCTGCTGACGAACACAAAACATAAATTAAGGATTTTCAGTCGACCACTCGACTTACAACCACCAAAGACACTGGTCAGGAAACTCTGCTGCTGTCTGATCCCGCGCAAAACGAACCACAATACAGTACTTCTTTTCTTGTGTGCATTGTCTTAAAGGAAGCCGTTCGATCTATTTTTTTCCTCTGCAAACTAAGAGCAACAAAGAGCAAAGTGAACGACAGTTAGTGTATCTAGAACAAAGGAAACATTGCATCATGAGTGAATTTGATGAAAAAGCACTACTTCGACCCAACACAGCGGTTGTTGACTTAAGATTTTGTTCTACGCGACCAAGTCTTCGTGAGGTGGAACATTTTCTGAAGGTGAACATGAAGCTTAGGCTTAAGGATGTCATATATCTTCAGTATCATCACTTGCGCAGTGCGGTATTGATATCATTCAACACGCTAGACCAAGAAAAACGATTCACTTTACAGAACAACCTAAATCGCGTGTTTGAAAGTGACAGTGTGAAGATACCAGTATATATAGAAAACAATTATATAGATGTAAGGCTACATGATTTGTCACCGCGTACGCCCCATGAATCAATTACAAAATACATGTCGCAATTCGGAGAAGTGGAATCAGTCACACCTGATACTTTGAGAAACTTTTTCCCGGGTATTCCTAACGGTGTTCTTGTGGTGAGGATGCGGGTCGTAAGCCCTATTCCCTCCCACTTGACTATAAAATTCAAATATAAAGAAACTAACATCAAACAAACCACGCTATGCACCCACAAAGGGCAGACTCCTACGTGCAAGTACTGCAACCTGACGGTACATCATGGAACACCTTGTGTGGAAAATGTTGAGGAGAATGCATCACAACAAATTGCCCACACATCTTCGGCAAACCAATCCGAAACACTGTCTTCAATAACATCACCAGAACCACAAACGGTTGCCAATTTTGTGGCAGCTGTTCAAGCCATAATAACAACTGTAAAATCAGCATACAATGCTTAAGAATCAACTGCTAGCACCATCGGCGACGAAGCTAATAACAACGACAACGGCTTTACGCTCGTGACCCACAAGGGCCATAGGAAAGGAGGGACATCTGACCGTGAACATCAAGGCACCACAAACGATGATGACATTGACGGCAACGATGAAAACGCAATGGACCCACAAGATATTTTCCCGCGCGAAAGAAAGTCTCCCGCGCAATAAAAAGTTGCGTGGACGAGATCCAAAGAGCGCTCAATAACTTTTGTTTTTATATATTTTTATATTGTAATTATTTAAGAGACCCACGGCTCCGTTAAGCTACAGCAATGAGCCGTGTCAAATAAACAAACTAGAAAAAAAATTAAGGGTTTATCCAACTCGGCGACGTTGTGTCTCGGTTGGTACGCGAAATCTACGTTGAGCTGACAAATCAACCCCCTAGCGGCCACAGTCTTGAACTTCAATCTGGACAATGGAATCAAACAGGCTAGGTTTGATTAAAATCAGATATAACTAAATAAGTCGATCAATTCAACAAATTACCAATTAATTCTCTCTCTCTCTCTCTCTCTCTCTCTCTCTCTCTCTCTTTTCGACGGATCGGTCATCGTTGCGCTCAAAATTTTCTAAGTGTCAATAAATAGAACTTTAGCTTTCCGTTTAGATGCGGGTCGAGCGTATTTGCTCGAACGAAAAATAAACTTTCTTGTCAGGAAAATAGAAACAAACCGTAACCCCAGCGAAAGGGAACGTGTAGGCCAATAAATTTAAGATCAACAAGTGAGAACTTATTTACAATGATTACCATTACGCATCTACCGAAATAGAACCAACTTGCGCATAGCATTGAAGAGCTACCATGAACATGTGTATGCCATCTACAGAAAATACCGAATGAATCAATTTCATCATGTGTGAAGCAGCCTCGTGCGTAGGTGAATGCTACAAATTGCTTTAGGGCATACGGTTTATGCACTTGCGAACCATCTTTTCGTATCAATATAACAAACTGGAATCTATTTTTAAGGTTCAAAGAACTTTGGGTGAGCATCTATACGAATTGATTGATAGTATGCGTTGGAAAAAATGCGTTCAACTTTATCACCGGTTTATCCCTATGAAACGTTTATAGAACTCTAAAAGAAGAAAGGCAGTCGATTTATTAGATTATCACGATTCAAATTATGCAAAATAGTTGGTGGAAAAACAATTGACAGGGTCGAATGGTGCTTTTGGAAAAATGGCGGTGATTTTTTGTCACACTACCACACTGTGTTGGGGCACGCAACACAACTCCGTAATGAAAAACGGAGTCTCAGCCACATTAACCGTTATGTGTCCGACAGTGTACCCGGGTATCTTTTTAGGTTTCAATTAATGAAATTCCAATGTTTTGTCCATAGCTGGAAATTGAAACTTTGTGACATCTTAGAATTTCACTAAGTCAAGATCTTGGGTTAACAATATTGTTGATATAGTAAGGGTGAGAGTGAGGAGGAGCTCCTAAATTTTTTTACTACGTAACAGGCCGACTAGGGAACCCGGGAACCCACAAAACTGAAATACCAATAACTAAGGCAATTTCCAACCGATTTCGACACTGTTGGGTGCTTTGTGTTTAGAAACTCATCCACTTTAAGACTTGGTAAAAATAAATCGGATAAAGCACAAGATTCGCTCTTGGGCTGCATCCGAACATACCAACCATTGGCGTAGCTTGCGACCTTGCGTTTAAACAAAGACTTTTCTGCCGGATGCGAGTCCGAAAATTTGTTGCATTTTTCCAGCCACAACTGGACATTGCAAACTCAATTATCACATGGCTACTATTCAGCACGCTGAGTATTATTCATGTGATCTTTGTGAATCTAATTACGGAACATCATATCATTTGATATGCAATTGCGTATCCAGATTTTTGTTTCTCCATGAATAGATGAACCTATGTATGGAGAGCTAAAACTCAAGGATGTGCTATTGTTGCTAACCCAGTGCGGTAAAGAGCTAGAGTTCAAGCCGTATTTGAATGACAATATCTCTTCGGGGGTGTTGTCGTTCTGTTATCTCAATATCCTCTCGGGGGTATTGATATATCGGCTCACTGCTTAAATAAAAATTCTAAATTCGTCCGGGGCACAGTGGCACGGAATCATAAAAAGCCGGACATAGATTTTTGCGACTATACTATTACCTATGGCACTTTGATGTCTTCGGAAAGGTTTCTTTATTTTTTAATTGATTTCATATAATTTTGGAAAATTTTGATTTAAGGGGGTATATACGCAGCTGAAAAAAAATTACTTTGCAAGTTGTTGCCAAAATAAATAGTCATGTATGGAAAATTTGTGGACGAAATGATTTTATGAAACTTTGTTGAAGTAGCGAAATGGCTATCTGTTAAGCGAAAAAAGTTATTGGGTGAAATTGAGGTACATGTTGAAATACCCCCTTAAAAAGTGTTTTTATTGCAAATTTTTATTTGATTTTTTACAGTTTTTCGATGTTCTAGAAAGCTTTAGATGCTTTCAAAACACACCTTTTTGTGGAATAGACCAACTCGCTATCTCTTCGTTTTTGGGATGCATACCTGTTTTTTGGTTTTTAAGCTAGTTTTAAGGCGCAATGTTTTGTAGAGTAGCAGGTAGTAGCAGCTAAATTTATTTTATTGTTATTCATCAAGGAATACTCTATTGATACATATATAAATCATAGGGGGATCTAATGGGATCCTTGGAATAATGTGGGGTAAAATAGACTAGCGTTTCAATAAATTACTTGTATTATGAAGCTTGAAAAAACTATTATGCGAAATTAATAAAAATTTGAAATATTATAGTTCATTCCATATATTCCGACATTCAAAGTTAATTTTTTGTTATTAACATGCTCATAAGTCATTACTGTCCTGCCAAATCTTCGTCATTGGATGAACGAGGTATTTCGTTGCTTAGAATGCTCGGTTATATTAATACCTTGTTCATCCAATGACGAAGAAGATTTGGCAGGACACTGATGACTTATGAGCATGTTAATAACAAAAAATAACTTTGAATGTCGGAATATATGGAATGAACTATAATATTTCAAATGTTTATTAATTTCGCATAATAGTTTATTTTTCAAGCTTCATAATACAAATAATTTATTGAACGGTTAGTCCATTTTACCCCACATTATTCCAAGGATCCCATTAGATCCTCCTATGATTTATATATGTATCAATAGGGTATTGCTTGCTGAATAACAATAACATAAATTTAGCTGCTACTACCTGATACTTATTTTTTTTACAATGGTGAAGACCTTTACGTCCTAGCCCAGTACACGTGCTATTGGTAGGGTCCAATCTACCACACGGGGTGCACTGGGGGCATGTCGGGCTCGAATGGTGACCAGCCATTAATACCGACTAAACTCCATTGGGCTCCGCCATCATTCCTCCCAGGAACTACCTCTCGGTATTACTTCTGGGGGGATGGCTGTACTAAATGTACTCATTCACTCTCACTCACGCGTTCATACGTCCTGTATGAGGCTTACTTGGGTGCTCTCTCAATCGCACTTTGATTCACTCTCAAACACTCCCACATGAGGCTGACTTTTGTGCTCACCATTTTCGTTCCTTGCGAGGCTGACTTGTGTGCTCACCTTACTCATTCCTTGCTAGGCTTACTTTTGTGCTCGCCCCACCCATACCGTGTGAGGCTGACTTGGGTGCTCACCCTATCACCTGATTCACTCTCAATCTATTGTACCTTTGTCACTCCCCCTGGCATCCCATGTGGGACATTTTTCTTAGGCCTCACTTCTGACATACCATGCGAGGCTGACTTGTGTGCTCACCTTTTTCATTCCTTGCTAGGCTGACTTTTGTGCTAGCCTCTACCATACCATGTGAGGCTGACTTTTATGCTCACCCTTAACATGCCGTGTGAGACTGACTTGGATGCTCACCCTTTCACTCCTCTGCCACGCCATGAGGTATCGATAGCTAAGTCCCAACATACTACGATACGACCCTCCCGTCTTGGCATGAGGCAGTCCACTTATACGCCTATACACTCACTCTTCTGTCTTGCTTCGGGGTGGCTGGGTTTACCCCTTACGCGGTTGCCATTCGCTGCGCCAAACCTGCCTCGGCATGAACAGACCATTCACTCCCTTTTTTTGCGCTTGGACTTTTTCGCTCCAGCTAACCAATCACTAGTTAGCCGTGCCCGTCGTCTGTTGCTCGGTTCGCCAGATTACCTGTAGCCTACTGGCAATCTGGCCGGTCAATTCTTTTCCACCAACTATTTTGCATAAGTTGAACCGTGATAATCTAATAAATCGAATGATTTTGTTCCTTTAGATTTTAATAAATGCTTTATATGAATAAACCGGTGGCAAAGCTACACACTTACAAAAAATGAAAATTTCATTTGACGTAAACAATAACATAAATTTAGCTACTACTACCTGCTACTCTACAAAACATACCGCCTTGAAATTAGCTTTAAAAAACCAAAAAACAGGCATACATCCTAAAATGAAGAGATAGCGATTTAGTCTATTCCGCAAAAAGGTGTGTTTTGAAAGCAACTATAACTTTTTAGAACATCGAAAAACTGTAAAAAATCAAATAAAAAGTTGCTATAAAAAACACTTTTTAAGGGGGTATTCCAACATGTACCTCAATTTCACCCAATAACTTTTTTCGCTTAACAGTTCGCTACTTCAACAAAGTTTCATAAAATCATTTCGTCTAAAAATTTTCCATACATGACTATCAATTTTGGCAACAACTTGCAAAGTTATTTTTTTTTATCTGCGTATATACCCACTTAAATCAAAATTTTCCAATATTATATTAAACTACATAAAAAATAAAGAAACCTTTTCGAAGACATCAAAGTGCCATAGCTAATAGTTAGTAGTCGCAAATATCAATGTCCGGCTTTTTTTGATTCCGTCCCACTGTGCAGGGTTGGAAGTTTTATACCTGCTATTGTAGCACCTGCAGAGCGATCAGCATCCTTCCGGAGGTACAGAATGGTCTGTTTTAATTGTTCTGTTTCGTTATTTTCCTTACCCCTAACCTTACCACTTCCCCAATCCTTCCCATCAGGGAAATGATGAAAAGACGATTCATGGCAAGGCACAAATCTCCAATCAACATGGAGAACGTGCCATTTGAGCCAGACGTTACTGATTCCTGATAACAATATTGTTGATATAGTAAGTGGAGGGAGTGAGGAGGTGCTCCTGATTTTTTTTACTCTTTAGCAGGCCGACGAGGGAACTCGGGAACTCACAAATGCCAATAATTAAGGCAATTTCCAACCGATTTCGACACTTTTGCGTGTTTTTTGAGTTTAGAAACTCATCCACTTTTAGACTGAATCGGCTTATTTCCTTCAGTCCCGCGAAACCGGATTTCTGGAAGCCTATTTCAGTGCTGGGATACTATTTGTGAATTTCAATGGAATACTGACAATATGGGTATCAAAATTCTTGGAATTGTATCAGTAGGCTGTATCTCGTGGTTTTCGAACCATATGGTGATTTGACCCCTGAACGGACATTCCGGAGCAGGTGCCGTGAGTGGCCATTCCGAGGTCGAATTGCCATACGGTCTCGTAACAATAAATAACAGACTTCCGAGACAATTTGAAGAGTTTTGATACTCATATTGCTAGGCTATCATTAAAATTTACAAATCATACCCTAGTACTGGAACATTACTCCGAAAAATCCGGATTACCAAGAACCACATCCATTCATCCAGTTCAACTTCACAGAATCAAAAAGTGGACGAGTTCCTGAATCCAAAACATCTAAAAGTGTCAAAATCGGTTAAAGAAAGCCATAGTTATGAGCATTTCAATTTGTGGGTACCTGCGTATCCTCTTCGGCCTGTTAATTGTGTTGTTTTTTGTTGGGCACACACCGCCAGGGATGCTAACGGTACCGATAAACTACATTTTCTTCGGTATATTTACATTTGCATAAGCCGTACATCCCGCTACAGCGACGCATCACTACAGCTCTTGCCAGAACGGTAGCCAAATCGAGTACATTTTCCCGTACAGCAGTAGAATACATTTTTGTTTTGCTGCTGTACTCCGACTGCTCGGTGAGAGTGTGGTGTAGTAAAGTTTGTTCTCTCGCTTTGTACATTTTTCTCTGCATAGTCAAAGGGAGAGGCCCGCACACGAAAGCGTTGATGCCGGCCGTGGCGTAAATGAGCCGCATTCATTGTTGTCATTTTTGAATAAAAATATTAAAAATATTGAAAATATTAAAAAATGTAAAATAAGGAAAAATAAGCTGTACCGCTCGCGTCTGGTGGCTGTACTGGGGACAGTAGTTTTTTGTCATGTTACTGCTTTGCACACAGGCAGCCGTGCAGCGCTGGGTGTCCTGCACTAGCGAATGACATCAGCATCGAGAGAGAAATGAGAATGTAGGCAGAAAAATTACAGCCGCTGAAAAGGTAGGCATTTTGGATTCTTGCACACCGCACTATGGTCCCAAAGCTGTATTTAGGAAGACAAAACTGTTTGCGCCAAAACCGTTGGTTTTAGATATATAATATCTTCGACAAACTTTGTTAGTACTTTCTTGCCGATTTTTTTATATTGGTTGAATTAGGGTGGTCCTTGTGGTTAGGGTGTTCAAAGTATCAACTTCTTAGATTTGTAAAATTCACCTACATAATGTTCTACAAAGTTATAAATCAATCAAATTGAAGCATCCTTTCTGAAGAAACTATGTGGCTATCTCTAATGGTTCATGTGCTATGATTTTTGCAATATTTAAGGTGGAGTGGCTCTTTAACCCTCAAAAAGGCAAGCGGGTCTCAGAGGCCCAGCACGTTACAATTTTTTAGTTACAAAAAAATGTGTATTCAGTATAAGCTTGGGCATGGAAATTTTGATAAGTAGCGTTGAAATCTATAACAAAAATAAAGAATTGTGAAATTTTCATCTATGGAGTGATGCGTAGCTTTGTTTGAATTTTTTACATGCACAAAAAGGCAAGCCGGGCCTGGCAGGCTCGGTGTGCATGCAATATTTACTAGGAATACCACGAGTTTTACACATTAATATTTATCTGAAAAAAACATTTTGATGAGTTCATCTTCATATTAGCAGGATTTTTTTCATGTTTTGATTGATTTTATCTTTTTACCTTTTCTTATAAGAAAAAAATCTTGAAAGTTTGAGCGAATTCCATACATTTCTTTTATAAGAAATGTAAAAATAGCATACGATAATGACGTGTGTCATATTTTTTGGGTAAATACTTTTATTTCACCCACTGTGGTCTACTTGACAATTATTTGGATACAACATAACCTAACTCTGTCGTTATTGTCTATTTTTTGTCTATTCTTTGTGTTGTGTGTGTTCTTTGTTGTCGTAATTATTCAAATTGTAGGATCTAAAAGCAACAAAAAATTGAAATGGCTATAAGACGATATGTCCATGCTTTCAATCGTCTCAAAGAATCTGAAATATTGGAAGAAATTCGAGCAAATTCAACAGCAGACGATTCCGAAACTAATTTGCAAAGCGAGGAAGAAGATGTGAATGATATTGCTTCCGACGATGAATCTGATGCAGACTCGGAAGAAAAATCTGAATATGTAGTCCGGTTATGCATCAGAAGAAATTAATTGTGGTATTGTGCTCAAACTTGCTGCTAGGAGTGCATCATACTGCCGTCGTCCTTCCTTCTGGCGTTTTCCACGGGATGCAGGTAGGTCACATCAAATGTTTTCTAGTAAAAGTAGGGTGGTTTTTAAATTGAAATTAATAACACTAACAGAACTCCTGGCCTCCACGGGTACCGATTGCAGCGATGACACCGACGAGGATACTGGACGAGAGTGCAATCATGATGTACTGCTGGGATTTCTGCGATGCTGCGATGTAGCTGTTGATGACCATCAGACTTGGTTGGCCAACCTTCTGACGACCAATCGGTTGCTGGCGCTGCTTTCGTACAACGGGCCCATTGCACGACGGAAAACTTATTCGGATAATAAGGCTGCAGTACTATCATGATGTGACGAAATTTGATGAGATTACTACTATGAATGGTACCGTGCACCTTAACCGTGACGAGAAAACATACTCGGGGAGACGACACTGATGACAGATAAAATGCGATTGACGGATTGGAAATGTGACGAACTGGATGACCTTGAAGTTTCGCCGTCCCGTGCCGGAACGTAGACAGGAATAGCTATGGAGGATGAACATTCCTTAAGCTTTTTGAAATATATGATGAAAAAAAACTTAACTGGATTGCGAGAGCTCTTCGTTTGAAGGCTCCCGCGGTGCCAAGCACCTTGTTGGAAGAGAACTAGTTTTCTTCGTGTTTGTTCGATGTTGTCCCGGATGGAAAGGACACAAATCTTGGCAATGCCCCTCCTGAACGTACCATCCTTGGTGCGGACAGTCACGACGCGAATGTTTTCATCCGTACTGAAGAACACTTCCGCCACACGTCCCAATCTCCATTTCTGTGGATGTAAGTTTTCCTCTTTGACAAGCACCATCGTTCCGATTTTGATGTTGTCCCGCTTCTTGGTCCATTTTGTTCTGGCTTGTAAACTCGACAAGTATTCCGTCTTCCATTTTCGTCAGATCCGCTGCACGCCAGCCTGGCTTCGCTGCCAAAGCGCCAATCGATTCTCCGGAATATCTTGTAGGTCCGGTTCTGATACAGCGGTGAGTGGTCTGCCAGGAGGTCTGTGTAGTCATGCGGGTCGTTGCTTAACGGTGTCAACGGACGGGAGTTCAAAATAGCTGCTACTTGTTGTACTATGGTATGAAGTCATAACAGTTTTTGCAACCGACCGAGACGGTTGTGCCTCCAGGTGGAAGGTTTTGTTCTCGAGAGAGTGACGGAGTGCGAGACGCTGTATGCGTTATTGTGGGAGAGAGAGAGACCAGTTTGTTAAGTGTGAGTCGACAGTTGATACGTCGGAGGCGTGGTCAACGGCATCCTCGACAAGTGGTGTTTTGACAGCAAACCGCGGGTAGACGAATTTGCCTACCGCGGTGGCAGAAATCGACAGTGATCGTGCCTGTACACACAGAAAAAAATATATTGTATTGGTGTCGTCGGGCAATTCTAATCGACGAGAGGGAAGCGCCACAGGTAGACCCATTTGCTCTATTTGTCTACCGCAGAAGTGGTACGACGAATAAGGAAAACAAGTGGCACCGAAAAGTGCCGCATCGACAGTGGGATTTTCGCAGCAAGCCACAGGTAGCCACATTTGTCTACCGAGGTGGTGGAAACGGAGAGAGCGCGCTTGTGGTGGTGATACCGACGAGCAGCTTAATCGGAGAGAGTTTTGAAGTGTTGCAGGTAGGACTATTTCTCTACTGAAGAAGCAACGCGACGAAGAAGGACAGCAAGTGTCACATTGTCAAACAACGGGCACCGAGTTTACAACGTAACACATGAGGTGTGTTCTACAGGTATAACAGGTATATTTTTCATTCCTTTTTGTGATAGTTTTTCTTGCTAGGTAAAATGGATGAAGAGATGGGAGAACGAGTAACAGACCCTCCCCCTAAGCCTTATGCTGAAAATGTAAATCCGACTAGAATTAAAATTTACCCAGAGTCGTCAACGGGACCATGGATTGTATTTATTAGGCGTAAAGTAAAGGCGCTAAATATTATTCAAATTTCTAAAGATTTGACTTCGCGATTCTCGGATGTAAAAGAGATCGTCAAAGTCAATAAAGATAAAATACGCATTGTCGTTGGTAGTCTCAAACAAGCTAATGCAATTGCTTCTTGCGAGCTTTTTACGCGTGAGTATAGAGCGTATATTCCTTCAAAGGAAATTGAAATTGATGGGGTCATCACAGAATCGAGTTTGACTGTTGATGACTTAGTTAGGCATGGGGTTGGTCGTTTCAAAGACACCATACTTAAAGACGTAAAAATACTTGAATGCAAGCAATTGCATTCAGTATCACACGAAGGAGATAAAAAAGTTTATCGACTGTCTGACTCATTTCGAGTGACTTTCGCTGGGTCTGCGCTGCCCAACTATGTCATTATCGATAAGATTCGTCTCCCTGTTCGCCTTTTTATCCCTCGTGTAATGAATTGCCTTAATTGCAAACAGCTTGGCCACACAGCCACTTACTGTTCCAATAAGGCACGGTGTGGCAAATGTGGGGGTTCTCATCAAGAGGATACATGCAATGAAAATTCAGAAAAATGTTTAATGTGCGGAGAAAACTCACATGAGCTCCCTGCATGCCCCATTTATAAATTGCGTGAGGATAAAATTAAACGATCCTTGAAGGAGAGGTCTAAGCGCTCCTATGCAGAAATGTTGAAAAATGCTACCCCTAAACCCATCTTCTTAGAAAACACTTACGCATCTCTATTTTCGGAACAGTCTGACTCTGACGGAGCGTGCGAAGGTACATCATTTGTTTTACCCGGAAATTCCAGAAAAAGAAAACAGTCTTCTTTTCCCAAGCTGCCAAGCAAGGGCCTTAAAATTTCTCCACCAATAGATAAACTGCGCCCAAAACCGAAAAATTCCGATTCAAAACCGAAATCAATTCCGCCCGGTTTTGGGAACATACAATTCAAACAGAACACCATTACTGGAAATAATAAAATTTCGACTACCTCTGAGCCTCAGCCGGGGGTAGGATTATTGAAATTTTCTGAAATTGTTGATTGGATTTTTAAAGCATTCAATATTTCTGAACCACTAAAGAGTATACTTTCAGCTTTCCTCCCAACAATTAGAACATTTTTAGAGCAGCTGATTGCTCAATGGCCCATCCTTGCAGCGATTGTATCTTTCAATGGGTAATTCACCTCCTCCAATGAAAGATTCCATCACTGTTTTACAGTAGAATTGCAGAAGTATCATACCTAAAATTGATTCCTTAAAAATTTTACTGCATAATTTAAAATGCGATGCTTTTGCTCTATGTGAAACATGGCTTACCTCAAACATTAATTTCAACTTAAATGATTTCAACATTATTCGCCTAGACCGAGACACCCCGTATGGAGGAGTGCTTCTAGGAATTAAAAAGTGCTATTCTTTCTATAGAATTAACATCCCCTTGTTTGCGGGCATTGAGGCTGTAGCTGTCCAAACGAACATTAAAGGCAAAGACATGTCTATCGCTTCTATATATATACCTCCCAAAGTTCAAATTGGACAACGTCAAATTTTTGAGGTAGTGGAATCCATGGCTGCTCCGCGTCTGATACTGGGAGACTTCAACTCGCACGGAGTATTGTGGGGTTCCCTCTACAATGATAATCGATCCTCTTTGATTTACAATGTTTGTGACGAATTTAATATGACAGTTTTAAATACTGGCGAAACAACACGCATCCCCAGACCTCCTGCACGTCCAAGTGCATTAGACCTATCTCTGTGCTCGACATCACTTCGGTTAGATTGCACGTGGAAGGTTGTACCTGATCCTCACGGTAGCGATCATTTGCCAATCGTTGTTTCAATTAACAGTGAATTAGGCCTTACGAATTCAATCAATGTTCCTTATGACTTAACACGAAATATTGATTGGAAAACATACGAAACATTAATTTCCACTTCTCTTGCTTCGACAGAAGAGCTACCCCCTACCGAAGAATATGAATTCCTAGCGGGTTTAATTATTGAAGCAGCAGAACAAGCCCAAACGAAATGCAATCCTGGAATGACAATAAATAGACGGCCCCCTAATCCTTGGTGGGACAAAGAGTGCTCTGATGCATATGAAGCTAAACAAGTTGCCTACAAAGAAATTATGAAACAGAAAGGGGGTATACGTGAGAACTTTGAAAATTATTTCATTTTGCAAAACAAATTTGACAGTATACGTCGTGCCAAAAAATCTAGTTATTGGAGACACTTCGTTAATGGCTTGTCAAGAGAAACATCAATGAGTACTCTTTGGAACACAGCCAGAAGAATGAGGAATCGAAACGTGACTAATGAAAGCGAAGATTTTTCGAATCGTTGGATATTTAATTTTGCCAAGAAAATTTGTCCCGATTCTGCTCCTGCGCAGAAAATCACTCGCGATGCTCCCACAAGTAACGATTTCATAGATTCGCCTTTGACAATGATGGAATTTTCAATTGCACTCCTCTCATGCAACAATAATGCTCCGGGACTAGACAGAATTAAATTCAACTTGGTGAAGAATCTGCCTGACCTAGCAAAAAGACGCTTGTTGAATTTATTCAATAAGCTTCTTGAGCAGAACATTGTCCCGCACGACTGGAGACAAGTGAGAGTTATCGCTATTCCAAAACCGGGAAAACCAGCCTCCGATCATAACTCGTATCGACCGATTGCAATGTTATCCTGCATCAGGAAATTGTTGGAAAAAATTATCTTACGACGTCTCGACAATTGGGTTGAGGCGAACGGCTTGCTATCAGATACCCAGTTTGGTTTTCGGAGGGGAAAGGGAACGAATGATTGTCTGGCGCTACTTTCGTCAGAAATCCAACTAGCTTACGCAAAAAAAGAACAAATGGCGTCTGTGTTCTTAGACATAAAAGGAGCATTCGACTCTGTTTCCATTGATGTTCTCTCAGAGAAACTACATCAATGTGGTCTTTCACCAATATTAAATAATTATTTGTACAACTTATTGTCAGAAAAGCACATGCATTTTTCATATGGCGATTTGGCAACATTCAGAATAAGTTACATGGGCCTCCCACAAGGTTCTTGTTTAAGCCCCCTTCTCTACAATTTTTACGTGAATGATATTGATAATTGTATTGTCAGCCCATGCACTCTAAGGCAACTTGCAGATGATGGCGTGGTTTCTGTTACAGGACCAAAAGCCTTAAATTTACAACAACCACTGCAAGATAGTTTGGATAATTTATCAAGTTGGGCTTTGAAGTTAGGCATCGATTTCTCTACGGAGAAAACAGAGTTGGTTGTTTTTTCAAGGAAACGTGATCCAGCTCAGCTTCAGCTTCAGTTGGTTGGTAGAACGATAGCCCAAGTCATGACTTTTAAATACCTTGGAATTTGGTTCGATTCTAAAGGCACATGGGGAGGCCACATTAGGTATTTAATAACGAAATGCCAACAAAGGATAAATTTTCTGCGAACAATAACTGGATCATGGTGGGGTTCTCATCCAAGTGACATGATAAGATTGTATCAAACAACAATACTTTCAGTAATGGAATATGGGTGCATCTGTTTCCGTTCAGCTGCGAACACTCACATTATTAAACTGGAAAGGATACAGTATCGCTGTTGCCTTAGGTTGCATGCAGTCGACCCATACGATGAGTCTTGAAGTACTAGCGGGAGTTCTTCCTTTAAAAGACCGATTCTGGGATCTCTCTTCTCGTTTACTTATTCGATGTGAGGTTATGAACCCACTGGTAATTGAAAATTTTGAAAGACTTGTCGAGCTTCAACCCCAAACCAGATTCATGACAGTGTATTTCAATCACATGTCACAAGAAATAACGCCTGCTAGGTATGTTCCCACATACGTCAATATACTAGATATTCCTGAATCCACTTTATTCTTCGACACGTCCATGCAAGCAGAGATTCGTGGAATTCCGGGTCATCTACGCTCGCGGGAGATCCCTAAAATATTCACAAGTAAATATCAACACATAGACTGCCTTAAAATGTTTTACACTGATGGGTCACGAATCAGTGAGGCCACTGGTTTCGGTATTTTCAACAATAATTTTTCAATTTCTCTCAAACTTGCAGAACCCGCCTCTGTTTATATAGCGGAACTAGCAGCAGTTCACTATAGTTTGCAAATAATTAATACTTTACCCCCGAACCATTACTTTATCCTCACTGATAGTCTCAGCACAATTGCAGCTCTACGCTCAAAGAGGATTGATAATCACGATCCGTTCTTTTTGGGGAAGATACGAGAATCTCTGAGTAACCTGACAAGAAAATGTTTTAAATTTACCCTAGTGTGGCTCCCCGCCCATTGCTCTATTGCGGGCAATGAGAAAGCTGATAATTTAGCCAAGATTGGTGCACTAGATGGTGAAATATATGAAAGACCCATCGCTTACAATGAATTTTATAGCGCTTCTCGACAGAGGACACTTGCTAGTTGGCAAACATCTTGGGACAATGGAGATATGGGACGATGGCTACACTCAATTACCCCTAAAGTATCAACGAAGGCATGGTTCAAAGGATTGGATGTAAGTCGGGACTTCATCCGTGTGATGTCTAGGCTCATGTCCAATCATTATACTTTAGATGCGCATCTCCGTCGTATTGGGCTCGCTGAGGGTAATCATTGTGCTTGTGGAGAAGGTTACCATGACATTGAGCATGTTGTTTGGTCCTGCACTGAATATCGTGAAGCCAGATCACAATTAGTAGATTCTTTACAAGTCCGAGGAAGACCAATCCATGTTCCTGTTAGAGACATCCTGGCGTATCGCGATCCTCTATACATGGAACTTATCTATCATTTTCTAAAAACAGCGTCTGTCAAAATTTAATTAAATTCATCTCCTCATACTCTCATCCAAGGCTAATCATTCACCAATTAAAGGGTCCTAGAATATTTAGTTTTTAAATTTAGACAATAACAGAAAAAAAAGTAAATAAATACACCCGAAAATACTAGATCAGTATGAAATACAACAATGTAAGGAAAAAAGCAAACAATAAAGTGATTTCAGTGTTAGTTTTAGACAAAGTACTAGTATAGTTAAAATTAGTCTTAAGGATTTTTGTAACGTGCTATGTAAAAAAAAGAAACTGGCGTAAAAAGCTATTGCAAATGCCGTGTCAAATAAACGTATGAAAAAAAAAATGGTATGAAGCTCATCGTACAATAATGGATTGTTGCCAATTGTTTGACGGAAATGACCCTTTAGTGATTTCACAGCCGCTTCCCACAGTCCTCCAAAGTTGGGGGATCGGAATGAATTTGAATTAGATTTCATCATCTTCTGTTGCACGAATCATTGAATACTGAAACTGTTGGTCATTGAGCTGCTGGCGGAGTTCCTTAAGCTCCCGGTTTGCTCCCACAAAGTTTGTGGCCTTGTCGCACATCACCGGATGTAGTCTGCCACGGAAGGACAAACCTTCTGAATGCCGCGAGAAATGCCTGCGTAGATAAGTCTGCGACGATCTCTATGTGCACTGCTTTGGTTGCAAGGCAGATGAAGGTGCTAACGAAACACTTAATGGGAACGTGGTGAACGGGATAGCGAATATAGAACAGGCCGCAGAGATCTACACCTACTTTCTGAAACACGGCTGCTGGATTTACTCTGACAGAGGGCAGATCTGCCATTATCTGCTCGTGTACCTTTGGTTTGCTCCGAAAGCATTGCACACACTGGTGGATTGTTCTTCGAGCGAGGTCCCGAATGCGGGTGGGCCAAAACTTCTCCCTGACCGATGCTATTAATAACTGCTGACCGGCATGAAACAATTTCTGATGATAGTGACTGATGATAAGTTTGGTCAGAGGGTGCTGATGATGTAAAATCATGGGATGTTTTCAGGATTCGGGGATGGGTGCGTGTACTAACCGCCCACCCAGGCGTATAATTCCATCTACTAGCTGAGGATCATACGTAACAAGCGACGATGAATCCACCCTGTGATGTGCACAAGGTTTGGAAATGACGAGCGTTGCGAGAAAAGTTCGCTTGGTGGTTTTGCTCGTGTGGAAAGAGTCACCGATGATTTTTCTTCTAGCAACGATTGGTCAGGCTCTAGAAAAACTCCTGCGGTCATGGGCCATGTACTGCGGTCATGACTAACCCACTGTGGACCTTCAAACCAACACTTTTAATATTGAACTTGGGCGGGCGTCATGCCCCGCGAAATTATGTCTCCACACCGGCCACGCGATTCCAAACACCTGCTCTGGTAATGTGTTGAATCTCTGACACTCGGTTGGCGACTAATGATTGCCAACGGTATGAAAGCGAGGACAGCCAACATTTGACAATCATTGAATCTGTCCAGAAATACGCCGGCATGGGCGTTTGAATACTACAGACAAGTTTTTGACAAGTGCCTTAGGAGTAGTGTGGACGAGAGCTCCAATCGAGGGATTTCGCTTTCATCAAGGTTACTGAACTATCGATCGCACGAAACATCGTTGAAAAGCACGACAACAAGCACGAGACAGAGATAGACGGCAAGATATATAAACTGCGCATCACTATGGAGGATGGCGCGGTGGAAGTCAAATTATTCGATCTCTCCGAGGACGTACCAGACGAGAAAATCCTCGAGTTTTTGCAGACATGCGGCGACGTTCTCTCTCTCAACGAGATAATGTGGGACGAGCGATACGCTTTTGACGGTATTCCTACTGGTGTTAGGGTAGCGAAAATGATGGTGAAGAAGAATATCCCGTCTTTGGTCACCATAGACGGAAAATCTACGGCCCTGTCGTATCACGGACAACAACAAACCTGCCGACACTGCAACGAGTTTGTACATAGTGCAATCTCGTGCATACAGAACAAAAAGCTCCTGGTCCAAAAGTACACTGCTGATCAAGCTAACGCGTCATACGCGAATGTTGCTAAACAACCACCCAGACCGATACCGAACACGCCGATGGTCAAAAAGATCCTTAACAAACCATCGACTTCGAAGCCATTACAACCACAAACGACAGTGAATATTTCGCCAGCTCTCACACACGTGACCAAACCAGCTCAATCACCACGACGCCCAGACACCGATTGTTTTACAGATAGTAGGTTCAAGGTTCCGAACCTACAGCCACTACCGATCAGCAGTAATGACACACAGCGCAAGTATGTGTTAAACGATGGCAACTAAACCGACCATTCTACAATCTCTACAGGTAGCAGACGATCGCTTCGCCGGCCGCCAGGAAAAAAAAACATCGACATGACGAAGACGATGACACGCTTGGGGAAATGAATGATGCCTTGTGATGGATCACGCCAGCTATAACCTCGCAACCATCAACATTAATACAATTACGAACACAACCAAGCTCAACGCTCTGCGCACATTCGTTCGAACGCTAGAACTTTACTTCATCTTCCTACAGGAGGTAGAAAACGACCAGCTTGCTATACCCGGATTCAACGTGATCTGCAATGTAGACCATACAATGAGAGGTACCGCGATAGCTCTACGAGATCACATACAATTTTCGAATTCAAAATACAACGCTCTGTAACGTGTATGCCTTGTCAGGCACAGCGATGAGAGCCGAACGAGAGCGGTTCTTCAATAAAACACTAGCCTACCATCTTCGGCACCCAACCGATCACGTTGTTCTAGCCGGCGATTAGGAATTCCGCGTGCGACGCCACTATGCCGAGAAAAACACTGCCAAGAAACGGCAGATGCCCGGTATACTGGTGGAGTGCCGAGATTGCAGCTCTACGGTCAGCCTGCCTCAGAGCTAGACGTAGGATGCAAAGAGCTCGCACCGAGGATGCAAGAGTGAACCGCCGTGAAGTGTTTCGAGCTGCGATATTGGCCCTTAACAAGGCCATTAAAAGCAGCAAGAGAGCGTGTTTCGACAACCTGTGTGAGAGTGCCAACGCGAATCCGTGGGGTGACGCCTACAGAATCATGATGGCCAAGACCAAAGGGGGCTCTTCACCTCCAGAACGGTCTCCGGACCGGTTGGCGAAGATTATCGAAGTACTCTTCCCGTCTCGAGCCACAAGCCCCTGGCCACCTGCACTACGATGGAAAAGGCAGAAATTGGTGTTGTTGCCGAAGACCGGGAAACCGCCAGGCAACCCATCGGCGTACAGACCAATCTGTCTGATCGACACGACTGGCAAATTGCTTGAGAGGATCATCTCCAAAAGGCTAACCCCGTACGCAGAAGGTACGGACGGCCTGTCAAGCAACCAGTTTGGTTTTCGAAAGGGTAAGTCCACAGTGGACGCTATCAACTCAGTGATAAAGACTGCCGAGATAGCGATCCAACGAAAAAGGCGAGGCATTCGATACTGTGCGTTAGTGACACTTAATGTGAAGAACGCATTCAACAGCGCAAGCGGTACACACCCACCGGCTTAGCCTACCGGTGGGTCTGTACCGGATCCTGGAAAGCTACTTCCAGAACCGCGTACTGCTATACGAGACCGATGCCGGTCAGAAAAGGGTTCCGATTACCGCTGGAGTCCCGCAGGGCTCGATCCTAGTCCCGGTGCTATGGAACCTCATGTATGACGGGGTTCTGAGACTGAAGTTCCCTCCTGGTGTCAAGATCGACGACGTAACCTTGGAGGTCTACGGGGAGTCAATCCCTGAGGTAGAACTAACTGCAGAATACGCGATCAACACGGTAGAGGAATGGATGAGCGCGAGAGGCCTGGAGCTCGCTCAGCATAAGACGGAGGTAGTTATCGTCAACAACCGCAAGTCGGCACAACATGCAGTTATCCATGTGGGAGAAATCGTGATCATCTCACAGCGGAGTCTGAAGTCTCTCGGAGTCATTATAGACGACAAGCTGACCTTCGGCAGCCACGTCGACTATACATGCAAGAGAGCGTCGACTGCTGTTGCGGCACTATCGAGGATGATGTCCAACAGCTCAAAGGTGTGCGCCAGTAGACGTAGGTTACTGGCAGGCGTTGCCGTATCTATCCTCAGGTACGGCGGCCCGTCATGGTCAAGAGCACTGAGGGTAACCAGTTACTTACAGAAACTGGAGAGCACCTACCGCGTGATGTGCCTCAGAGTGTTATCTGCCGAAAAGGCCGAGCGCAGAAAAGTGAGTGAATGGTCTGTTCATGCTGAGGCAGGTTTGGCGCAGCGACTGGCAACCGCGTAAGGGGTAAACCCAGCCACCCCGAAGCAAGGCAGAAGAGCGAGTGTATAGGCGTATATGTGGACTGCCTCATGCCAAGGTGGGAGGGTCGTAGCGTAGTATGTTGGGACTTAGCTATCGATGCCTCGTGGCGTGGCAGAGGAGTGAAAGGGTGAGCATCCAAGTCAGTCTCACACGGTATGTTAAGGGTGAGCACAAAAGTCAGCCTCACATGGTATGGTAGAGGTGAGCACAAAAGTCAGCCTCACAAGGTATGAAAACGGTAAGCACCCAAGTAAGCCTCGCACAGTATGCCAGAAGTGAGACATAAGAAAAATGTCCCACATGGGATGCCAGGGGGAGCGACAGGGGTATAATAGAGTGGTACGATCGAGAGTGAACCAGGTAATGGGGTGAGCATCCAAGTCAGCCTCACATGGTATGTTAGAGGCTAGCACAAAAGTAAGCCTAGCAAGGAACGAAAAAGGTGAGCACACAAGTCAGCCTCGCAAGGAACGAAAAAGGTGAGCACAAAAGTCAGCCTCATGCGGAGTGTTAAAGAGTGAATCAAGTTGCGACAGAGAGAGCACCCAAGTAAGCCTCATACAGGACGTATGAACGCGCGAGCGAGAGTGAATGAGTACATCAAGTACAGCCATCCCCCAGAAGTAATACCGAGAGGTAGTCTCTGGGGGGAACGATGGCGGAGCCCAATGGAGTTTAGTCGGTATTAATGGCTGGTCACCATTCGAGCCCGACACACCCCCAGTACACCCCGTGTGGTAGCTTGGCATCTACTAATAGCACGTGTACTGAGCTAGTACGTAAATGTATTCTCCACTGTAAAAAACCCGGCGATTTCAATTGCGTGGTAAGAGCGTGCGACGCGACAGGCAACAATATCAGCCCTGCTCTACGAACGCCTGTACAACTAATGCAACTTCACGACCTGTTGGTTGAACTTTGTCCACAAACAGACGGATACACTTACATCACGCACAACTCGTCGAGGCTAGATCGGTTCTACGTTAGTTCGGGCCTATGCGAGCATCTGAGAAACGCGACAACACATGTCTGCTCATTTACGAACCACAAAGCTGTCACCACCCGTCTCTGTCTGCCCTACCTCGGCCGAGAGCCTGGCCGCGGCTTTTGGTCCCTACGCTCACATCTTCTTGTGGCGGAGAACGTTGATGAATTCCAGATACGATGGCAATATTGGACTCGCCAGCGTCATCATTTTTCATCGTGGATGGGTTGGTGGACGTCGTACGCTAAACCCAAAAACCAAATCATTTTTCCGGTGGAAATCAAAATTAATCTACGCCGATTTTCACCGTGAGCACCAGCAACTGTATTCACAACTACGGCTAGCGTACGACAGATTCTACAGTGACCCAACGATGCTACCGATCATCAACCGACTAAAAGCTGAAATGTTAACACACCAGCGAGAGTTCACGCATTTGTTTGTACACATTAATGAAACGCCGCGAGAAGAGGGAGACGAAGAGTTTGTCTGCGACCGAGTAGTACCCGATAACGACGAAGCGAATGAAACCATCATGAGTGACATTACAACTACCGAAATACTCACGAGTGCACCTAGAAAATCTCCGGGCGCGGATGGGTTGCCGAGAGAGTTCTATCTGCGGACTTTCAACATCATACACCGGGAAATCAATTTAATTTTGAACGAGGCTCTCTCGTCCAATTAAAACCCCTCCCCCCTCCCCCCGATTTCGTCAACAGTACTACAGTGTTAACGAAGTAGAAAAATACAGATGATACCGCTCGCTCATATAGGCCTACCTCGCTAATCAACTACGACTACAAACTGTTGTCCCGAATCCTTAAAGCACGACTTGAGAGGATCGTGAGTAACCACCGAATACTGGGAGACACTCAAAAATGCTTTAATCCGGACCACAATATCTTCCAAGCTACTCTCTCTCAAAGATAGGATTGCCCAACTGATTGCACGAAAACAAAAAGCAAAACTTATATCGTTCGATCTGGACCACGCGTTCGATCCGGTAAAACGTGAGTTCCTATATGGCAACATGCGTGCACTCGGCATCAACGATAGTCTAATAACACTACTTTCCAGACTCTCCTAGATGACATCGTGTGGACTGATAGTCAACGGTCATCTGTCACCTCCCTTCCCCATACAACGATCGGTTGCACAGGGCAATCCTACATCGCTCTCTTTCTCACTGTACCTGGTACCATTATTAAAACGGCTTGAACAAGTGTGTGGGAATGATCTGATCGTGGCATATGCTGATGATAAACCAAGATAATCCCAACCCAATTCCAGCAGACTGTCCTAGGATAAAACTAATCTGTCAGAATCTCCCACAACTCCCCCTCAAATACAGCAAAACTTTACGACGAATCTTATTCATAGACTCTTTATTAATAACATTGAGTTGCCAAGAATCGTGCGGCAGAATACGCTCTCTGACGTTGAATGGCGCCGTATATGGTCAAATATACACAGAACAAGAGGACTTTCTTCACAAACAACGAACTGACTTGTTCCTTTTGGTGAACGGCAAAACCGAACACAGGCGGCTACTATACACAATTCGACGATCGGATGGAGAGCAATGCGAACACTGCAACACGGCGATTGAAACTATACAGCACAAATTTACTGATTGCCCACGAGTAACGGATGCGTGGACATTATTGCGGAGGATGGCAACCATTTCGCTTGGCGGCTGGAGAAGCATTGTTTTCTCGGATGTAATTGGACCCATTTTACGTGGAGTATCTAAAACAACGAAATGTAATATACTAAAACTATTTATAAACTATGTGAATTTCATAAACAGATGTAGTATAGTGGATTTGAATGAACTGAAATTTTACCTAGAAAATGATATGTAAATAGTAGTAAATATAATTTAATAAACACTGACAAAAATTTAAAAAAAATCCATCGGCCGATGTGCTCCAGAGGCAGAAACACGCTCCATAGGCAACTTCAGAGGCCGCACAAAACCCATGGATCTTTGAACAGACGGACGTAGTGCTGAATCCTGTCCAACGAGGAACGTGAAGCGACTCCAGCGCAAGGAGGTTTCTTCGATATTCTAGCCAGAAGTTCTGGAGTTCGTTTGCCAGTGACTCATCCCAACCACACTTCTGCTTCCATAGTTGCTGCAAATTGATCTTGGCTTGTACTATCACGGGGCCAATCAGACCAAGAGGGTCAAATAGACGGGCTGCATCGGCTAGGACGATTCGTTTTGTAATGGAAGAATGATCGTTCCATGCGGGTGATCGAAACATGAATCTATCGAACCGGTGTTCGCATAGCAATTCCAAAGTCTTCACAGGTGAGCTAGACGAATCTAACTCTAGCATTGTGCGATCATCGAGCAGGTTTTCCGGCAAATCTCCTAGGAGTTGTGGTTTGTTAGACACCCACTTCCTCAATATGAATCCTCCCGATTTGGTCAATTCTACCATTTCCTGGACCAATAACTTTCCGTCTTCGATTGTGTCCACTCCTGTCAACATGTCGTCAACGTAGAAGTCTTCCTTTAGAGACTTAGCAGCATTAGGGTAGGTAGCTGTTCCTTCTATTGCCAGTGTTTGCAGGCATTTAGTTGCTAAATATGGAGCGGACGCAGTTCCATATGTGATCGTAGTTAGCTCATACGTACGAATTGGTTCATCGACAAAACTCCTCCACAAGATTTGTTGGAAATGCTGGTCGTTCGGTTGAACCTTCACCATGCGGTACATTTTTTCTATGTCCGCAACAATAGCCATTCTGTGGAACCGAAAACGAATGGAGATGGATAATCCTCTTGTACTACAGGTCCGACCATAAGCGCATCGATTAGTGAGATGCCACTAGTTGTTTTGCACGACGCATCGAAGACAACACACAGTCTAGTAGTAGTGCTGTCTGGCTTCAAGACCACGTGGTGCGGTAAGGAACCCTTCATAAATTACTTAACGCTCTTAGGGGGGAGGGGGTTTAACAAGTTGTGACATGTTGTGACATAGGGGGGAGGGGGAGTTAGCTAGATCGTTACGTAACATGTTTTCACCGAAGAAAAATAAATTTTTTCTAGGAATTTGTTACGTAATAGGGGAGGGGGGATGGAGAAATTTGTGACAATTTGTTACATGTGGGGAGAGGGGAGTCAATTTTGGGCAATTTTTGCGTTACGTAATTTATGAATGGTCCCTAAATAATATACTGGGCCGTAAATATTCACTGATGAATTCAGTATATGGTTGCAACAACTCAGGTTTCTGGTGGAGTCGTTGCTCCACTCCGAGAAATCGTCTTGTCGCTATGGCCTTTGATTCTCCGAGTTGCTTGATCCGATAATCTTTCTTTGGAAGAGTCACAACGAATTTCCCGAGCAAACGAAAAGCCTATAATACACCCATGCTCATGGGGTTTGACATGGGTGTTTGAAATGGGTTCAGCCCATGAAAACACCATCACCATGGTCCGGTAGATCCCATATAAAATACCATATGTTGGTGTATTTATGGGTTATCGAGACCATGTTATGGTGTCTTGATGGTTGTGAATTTTGGCACGGACCATGTTTGAAGTATTTTCAAGGGGCTATGTGGTGTTTGAACCCATGAATATTTGCTCGGGTTCCCATCTTTATCGCGCACCGTTGTACGATCAAAAAATTCTTCGCGCGTCGACTCCTCCACTGACAAAGTGCTCTTGTTGTTGCATGATTCCAGCTCCCAGAATTTTACAATTAGATCACGAAGATCGAGCGACGCAAACGGGTGAGAAATGGTTCTGGAAACTTCAGCCGTACTACTGGATACACGACCTGACACGATCCAACCAAAAACTGTTTTCTGCAGTGTTTGTCCTATAATAATATCTACCGGGCCAGGTTCGTTGAATCGGGGATCCGCGAGGTTGATGTCGTCCGGAATAGACAGTTGCTGAATATCGACAGAGTGAAACGGTAAATCGGACGTGAGCTTCGGCAGTACATGAAGCTTGACGTTTTCGCAGTATGTGAAAATGTAGGGACACCTCGGAGTTATCGTTACTTCTACCATCTTCGTCGATTTAACCACCGATCCTCCAATTGCTGCAACCGACAGGTAGCTGGCCATCTCGGGTGAGTTCAGCTTCTGATACAGATTCATGGTTATAAAACAATACTTAGAGCATGAGTCCAGAAGCGCTCTCGCAAACTGGACGTTTCCGTAAGGATCAATCACTCGCACCATGGCGGTGGATAACAAAACTTGTCGTGCTGGAGTGTAGGTGTTAGCAGACAATGTGTTGGTATTTCCCAAGGAAGTGTGATCTGTGGTGAGTGGTTGGTGACAGTGTGATTGCAAATTAGTGTGTGCGACAGGGAGTGAGTTCGTGGCGGGTGCTGTGTTGTGACTCTGTGTGGTCTGGCACTGGGGCTGTGGTTGTGTTTGTGAAGTGCTCGCTATTGATGGTCTGTTCTGCGCATGCGGGACGGAGTTGTTCTGCGGTGTAGATGATGCAACTGCTCAGCTGTTCGTCACTTCATTGTGTAGAAACGTGTGATGTTTCTGCCTACAGTATCGGCAAAAACCCTTTGTACAGAATCGAGCCATATTCGATGGAGAGAGACAATTTAAACAGAGCCCACGACGCTTTACGTGCTCGTACCGCTCAGTAACCTTCATCTTTTGGAACCTTTGGCATTTGAACGCAGAATGGGGACCTTCCCCACAGAATAGACAACGATTGGCAGCTTCAGTGGTCGCGTGAGCATGACTGACGGTGAAACGAGGCTTCTTCAGCTCTGTCTGGCAGGGTTTGGCTGGGGCAATCGACTGAAGTACAGCACAGTGATTGCGAAGCAAATCGACTAATTCATCATAGGTGAGAACTTCCTTAGAACAATGGTGAGATTCCCAATGGTGGAGAGTAACAAAATCTAGCCTGGAGCACATCATGTAGACGAGGATGGTACTCCAGTTCTGAGTGTTTTCGCCAATTATATCTAGGATTTGCAGATTCCGGTCATACTCACTGAGCAGATGGTTCAAATCGTCGTAACATTCGCGTTTCATTGATTCTTCAGCAAAAAGCACATCAAGGTGAGCCTTTACAATTAGTTTCTTGTTTTCGAAACGTTTCTGGAGCAGATCCCACGCTATTTTGTAGTTCGCCACAGAAATCTCTATCGTACAAATTTCCTGCAGCGCGTCGCCTACGAGTGATGACCGAAGGTACGTGAATTTGTCTACCTCGGTCAGCTGGTGGTTGCGGTGAATTAGGCTTATAAACATGTCTCGGAACGTAATCCAAACGCGAAGTTTGCCTTCGAAATTCGGGAGTTTAATTTCTGGCAGCTTCACCTTCGAGAAAGCACTAGGAGTTATTGGTACTGGTGCAGTAGAAGATTCCAAAGACATTGAAGCATGTGCCGTTGGGCCAAGCAGTCGCACAGTGGCACGACGAGTGACAAAACCCCAAAAACCAATGTCTTGTGATTCTTTTGCAGATATTTATTTTATTTTTCTCTCAGTTTGAATAAAGATATCTCAAAATTTTACTATAATAGGATGAAAAATTAATTTTTAACATGTCGTTGAAGCAAGTGATGTCGAGGATTTCTGTTCAATTCAATTCATTAGAATTTTTAGTATCTTAGAGTTTCAAATGGCGATATCTCAAGAACTACACAGCCGATTGGAGCAATGTTAAGTTTATTGGAAAGAAGAATGAATATGCTAAACTATAGATGGGAGATTTTTGTACAAAACTGATTAACGTTTGTTCTGCATCAAAAAATCCAATTAAAAATTTTTGTATCATATCAGTTATTTATATTTATACATCTTCCAATTTTTGAGATGGTCTCCCATGGGTCACTTATCATGAATCTGACTCAAAATTTATTGTAGTTTCAAGATATATAGGGCTCATCTTGCGCATTTTTGCGCCGAAGTTGGTATATCTATGTTTTTGAAAATACCCATATGGAGACGCCCTGTAGCTCATAAACCTCCTTACAAATTAATTGCCTAAACAACATCATACATACTTATAATTTAGTGATTTTTACTAGTTTTGTCAACCATTTCTGCTATCCGATGAGATTGGCTACTATGATTAATGTTTATATTAACCCTTTAACGACCAACGCATTCAAATGGGTTTATATAAAATTAGTCGAAAAAATGAAATATGGAATATCAAAACTGATAGCAGAAATGGATTCAGCGACCCAAAATTAATTAAAACCCCAAGTTTTAGCCACATAGACCAATTTTTATAATTTTGTCACAACTTTGTATGAACAGGTGCCACTGTGAGTAGCTGCAACGATGCCCTCAACTCGCAGTAAGCGTCTTCGGCTTGTTGTATGACAGAGGATTGTTCGGCTTCCCGTTTTCACTGAGTGCTGCTAGTCAAGCTTCACGATCGTCTGGGTCTTCCTTCGACTCTAGTCTCTCCTTCTCCTCTGCATCTTCCATGATCACATCTATTTTTCTTCAAATTGTGTACATCTTCTTCATTGCACCTTCTAGCATCTCCAATCTGGTTTCGATATGGGCTTCGTGCTTTTCTCGCTTGAACCTGTTCATCCTGCTTCACACCGTCAAACGTGCTTTTTAATTCAATCACTCTCGAACTATTTTTCAAAATCTATTAAATCAAAATCAGTTAATTCACTCTCCAAAAATTCAATTCACACTGTAGTCTAAGTTTAGTTTCAAACTTATTCTGAAGTTCACTATTTTCCACTCACTTCAATACGACCGAAATACCTCCACGTCCGCGCTTGACAGAAACAGACCAGATTAAAGTTGACAGCAGCAAGGGAAAACAACCGAGCGAACAACAACCAATCAGAAAAAAACCAGCAGATAGGGTGAAGTGCCTATTTTCACCATACTAAGGAGGGCGCCTCACTGATTCATTAATTACTCGGCCTACAAACAATGGAATGCGTACAAATTGGCATCAATAGCTTTGCTTCGTTGCTAAGTACCAAGATAATAACATACAATCGCTGAAAACAGTGAAATTCTCGTGTTTGAGCGCAACGAAAACACGAATCGAGTGCCCCTATTGTTGCGCTACCATTTGACTCAATGCGTTAAACAAAGATGGTAGACACTGCTCTAACCAACGGCTTCAAATGGGTAGCGTAATAATAGAAACATAGCAATAATGGGCTCATCACCCTACCTAGACCAACCATCAATCGAACTCAAGGACCCCGAAAGTCACATGCATTAAAAAAAAGACCGTAGATACACGCCATTTTCGAATTTATTTTTGGGTCAACCAACATGCTAACGTCACACCACAGATCATGCAAATTACTTTCATTTATTTCGTTGATCCCAGTTGGCGTTGAGTTGTCCTACGTCCTTTCTGAGTCACAAGTGAGATGATCGCCGACAAACCGCTTTTCAACACGTGGCTCGTTGATCGCCGAATACTGCCTAACAGCAGCCGTTGTCTTCACGACGCACAATGGCCGTCGCACTACAATGCGACCCGCGCGTGCCCACGCTGTGCACAAAGGCGTCGAAGCACTGACGCCTTTGAACGTACTTTGCTTTTTCCGACTTTCCCACGGTCAACCGGTCCAGGAATCCGGTTCGAAGGACCAAAAAATATTCGAGAATTACCTTGGGACCGAGGGAAGCAGTAATGTCGGGCTTCAATTTATTCACAACTGACACGCGTGTGAAGGCGACACTTTAATAACGAAATGAACTGGGAACGATTTCATCCAGTTTCAGTCCGACGGATTTTAGCTCATGTTACTGAACTAATATAATTTCACCGTCACAGAAGTGAAACAGAACTTCGGTATCGAAAAAATCATGGTAACTTTTATTCGAAGTCTAATTTATTGCTCGACTGATCTATTCAGTAAATTTAAATGCGGTTTCAACAACGGGTGTATTTTGTCTAACTCATTTAACTATAAAGGACGATAGCGATCTCGAGTGGTGAATATAAAAAACGATCATATCCGAAAGCTGCTAGTTACTACCTGCTGATAACGATCGGGTAATGTGAAACAGTGATAAGCACTGATACGGGATAAAAAGAGAGAAGACAATTATAGATTTGTGAATCACGGTTGGTTGCCAGAATCTACCCTTTTCTTCGGCTTGAACACAGTATACCTCTTTTTTGCACTACACCGGTGTAGCATCAAGAAAAATGAAAACGCCATTAGTTTTCAAATTGACATATTTGAAAATTTCATTCAATATTCAAGAGGTTAAATAATTAAAAAAGCACGTGGAATGTCTCTTCTCAAAATTTTTACCTTCGAACATCCATATTATCCAGTTAAGATCAATATTTTTCTGAGATACTCAAAAATTTCCTTAATTATAGTGTATATAAACACTCAGTATAGATTTGGAATTAAATTGGAGTTTATGCAGTTTTCGATTTTCGGTCACATGCCTCCCCGTAGTGCAACGTTTTGAAGGGACATCCCTTCATCTTCAGGAAAATGCAGGATTTGAACATTAATTAGTTATTATTATGAGGAGTTTTTCGGCTAATCAGTCATCAATTAGACAGCGAAAACAAAAACATTGCTTTTACTTCCAACGTTTCAATAGATTTATACCACCTTTATCAAGGATTAAAAACATTGCGTTTCTTGTAAAGTGTAACGTTGTGATAAAACATGAACTGTCGTAATGTATGCGCGTCATCTAATGGTGCTATTCCTCGCATATTTATGCACCTCACAGTATTTGTTGAAACTTCTCTGCGTTTGAAATGATTCTGTTTCAAAGGTAGAGAACGAGGGAAAAAGCGCTATATTCGATCTGGTAACTGTACTGAACTTGACGCTTGTTGATTTGGGTTGAAACGTTGGAAGTAAGAGTAATATTGTTGTTTTCGCTGTCTAATTTATGACTGATTAGCCGAAAAACTCCTCATAATAGAAGCTCGACAGTCAAGTAGTATTAATTAGTTATAGTTTTCTCATAATAAACACATTTCGCAAATTGTCTCTGTGATACAATTTTCTTCGCCCAGTAGGATGTAATATTAGATTTGTTTCTGTGAGCGGATTTGCTCTACATTAAAATGCAAAAACTATTTATAAGGAAACAGCAGACAAAAATTAGTGCCCAAAACTTGGACATCAACAAATATTCGAGATTAGTAGATTTTATGACACAACTTAGAAATGGATACAGAAATAGAAAGATAGATGTGCGCTATGACAGTTGACAAGAACACGAAGAGGTAGAGAAAGGGACAGAGAGAGAGAGAAATGGGGCATGTGAAAAATGGTAACTCATGGTTAGTGATGTAACATTATTTTGATATATTATGCATTATTTTGAATCCTTACATCCTTATTATAGGTAATCCAACTGGTTATTTTTGCACAATGACCAGTAAAACTTAAATCTTGCAAAAGAAGTAAAAATTTTACTAGGATTTTGGGATTAAAATTTAAAGTTGCTCTCGGTGCTCTAGGAGTAGAATATGAATATGATTTATATGAGAAATCTATTATCTCACTGCTAGGTGGATTACTATTCGGACCTACTTAAGCAAATCGCCCTTTTAGGTGGATAGATGTGAAAAAATTTACCGGTCAAAGGTCCTAATTGTAAGATTGAAACCTCAGCTACAAATTGGTGCGATAAAAGGTTCATTTGCACTACTCAATGGAAGCGCTAGGCGACGATTTGCACACCTCTACGTTTTTCCATCCTTTTACAATGTAGGGGTGATTCGGTCCTTCCTACGGGGAAATTCAGACTGTCATTTTTCTTTAATTTTTTTACAACGGAATTATGTTTACCTATGAAATATTTATAAGAGACACTCCTTACGAAGCAAAAGAAAATAAATTGCTTGTCAAAAACTTAATCTGGTAAGTCACAGCAGTCGATTGGCGGCCATGTATTTTCTTTGCTGTGTGGCGTGTGCAATGGTGCGCGCAGTAGAGTGGGACATGGTTATATGAAAAAAATAAAATTTTGCTCCGAGTAACTTTTTGTGTCCCATTTAGCTCCCAGAACAACTGCAAATTTTTAGCTCGATCGGTGCAACTATATTTTTGTTAAAAGTTTACATGGGATTTCGAATGGAAAGTCGTCTTTTGCAAAATAATTCTTCCAAGAGTCGCCCGTTACTCCCTAAAATAAATAGATGTCTGATTTTTATAGGAAATTTGTCAAGAAAACAAAGTCTAGAAGACTGCGAAACGATCTGATGTTTATGTAAAAAGTTATTAAGCTTAAACCGATTGATGCCCTGAAGATTGATGCAAATTTCACTTTTCATAGCATTACAGCTGCTGACGGTCCAATTATATACAAATTTTTTAACTTTTTCTTATTATGTACAAAAGAAGCCTCAATTTATCCCTCAAATCTCTTGCGAAGTGACCAAACAATGATTTAGACACATTAAGAGAAGATTAAAACAAAATTGGGTATAATTGGACAACCAATAGCAGTGGTGCTAGAAAAAATTAGTATTTTATCAATCGTCAGAGCATCAACCGGTTTCTGCTTAATAACTTTTTTTCTGAAGCGTCAGATCGTTTCGTGGTTTTCGGCACCTTGTTTCTTTGTTAAATTTTCAATAAAAGCCACATAACAATTTATTTTTAGGAAGTAATGGGCGACTCCTGGAGGAATTATTTTGTGAAAGTTAATTTTCCCATACAAAATCCCATGTAAGCTTTAAACAGTGTGCGCAAAAATATAGTTTCAGGGATCGAGCTAAGAAGTTGCACAGTTGTTCTAGGACCCAAATGGTACCTAAAAAGTTGCTCGGAGCTGGAATCTAATTTTAGTCCCACCCTCATTTCGCACAAAAGTGGTGAGCGTCCCTGTGTTGTCACCCAAACAAAAATCATTCCATAAAATAGGACCCTCAAGCTTTTCAAAACGCTTACCTTTTATTTTTTCGCTTTTATTTGTTGATTTATTCACGGTTTTTTCATTATAATGATTTTTGTTTTGAGAATGGCAAAAAAACGAAACACGTTGTATCTCCTTTCTACAAAGAACAGAGAATCAAATTTAGCTCTCAAAATTAATGTTTCAGGATTGCGGTTCCACGAATATGTACGATAGTCAAAAAGTCTTGCTATTTTCGGAGAAATCGAGGGGGTCCGAATTACCCCCACTGTCTTAATAGCCCCGGGTCCCCCTATACGTACCAAGATCTACATCATGGCTAACACAATGCCTGATCCAAGGGGTAATTATATCAACTCTAGACAATCTTTTCAATTCGAAGTGAACCTACTGTCTTTGAATTAAACTTACAAATAATTTTTTGAGAAATAGTTAATTCATTGTTGACTATGTTCTTGTTCTTGTTAGTTATGACCCTAAAACAACAGAAAAATTTTCCAGGCATAAATTTTAACAGTACTGCTTCTTAGGAACGAAGCAAAGATGATACCTGTTTAAGCGCAATCCAGTCACTCTAAGTCGAGTTATAAACGAAATAGTGTGACATCCTGACTAATGAGATGAATAAGGGCTCGTCTACCCTATATGAAACAAAACCGTAACATACTTCGATCTGGCGAAGTTAGTCCACTGATATAGGGTGATGAGCGTATTTTCGCCATGTTTCTTTTATCACCCTACCTACTTGAAGCCGTTAGTTAGAGCAGCGTCTGCCATCTTTGTTCAACGCATTGTGGCAAAGGCTAGTCGCAACGATAGGGGCACTCGATTCAAGTTTTCGTCGCGCTCAAACACGAGAATTTCACTGTTTTCGGCGCATTTGTTTTATTATATTGGTTCAACAACGAAGCAAAGCTGTTGATGCCAATTTGTACGCATTCCATTGATTGTAGACCGAGTAATTAATAAATTAGTGAGGCTCCCTCCATAGTATGGTGAAAAAGGCACTTTACCTTAGTATCAGTTTTTACAATATTAAATGAAAATTGATGAACTTGAGAGCTTCTTTATGAATTCGGAAAACAATTTGAATTGAACATTATTATAATGTCAATGTTGCGTTGAAACATGTAACATACCTTTAATAATAACATTTTCATTACACCATTATAACAGATGCTGAAAATCGAATTCCGAAGCATTCCGATGAGATTCGTTTATTTTTTGTGTGGAGAAAGCGGAAAAATTTGTCTGCGTGAATGTTTCAGCCTTGCAGCAGCTATTATAATGTTGTTTATCATCAGTCTAGGAGATGAAAGAATTAATTTAAAAGTGTGTATGGTTTTCTTCTGTTTGCTGTTTGAGAAAAAACGTACAAAAAACGTTTGTATATTTAGCTATTGCAAAATCTTTCACATCATTTTAAAATGATGTGAAAGATTTTGCAGGTGATATCGGTGAAGAATTTAATCGATTTGATGTTTGCTTCATCATATGATTACATTCTAATCACGTTTTTCGGCAATAAACAATTTGCAGCAAGATACAGATTTTAGATATAACAAAAAAGATCTGGGAGAAATTCTCGAGCAAGAAAAACTAGATGATAAACTGAATAGGGAAGAAATGTACACCGGAAACAAGTACAGTTTGGGCAGGAAGGAAATTTGTTCAATTCAACAAATCTAGCTATCTCAGATTTAAGGTCTGAAGAGCCATGCTCATCGAATCACTGGCATAGCTGATTTGATCTAAATAAAAAGAGTTACTTTCTCTATGGAGTTATAATTCCGAAGAATATGAATTGGGACACATACCTGCTGTTTCTAAGAACGTTGGAGGGATTACAAGGACTGATCTTGACCAAACTGAAAAAAAAACTTTAAAAAGTCTCGGCTCGATCATTAAAACTAAACTTTTGTTATTCCGCAATTGACCAGTAAAAGGGAAATTGCACGGAGAATCATCTATTGGGTCTAGGTCCCATTTCGATAGTTTCATAGTTTGCCAATAACGGCACCGCCCACGTCCTTACAGTCATCGGGGAAGGAAAAAATATTAGTGTGACAAACGTTGTTATGGAGACCGTATATACCTTTGCATCTCCACGTTTGCCACGGGAAGGAGTTTTTGTTAATAGAATGGGATAAAGAGTTACACAAATCTAGATACGCCTCGATAAATGATACGATCCATGCAACTCTCAGAAGTGTTTTCATGTGTTTGTTGCTCCGGGCAGCCGGCTGCCAACAATTTATAATAGATTTGTCGTTTATTGAATTTATTTTGATGTGCTTGGCAACTTCAGCTCCGGACAACCGACAGTCAGGAGTGTTGCTTATGTCGAGGGGCAAGTACTAGCAGGTTTGAGTGCGTCGTATTGAAAATACAAACGTATTTTGAATATAATTAAAGTGAGTAATCAAAGTATTTAAAAATACTTCTGTTGTACTTAATAAGGTACTAAATGTAATTAATGTCGATGTGTACGTACTTAAAGTATTTAAAGTATATTTTGACGTTAATAAAAAATATTTTGCGTATTTAAAGTGCTAAGGCGCTGTACTTAAGATCGTTTCAGTAATTAAAGTACAATGAATTTGATGCGTACTTTTTTAAATATTTGCGGAACTTAATGGTACTTAACTAACTAATTATGTAAGACTTTTGGCACTGCGTGGTATTGACACATATACATACATACACGCATTCAGACATATACACACATGCAGTCAAACACACACATTCAGTCTTTTTCGGATCTCGACAAACTGAGTCGAATGGTATATGGCCCCTCCGAGCCGGGATTAGGTTAACGATTTTCAGATTAATTCTATAAACTTTCTATATGAGAAGGGAAAACTATTAAATTTAGATAATATCTGTACTAATTTACCATTTACCACACCATTTTTAAAAATAGCATTTTCGTAAAACGCTTGTATCTCAATTTTTTTCAAGCTATGAATAAAATGTTATTCATAGAAAGTTGCGCTGAAGCCTAGCCTTTAATTTGGTATATATAACGACTTGTCTGGATGTAAAATGAGCATTTTACAGTCCAAACCATTTACTAGGTTGGGTTTGCCCCACCTTACCCTATGTGTTGGTTTCGCTATCCGCGGACGATTGATTCTCATGTTCTAACTATACGAGCGCGTTCTTATGAGGCGCATTTGCAACGGTATAAAATAAGCACTACCGACATAACTAAAACGACGAACTTTGTATGTCGAATATACAACCGATGACATATGCGCGGTTTTTACGCTAATAAGTTGCAAATTAAAAAAAACAGTTTTAATTCTCGTAGTTGTGCAATTGTGCCTTTCTCATTTCTCCAAACTATGACTCCATGGTTATATTTAATGTAATTGTGGAAATGTCTAGCCATGAACTTGATGAGCTACGTGTCGACGGTGAAACACTTGAAACAAAAAAATATATAATCTTTATATTGCACCCATTTTAATAAGTTTTGCATCATTTTGATAGTGGTAATAGTGGTATGATAGTGGTACCAGTTTAAATGAAAAATTTCTGTGTTGACGCACTTTTCAACCCGTAACTCCGAAACCGGAATCCCGATCGAACCGAAATCGATACCAGCCGTTGGGAAGGTTGTACCTTTCATTCAAGAGTAAGTTTGTGAAAATCGGTCTCTCAGAAACAGAGACCATATTAGACACATACACACACAAACATTTTCCGATCTTGTCGAACTGGATCGAATTGTATATAAGACTCGGCTCTCCGGGCCTCGGTTAAAAAGTCGATGTTTGGAGCGATTGCATAACTTTTCTATATGAGAAAGGCAAATTGGAAAATCTGAAATTATAAAATTTGCCCCGTTTAACCGAGAGTGGAGCGAGTAAACCCTAAAATGATACCACACTTAAATCGCACGTAAAAAGAAACGAGCAAAATAAGCCGAAAATCGAAATGTACTATCGTTGTTCTCATGATAGAAATTGCTCAAAATTGTATCATATTTTCTTACACATAGTTGGGTGTTACTAAATTAAATGTCTCGATGTATCAAATCTGATCAGATTTATTCAATTGGTACAAATTTGTCGTCGGTCATTAGAGCTGGTGAAGAAGTTTAAAGTATGCTGGGACAGAACCTACGGAATCTGAGGATAATCTCAGATCATTTTCGATCTATCATGTTTAAAGAGCCGACAGCTAGTTGTGCAATTATTCATAAATGTTAGTATTAATTGCATATTTAGAATGCATCAGGATTATAGCAGCTCCGTATTATAGCAGCACAACGAACATACTTTGTAATCGAGATACTTTCGCGTATCCACTAATAACTCGAAACCAAAACTACACAAAGTTCATTTGACAGTCGATGTGGGCAATGTTGCCAGAACTTCGGTCGAAATTAATTTACTTGTCGTGGTTGCTATAATCACATTTTGTGGTTTTTAACTGTCCCTTTACAACGCGATTTTTTTTATTGCTAATACAGTTATTTTTAGCTTTATATAGGTTTTCGAGGTCTCTGATGTTGATCCTGGGGTTTTCCGGATCGCTGATTCTGATTCTGTCGTCGAAAATGTAAAATACAAAATGGCGGGTCTAATACGGTAACTATTTGATGCTCATTGTTACACAATTCGCAAATTTCGTTAAAAAACGGCTGTCAATTTCAAGCAATTTAGAGCACATTTTATAAGATTTTGTATCTTTTACATAACACGCTGATACCAATTTATAAGGGAATTTCATGCATGATCGCACTCTTCAACCCGTAACTCCGGAACCGGAAGTCGGTATTAAATGAAATTCGATAGCAACCTATGAGAACGTTGTACCTTTCATTTGAGACTAAGTTTGAGAAAATCGGTTCGGCCATCTCCGAGTAAACGATGTGCATATTTTTGGTCACATACATACATACATACATACATACATACACACATGCATACATACATACGCTTACACACAGACATTTGCCGAACTCGACGAGCTGAGTCGAATTGTATAGGAGACTCAGCCCTCCGGGCCTTGGTTAAGAAGTCGATTTTTAGAGTGATTGCATAGCCTTTCTATAGGAGATACGCAAAAAGATTATATCACCCGTCCCCTACCCCCTTCAAAATCGCTACTATTGAATTGTCAAACGAAGGTCTCATAGAAAAGCTAATACAGATCGACTTCTGAATCAATTCCTTTTTAAACCTAACAGTCGGTAGATGTAAAATCGGTTGTTGTATTAGAAATTAAGTTCGATAAGGAAACAATCTGAATTCAAATCAAACTCCTGGCGATTTATATGTGGTTCATTATGCTTATAGGATCGTAGTGTTCAGACCGTATCTCTGCTGCTGATTCGTTTGAACTTCGCCAGCAGACCAGGGTTGTTAATACGATGAATTCTACGATATCGTTTCAACGCGATGTCGTTGAACCGATAATTTTCCCGTTTAATTTAATGCCGTTAATTTCATCGTCAACTTTGATTAATGCAACTTAAACGTTATCGAAAATTTTTGCGATTTTTTCTTTTCGCTTTTAAAATAGTGCCTACACTATCTAATAGATATATATTTATGGTAGGTAGTTTTTTTCAGTTGCCAAACCGTGCCAAAAATGGAACCTCATTTTTAAAGCTAGGATTTTCAATTTACTACTTCAAAAATGTTTCAAATGTTTGTGAAATGGAGATGAAAGAAAAAATAACAATTTTATTCGTGTTTTTATCAAATTCAGTCGTCGTCCAGTAGAATTCTCACAATCTTCGCGTACTTCTCGAGAGCAATGCCCCTCATTACGGAGGTGTAAAGTATCATTTCATTCGAATCGCTTTTCTTCGGCCCACTGGACGTCAAAACTCCAACAGTTCACTACATGGTAGTGTTGATTTCGCTCCCGGGGCTGTTATCTCTTCTTTCTGAAAATTAATGAACAATTTAGTTTAAAAACACAGCTCTTTAAAAAAAGAAATAAGCTTATTAATTCTCCATAACTGACCAATCGTTGATCTTTTAAATGGTATTGATAGACTGAAAATCGAATTGTAATGCTTGAAGATATTTAGGTTTGAAGAAAACCATTTTTGTTGTAAAAATCGCTTGCAACTGTCCAAACAGTAAGGATTGAAACATCAGTGCTACGGTAAAAATGTGCTGCAAAAATATGTAGAACAATGCATTTGCGAAAAATTAACACATCAAAAGATAATGTAAGCAACCCGATTTTTCAAGAGCCACCCTACCTAAAATCTTAAAAAAATCATAACAAATCAATCACTATAAATAGCCTTGTTTATTCAGCAAACTTGCTTCAATTTATTTGTGTTATTATACATATTATAGGGCATTGTGCAGGTAAACTTCACACATCTAAACAGTCGATACTTTGAACACTCAAACCACAAGGACCACCCTAATTTCATTCATTTGAAAAAAATCGCCAAAAAACTAATGAGATTTTCGATTTATTGACACAGGTGTAGTGGATTGTACTGGTTTTGCACTTTCTAGCAGAAGTGCAAAAAACTGGCCATGTTCCATTGACACTTCTGCTAGAAAGTGCAAAACCAGTGCACTCCACTACACCGGTGCAGATCAATCGAAAATTCTATAACAAATTTTCCAAAGACATGAGGCTCGCTATGTTACTAAGGTTCTTTTGAAAATTTTCTTTCTTATCATGCGGTGTAGTGCATTCCTCTGTACTTGACTCTCAAAGTGCACAGACTCTGGGTCTTACAATAAAAATTGATTCCGTCGGATACTAGTTATACTGTTATCAGTTATATTATACATAAATAATACATTTTTATACATTTTTAGCATGCCAAAAACGGAATCTTACGGATATATACTGTATAAAAAAACTGCGTTAAATGCGGACATCGACATTTGGCGTCTACTCGTCAAGCCCATTCCAAAATACCCATATTGATTGGGTTTTAGAGAATTTCGTTAAACATGTAATTCAACGTGGTGGAAACATCGACCAGTGGCATTCGATCGTTAAGTACATTCCAAAAACATATTGTTGAAGCGCGGGCCGCAAGAGAATCTTGCAAGCCATTTTGCAGAACCACGTTAATGGCTAAACATGTGCAAAAAATGCATTAATTGTGAAGATCGTGTGAAAAGAATCCGTAGTGTACACATAAGAATTTCGTGCGGAACTTCGCACGGAATTTCGCATGGAAATTTACACGGAATTTCGCACGGGATTATGCACGGAATTTCGCACTAAATGTCACACGAAATTTCGCACGGAATTTCTAACGGAATTTCGTACGAAATTTCGCACGGAATTTCGCACAAAATTTCGCACAAAATTTCGCACGGAATTTCGCACGAAATTTATCACGAAATTTCGCACGAAATTTCACGCAAAATTTCGCACGGAATTTTTTCGTGGATTCGAAACTATTTTTATCTGACCTCTAGTTAGGTGCCTCACTTGGAGTTTTGCACGGAATGTCGCAGGGAATTTCGCGCGGAATTTCGCAGGGAATTTCGCGCGTAATTTCGCACGGAATTTTGCACCGAATTTCACACGGAATTTAGCACGGATTTTTTTCCCAACGATAACGGGCGAGACCCTTGAGGAAGTGGAGATGTTGACGGCAGAGACAATAGGCATCGTGGAAACCTGGATGGCTAACGTCCAGTTGCAGCTGGCTCACCATAAGACCGAGGTAGTGCTGATCAGCAACCATCCATCCATCCAATCGATGCGTGCGCTGAAGCACCTGGGTGTGATTATCGACGATCGGTTAAATTACAACTGCCATGTCGACTATGTATGTGAGAAGGCTACGAGGACAACTAACACATTGGCAAGGATTATGCCGAATCACCGAGGAGCAAGAGGCAGCACGAGACGTCTCCTGGCGGGTGTCTCATCCTCAATACTGAGGTATGGCGTACCGGCCTGGGTTGCTGCGTTGAACTCAAAGTGAAACCGGACGAAGTTGACAAGCACGTTTCGCCTAATGGCTGTTCTTGTCGCGAGTGCGTACAGAACGATATTGTTGGAGGCGGTATGCGTAATTGCTGGGATGATCCCCATCTGCATTACTCTGGCTGAGGACGTGTAATGTTACCAGCGGAGAAATGCACATAATACAAGGATGCTGGCCCGAGCGGACTTGTGGCCAAGTGGCAGCAAGAGTGGGATAACACGGAGAAAGGAAGGTGGACCCAGCGACTCATCCCACATATGTCTGCTTGGGTAAATAGGAAGCATGTAGAGGTGAACTTCTATTTCACGCTGTTTTTGTCCGGGCATGGATGCTTCCGGAATTACCTACATCGGTATGGACGCGCGCGTCCGGACTGTCCGGACTCCGCCGCGGCTGAGATGGTCCAGTGCAGCATCTGAAAACTCTGGGAGCATTTCGGATGTGCCGGAGTAAATGAGCAGGTAAAGCAGCACAGTATCACATACACCTGCAAGCTGTGTGAGGCCAAGCAAGAACCGTTCATTGAGCAGCTTCTCAAGATTCCTTCGGGGGAAACACGTCCATTGAAGGGATCAAAAACGACGTCGGAAGCGGGCTCAAGAAGGGGAAAGAAGAATCCCGACCCGCCGAAGAGCACTACTTCAAGTGTCCGTGTGGCACTGTTAGAAGAAAAACTAAAGCTCGTCGAAGAAGAACTTCGACTGAAGGAATATGAGCTCTTGGAACAGAACGAGATCAAGCAGCGGCAGCTGAAGGAAAAAGAGCGCCAGTTGGATGAAAAACGAAAGCTCGCCCAAGAGGAACGGGACCTACGTGAGCGCAAACTGAAGGAGGAGTTGGCACTAAAAAGGATGCAGCAACAAATTAGAAAGGAGTCCTTCGAAAAGCGGCAAGAAATCATCCGACAGCAGTTGCAAACGAGCAGCAGAGGTAGTTCGATTTCGGATATGGGAAACAAAGTGAAAAACTGGCTGAATTCCTCGGCAAATACTGGAGGATCGGAGGGAAGTCAAGATAACAACGGCGACGATGATCAATCCGTCGATCCAGACGGCGAAGATGTTCTTGAAGACCCAGCAGACGATTATTCAGCTAGTCATATATCAGCACTCTCAAAGCACTCACATCACCTCGAACTACCTCATCCTCCCGCACCACGCCCATCGAAACCCGTTCAGAAGCTGCATAACGTACCAGTTTCTCGCGTACACTCTCCTTTGCCGAACCAAACGCTAACACAAGAGCAGAATGCCGCACGGCACATTTTGGGAAGGGACTTACCAACTTTTAACGGGAACCCAGAAGAGTGGCCGCACGTTATCAAGACCCTGCGCACGCTTTACGGAAGACCGGAGCTAATAATTCGATCGCTGATGAGCAAAATTCAGTACGTACCGGCCCCAAGGCACGGCCGGTTGGAAACGCTTATCAGTTTTGGCCTCTCGGTTCAGAGCTTAGTGGATCATCTTAAAGCAGCTGGCCAGCAAAAACACCTGTCAAACCCGATGCTAATGCAGGATTTCGTTGAGAAGTTACCGGGCTCAATGCGATTGGATTGGGCCATCTACAAAAATAAAAGCCAACCAGCTAACCATGAAACGTTCGGTGCATTCATGTCCGGTCTGGTCACCGCTGCGAGTGAGGTTTCCTTCGAGATTCCTGAACTAGAGACTGCTCTTAGACACGAAAAACGGAAGCCAAGAGAAACCGGTGTCATTCATACTCACTCCAATGAGCGAACTTCCGCAGTCGCAACTGGTAGTGCTTCTAATAACTTCAAATCTGGAAAGCCGTGCGGGGCATGTGGCCGTGTGGGTCATCGAGTGACGGACTGTCACCAGTTTAAAGGCGCAAGTTTGGACGAGCGTTGGAAACTGGTCTAGCAAAAAGGGTTTTGCAGAACCTACCTCAATAGTCATGGAAAACGGCCATGTAGGTCATGGAACGGGTGTGGAATTGAGGGGTGTCGCCAGAAACACCACACTCTCCTACATTGCTCATCCCCTCCCACCGAAAACGTAGGCGTATCGGCTAGTCACGTGTTTTGGTGACCTAAAATAGCCACTCGTTCGCATCGTGCCTGTCGTTCTATCTAGCGACAGCAATCGACTAATCGACTAATTCGACGGGTCGAAGATCATACGGAACCACTCACACTTCAGTGTACCGGAAATGTAAAGCAGGTCGAGCCGAAGTCACAACGTGTGCAGGTTGATATCTCCGGTAAGGGATGTGGCGCTCAATACAAGCTCGTTGGCACTCGTACAGTTAGCCGCCTGTTTCTACCTTCCCAATCATTAAAATATGGAAATTTGGCCAAAAGCTTTCCCCATCTACGTGGTCTTCCGATGCAGGACTATGAACTGGTTCAGCCCAAGCTACTGATAGGTCTAGAAAATTTGAGGCTATGCGTTCCCCTGAAGCTGCGAGAAGGAGGACCTAGCGACCCAATTGGTGTAAAATGCCGGCTGGGATGGAGTATTTATGGATGCATACCTGACCAACCGTCGCAAACGGCTGTGGTAAATTTTCATGTTGGAGCAGTGTCTGACTCGGATCTGGAAATGAACGAGCAACTCCGCGATTTCTTCACTTTAGATAAAGCTGGTATTTCCCATTTGTGGGAGGTCCCTGTGTCCGACAATGACAAGCGTGCCAGGCAGGCAGTGGATACAACGAGGCGCGTATCGTTCGGATCTGGCTACGAAACCGGGTTGCTTTGGAGAACAAATAATCCAAATTTCCCAGACAGCTACCCAATGGCCTTGCGGCGACTAGAGGGGCTGGAACGAAAACTCCAAAAGGATCCGTCACTAGAGAAGCGAGTTCGTGAGCAAATTTATGAATACGAGCGTAAGGGCAATGCTCATAAAGCAAATCTGGAAGAACTGACATCCGTTGAATCCGGACGTGTATGGTACCTTCCCCTGGGTGTCGTTACTAACCCTAGAAAGCCAGAGAAGCTACGATTATTCTGGGACGCAGCAGCCAAAGTGGGTGATGTGTCCTTCAATTCAAAATTACTTAAAGGACCAGACCTCCTGACTTCTCTTCCGAGAGTTCTCTATCAGTTCCGTCAATATCCCGTTGTAGTGTGTGGAGACATCATGCAGATGTTCCATCAGATTAAAATACGAGCTCCCGATTGCCAGTCTCAGCGATTTCTGTTCCGAGAACGCCCATCAGACCACCCCCAAGTGTACGTGATGGATGTCGCAACATTCGGTTCCACCTGCTCGCCAGCATCAGCACAGTTCGTGAAAAATCTCAACGCTGACGAGATTGCCACTGAGTATCCACGAGCTGCCGTAGCCATCACGAACAACCACTATGTTGACGACTACCTGGATAGCTTTGAGTCGGTCAACGAGGCGATCGCGTTGGTAAACGATGTTAAGCTGGTACACTCGAAAGGCACTTCCTGTCTAACGAAACCGAAGTTCTGCAGAAAATAGGAGAGACGGATGAGCTAGAGAAGAAGAACCTAGATCTGGAACGGGGGGAAAATCTGAGTCGGTCCCTGGAATGAACTGGTTACCATACGAGGATGTGTTCGTGTACGCCCTGGGGTTAAGAGAAGAGCTGCAGTTTATTCTTCTCGATAATCATATCCCCACTAAACGAGAGATAGCCCGGGTGGTCATGAGCTTGTTCGGTCCACTAGGATTTATTGCATTCTTCCTCGTGCACGGTAAAATCCTCCTTCAGGATATCTGGGCGAAAGGAACAGAGTGGGACCAGAAAGTACCGGATGAAATCAATGAACGCTGGCAACGATGGTCAAATCTTTTTCCGCAGTTGAACACTCTTCGTATACCGAGATGCTACTTCCGCTCACGCTACCTTTGGAGTGATTCTGGAACCGTACTTGCGTGGATTCGTTCACACGATCATAGGCGGTACAAGAAGTTTGTCGTTGTTCGCGTTGGCGAGATATTAACGACCACTGAGCAGAAAGAATGGATGTGGGTACCATCAAAACTGAACTTCGCCGATCTTGCAACCAAGTGGGGTAACGGCCCGCAGCTGAATATGAATAATGTCTGGTTCCAGGGACAGAGTTTTATCCATGCCTCCGCAGAAAGCTGGCCACGGCAACAGCCCATCAATCCTACGCAAGAAGAATTACGACCAACTCAGTGCCACTTAGCTCATTTTGCCCCAATAATGAATTTCGCTCGTTTCGGCCAATGGACTAAAATGCACCGAGCAGCAGCATACGTGCTACGCTTTTTAGACAACATTTGTCGGAAAAAGGAAGGATAAGTGTTGGAACGCAGCATCCTAACCAGCGACGAACTACGACGTGCAGAAGAAGCGCTATGGAAAGCAGCATAAGGAGAAATGTTTCCGGACGAAATCGCCGTTCTCGTCAAAACGCAAGGACCACCCGAACAGCGTCACCAAATCGTAGAAAGGTCCAGTGATATTTACACTAAATGGCACCGACCGAAGCTAAGTTCCCTGTAATCCTCCCCAATCAACACCTAATTACCTTTTTAAATGTAGACTGGTTCCGTCGTCGCTACCGCCACGCCAACCGAGAGACCATCTTCAACGAAATTAGCCAACGTTTTGAAATCCCGAAGCTGAGACGTCTGTTGGACAAAGTTGTGAGCAAATGTACATGGTGTCGCATCCTGAAGGCTTCACCGATACCACATGCCATGGCCCCGCTTCGTGAGATGCGCTTGAAGGCTTTCGTTCAACCCTTCACATTTACTGGGGTGGATTACTTCGGTCCGGTGCTGGTTAAGGTAGGCAGAAGCAATGCCAAGCGATGGGTGGCCCTCTTCAACTGTCTCACCAGCAGAGCTACACACTTGGAGGTGGTACATTCATTGAGCACAGAATCGTGCATCATGGCGGTCCATAGTTTTGTATCGCGCCGCGGTATTCCGAAGGAGTTCTGGTCAGATAATGCGACTTGCTTCCAAGGCACGAGCAACGAGTTAAAGGCACACACCGAAGCAAACAAGACGCTAGTCGCGAAATTCACCACGGTGCAGACTACGTGGAAGTTCATCCCACCAGCAACACCACGCATGGGCGGTGTGTGGAAAAGGCTTGTTCGCTCTGTTAAGGTAGCGACTGAGGCAGTGCTGAACGGTCCTCGTCGGCCAGACGATGAGACACTCGAAAAGATCCTACTTGAAGCGGAATCAATGATAAACTCCAGGCCACTCACTTACATCCCTCTAGAACATGCAGATCAAGAATCGCTGACGCCTAACCATTTTTTGTTGGGAAACTCATCCGGCAGCAAATTCCTCCCAACGAAGGCGGTGGACTATCGTATGGCCCTTAGAAGCAGTTGGAAATTAGCCAGATTCATCACCGAAGAGTTCTGGCGCAGGTGGCCGAAGGAATACCTTCCAGCTATCACACGCAGATGCAAATAGTTTCACGACGTTAAGGATCTGGAAATCGGCGATCTGGTCTTGGTGGTTGGTGGGACGACAAGGAACCAGTGGATTTGGGGACGGATTGAGACGACCATCCCAGGACGAGATGGCAGAGTGCGGCAAGCGTTGGTGCGAACCTCGAGGGGGATCATTCGAAGACCAGCCATGAAGCTGGCTGTGTTGGACGTCTTTGAAGAAAGTAAATCTGCTGCTCGCGTTCCGGAACCTCACCTAGGTTTACGAGCGGGGGTATGTGCCGACAAAACCCCTCGTATTGGCAACGCTGCCCGACGCGGCGCAGCACCGGATGGTGGCACTGACGTACGAGAACGTCAGTTGAGACAACGTAAGGGTGAAAAATCTGTACAGTCATTCGAAGAAGGATGGTGAATTTGCCAGAAAGAAAAAAAATTATACTAATATTAATCTAGGTTTTATCAGTTCAGTTCTTCATCACAATTTATTAATAAAATCTCCAGATTCAATCCACACGTGTGGGACAGTAGCGACCTATTCCTTCCACTGGATTCTCACGGTCACCAAATTTGTAGGCATACTTTATACTAAATGTCACATGCAATCAATATTAATAAATTCTAATTATAGCTTAATATTTCTTTATTTCATCTTTGACGCTATGCGTCTACAGATTACAACTTAATCTAGGTTACACATCAACACATAAAATCAATTTCATGACAGAATTCATCTCGTTACAATAAAAACATAAATAGAGAACAATGATCACGTCGGCTCCCAGAGATCGAATTTCTCATAGAACTCTCTGAAGCAAATCCCTTTCGGCCACGTCGATGAAAACAGCGCTTTCTGCTTATATTGCATATCGATTCCCACTTTAAATGAAATGAACGGCATCGAAGATCCCTCCTTCCACACTGGAACAAGTTTCTTCACTGCGGCAGGGTTAACACCGAGCGAATCCTTAACCATTTCGGCGATATCATTTTCACTCACTGTATTTCTAATACGCGTAAAGAACAGCCAACACACATTAGACACATTCCAGCGTTAGGGGACAACGTTTGCACGCATCATGCAACTGTTAACAGCTCGTCGTTTGAAAAATACTACGATGTACGTAATTGAATACTTTGAAAGTCCTAACACAACGTTAATGTTATGGGTTTGATGTTTTTCAGGTTGTCCTTTCATTCTGAGAGGTGAAAATGTCGCGTTAGGGGACAACAGCGCAAAAAATTGATTTTCCAACCTACAGTTGTATTTATCAAAAAACCTGCTCTGTCTCAAACTTTAGAGCATATATTTGTTCTAGAAATTTGATCATCGATAGTCACTGAACAATACTGTATACTTAGATTTTCGAGTTTTTAGGAAATTTTTTTCACGACCGCTGCGAACACTGCGTTAGGGGACAACACCAAAATGAACACAAACGGTCGCATATGAAGTGTTGTCCCCTAACGCGACTGAAGAATTTGTTGAAGCTCAAACAAAGCGATGTATATTACCTCTGAACCTGTGAATAACTCAAAATAAAGATTTGAAATGCAAAACCAGATGTATTTCTAGTTTCACCTTCATGTGTTTTATTAAGAAATCAAATTAATATGAAATGAGAACAGGACACAACGCATACCACAGTGTGACCCGGTATAGAAGAGATTGTAGACCACAATCGCCACTTTCTAATGGATCGAAAAAGGTGGTTTCAAGTAGTTTTGGTAAGTTTAATATATTATTGACATCAGTGGCGGATCCAGGGGGAGGGTCTTGGGTGTCCGGACCCCCCCCCGAAAATTTTTAACATTTTGTGAATTTTTAAAAAAAATTCTTTTTTAAATTCATTCTAAGTTCAAAATCTTTGCAAATCAGATTTGATTACCAAAATTGATTTTGATTGAATGAGGGTATTACATATTACGTATTGAAAAATGAACATTTTAAAGTCGAAATTTTGGACCCCCTCCGAAATTTTTTTCTGGATCCGCTCCTGATTGACATAGGAAAATATATGAAATAAAATTAACTGTTTCTTAGGGTGATTCAATTTTTTTTTATTTTGTTCACCAACTAAGTTTTTTTCATGTAAGCTTGGTGCACTGACTTTGTTTTTTGACCTTATAAAATCTAAAAAAAATAAATTTAAAAAAATAAAATAAAATTGACTGGTGATTAAGGCAGATAAAATACGTCATAGGGTTGTTCAATATTTATTTTCTTGTTACGTTACAAATACACAAATGTGACTCTGAAGCAATTCAACAAAGGAAAGACTGTCAAACGATTATACTCAGTCGATCAGTTATTATATTTACATTTTGTATATAATGTTGTCGCGAAATACGAGTAATACGGTTGAAAAAAAAATTTCGAAAGAGAATATCGCCCTTCCAGTTCATCCTCTGGCGTTTGCACAACTGTTTCTACTCATAGATCTGCAAAACGATACTTATTAGTGATGATTGCGGAAATTAATCAAAATGTAGCCGTTTTACGCAATTTTTGGAAAAGAAGGGAAAGATCCACCTTTTTGATAATTTAGATATATTAGAGTACAAAGAAATTCGTTTAAAAATTTCACGCAATTGCGGTCTTATGGCTGGCTTGTCATTAAATTATCTAAATAATAGAAAACTGGAGAATTTCGTGAAATTGTATCTTTTATTAGCGAATTCTAAGAAATGCGCATCCTCAGGATTACAATTTGAATTTAACGTGCTATAAAAACATAAAAAACTGCATTAAACTGCGATGTTTGGTTCATGCTGAAGAAAATCTATCCCAAAAAGACAAACCGGGTTAATTCCAAGTGGTCAATAATTATCCCGCTAATTTGAAAGAATGTCACGACGAGTGAGTGTTATTTCCTATGACTAAATTCTTCCGCGCGCTCTCATACTTATTTGGTATTCTAATGCGTTTCATTCTATATCTTTGAAATCACTTCGAACTCTGTTCTGAAATTGTTGATTTATCCTTAGATAGCTTATTTACTGATATATGTAATAAAAAACTTGATAATTTTTCGATATTATAAGGCTTTCCCCTTAATGGAACCGGCTGGCTGCCGTATTGCTGAAATAGGTTGGTTATATCTTTTATGTTCATATACTGTTCTGTAGGCTCTCAAAGTAACTCTGCAGAAAGATTTATCGTATTGCAACGGAAAGCGTTAGGGGACAACACTTCAGTGCACCCCTATGAAAGAACGATTCCAAAGCTTGTTATATACAAATAGCATATTTTTAGAAAGGTATTGATGAGTACTAATAGCTTCTAAAAAGATGTCATACATAGCGTGCTTTGTTTTCATGAAAAATTGAAAAAACATGATATTTGCGTTAGGGGACAACGCAGAAATGGTCAATTTTTGCCTCCCTTTTTTCCGACGATCAATTCACTCAATAAATCTGCGTCCGAAGATGAAATCTTTGTACAATATGTGAACAATAAAATGGAATTTAAAATAATTCCAAATAAATTTTCTTACAAACCTGTCGGTGTGGTACGGAAAAATCAATTCAATTATTAAAAACGAGTCATAAATGTATTATTGGTTTTCATTGACGACCGTCATGAAATTCTTTTAAAAAATTTCTATATATGTATGATTTGGGAGCCTTAAACCTACACCAACATATTTGAGAACAACTTTTACTTATATTAGCAGATTTATTTTCATGAGGTAAGCGATACAAGTGCGTGGAATGTGTCATTAGCAGAAATGCGATTCGGAGCTAATGAATGCATGTCTGTCGATTCACTTTTTGAACCTTGTTTCAATTTGATCGATGAGAGCGGTGAAGACTGAGCCAGGGGTGCGATTTGTGAAGGTGCTAATACGTCGAGATTCGTTCGAGCCAGTTCCATTATTGTTTCATTCATTGTTGTAACTTGAATCTTTAACTTGCATACTTCATCTAACAAATCCGATTCACACACGTCGGTTTGGGATGCAGTGTTGACAGCGGAAGCAGCGACTGATCGGGCTGGATTGGAAGCAGAAGCTTCAGAAATCAGTTTTCTCTTGTTAATGAATGCTTCGAAACGGCGAACATCGCACATGATCACTGTGCATGGAGTACACATCCAAGCAATATTTCGGTGCCTATTACATCTGTCCAAATCATCAACCGTCAGTGCAACGCATTCGGCGTGATACTGTTCAGAACAAAAACCTTCGCAGGCGATAAAATTTTGGCCATACAAGATAGCAGCAAAGCATTTGCCACATTCCATATTTCACTAGCTTATTGTTTGCGTGGAGCGAGCTATACGGCAATGTCTCGTATACAACACCGTCAGATTGTTGTGATGGACAATAGATGCAATAACGACGACAGCTAGTTGAAACGAAAATCGTTTTAAAATCCTTTGATTTTCGTTGCTTGCTAAAAAATTCGCGATCCACCAACTCGGAAACACTTCATACAGCCACACATGTACACTAATTTTCATGAAAACGGATTATACAAAAATTGAATTTGCTGTTGAGAGTTTGTGCAACCTATCCCCAAAAATGTAATGTTAAAATTTGTACTTGTTATTGCGAGTTCATACTCTGATAAGTCAACATTAAAAAAACCAAAGAGATCTTAATTCGAAACATTACTCTTGATATATTGATTACCTGTATTATCTAGCGCCCCTGGACATTTCAGGTTACTCAGTTCACAGAACTAACTTCTACAAAAGGATCGCTCATATGATAAAAGTTGAAAATATGGTGAAAAGCGTCAGTGTTATCTCATTTTCTCTTGGTGGCTAGGTAATTAGTTAATTTATCTCATGCAGAATATTGAATAATTTCTTTGTATAAAGAAAATCATGCAGACCAAATCTCAACCCATTAAACTTCAAGTGTACTCGGTAGCATATTACTATATGTGTAGAAAGAATGTGTTCAATTTCACATTCGTTTTATTCATATAGAACTGTTATTAAACTGCAAAGGAAAAATAAAATTTAATTTATTTGATGATCCCGTTTTGAATCATGTAAAATAGTTGCTAGAAAAACAAACGACCTAAATGCTGCTGTTGAAAAATTAACTGGTTTCTCGTCTTTGCGTGTACGGTTTATTAGTGCGACGAAAAATCAGAGGTATTTTTTCAAAAGTAGCATTCGAATAAGTTTTCTAGCAACTATTTTGCATAATTCGAATCATGATGAACGTGACGATAAGCACAAACTAACATGTACCGAGTAAACTTGAGCCTTCAGCAAAGGTAGGGTACAATGGACATATCTTCAAAGAGTTTATAACGGTGCGGCGGTGCAGGCGGAAATTCCGCACGAAATTTCACACGAAATTTCACTCGAAATTTCACACGGAATTTCGCAGGAATTTTCACACAGAATTTCGCAAGAAATTTCACATGGAATTTCACACGTAATTTCGCACGGGATTTCGCACAAAATTTCGCAGAGAATTTCGCATGGAATTTCACTCTAAATTTCATACGGAATTTCTCAGGAAATTTCACACGGAATTTCACACGGAAATTCGCACGGAATTTCGCGCGAAATTTCACAAGAGATTTGGCGCGAAATTTCACACGGAATTTCGCATGGAATTTCACCCTAAATTTCACACGGAATGTCTCAGGAAATTTCACACAGAATTTCGCGCGAAATTTCACACGGAATTTCGCAGAAATTTCGCACGGAATTTCGCATGAAATTTCGCACGGAATTTCGCATGAAATTTCGCACGGAATTTCGCAAAGGATTGGTGCATGAAATTTCGCACGGGATTTCGCACAAAATTTCGCATGGAATTTCGCACGGAATTTCGCATGAAATTTCGCACGGAACTTCGCAAGGGATTTCGCACGTAATTTCGCACGAAATTGCGCGCGTGATTTCGCACGAAACTCCGTACGGAATTTCGATCAAATTTTCGCACGAAATTTTACATGGAATTTCAAACGGAATTTCGCACGGAACTTCGCACGAAATTTCGCGCGGAATTTCGCAAGAAATTTCACACGGAATTTCGCACGGGATTTCGCAGGAAATTTCGCACGAAATTCCACACGGAAATTCGCACAAATTTTCGCACGGAATTTAGAACGAATTTTCGTACAAAATTTTGCACGAAATTTCATACGGGGCGTACGGAATCTCACACGATATTTCGCACGAATTTTCAAGCGGAATTTCGCATGAAATTTCGAGCGGAATTTTGCACGGAATTTCGCACGGAATTTCGTACTGAATTTCGCACGGAATTTCGCACGGAATTTCGCAAGGAATTTTGCAGGGATTTTCGCAAAGAATTTCGCACGGAATTTCGCACGAAATTTTGCACGGAATTTCACACGGGATTTCGCACGGAATTTCACATGAAATTTCGCATGAAATCTCGCACAGAATTTCGCAAGGAATTTCGAACGGAATATCGCACAAAATTGCGCGCGGGATTTCGCACGAAATTTCGTACGGAATTTCGAACGAATTTTCGCACGAAATGTTACATGGAATTTCGCGCGGAATTTCACACAAAATTTCGCACGAAATTTCACACGGAATTTCGCACGGGATTTCGCAGGAAATTTCGTACAGAATTTCGCAAAAAATTTCGCACGAAATTTCGCACGGAATTTCGTACGGAATCTCACACGATATTTCGCACGAATTTTCGAGCGGAATTTCGCACAAAATTTCGCATGAAATTTCGAGCGGAATTTTGCACGGAATTTCGCAAGGAATTTTGCACGGAATTTCGAACGAAATTTCGCAAGGAATTTCGCACGAAATTTGGCACGGAATTTCGCCCAAAATTCCGCATGAAAATTCGCACGGAATTTCGCAAGGGATTTCGCACGAAATTTCGCACGAAATTTCGCACGGAATTTCGTACGGAATTTCGCACGAAATTTTGTACGGAATTTCGCACGAATCATCGCCCAAAATTTCGCACGGAATTTCGCGCGATATTTCGTACGGAATTAACACGATATTTCGCACGGAATTTTTCACGAAATCGTGCGAAATTCCACTCGAAAATTCGTGCGAAATTCCGTGCGAAATATCATGCAAAATTCCGTGCGGAATTACGTGCGAAATTTCGCGCTAAATCCCAAAATTTTGCACGGAATTTCGCAAGAATTTTCGCATGGAATTTAGGACGAAAAATCGCACGACATTCCATCGCACGAGATTTAGCACAAAATTTCTTGCGAAATTTCATGCGAAATTCCGTGCGAAATTCCATGCGAAATATCGTGCGAAATCCACTGTGAAATTCCGTGCGAAATTTCGTACGAAATGCTGTGCAAAATTCCGTGCGAAACTCCTTGCGAAATTTCATGCGAAATTTCGTGCGAATTTACGCGCGAAATTCCGTGCAAAATTCCGCTCGAAATTTCGTGTGAAATTTCGTGCGAAATTCCACTCGAAAATTCGTGCGAAATTCCGTGCGAAATATCATGCAAAATTCCGTGCGGAATTACGTGCCAAATTTCGTGCTAAATCCCGAAATTTTGCACGGAATTTCGCACGAATTTTCGCACGGAATTTCGGACGAAAAATCGCGCGATATTCCGGGCGAAATTTTGCACATGATTTAGCACGTAATTTTGTGCGAAATCCCTTGCGAAATTCCCTGCGAAATTTCATGCGTGTGAAATTCCGTGCGAAATTTCGTACGAAATACTGTGCGAAATTTCGTGTGAAATTCCGTGCGAAATTCCTTGCGAAATTTCATGCGAAAATCCTTGCGAATTTACGCGCGAAATTCCGTGCAAAATTTCGCTCGAAATTTCATGCGAAATTTCGTGCGAAATTCCCACTCGAAAATTCGTGCGAAAAATCGTGTGAAATTCCGTACGAAATTTCGTGCGAAATTCCATGTGAAATTTCGAGAGATATTCCGTGTGAAATTCCGCTCGAAAATTCGTGCGAAATTTTAAAAATCTTGCGAAATTTCGTGCGAAACTCCGTGTGAAATTTCGAGCGAAGTTTCGTGCCAAATTTCGTCCAAAATTTCGTGCGAAATTTCATGCGAAATTCCGTGCAAAATTCCGCTCGAAATTTCATGCGAAATTCCACTCGAAAATTCGTGCGAAATTCCGTGCGAAATATCGTGTGAAATTCCGTACGAAATTCCGTGCGAAATTCCGTGTGAAATTTCAAGAGAAATTCCGTGTGAAATTCCGCTCGAAAATTCGTGCGAAATTTTAAAAATCTTGCGAAATTTCGTGCGAAACTCCGTGTGAAATTTCGTCCGAAATTTCGTGCGAAATTTCATGCGAAATTCCGTGCGAAATTCAGTGCGAATTACCGTGGAATTTCGCTCAAAATTTCACACAGAATTTCGCACGAAATTTCACACTGAATTTCGCGCGGAATTTCCGTTTGCATTTACGCGCGAAATTCCGTACGAAATCTCGCGTGAAATTCCGTGCGAAATCTCGCACGACATTCCGTGTGAAATTCCCTGCGAAATTTCGTGCGAAATTCCGCGCGAAGTTCCGTGCGAAATTTCGTGTGAAATTCTGTGTGAAATTTCGTGCGAAATTCCGTGTGAAATTTTGAGCGAAATTCCGTGTGAAATTTCGTTTCCCGTGCGAAATTCTGTGCGAATTTTCGCGCGAAATTCCTTCCGAAATTCCGTACGAAATCTCGCGTGAAATTCCGTGCGAAATCTCGCACGACATTTTGTGCGAAATTCCGCTTGAAAACTCGTGCGAAATTTCGCACGGAACGTCGTTCGATATTTCTCGCGGAATTTCGCACGAAATTTCGCTCGAAACTACACGCGGGATTTCGCACGATATTTTCACACGGAATTTCGCTCGAAAGTTCACACGGAATCTCGCTCGTAATTTCTCGCGGAATTTCGCACGAAATTTCACACGGAAATTCGCTCGAAATTCGCGCGGAATTTCACACGAAATTTCACACGGATTTCGCACGAAATTTCACACGGAATTTTGCACGGAATTTCACACGGAATTTCGCACGGGATTTCGTACGGAATTTCGCACGAATTTTCGCACAAAGTTTCACACGGAATTTCGCATGAAATTTCGCACGAATTTTCGAGCGGAATTTCGCACGAAATTTAGCATGTAATTTCGAGCGGAATTTTGCACGGAATTTCGCGCGTAAATTCGCACGGAATTTCGCATGAAATTTCGCATGATTCTGTGCGAAATTTCGCACGAAATTTCACACGGAATTGCGCTCGAAATTTCACACGGAATTTTGCACGAAACTTCACACGGAATTTTGCACGAAACTTCGCGGAATTTCGCGCGAAATATTGCACTGAATTTCCCACGGAATTTCGCACGAAATTTCCCACGGAATTCCGCACGAAATTTCGCACGGGATTTCGCACGAAATTTCGCGCAAAACTCCGCATGGAATTACGCACGAAATTTTCATGGTGAAACCAAAAGTTTAACGATGACAGTTCAAAACAACCTTGCCATCGTACTTAACAAAAATTTCTATTTTTTCTATCGAAAACTATTTTTGCGAGAGTAGTTTTGTATAATTTATTATATGTATTCAATTACACTATGGCAATTCGAATTCGACAGTTTACACGACATAATTTCTGTTATTCTTCAGATAGTACAATATGCGCGCCAGTAGAAAAGCTTCGACATTTGTAATGGAGTTCTCGGAACGACCTAAAACTTCTATAAATTCCTTAAGATTGTAAAAATTCTTGTATTTGCATGAAGGAAACTGGTCATCCTGGAGACAATCTGACAGAACTTGTTTCATATATGTACTAATGATTTCACAGTGGTGCTAGTGTACCATCACCATATGAGTGCCATCGTTGTTCATGACACTATGAAACAAGCAGATTGTACCAGGACTGGGCCGTTGCATGATCCGAATTCCTTCATGAATTGCAATAATACCAAGTCCACAACTAAAATGTTATGATCCTGGTTTCGTGCATTATTTACCAACAGGGTCGTCTTTGGCCGGTTTTCATGTTTTTGTTCAAAGTGTGTTACCGTCTCGACGGAACGAAAACTCTCCAAGTAACCAAACGTTCGGATAATACCTAATAAGTACAAGCTCACTTTAACTTCTTTGCAAATGGTATTTGGAAGCGGATCAAACCGCTATTAGATTGTTCGGAAAATTACTTAAAACGAAAATATTCTTATATGAACTCTTGATTGAAGGAGTAATGTTTGTTTGAATTGTTTAAGTAAAACAAATAGCTCAACCCCGCTATCTGAAATCGCCCTGCATAAACTTCCACGAGAACGATTGAAGGAAAATGTGTCTGTAATCAAGGAAATGTAGTTTTCATAAAAAATATTTATATTTTGTTTACGCTACCACGCCTTCAGAAAAAAGAAAATATACTGGGACATACGTTTTTGCCTTTCTCATATAAAAAGGCTATGCAATCACTCTAACTTTCCTACCGAGGCCCGGATAACGGTCCCATAAGATGCTATTGAATTTTTAGTTGATCGGTTCCGGAGTTACGGGTAGAAGAATCAAAAATTTTTGGAATATATTCCAAAGTTTGCATCCATATTCTATGTAAAAATATCTAACCCCTACGAAGTTTTCGAGATAATTTGGTAAAAAACCCGAGATAATTTGGTAAAAAACTCGGTGATCAATCCGCTTCACCCAAATTTCTAAAAAAATCAATCATGCGCCCCCCCCCCTCTTACCATACACACCAAAAAATAATGAAATTTAAACGATATGTAAATCAAGACGAAAGTAAACATACAACGATTGAATCCAAAATTTGATTGAAAATTACGTTAAAATCAATTGGAGCATCAAACAGCATACAATTTTACACTTTCATTCGTGTAATATTACATGTCATTCATTTTACATCAGTATTCAAGTAAATATACATTGAAGTGCATTGGTTTTCCGTTTAAAGAAACTGTAATTTTCAATCCACGTGTAAAATTATAATAAAATTCGTTGAAGAAAGCACGACAAGTCGTGTGTATTTTTGGTGGAACTTAGTATTACATTTATATTCATTCTCCAAATATGTGCATGAAAATAAACTTAAAATTACAAAATATTTTTTTCTGTGTAGAGACAACATTGAACTCGAGCTAATTAAATTATTTAAATATTATATAGTTCTGTTTGTTTCAAGTAGGGTAAGGTGGGGCAAATCCGACCGTTGGGTAAACCCGACCCCCCTCTGTTATCGAAAATCGGGAGCACTACACGAACTAATATCAATGTTGTCGTGTAGAGCATCGAAAATAGTCATAATGGTGGTATGCCAGCATTTTATTAGTCTACATTGAGATGCTCAAACGACAATAAGTGTGTTTTTACCACTTTTGATTTGATTTTTGTGCATCATCGAATACATGATATTTCTGATTGTTAAAGTGATAGCATACAAATATAAGTGGATTTAAATAAATAGTAGGGTAAATCGGACCGCTTTTTTGTTAAGAGAATGATTAGTTATCAAATTGAAATATATTTTTATTGTTATTATTTATTATTGTTTTGCACAATGATTCATAATTACAATCGAAAGACACAAAAACGTGATGAATATATGATTGAATATATGATTTTGATATTCCAAGATTGACATTGAATTCTATTTTCTTCATGTTACAATTCAATAACATAACATTCATTAATTTATCATAGAAAAACCATTAAATTTGGGTAATACCTGTACTAAATCAACCAAACATAAGCGGGTGGGTTTACCCCACCATTTTTGAAAACAGGAAAAATGAACGTTTTCGTAAAACGCTTGAATCTCAGTTTTCCCATGATTCGATTAAAATGCTATACATAGAAAGTTGCCCAAAAGTCTAACCTTTAGTTTGGAATATAACTTAATTCGATGTAAAATGAGAATTTTACAGCCAAGACCATTTGCTAGGTCGGATTTGCCTCACCTTACCCTAAGTCAGCGTCGACATGTTGCTTATCAGGTTCGAGATAAGCGTGCACTTATATATCACGGTGTGTCTAAAACCATTATTAACTAAAAAATGACCATAAATTTGGCATACGGCATTCGAAAGATACAGAATCCAAGCATCTTCTCAGTGAATTTCAAAATGATCCATCGAGAGATTCGAGAGAAATGGCGATTTGAAGTTTTATGACACGTTTCATAAGGCTACCAGCAAACACCCACGGGTTCGGTCCTATCTTTATAAACAAAAAAATATTTGTCTACTTATTTGGTACTTGGCAGTCGAAAGATATAGTAATCAAGTATATCCGCTGCAAGTTTTAAAATATTTCATTGACGGAATCGAAAGTTATAACGATTTGAATGCGGTATGCGATTACAGATGGATTTTCCACCAGATTTCAAGCATGAAGCCATGTTTGTCCATTGACTATTTAGATCGTTTATACGTGTCGCTGTTTTAAAGAAAAACCTTACCATTTAATTGCACAAATATAATGCCAAAAAGGTGTTATTTATATGCTGCGATGAAAAAATACGAAAATAGGGTTGTCTACCTAACGTTAACTACAACGTGTAAATTAAAAAAAACTGAATATAGGTTGGAATGTTTACTTAAAAAGGCCATATCTCAGTAGTTTGTTGACTGACTCTAAATGTTTTTTCATTACTTAACTGGTAGACGTTTTATCAACAATTTTCCTTCAGAAGAATATAAAATAGAGTTGTCTACCTCAAATAATAGACAATAAAATTGAACTGTATAAATTATCATTATTTAGTGAATATTTTTGTATTAAAAGTGACGGCATGTCCATTTTTATTCACTAGTTGATTGCAATTGCTGTATACTACAAATTGTGGATATATGAAATGTTGAAACTAACACAGTCGTGATTCGCTGGTTGGATAATTTTTAACGCTTTATTTGTTTTATTTGTTTTATTTGGGAGCAGGGAAAAGCCCGCTGGAGCTGAAATCCTTTCAATCTCGCTCTCCAGCAGGCATAAAACCTCCTCATCTTTTGTACCAACAGATTACAAACATCCAAATGATACCTATAAACGATTCACTATAACTAATACTACGAGTACAATATTTACGCTTACAAACTAACACTGAGATTATTATCGATATGACAGGGTATTATGGAACAATCGCTTTACAACATCTCGGGACAAGTGAAAATCAAAGACATTAGAACAACGATTGAATAGACGACACATACTAGCAAATGGCTCATTATACCCGTAATTGGTCCTGGCATAAGGTATTCTTAAAAAGGGATGAAATCGAAGACTACGAGGTTGAATATTGAAATCCACATATTGTAGGAGATTAGAGCAATCAATTCGTGATTGTAGCAGATCAGCAATGAAAACAGCTTTAGAGACATCTCGTCGAACGGACAGCAGGTCGAGATTAATAAGTTGACAGCGGTCCTGGTAACTCGGGAGGTTTAGTGGATCTCTCCATGGAAGTCGACGAAGAGCGAAACGAATAAATTTGCGTTGAATAGCTTCTATGCGCTGGATATCGATTTGGTAATATGGTGCCCAAATAACAGCACCATATTCAAGCGTTGAACGAACCAGAGCACAGTAAAGTGCCTTTAAGCAGTATATATCGTCGAAGTTCTTCGAAACACGAAAAATAAACCCCAGTAACTTAGAGGCCTTGGAAATTGTATATTCTATGTGATCCTTAAAATTCATTTTAGAGTCTAGTAGAATCCCCCAGTCTTTTACGGATGACTCTCGCTTGAGAATGGTTTGCTAAATCTTGTAGCCATATTTAATTATCGTGCGTTTGCGGGAGAAAGAGATAACGGAACATTTTGAAGGATTCAATACCATCCTATTTACGCTGCACCAGTTTGAAAAAATATCCAACTGTGTCTGCAGAAAATCGGTATCTTCAGAATCTTTGATTAGATGAAATAGTCTGAAGTCGTCGGCGAATGACAACTTAAAGCATTCCAATGAAAAGTTTAAATCATTTAGATAGAGTAAAAATATGAAGGGTCCAAGATGACTTCCCTGTGGGACCCCAGAGATCACTTCGAATGGCATGGTTGAGCAGTCTCCAATTTTCACAGTCATGTCACGACCAGTCAGATATGACTGGATCCAAGCCAGAAAGGAACCATTGAACCCAAGCCTATCTGGTGATTTATCTTATCGAAAGCAGCAGAGAAATCGGTATATATGCTGTCAACCTGAAGTCGTGCTTGTAAGGACTTGATGATGAAAGATGTATAGCAAACAAGGTTTATTGAAGTTGACCGTTTGGGCATAAAACCATGCTGGGTATCAGATATGTATCTAGAGCAGTTGTGAGTGATGAATTGGAGCACAATAATTTCAAATAGCTTAGATACTGCACATAAGGCAGCTATCCCGCGATAGTTTGATATAACGCATTTGTTCCCTTTTTTAAACACGGGAAAAATGTAAGAATGTTTCCATGAATCAGGGAAAATTCCCGAACGCAAAGAGGTATTGAATAGTATTGATAATGGCACGAGGAGACTGCTTATGCATTTCTTCAGCACTATAGATAGAATTCCATCGGGTCCGGCGCTCGACGATGACTTCAATTCAGAACATGCCGTGCAGACAATGGCAGTTGTGATGAGGGGGTGGGGCCCAATGGGAGATTGGGGAGGAATATTTCTGGTTGCAGCCAAAATTTGATGGCTAGTTAAAGTTTCTTTGGTAAACACACTACTGAAATGTCACGGAATAAGCTGCATATTCCAGACAAGGTTGATGCATATGAACCGTCAAGTGACATCTGAGCGGGTAATCCGTATTCTTTCCTCTGCTCGTTAACGTGGTTCCAAAACAATTTTGGATTTATTTTAAGACTATTCTGAATGCGACATTGGTAAGCATAGTGAAGTGTGTTGTTCAGTCGCTTGTAACGATTGTTGAGCTGTATATAATATGATCTCAGATGAAGGGTGGGATGCTTCGACAGTTTTCTGAGTGCTGTCCGTTTGGTGCATTTATATCGTTTTAAAGTTGGGTTGGACCAAGGTGGATGCATGGGTTCACGGCGTGTCTTTTTAGGAATAAACTGATCAATTGCATAAGATACAATATGCGTCCATAGCGTGGCAGCAGAATTACAATTGCCATTGGATAGAAGAGAGTGCCAGTCCAACCCTAACAGAAACCTGTTCATTGCTTCGAAATTTCCATTTTTATAATCGTAGTAAGTAGATTCACAGACTTCATTGAAGATAACAGGCGAGCAAATCTGAATAGTGATATGGAGAGGGGGGTGATGGCGACAAGTTTTAAGAAGCGGTGAAGGTGCAGCGGTGATTGCACAAGTACCGGCGAACTCCTGACTGACAAAGCAGAGATCAAGCAGGCGATTGTTGCTGTTGTAGCAATTATTCAATTGAATCACACCAGCGGTATTGTAGTTGTCCAAAAGCGTCCGAGAAGAAACAGTTTGTGAAGAGCAGTTTGCATCAGGGTACAAGAAACTGGACGAATTACTGGTCCATTTTATTCCTGGAAAGTTAAAATCGCCAACAATAATTATCCTGTCATTCAAAGCCATTTGTTTCGTAATCAGGGAAAGAGAGTTCAGATGCTGATCAATTATATCTAAATCATTCACTCGATCGGGCGGAATATAAATAACACAGACATAGAGCGTGTAATGTTGGAGCGAAAGAGCGACCCAGAGCTGTTCGACGTTACAGGTGACATTAGAGAGAGGCACCAGACGAGATTTGAATTTTAAGCGGCATGCTATCAAAACACCTCCTCCTCTCACCTTGTAACTATTCTGATCGTTGCGATCCTGCCTGTACACCGTGTAAGAGCTACCAAAAATTTGCTTCGATAGTGTGCTACTGTTCAACCAAGTTTCGGTGAACAAATACAGATCGTAAGTACTGTCAGAGCAAGCAAGACAGTACGCACTTACACAGCTATTTAGGCCGCCTGTGTTCTGGTAGTATATATCTAAACTAGGGTTGTCTGGAATTGGTGTGCTTGGTGTGAAACTGACATCGGCTGATGGTACATTGGGGAGCGGGGGTATGATTGACGAATTAGCCGTGTTATAATTGCTGCAGATTGTGGTGATTGCACAAGAGTGTTTCTGTTGCGAATGGCTTTCAGACGAGGGGGTGGGGGAAGGGACGGATTCAGTCTGCGTTGCGCTGGTTGCTTGGAGTTGTGCTCTAAAAAAGGAGCAATTGTCACACCGCTTGGCCAGAAATCTTGAGATGTGATTACTTCTTCGAAATCAGCAGGAACACTTAATTTGAAGGATACAAAAGAGAGCGGCCAATCAAGATTCTGGCGCACGAGCTTATGGCACAAGATTGAATTTTTGTCACAGTTAATTCTAGCGTGTACATAGTTACAAATGTTATCTTCTGATTCATTAGGTAAAAATCTGGTGATGTAGAACCACTTCTCAGCTTTAGGCAATTGCTGTGCGGGGGGAGCTACCAAGAGAGAGAAATTCTGATTACTATTTTGGGCTATTGCGGGATTTTTAATAATGGTTCTTTGGGGGAGAACAGTTTCGTTATATGTTACTTGTTGGGGACGCGCGGGTTGGATCATGAACTGTTTGGGGCCGGTATATGGTACATTTGAAATTACTGATATAGCTTGCCTGCCATTAGTTTGCGTTGACGTTGCAAGCGAGACAGGAGCTGCATAGTTGTTGTTACATGTTGATGTTGATGTAGAGGGAACAGTGAGTCCGACTGACGACGAATATGCTGCAAGTGACATGTGGTGCATTCGATTTGACTCGTTGGTGTGGGTATCGGTGGGGCTGATGGTCATAGCAGTGGCAATTGGCGGCAGCGAAATATGTGTGTTGGCGGGGCGGTTGGCGATGGTAATTGGGGCCGGTAGCGGGTGCAATGGAGTGATGTCGGCATCGTTGGAGGCAGTTGGGGCGAACTGGATTGCATGATGTACGACAGTAGTGGCGGGGGCGGTATTGGTATCGGTATCGGTTGGAATCGGATCGGCAACAATTGAAGTGGCTTCGGCAGCGGCGGCACAGCAGTGGGAGTAGTAGCGGGAATAGTGGCGGTAGCAGGCGTATAGGCGGCATTAGCAAAACAGGTGTGCTCAGAATTGGAAGCAATGTAAACATTTGAAGTTGGTTGTGTGTGCGGTGTGGTAGCGGTGGTGGTAAAACCTCGGGCAGATGAGGCGGTGGTGGCAGCGCTTTGATTGAAAGTTGTGTTGTCGATAGCATCAGGGACAGCAGAATGCAAATTATCGACGAGCATGACTCCGTCGCGGGCAACAGTTTTATCGAATACGCTAGCAGCAAAATTTGTTGACTCGTTGGTCGCGGGTAGGTCAGATGTTGTAATCGGATGGCAGCTACTAGTAACACCTGGAAGTACGGGAACTATAGTATTTGTAAGAACTGCACTGGTTACTGGAACGTCAGCTTTGGCAATCTTATCAGGTGGAGGCAGAGAAGGTCTGGAAGTGCTGTTGGTGCGAGGTCGCTTATTATTGATGTTTTCGACGAAGATCAAGTCGAACATATTGTTCAAGTTGAGTTGAAACTCGTCGAGATGGTCCTCCGCTTTCGTTGATTACACGGGTGCTTGACTGGGGCTGCGAGCAACTTGGATGCGAAGAGTTATGCGGGTACATCTTGCAAAAGTTTTGCAGTGTATCCATCACACCGCCGACAAGAGTAAGCGTTGACGAAGTGCGTTGTAAGATCAGGTTTAATGTTTCAGTAGGTGGCTGCGAACGTTTATCCAATATGCGGCATTTGGGACAAAGCCAGCAGATACCGGGGCACTCGCGGAGAGATTTGATCACAATGTTATTGAGATTTACGCACTCGTGGTGAAACCAATTAGCACAAAATTCGCAACTAATCTTTTGACTACGTGAGCCAGCAGAACCCGAACAAGAGTCAGCATCGCTCTTGTTGTTTTTCGTCATGATGACAGAACAAAGCGAGGATTACGAAGGAAAGCAGAAACAATGGTGGCTTCTTCTGATTTGATGCGAAACAAAATCACAAAATTGAGCTCCGAAACGAGACGTAATCGGGAGAATAGCACTCGACTTCAATCGGCAGGCAATAATTCTTTCGCATTAACGGTAATATTTGATTATCTTAAGAAAAATTCAGATGAAAATAGGCAAAATTGACGCGTGATAAAAACCGAGACTTTAGCACTAGACAGTGTTGCCAGTTCCTGCTTTGTAGGTGGACCTCCGCTAGTTGGTCCATTGTCGAACTAAAAAGCATCTGAGCATCAAATTCTCTTGTTAAATTCATTTAGACCATGAAACTGACAATAGTTAGAGATGTGAACAGATGAATTTATATTGATAACATCCCCATTGACCAGTTTTTGACATCTGTCAACCCAACCAGCAAATCACGAATGTACAAAATTTTCAACAAAAACCGTACCATAACATAAATTGATCTGAATCAGCAAATACCTTCATATTTTTATATGAATATATTGAATTAATGATTTTATTTTCCATGATTTTTAGTTTGCGTTCGCTGCGTTGAACCAATGGTTTTTTTTACAATGGAGAAGACCTTTACGTCCTAGCCCAGTACACGTGCTATTGGTAGGGTACAAGCTACCGCACGGGGTGCACTGGGGGCGTGTCGGACTCGAATGGTGACGCTGCCATTAATACCGACTAAACTCCATTGGGTTCCGCCATCGTTCCTCCCAGGAACTACCTCTCGGTATTACTTCTGGGGGGATGGCTGTACTTAATGTACTCATTCACTGAACCAATGTATAGAATATGTCATCGTTTTTAATAAAAAAAATATTGACTAAATAATGATAATACATATATAGTTGAGATCATTTATATTGTCTATTATTTGAGGTAGACAACTTTATTTTATATTCTTCTGCAGGAAAATTGTTGATAAAACGTCTGCCAGTTCAGTAATAAAAAAACATTTAGAGTCAGTCAACAAACCACTGATATATGGCCTTTTTAAGTAAACATTCCAACTTTTATTCAATTTTTTTAATTTACACGTTATAGTTAACGTTAGGTAGACAACCCTATTTTCACATTTTTTCATCACAGCATATAAATAACACCTTTTGGGCATTATATTTGTGCAATTAAATGGTAAGGTTTTTCTTTAAAACAGCGACACGTATAAACGATATAAATAGTCAATGGACAAACATGGCTTCATGCTTGAAATCTGGTAGAAAACCCATCTTTGACCGCATACCGCATTCAAATCGTTATAACTTTCGATTCCGTCAATGAAATATTTTAAAACTTGCAGCGGATATACTTGATTACTATATCTTTCGACTGCCAAGTACCAAATAAGTAGACAAATATTTTTTTGTTTATAAAGATAGGACCGAACCCGTGGGTGTATGCTGGTAACCTTATGAAACGTGTCATAAAACTTCAAATCGCCATTTCTCTCGAATCTCTCGATGGATCATTTTGAAATTCACTGAGAAGATGCTTGGATTCTGTATCTTTCGAATGCCGTATGCCAAATTTATGGTCATTTTTTTAGTTAATAACGGTTTTAGACACACCGTAATATGCTTATCAAGCGTAATAAGAATGTAACTAGGTATTAAATTATAGTTTGGATAGATGAGAAAGGTACAATTACAGCACTAGGTGGATTAAAACAGGTTTTGCCTTTCTCATATAGAAAGGTTATGCAATCGCTCTAAAAATCGTCAACCTAATCCCGGCCTAATTTTTTTTGGCTTGTATAGGCTTAGGTAGGAGTATGCAGTAAGGTGTTGCTACTTTAAAATTATAACTGGTTTAAAATTTCTTAACGGATCTTCCTCCTTGATTCGCCACTGGTTTCAAGCAATGTTTCAGTGTCAACACATAGTATCTCAAAATCGTGGCTGTCGATTTATTGTATGTATTATGTGCAAATCGTACTGAATAGGTAATATACATTTCCACCATTGTATTGAATGAGCCATGAAATCGTAGTTTGGACAAATGAGAAAGGCATAATTGCACCACTAGGTTTTTTTTTTAATATTTGTATCGGCCTAATTGTAAAATTTGTCATTTTTTAATTTTTTCATCATTTTTAGTATATTAGAGACAAACGGAAGAAAATAAAATTTTGCAAACGACAAAACATAGGTATGTTTACTGAATAATCAATGTTTGCCTTTCTCCATAGAAAGGATATGCAATCACCCTGAAAACCCGGAGAGTCGAGTCTCATATACCATTCGACTCAGTTAATCGAGATCATCAAATGTCCGTATGTGTACAGTGCACACACGTATGATTTTTAGAAAGCAAAAAAAACTTCTAAAAAGCAAAGTAAGCAGGAAATAATGTACAAAACCCAACGTCTCAGGGAACGGGTTTGGACTATTACCCGACCCTAGCCCAGAACTTGATTCCTGCACGGCACTACCTTACTGCATTACTTCGGGAAGGGGTTTTTATGTGCAAAGCACACAATCTAATCCAACTACTTAGCAGCAGTTAGTTACTTTAGTAGGATTACAGCACCACTCCTCGACACACCACCTATTCTTGACCATCCACACAAGCTGACAGTTTCTGCATGGCAGTCGGAAAGCTAGATGTGGGTCGAGATATAGTGCTCTTCCCCTATGAAGACAATCTGGGCGGCAAACTTCAGGTTGTCTAATTTACCGAACCCTTTGGCTCCCTTGTGTCATTCAGTACCACGACTTGGCTCCCTTGTGCCATTCATCACCGCAACTCCCTTCTCTACCATTCAGCACCGCTTACTCGTTGAGCTCCCGACTTGTTCGCAAACTACTCGGTCTAGTCTCGGCGATGGAACTAGCCTATTCCGATGGAAAATTCCCCGGCGAGAGAAGTTCTCCCAAAACAAAGCCAACCAAATCCCGGGAATACCAATCCATTTTTGGTACCGTAATACCGGTACTGAACAAAAGCCAGTACCGGTATTTTCGGTACCATACAATTTTTTATGACAAACTAGCTAATACCCATCGCGCGTTGCTGCGATTTTCAACGAAATAGGAGGAAACCACAATTTGTTCCAAAGCGCCATCTGGCGGGCAGATAATCTTCAACTAATAGCACACAAACACGCCCCATAATAAATACCTACTGTGTATAATTTTTTGCGGAAATCGGTTAAGCCGTTTGGGAGTCTATAAATCATATACATACAAACTTTGACTTTTATTTATGACAAACTAGCTAATACCCATCGCGCGTTGCTGCGACTTTCAACGAAATAGGAGGAAAACACAATTTATTTCGAAGCGCCACCTGGCGAGCAGATAATCCCGAATCAATAGCACACAAACACGCTCCATAACAAATGCCTACCATGTATAAATTTTCACGGAAATCGGTTAAGCCGTTTGAGAGTCTATAAATCATATACATACAAACTTTGACTTTTATATATATAGATAGATATGTTAACTCTGCAGGGGGATCTGTTTCAAAATATCGGTCTGCAAGATAACGTTTAATTATATTGATTTGCCTTCTAGATAAATCGTTGAGATAACACCTTTGTGTGGGAATGAGGTGGGGCCATCATCATAATAATTCTAGAAGTTAAAGTTTTATTAACGACATTCTGATTGGTTTCCATTATTCACTGGGTGGCGCGTAATGAGACTATGGTCTAAGTCATGTCTGTATTTGGTTAGCTCTTAAACCTTTATCTATAAAACAACGAACAGCGATTTAGTAGCTAACAGTTTTAGACTTGGTGAACTGCTTCAAATGGGGTGATTTGTAATTATTAGTGATCGGAAAATTCAGCAAAACTCTATAGTTTACAGGAAAGCAAGGAGCCTTGATATGCATTAGAGAATAGTAGACAAACGACATAAGGGTCGAGACCAATTTTCAGAAAAGCAAGAGAGGAAATGCGATTAACCTGCTCGGATTAGGGGAGGGGGGGGGGGTTTCAGGGTTTCATACATTTACCATCTGTTCAAGTCGACGAAAGTCGCACCACTTAACAGTTATTGATTTCAAAGTGGCCTAGATTTCGAAATAAAAGAAGCTGCCCTATACGAAAAATATCTTCTGTGAAATGAGTCTTGCCATTCCGAAGCAATTAAAAACAATAAACATGCTTTTTGATCAGCACAAATCAATCTTCTGAGAGCATTCAATTTCAGTTTGAAGCTTTTTTCGATTTTTTTTTTAAAATATTCGAGTACCGGTACTTTACCGGTACTACCGGTACTGAGGGCTTCAGTACCGTAGTACCGGTTCTCGCCAAAAAGGGTCGGTACTGCGAACCCTAGGTGAAGCACAGCGTCCGGTTCGCTGTGTCCCGACGATCCGCGACTGGTAGTGTCTCGTCGCAGTGCCCGGCTAATTTACGCGGACGGAGAGTTCCCCTGCGAAGGAAGTTCTCCCGATACCAATTCCTTTGGCTCCCCGTCCGGTGCCATTAAGCATCGTAACCCTTTGTTTGATCGTTCCATTTCGCCCCACTTCAGCTCCCAACCTTATTAAAATCTTGTTCGCGAGCTACTCGGCCTAGTCCCCGACGATGGATAAGTATGTATGTGTGTGTATTTTCTAATCTCACTCACGTATCTCAGAGCTGTCTGAATTCAAATGAACGGTACTCCCATAAGATGCTATTGATTTTTTGTCGATCGGACTTTTGTTTCCGTAGGGGTACGGGTTGAAGAGTGCGGTCACACAGCAAATTACCAAACGCACTAGGGCATTTCAAAAACACTAATTTTTGAAATCTCCAAGCCCCACCCCCCACCCTCCGCTTCATATTGTGACAAATATCAAAGTAAACTCAGATACCAAATTTCACATCATTTGGACAATTTTAGACCTCCGCCCACTTCGCTTGAACTTTTTAACATTGGTACTACGGGGAACTATAATGGAAAAATATATTCCCCGACTATGTACGGGGAACGTGCCATTTGAGCCAATATATTCTGAGTACGGAAAATTACGATTTATACCTTTTTGTAAAGAAAAACTTCTTAGCATTTCAATTACAGTTTCTTTATTAACCAAAAAAATAAGGAAAGGTGGAGTTTTGAGGCATTTTGTCCCGAAAATTCTCCATTATTAATAAGCATTCTGCTCTATGTGGCAAAACATAATTACCGTTCGATTTGTGACCTTTGTCAGAATACGACAAATTAGGGTTCTAGGGCATTTTGTCATTCATTTCAAATTTAATCATTTTTTCTATTATTCTTGAATCAATTTTTATAAAAAGTACCTTGTTGAACGTGATTCTCAGCAACAAAATAGAAGTAGACTCGTTGCCAGTAAAATTCTGTAATATAAGATTTTCAGTCTAGGAACCTTTTTTCATTATTGCCCTAATACCCCAGTTGATATATGCTATTTAATGATAAAGATTTTTCACGTTCAATAAATTTGAGTGAGGAATATTAGATACATGCGCGGGAAAATGATAAAATTTAAAATAAATGACGAAATGCACTAGAACCCCCATTTCTCGTATTCTGATAAAGGTCGCAAAGCAATTTTTTTCACATTAGAAAAACAGCAAAATATGTATTTATTTATTTATCGTCGTCAAACAAGAGTATGTATGTATGATTTGCAGTATAGAGCAAAATAGCTATAAGGAATGGGGGATTTTTGGGACATAATCTCCCAAAAGCCCTGTATTTTTAAGAAACAAAAACATTTCCATTGAAATGCTAAGAATGTTTCCTTTACTAAAAGGTACCGTAAACCGGGGTGACTTTGATCATCGGGGTGACTTTGATCACTCCAAACTTTTTTAGTAGATTGCTTATTTGGCCCGAATAGTCTTTACCTTATTTTACGAAGCTTCGTATAGTGTCAATTTTTTATAAAATAAATAAATCTAAATCAGAGTAATAAATTCTAAAAGAGTTTTAATTTTTTTTAGAATGGGGTGCGCTAAATTTATTTTAAATAGTTCGCTTATTTTAAAAACTTTCTGTAAAACTAGTTGGCAATAATTTCAGATTATTTCCAGCTAAAATTTGCAATATTTTTTATATTCAATACTCCTAAGCGTTAAAATGGATCAAACTCTTTGTACATTGATAAACTATTGAAATAAAACAAGTGTAGCAGTCAAAAATGCTTTCAAATTATTTAATTCTACTTAGGCTCGAATTATACGAATTCTGGTCACTCGAATTTTACAGTAGATTGAAATACTTTGTACAATACCAATTAACAAATCTATTTTTAATATTTAATAATTGAATATCTTTACAGAATTAGTCTAAACAAACATTTGAATGAAAAATATTTACATCAAGAATTTAATGTGGGTGAACAGGCAGGTTATCAAAGTCACCCCGGAATACGAAAGCGGACTTGAAATTGAAATCATTTTTGGACAAATAGTTATAAGCGAACAATTTCAGGTAAAACCATCCAATCTTCTTCACCATACATCTGTACATGGTTTAAAAATGTTAAACTTGAAAAAAATGTGCTGCTTCGAAAAATATGTAATGATTACTTCCAAAAGTGATCAATGTCACCCCGGTTTACTGTATAAACTATATAACTATATTTAACGCGAATTAACTTGAAATCATGTTTTACCAAAAACGTTGTTGCAATGTCTAGGAGTGCCGAAATAGCTTTCGGCCGATTCCAATTTTATTTTTAAATTCCTATTTGCCGTGTCCTTGAGGGGCTGTCTGGTGTATTGGGTAAACAAATCGACTTCTCTTTTATTCGGTTAATTGTTAGTTATCCGCAGGAAAATCTAACAAGATAATGAGAAAACCAAAATACACACGATATGGTAGGTATGCCGAGATATGCATTTTCTCTTGAATTGATTACCTTTTCTTTTGAAAGGAGAACATCAACAATTGGAGATGGGACTATTTCTATGGATGTTGAAACAACGGGAACTGAATCGTAGCCTCTTCGAATACACTGATTTTAACAGTCATGACATTTGTCCAAAACCTTAACGTGCCAGATTCCTTCAAGTTTAGCTTTGGGAGGTTCAACAACTTTATGAAACGGTCAAGTGAAGCTGTATGGGGAAAAATTATCCGCTTATGCCATATCGTTTGACCTAACGCGTTGAACAAAGATGGCAGACGCTTCTCTAACCAACGGATTCAAATGGGTAGTGTGATAATAGAAACATGACAAAAATAGGCTCATTATCCTACTATGGTTTATTCTTTTTGACTAACTTTAACTTTTTATTACTTTTTGTTTATAGAAATACATGGGTTAGTGCCTGAATGCATTTTTTTGTTTTGTTTTGAATATATCACGCTTCAAATATATCACGCTAAAATACAGACCGACCGTGATATAATCGAAACATTACTGTAATTGTCGATGTCGCATACTACGACTTGGCATAAAATAATGATAGCAATGGACAAATTTAAAGAATGCAGAGTAACGACTGTATTTCAATGACCCACAATAATTATTTATTGTTCTATATTTGTTAAATTAAGCAACGGTAAAACAGTTTTGGTTTTGCTTAAGGAAATTAATTCTTGTTGTCGATCCATTGTTTTTTGTTTCTATTTAGTCTTCTTTACCGTCTCTCTTTTAGAATCCCGCAGATATCAGGTACCCTAACACGAGGCGTTATTAATGGCATTACTGCGCAGAAATATCACTTTTAATGATCGTGTAAGGACACCTTTCAAGGTAGACACATTACTTTATTTCCCAGGCTGACTTTTACTTCTTGTAAGTACAAAATCGCCGCGATGATAAGGCATACGATTCCGTGGCACTACATTTTCTTTCAACGTAAGATTTGCTTCTATCTTGAGTGCAAAGTATTCTCGATGTGTTGGAATCATACAGATCTACACCCTGACGAAATTTAAATATACAGTTACTATTTTTCATAATAATTCCACAACTTGATGTTTTAGCTCCTGTTGGGTTGAAACTGATCACTAAACAAGCCTGATTGAAAATGTTCTGAGCGTATCTCTAGTTTTCGTAGCACCTGCACCCCGCCAATTTCTCCAGCAGCTCCGGGGACCAACAAATTCTAATCCATTGCATAGGGGAAGATGGGGTAAAACGCACCCCCGGGGCAAAATGCACCCCGAAAACTGCTGAAAATTTCTAGAAAAGGGTAACGCCATTCGGAAGTCCGCCATAGTAAACATACACGGTCAAAGTTTGATAACCGTATATCAATAGCAGCTCGAGAAATAAACAAAAAACAATAACGTGCCCTTCTCATGTAATTATTGTGGCTCGTGTAATAAGGATTTTTAGCTCTTATAAATGCCGTTTTCCTATTAGGGGAAGATGGGGTAAAACGCACCCCTTGCTTATATCGAAAACTGCTGAAAATTTATAAAAAAGGGTAACACAAGTCAGAAGTCCGCCAAAGTAAACATACTTTGTCAAAGTTTGATAACCGTCCATCAATAGCAGCTCGAGAAATAAACAAAAGACAATATCGTGCTCCTCTCATGTCATTATCGTAGCTCGTGCTACAAGGATTTTCAGCTCGTATAAATGCAATTTGTATTATTACATCAGTATATTCCAGTTCTATTTATACCTTTGTTCATTATTCTGTCGCACTATATATGAAAAATCTACTAAATAATTCACATTTTGCTAAATTTATATCTCTGCTCCATCGGGGGCAAAATGCCCTCTTCTTTGATTTGGCTGATTTTTTAATCGAAAACAAAAAAATGTTCTGAAAACCTACTAATTGCTTAACCTAAGGCTATTTAAGGGCACACTTTTGTGAAATCTCGTTAGAAAACAAAACTACTTGCTTGTTCACCGAGAATTCTGCCCCGTTGTTGCGATGCATTCTGCCCCGTTGTTGTAGTGCATTATGCCCCGTTGTTGTGGTGCATTTTACTCCCGAACAGGTGCGTTTTGCCCCGCTTATTTTTCAAAAGGCAATTTTTAATGATTTTGAAGAATCGAATATTTTTCATGTTCTTGATTACTCTGCAAAGCATTATGACTGTCATTACAGAGGAAAAAGTTGGCAAAATGATATCATTAATTAAATTCTCCCGATTGATGTTCTATAGCTGAGTTATGATCATATTTCCTTAGAGGGTGCGTTTTACCCCATCTTCCTCTATATCAATGCATTCCAGTTCTATTTAAACTGTTGCTCATTATTATGTCGCACTATATGTGAAAAATCTACTAATTAGTTTTCTTTTTGCTAAATTTATATCTCTGCTCCATCGGGGGCAAAATGCCCTCTTCTTTGATTTGGCTGATTTTTTAATCGAAAATAGAAAAATAGTTCTGGGAACCTACTAATTGCATAACCTAAGGCTATTTAATTGCACACTTTTGTGTAATGCCGTCAGAAAACAAAACTACTTGCTTGTTCACCGAGCATTCTGCCCCGTTGTTGTGGTGCATTTTGCCCCCGCACAGGTGCGTTTAGCCCCGCTTATTTTTCAAAAGGCGATTTTAAATTATTTTGAAAAATTTAAAATTTTTCGTATTCTTGAATATTTTGCAAGGCGTTATGATTTTTATTACTGAGGAAAATGATGGCTAAACGATACCATTAGTTAAATTTTCCCAATTTAGGTTCTATAGCTGAGTTATGATCATATTTCCTTAGGGGTTGCGTTTTACTCCATCTTCCCCTACATCTAGTTAGATTCGATACACCGAATCAATTAAATTACTAACATGCTATTATTTGCTTACTCACCGATCGGCATCGTGTTGTAACTTAAGAAATGGTTGTGAACAACTCCCGCCTTGGGCACTTCGACAAGAATGAATTTCACATTTCCGGCCAGTGGCGTAGCCAGAAATTTGGTTTGGAGGGGGTTTTGATGAAAATCGCATTTTTTTTTGAAAAAATGCTAAAATTTAATATGAGTTTGATAAATTATTGAAAACTCAAAAACAAAAGTAGTCTAACAGATGTCATTCCAGTCTACAAACAAGAAGGATCAACATGGAACAGTTTTCAAACCTCTATAGATTTTTTTCTTGTATAATATGTCAATGAAGTCAAAAATTGCGATCTTTTAAAGTGGGACAAATGATCCAAAAAATTTTCAACGTTCAAGATCATCTAATATAATAATCCTTGACTTTGAAGGTTTGACAACTTCGGGAAGTTATCAACATAAAACAGCGCCTGCTTTGATATAGAAATTTTAGTGATTAACTCTCATAGAGGTAATTATGGTGAATTAATTTTTCAAAAATATTAAGAGACATGGTGCCTTCAGCAAAGTTTTTGATAATGTCATTTCAAACAATTTTGTTGAAAATATGAAGGCTACATGAATTCAACATATAGGGATTTAAATGGACTGGGCCTGCTATATTTCTTCTTAGTGAAGAAAAATTTAGGTGAAAACTATTTTTTTCTGCGCTACGGATAAAATTGTTTGAAACAATCATTGCGAGTTGAGAACACAAAACCTATAACTAAATTATGGATTGATGGAACTGAAACTTGCGTTTCGATCTCATCAGAATCCGACACTAACTTGGTGGGCGGACTAAGCTAGCGCCGAATTGATGCTAGCTCCTGAAAATGGAATCACTCTTTGTGTTTTTGAGTCCTTTTAATATCTGGGAATTATTTGTTTTAAATCCAGTTCCCTTATTTTTTTTTGTAAGCTTCAAAGGCACCTTGAACGCAATGTGAATTTATTATTTAATTACCGCAGAAGAGATTTATCAAATACAGTAATTTCAGAACAGCTTGTTTTAAAGGTTTTCTACCACTATATTTCGATACTCTGAATATGTGGGATATTTATGTCTTTGACAAAGTTGTTTGAAATAGCACTTTCGAAAACTTTGCTGGAGACATTAAGTCTCGACACTAATTTGGTTGAAGAGTAATTCTTGTCTATAATTACTTCTAGGAGGATTAACCGTCAAAATTATTCTATCAGCAGATGAACAGTTTTACGTTTTGAAATTCTTCAATGTTACTTAACATCGAAATTTGGCAGTTTCGAATGAATGTGATCGTAACCGTTAAAAATTTATCGAGCATTAATTTTACTTTTCTTCATTAGTCAACCTCACAACTTGCAGTACTAGTACGTAGCACACAAAATTTTAGTACGCCATTCATTGCATCCTGCTAAGAGGCTATTCATATAGTTGATAAAACAACAAAAATCCAATGCTCATAGAACCGATCCTGACCTGCTGGAGACAAAATTACATCAGCTTTCAACTAGTTTCTGAAATGTTATTCTTGTTGTTAACCATATTGAATTGTTGTCTAAACTCTACACATTCTAAAAAAATACATTTTCAGCAAATGTTGAAATGTATGTAAGTTTTCGGTAACCAAGCTTATGTTTTATATGCAATCAACCAATTCAAATTTAGATTCCCATTCGAAAAATTGTCTCTAATCCATATTTTGGAGCATCTTTCCAAAAATGAGCTCATAATAATTCAGACAGTTTTTTACATTGAAGTAATTTGACAACTATGGGATTTTGGCTAAGAGATAAGTTACAAGATCCCCTTCCCACAATTTTCCAAAAGTTCTCATGACGCTTTAAACACAGTTCTCATTGTAGTGATCAGAGAATATTTTTCCAAAAATATTTTGTGGAATATTAAATTAAATTCGTCAGCATCCCCCCCCCCCCTCGCTACGCCACTGTTTACGGCCCATTTTGTTTGTTTTGATTTCGCGAGATTAAAAAGAGCTAACGTTTTCGGGGGGGGGGGGGGGGGGGGGGGGTGCGGAAACTAAGTAACGCATTTAGCTCTGTGTCAAATTACCTTCACTAGCGCCACGCTCGCTGATATGGCGCATGTTTTGTAATTTAAATCGCCGGTTTTTTCTACGAGTGATGAAAATTCATCTCGTGTTACGTCTTATTTGTCTGCGTTACCGGGCTGATACAACTGACACTGAAAATCTTTATTGAGTGGGGCTAGATCACACGATGAATAATTTATTGCCCGTTTTATCTGTAGATAGACTTTCGTGCACACTTTTAAAGCAGAAAAATATTGTCTATCCCGAGATAAACTAGCATTTCGTCGATTTGTTACTATATGTTTCACACATGAGTGCGAACGAAACAAAAACGTCAAATCGTTTTTTCGCTTGCACCTAATGCAAAGTGAATAGACGCATGATTCGGCGCACGGCTTGGCGGCGCATGGCTGATATGTCACAATGTGGATTTTAGAAAAGATACGCAATAAATATTCTCACGTTAAACTGCATGGGGGACAGCAAATAAGCAAACCGAACATCTTATGCACAATCCTAGAAAGGGCGTTAAATGTTGTTTTTGTTAGCCACCGCAACAACCAAACTATGGTTTATTATTTTCGTGTGACAAAATTATATTTCTGAGTATTTGTGGGTTAAATTCGCAATATGAGACCAGAAATCTTACCCTCTGCATCGCCACATCACAATGATAAATAAACCTGGTATTGAAAATAATTTTTGTGTTTTCACCAAACTAGTTTACGCAAAAAAAGATGGCATTATACTCAAATGTTTAGTAGGTTGTTGTGTCTGATTATGTTCAATATTTTTATGATTCTAGTTCATAACTTGATGATACATTGATTTGTATTAACTTTATTGACTAAAAAAGTCAAGAATTGAACGATGTGCAACGGTTTTCGTAAACTCTCGTCGTGTTATCGTGATATTTTAGTCTTGAGCTTACCGTCGGATTTTTTACACAGAGTCACGTGTCTTATAGTTTTCTTAATTATTTCACGGACATGAATTGTGTCCAGGTAATGTATTTTTGGTGCTCAGCGCAGATTCATTTAATTCCGAACATTACACTGAATCTTAACAAAAGAATAACAGGGTTACAGGTCCTAGTAGTTTCCTTGTATCTAATGCTCGCGCCTATGAGACCCACGATACAGTTGTACACAATAGCTCACATAGAAATTTCAAAACCAAAGAGCAGAGCGACTAATCCATGAATAATAGTCTAAGTTCCTTGTAATTGTTTGCGTAAGAATATTCAGATTATGTGGAAAATTAATTACTTCATGAACTATATCATGAACAGTTTCACGAGCTCAACTAACATGAATCGGTTAAAAAATCGATGAATAATAAACTATGTTCCAGTGAAATTGATTACGTGCAAAGATTAAGATCAGGCACATAATCGTAAATTTCATTAACTATATCTTAAAAGTGGAAATGTTTTTTTTTTTTGAATTTGTGGACCATTCCACGCGCACAAATGCTGAATTTTAACTTATATGCTCGCAACTATAACCAGTTGACGAAACAAGAATGGATCCATGAATTATATTCCAAGCGTTGTGTAATGATTTTCGAGAAAATATCAAGACTTTGTTAATGTTGTGATCTAATTCACAACCACTAATACCAAATAAAGATCAATATGTGATAAATCATGAATCAGTTAATGTCGTCTATTCGGGCCATTGACAATGTTCCTAGATTTGTGGATAAAATTATGAGTAAACGATTTTCATGTTCGCGAATTATCAGCGTGAGAAAAAGGCGTCGGCGGCGCGCCGCCGTTCTACCTTTCAGCGTCGGCGTTTGTTAAAATTTACCAGCGGCGGAGGCGTGGCGCGGCGGCGCACAGGTCTAGATGTACCATCAAATCGTTTAAAATATTCTATGTGCAAAAGCCTTTATGTAATAAAAATGTGTACTGTACAAAAGTCGTAAAAATTAGTTTCATTACCATATGTAAGATTACTTATCCCTCACCAGGACTAAAAGGAAAAACGGCCCAAATCGATTTGGGTCGCTCTTCCTTTTGAACATTTCTCGACAAACATATGATTACGGCTTAAAAGCCAACTGTCAAAAATTTTCTTTGAAAGGAAATTCCGGACAAACCGTTACTGGCTAAACACAGTTCATAGCAGTTAACCCATTATAACCCAGCTATGTTGAAGCTTTTAATAAAATAAACCCTAAAAATAACCCCTTTGAAACGTTTTGTTGCGCGAAAAACAAACGTATGAAATTTCATACGCTGGGCTGATAGGGTATCAAAAATCATTACAGAGAAATTTCGGCTAATGTCCTTATATTTAGCATAAAATCGAATAATATCTTCAACCTTGCGAGATCATTAAGTTAGCGGCTTGTTTGAATGATTTTAACACTTCTCACCTCTTTCGTACCGTTTTGTCGCATGATTGGTTCCTTCCATTAAACCATCTTTCCCTCAATCTTTGCAATTATTTTAAGAAAAAGAACATTTTCTTACAAGAATTTACATGAAAAATATTCTGGTTCGAGCCAGGCATGATTTGTAACGTATTAAGCATTTGTTAACCTTGAATGCACTGATTCAACGTCAAAATCAGCGAGAAAGTTGTGAATACCCTCCGGGTCCTAAAGAGGAAATAATTTTGCCTTAGGAAAAAAAGATATCGGTGCAGCCTAGCGTATGAAATTTCATACCTTGAACTACTAGCAGAATTTTCGCAATTGTTTCACCAATTTCTTCCATTTTTCCGCACTGAGCCACATCTTTCACACCTCTCATGGCCATTCGTTCTCAATCCGAAACAAGAATTAGTGATTTAGAAGAGAAATTTAATAATATGTATTGTTCATATTTTGGTTTGAATTTTGTCCAAACCAACCTACTGTATAACGTGGCAAAATTAGGAGTGTATCAAAAATTGTTAAAGAATTTTTGCATGTATGCCCAATGGTGATATTTTAAGGGATATTTTAATCTATTTCGTTATATATTCAGCAAAATCGCTTTCTAGTGATGATGACTGTATTAAATAAGACAATATTATTACAAACCTAGTTCAACACAACCGTTTGTTTAACTTCAGCTTAAAACTAACTAAAACAAGTAGAATTGCTGTGTATTGCACCAACTTTAAAAAATACCTTTTTAAACATTTTATTCCAAATTAGAATGATAAAAAGTTACATTATACGGCTAGATCCGGCAAAGTTGCAGAAACAGTATTACAAAACAAGATTTCAGCTATACAAAAATTATTCGAAATCTTCCGATCTTGTCCGATCCACCAATCCCAAGCGATTTGAAAATATTGAAAATTTTACTAATTTGAGGTACACCGAAATGCTGTAGGGCCAAATATTATGTTTGCCAAAATGTATCTCTATGAAAATATGCACAGGCGTCCCTTTTCTTCTCCCTTTCCTACTGATCAAATGTTTATGCAACTGGAAAATCAAATGTATTCACAAAGATCACCTAGAAGCGTCTGCGAATAACTTCATTACTGTATCTTGTTATTAGAAGTGATTTTGTTTCGCATCAAATCAGAAGAAGCCACCATTGTTTCAGCTTTCCTTCGTAACCCTCGCTTTGTTCTGTCATCATGACGAAAAACAACAAGTGCGATGCTGACTCTTGTTCGGGTTCTGCTGGCTCACGTAGTCAAAAGATTAGTTGCGAATTTTGTGCTAATTGGTTTCACCACAAGTGCGTAAATCTCAATAACATTGTGATCAAATCTCTCCGCGAGTGCCCCGGTATCTGCTGGCTTTGTCCCAAATGCCGCATATTGGATAAACGTTCGCAGTCACCTACTGAAACATTAAACCTGATCTTACAACGCACTTCGTCAACGCTTACTCTTGTCGGCGGTGTGATGGATACACTGCAAAACTTTTGCAAGATGTACCCGCATAACTCTTCGCATCCAAGTTGCCCGCAGCCCCAGCCAAGCACCCGTGTAATCAACGAAAGCGGAGGACCCTTCAAGGACCGTCTCGACGAGTTTCAACTCAACTTGAGCAATATGTTCGACTCGATCTTCGTCGAAAACAACAATAATAAGCGGCTTCGCACCAGCAGCACTTCCAGACCTTCTCTGCCTCCACCTGATAAGATTGCGAAAGCTGACGTTCCAGTAACCAGTGCAGTTCTTACAAATACTATAGTTCCCGTACTTCCAGGTGTTACTAGTAGCTGCCATCCGACTACAACATCTGACCTACCCGCCACCAACGAGTCAACAAATTTTACTGCTAGCGTATTCGATAAAACTGTTGCCCGCGACGCAGTCGTGTTCGTCGATAATTTGCATTCTGCTGTCCCTGCTGCTATCGACAACACAACTTTCAATCAAAGCGCTGCAACCACCGCCTCGTCTGCCCGAGGTTTTACCACCACCGCTACCACACCGCACACACAACCAACTTCAAATGTTTACATTGCTCCCAATTCTGAGCACACCTGTTTTGCTAATGCCGCCTATACGCCTGCTACCGCCACTATTCCCGCTGCTGCTCCCACTGCTGCTGCCGCCGCTGCCGAAGCCATTTCAATTGTCGCCGATCCGATTCCAACCGACACCGATACCAATACCGCCCCCGCCACTACTGTGGTACATCATGCAATTCAGTTCGCTCCAACTGCCTCCAATGATGCCAATACCGACATCACTCCATTGCACCCGCTACCAGCCCAAATTACCATCGCCAACCGCCCCGCCAACACACATATTTCGCTGCCGCCAATTGCCACTGCTATGACCATCAGCCCCACCGATACCCACACCAACGAGTCAAATCGAATGCACCACATGTCACTTGCAGCATATTCGTCGTCAGTCGGATTCACTGTTCCGTCTACATCAACATCAACATGTAACAACAACTATGCAGCTCATGTCTCGCTTGCAACATCAACGCAAACTAATGGCAGGCAAGCTATATCAGTAATTTCAAATGTACCATATACCGGCCCCAAACAGTTCATGATCCAACCCGCGCGTCCCCAACAATTAACATATAACGAAACTGCTCTCCCCCAAAGAACCATTATTAAAAATCCCGCAATAGCCCAAAATAGTAATCAGAATTCCTCTCTCTTGGTAGCTCCCCCCGCACTGCAATTACCTAAAGCTGAGAAGTGGTTCTACATCACCAGATTTTTACCTAATGAATCAGAAGATAACATTTGTAACTATGTACACGCTAGAATTAACTGTGACAAAAAGTCAATCTTGTGCCATAAGCTCGTGCGCCAGAATCTTGATTGGCCGCTCTCTTTTGTATCGTTCAAATTAAGTGTTCCTGCTGATTTCGAAGAAGTAATCACATCTCAAGATTTCTGGCCAAGCGGTGTGACAATTGCTCCTTTTTTAGAGCACAACTCCAAGCAATCAGCGCAACGCAGACTGAATCCGTCCCTTCCCCCACCCCCTCGTCTGAAAGCCATTCGCAACAGAAACACTCTTGTGCAATCACCACAATCTCCAGCAATTATAACACGGCTAATTCGTCAGTCATGCCCCCGCTCCCCAATGTACCATCAGCCGGTGTCAGTTTCACACCAAGCACACCAATTCCAGACAACCCTAGTTTAGACATATACTACCAGAACACAGGCGGCCTAAATAGCTGTGTAAGTGCGTACTGTCTTGCTTGCTCTGACAGTACTTACGATCTGTATTTGTTCACCGAAACTTGGTTGAACAGTAGCACACTATCGAAGCAAATTTTTGGTAGCTCTTACACGGTGTACAGGCAGGATCGCAACGATCAGAATAGTTCCAAGGTGAGAGGAGGAGGTGTTTTGATAGCATGCCGCTCAAAATTCAAATCTCGTCTGGTGCCTCTCTCTAATGTCACCTGTAACGTCGAACAGCTCTGGGTCGCTCTTTCGCTCCAACATTACACGCTCTATGTCTGTGTTATTTATATTCCGCCCGATCGAGTGAATGATTTAGATATAATTGATCAGCATCTGAACTCTCTTTCCCTGATTACGAAACAAATGGCTTTGAATGACAGGATAATTATTGTTGGCGATTTTAACTTTCCAGGAATAAAATGGACCAGTAATTCGTCCAGTTACTTGTACCCTGATGCAAACTGCTCTTCACAAACTGTTTCTTCTCGGAGGCTTTTGGACGACTACAATACCGCTGGTGTGATTCAATTGAATAATTGTTACAACAGCAACAATCGCCTGCTTGATCTCTGCTTTGTCAGTCAGGAGTTCGCCGGTACTTGTGCAATCACCGCTGCACCTTCACCGCTTGTTAAAACTTGTCGCCATCACCCCCCTCTCCATATCACTATTCAGAATTGCTCGCCTGTTATCTTCAATGAAGTCTGTGAATCTACTTACTACGATTATAAAAATGGAAATTTCGAAGCAATGAACAGGTTTCTGTTAGGGTTGGACTGGCACTCTCTTCTATCCAATGGGAATTGTAATTCTGCTGCCACGCTATGGACGCATATTGTATCTTATGCAATTGATCAGTTTATTCCTAAAAAGACACGCCGTGAACCCATGCATCCACCTTGGTCCAACCCAACTTTAAAACGATATAAATGCACCAAACGGACAGCACTCAGAAAACTGTCGAAGCATCCCACCCTTCATCTGAGATCATATTATATACAGCTCAACAATCGTTACAAGCGACTGAACAAGACACTTCACTATGCTTACCAACGTCGCATTCAGAATAGTCTCAAAACAAATCCAAAATTGTTTTGGAACCACGTTAACGAGCAGAGGAAAGAATCCGGATTACCCGCTCAGATGTCACTTGACGATTCATATGCATCAACCTTGTCTGGAATATGCAGCTTATTCCGTGAACATTTCAGTAGTGTGTTTACCAAAGAAACTTTAACTAGCCATCAAATTTTAGCTGCAACCAGAAATATTCCTCCCCATTCTCCCATTGGGCCCCACCCCCTCATCACAACTGCCATTGTCAACACGGCATGTTCTGAATTGAAGTCATCGTCAAGCGCCGGACCCGATGGAATTCCATCTATAGTGCTAAAGAAATGCATAAGCAGTCTCCTCGTACCATTATCAATACTATTCAATACCTCTTTGCATTCGGGAATTTTCCCTGATTCATGGAAACATTCTTACATTTTTCCCGTGTTTAAAAAAGGGAACAAATGTCTTATATCAAACTATCGCGGGATAGCTGCCTTATGTGCAGTATCTAAGCTATTTGAAATTATTGTGCTCCAATTCATCACTCACAACTGCTCTAGATACATATCTGATACCCAGCATGGTTTTATGCCCAAACGGTCAACTTCAACAAACCTTGTTTGCTATACATCTTTCATCATCAAGTCCTTACAAGCACGACTTCAGGTTGACACCATATATACCGATTTCTCTGCTGCTTTCGACAAGATAAATCACCAGATAGCAATGGCCAAGTTCGATAGGCTTGGGTTCAATGGTTCCTTTCTGGCTTGGATCCAGTCATATCTGACTGGTCGTGACATGACTGTGAAAATTGGAGACTGCTCAACCATGCCATTCGAAGTGACCTCTGGGGTCCCACAGGGAAGTCATCTTGGACCCTTCATATTTTTACTCTATCTAAATGATTTAAACTTTTCATTGGAATGCTTTAAGTTGTCATTCGCCGACGACTTCAAACTATTTCATCTAATCAAAGATTCTGAAGATACCGATTTTCTGCAGACACAGTTGGATATTTTTTCAAATTGGTGCAGCGTAAATAGGATGGTATTGAATCCTTCAAAATGTTCCGTTATCTCTTTCTCCCGCAAACGCACGATAATTAAATATGACTACAAGATTTCGCAAACCATTCTTAAGCGAGAGTCATCCGTAAAAGACTTGGGGATTCTACTCGACTCTAAAATGAATTTTAAGGATCACATAGAATATACAATTTCCAAGGCTTCTAAGTTACTGGGGTTTATTTTTCGTGTTTCGAAGAACTTCGACGATATATACTGCTTAAAGGCACTTTACTGTGCTCTGGTTCGCTCAACGCTTGAATATGGTGCTGTTATTTGGGCACCATATTACCAAATCGATATCCAGTGCATAGAGGCTATTCAACGCAAATTTATTCGTTTCGCTCTTCGTCGACTTCCATGGAGAGATCCACTAAACCTCCCGAGTTACCAGGACCGCTGTCAACTTATTAATCTCGACCTGCTGTCCGTTCGACGAGATGTCTCTAAAGCTGTTTTCATTGCTGATCTGCTACAATCACGAATTGATTGCTCTAATCTCCTACAATATGTGGATTTCAATATTCAACCTCGTAGTCTTCGATTTCATCCCTTTTTAAGAATACCTTATGCCAGGACCAATTACGGGTATAATGAGCCATTTGCTAGTATGTGTCGTCTATTCAATCGTTGTTCTAATGTCTTTGATTTTCACTTGTCCCGAGATGTTGTAAAGCGATTGTTCCATAATACCCTGTCATATCGACAATAATCTCAGTGTTAGTTTGTAAGCGTAAATATTGTACTTGTAGTATTAGTTATAGTGAATCGTTTATATGTATCATTTGGATGTTTGTAATCTGTTGGTACAAAAGATGAGGAGGTTTTATGCCTGCTGGAGAGCGAGATTGAAAGGATTTCAGCTCCAGCGGGCTTTTCCCTGCTCCCAAATAAAACAATAAAACAATAAAACAATAAATTACTAGTATTCGAAAGGATATAGAAAATTGGCCTCTGCACTGGTAGGTGGGTAGATGCCAAATTGTTCCAGCAAATAATTTTGGCCGGGATTCGACCCCAATTACTCCTCTGTGCTGCGCACAAATAAGGAAAAAATTCGGTTTGCAGTATAAACTGCGTATATAAAGAATATCTTACGATACCACAAGTCGAGCAGCAGGCAAGCAGTGTGCCAGGGATCAGAACAAATCTCGACAAACAACTGATTAAGGCTCAAAAGCCAAATTTAAAAATTCACTTTGAGGAGAAAATCTGGAGAAACCGTGATCACCCAAGCATGGTGCATAACAGTAAACGAAAGAGAAAACTTTTCTCTTTTGTTTGCTATCAATGGCTGTGCTGGACAGAGTCGGAAAATGTTTTTTGCATTTACACTAGCAAAAAAATAAAATATACTAGCAATGATATTTATTTGTCGATGCTCGATTCTGTAGATTTGCGAGTTAATGATGGTATTGTAAGACGGAAGCCTGATCGGTGAGCATATTTCTCATTTTAACTATGTTCTAGTTGCATTATTAGATGCACATTCAACTAATTTCATTTAATGAATGAGAATCGCAAATTACTGAGCATGCATCAAAACGAAATTACAACTTCGGATTGTCATAGGAAAACGAAAGTCGCTGCTGCTGCTACTCGTTTTCGTAGAATCGAGAAAGGAGGGGACATCGCCTTTATTGTTTTATTTTTTCATGCATTTAGCGACGAAAGAGGCAGGGAAAGGACGAAGATGAATTCTCTAAATTTCGTCGTTCATTGAATAGGTATGAGGATTTTAGGCTCTGGTGCTGGGTGATAACCGGTTCGTCCAGATATTCCCCTCAAGGTGAATTTTGACAATTAGGTTTTGAGCCGTAATCATATGTTTGTCGGGAAATATACAAAATATCGTGCGCGTTGAGGTAGCATTAATGTGCGAGATGTCTAACAAAAATTCAAATAGTACGAAGGTTAAATCATAAAAATGAATTATTTTGTAGAGTGGTTAACCAAGATACTGCAAATAATTATCAATAAATCCAAAAATATTGAAATGCATTTTTTCTGGTTAAAAACTTGAAACTCTTCACATGCAAAACTATTCGATTAACTACTATACCATATGGACAACTGAATCATTTTGAATCGTTGTAACTCTTCATTCAAAAATGTATTTCATATGACAGTTTCGTTTTTACACTAAAGTATAGTTAGTGATCACTCTGGTTTGAATTTGTTCAGTTGATGTTAATATAATAGTGATAGCACAAAATCGATGTCGCATTAAGACGCATCATTGAAATCAGTTCTTCGAATACAGGATTTGCATATCTCTTCTAGTATCGCTAAAATACACAATGTTAAAATAATTTGTTTTGAAACTTGAAAAGCAAATCATTTTTATTTTCAGTTTGAAGCGTTTGGTGGGGCAATGAGAGCGTCCAAGGCCGATGATAGAAGGTGTAATGGCTGAATGGTCCACTCAGACCACAAAAACGCCATATTAGAGGATCAGGGTGCGGGTTGGGGTGGGGTTGAAGAATTGTTGTATACTTGACGATTAATTGCGTTGCAGAATGTTATGTAAAGATGAATTAAACAAATCTATTGTTGGCTGTTCAGAAATAAAAATAATCTGTTTCTTCATAAGGTTTGATATTTTTATTTTGTAATTATGTGATGCTGTGCTGAAAAGTTAACTTCAGCACCGTGGTGTTCTCAAGATTGCGAGTTCGTGAGCGTAAGTGTACCGAAATTATCGCGAAGGGCTCAAGTGTTTCTATGTCCACGTATTTGTCGTGTAAGCCACCACGCAAGTGACTTCGGGTGTATAAATTCGATTCCGTAACCGTGCGACCATTTGTATATTCGCGTGGGTTGATGAATGATTGCGTGGATCGTACACGATGCTTAATTTTCAGTGCCCGGGTAAGATTCTAGAAGAGAGTTAGTTTCTCCATGACACTAGAGTTCACGGTCATGTCGCTAAGGCACGTGTTGTCTAGTGGAATTCAGCGTTAATTTTGATTGGTTCTAGGACCGAGGGTAGAGATTTCAACGTGAGAAATAGATGATTGCGCGAACACGGGCATTTGTAAGCTCATGTTTGAGACCACGTTTGTAAATTTATAAATGACTAGCTAATACACACCGCGCGTTGCTGTGACTTTCTACGAAACAGTAGGAAAACACAAATTGTTCCGAAGCGCCATCTGGCGGGCAGATAATCCCCAACCAATAGCTCACAAACACGCTCCAAGACAAATGCATACTATGCATAAACTTTGACAGCAATCGGTGAAGCCGTTTGGGAGTCCATAAATTATACATACAAACATTTATATATATATATATATATATATATATATATATATATATATATATATATATATATATATATATATATATATATATATATATATATATATATATATATATATATATATATATATATATATATATATATATATATATATATATATATATATATATATATATATATATATATATATATATATATATATATATATATATATATATATATATATATATATATATATATATATTCTCATGGGCAGCCGGAACATGTCTACCAGAACGGCCTTCATGGATCCACTCAATAACCTAATCAATATGGGTGTTTTTGGAACGGGCTTTTCGAATATATACCGGAGATTAATCTTTGTCACCATTCTGAAAACCAGGAAGTCGGAAGTCGCCTTTAGCGTTTACATTTACATGAAGAATGCCCACCTGGTCGTGTTTTCACCTCTAGGTAGCACGGTATATACCAGATTGTCACGACCAGAAAGTTTTGTGGGGGAACGTGGTTACCCTGGAGCACCCCTCCCTGATTGGTTACGTGCCAGCGTGGACTTCTGATTTATCTGAAACTTTGGTAAAAAAAATGGACTGCCTGAAACTCACACAATTGCAGTGAATGCGCGCCGTCAGTGCATTAGCAGTGCGTAATATTCGCACCAGTTTCTCACATACACATATTGTGGTTCTGATAAAGAATGATGTTCAAAATGCCTTTGATGCTTGTTTAAATAATTAAACTTCCGTTTCCCTTCGAATCTTTATGATTTTCATTCATATTTTTCCATTTTTAGTAAATTTTCTTAGGGTACCGAAAACCGACCACATTTTTCAAAATGGTAAAAAAATATCATTTTAGTAAATTGTTAATAAATTTTTTCATGTTGATAGAACAAATTAAATTCCTTCATCAGTTATTAGCTAAGGCCTCTAGCTTTCAATTGGTATACTTATTCCCATATTTTGTGCAATTGGAGTAATGTTGTGAGCCAAAAACAAAAGTGTGCCGACAACCGAACACATTCCTCTACATAAGTAGTACAAATCTCCATATTCTGAATGTGGGAAACCGACTAACTATTGCGAGGTCTGGGAGGAAGGAGGTGTTAGACATAACGCTGTGCTCTGAAAGAATTTCGCATGAGCTGGGAAATTGGCAGGTTCCAAATGAAACTGAACCTCTCTATCCGATCATAAATATATTTTTTTCGATCATTTTGATGTCACCTTCAATGTGGTAACATATCGTAATCCTAAATCTACAAACTGGGACCTCTTTTTGGAAAACTAGGCGACTGAATTTCAATGATATTTTGCAACAATTAGTCAACTTGACGACTTAGATGATGTCTCATTCATAGTAGCATCCTACAAAGAAGCTTGTCCATTTCGTACTGTTCAAACGACTATGGGAACCCCGTGGTGCAGGGCTGAGCTTGAAAGAATGAAGAAAGATATGAGAAGAGCTTGGAACCGGCGTCAGCGTGATGATTCCAGGGCTTTTAGGTCATCTCGTAGTGCATATAAGAAATGTCTTGGATCTGCAGAGCGGGCTGGCTGGCAAAACCCATGTACTAATGTCTCTAGTCTGAACGAGGCTAGCAGGTTAAATAAAATTCTCTCGAAATCGAAAGACTTTCAGATGAACTCCTTAAAAACTAGAGACGGTGTTTATGTGAAGGACGAAAAAATGCTCTTAACCCTAAAACGTTGCACTTGCGTTTTCCACGCTATAACGTACAACTTCTACTTCTGGTCTTGAAGCATTTCCAAATATCGAACCATTACACTGCCGTTCTACGCCCAATTGTCCCATGTTGCAAAACTGGCAACTGAGAAAAACGCGATTGAAGATGAAAATTGTATTAGCCATCTGGAGGGATACGGTGTAACAAATAAAGCTTTATTGTCCAAAATTACGTTCATGGCAATCGTTTTCAATATAATCAGCCCAGTTTTTTATTATAGAGATTCAATTAACGTTAGTTTTTAAGCAAAATGTTAAGTGGGACTGTTATGCCGAGAAATCGAGCGGAAACCGGAAAGTTCTACGCATATCACTGCCGTTCTACGCATAATTGTCCCATGTTGCTTTTTGGTCATTTTCACTTTTTTTAACCAAACAGTCCTTTTTGATGTATATTTTCAGAAAACACATCCAAATCATAAAGTTTGTTCGAGGACTTCGTGAAAAAATACCAAGTCTGTTTGTCCCATTGTTGATATTCTACGCATAATTGTCCCACTAACAAAAATCCCAAAAAAGTGCGCAATAAAAAAATAATTACGTAGCGTTTAGTTAAGAAGTACATTACGCTAGATGTCGGGCACTGAAAAAATTGATGGAAAAATACAGGATCATTAAAAATGGCAGTGGCAATATTAATCACAGCAGTGAGAACAATCCTGTAAAGCTCTTCATTACTATCGTCGTTTGCATAACATGGCGCACGCATCTAGGATAATGAGCCTATTTTCGCAATGTTTCTATTATCACGCTACCCATTTGAAGCCATTGGTTAGTGCAGCGTTTGCTATCTTTGTCCAACAAACTGGATCAAATGGTAGGGCGACAATTGGAGCACTCGATTGGAACTTTAGTTGCGATCAAACACTAGCATTTCATCGTTTTTAGTCCATTTGTGTTATTAGATTGGTTCTTAAGAACGAAGCAAGGTTGTGAATGCCAAATTAATGCACTCCATCGAGTGTAGGCAGAGTAAATAATGATCTTGTGAGGTACCCTTCTAAATAGTGTAAAAATAGGTACTTTACCCTATGTTCAATATGATAAAGCAACAAATCTCCCGAGTAACAGAAAAACTCACGACATACACTTTTGTAAAAAAATGAGTTATGAGCATCATTTACATAGATCGTTATGGGACTGATATGCGTAAAACTTTCCGGTTTCCGCTCGATTTCTCGGCATAACAGTCCCACTTAACATTTTTCTTAAAAACTAACGTTAATTGAATCTCTATAATAAAAAACTGGACTGATTATAATGAAAACGATTGCCATGAACGTAATTTTGGACAATAAAGCTTTATTTGTTACACCGTATCCCTCCAGATGGCTAATACAATTTTCATCTTCAATCGCGTTTTTCTCAGTTGCCAGTTTTGCAACATGGGACAATTGGGCGTAGAACGGCAGATCAGTCCCATAACGATCTATGTAAATGATGCCCATAACTCATTTTTTTTACAAAAGTGTATGTCGTGAGTTTTTCTGTTACTCGGGAGATTTGTTGCTACATCAAAATTGGAAATAGGGTAAAGTACCTATTTTTACTCTATTTAGAAGGGTACCTCACAAGATTATTAATTACTCTGCCTACACTCGATGGAGTGCATTAATTTGGCATTCACAACCTTGCTTCGTTCTTAAGAACCAATCTAATAACACAAATGGCCTAAAAACGATGAAATGCTAGTGTTTGATCGCAACTAAAGTTCCAATCGAGTGCTCCAATTGTCGCCCTACCATTTGATCCAATTTGTTGAACAAAGATAGCAAACGCTGCACTAACCAACGGCTTCAAATGGGTAGCGTGATAATAGAAACATTGCGAAAATAGGCTCATTATCCTAGATGCGTTCGCCATGTTATGCAAGCGACGATAGTAATGAAGAGCTTTACAGGATTGTTCTCACTACTGTGATTAATATTGCCACTGCCATCTCTTTTTTAATGATCCTGTATTTTTCCATCAATTTTTTCAGTGCCCGACATCTAGCGTAATGAACTTCTTAACTAAACGCTACGTAATTATTTTTTTATTGCGCACTTTTTTGGGATTTTTGTTAGTGGGACAATTATGCGTAGAATATCAACAATGGGACAAACAGACTTGGTATTTTTTCACGAAGTCTTCGAACAAACTTTATGAATTGGATGTGTTTTCTGAAAATATACATCAAAAAGGACTGTTTGATTAAAAAAAGTGAAAATGACCAAAAAGCAACATGGGACAATTATGCGTAGAACGGCAGTACACATACACCTCAAACAAGAAGCACTATTATGTGCAGACAGACTGCAGGTTACTGGGCTTTGAAACAGTAACCATGTTGATCTTGCTACCAGTCATACACGATTGTGGTCACAAATGGCTACATGGGGTGAAGGTATTCTTGCTCCCAACGATATTACAATCACATGTAGTTTTCCTTATAGGACATTCCATGTGAAGATTCCCTCTCGAGAGGAGTGGTTGTCTGGCTGTATGGAAAGACAAGAACAAACGCAAGTGGTCTGTTACACTGACGGCTCTCTGATGAAGGGACGTGCTGGTGCTGGTGTCTACTATCGTGAAATGAGATTGGAACAATCTCACTCATTAGGTAGATACTGTACTGTATTCCAAGCAGAAATCTTTGCAGTTATGTGCGGGGTACAATCGGCCCTTCAACTAAGTTTGTCCGCCAGAGTTATAAACTTCTGCTCCGATAGTCAGACTGTAATCAAAGCCCTTAAGGTTGGACAGAGAATGCGCAAAATTCGCAAACAGTTTTTTTCCACACCGTATGTCAGATCTTCATAAAAATCAATCAGCGTATGTAGAGTGTTGTTACAGTACTGCTGATTGATTTTTATGAAGATCTGACATACAGTGTGGACAAAAACTGCTTTTTACGTTTGCGAATTTTACCCTTTCTCTGTCCAACCTTAACTCAGACAAATCACGGTCCAAACTAAGGATCGCGGGCCTAACCCAAATCGAAGAACTAAGCATTGTCAACACTATCCACCTTGTCTGAGTGGCCGGACATTCCGGTATTACTGGAAATGAATGGGTTGACGAATTGGCCAGGGCAGGTTCAGCGATTGGCTTCGTAGGTCCTGAGCCCGCCCTGTCAATTTCGACAAGTTGGATAAGGGAAAAAATACAGTTCGTCCGAGCACCGCAATTACTGGAGAAATCTACAAACATGTCGCCAAACAAAGGCGTTTCTACACCAACCGTGCCCAGTGATTTCGATGAATCTCCTACATTTTTCAAAGCTCCACTGCGGCATGCTGACCAGTGCTTTAACCGGCCACTGCAAACTCAATTATCACATGGCAACTATTCAGCGCGCTGAGTCTTTTTCATGTGATCTTTGTGAATCCGACTACGGAACCTCTTATCATCTGATATGCAACTGTCTAGCAGTAGCGCAATTGCGATTTCGAGTTTTCGGACGTCCTTATACAGACGACACCATGTTTGGACCACTAAAACTCAGAGAAGTACTAAAGTTTCTTATCCAATGTGGTAAAGAGCTTTAGGCTTACTCGCAGGCGAATTGAACTACTTGTGAGTTTAACTTACCTGCTGTTTGTTTTTTTAGTTTTGTGCTGTTATTTTTCCCACCCTTCCAACTCTACTTCCCCACACCTCCTTCTCTTTTCTTTCCGCTCAGGAAATGATGAAAACACACGGCACATACGACTACATACGGGAAACGTGCCATTTAAGCCAATATATTCTAATTCCTGATACTTGATAGATCTTCATGAAAACCAATCAGCTTATGTAGAATATTGTTACAGTACTGCTGATTGATTTTCATGAAGATCTAACAAACGGTGCGGAAAAAACTGCTTTGTTCGTTTTCGATTTTTGTCCGTTTCTCTGTTCAATCTTAACCAACTATTCGCCACTTCCCTCCAGATATTTCCAGATGTCTAGAATTCGTTTCAAAATAACAAGCAAACGGTACTTTCCTTGGTAACGCATAAGTACACTGCCTTAGAATTAAACATGGAACTGTGAGATATGAAGAATGGAAACACAATAATCGTTTCAATTAAAATATCCTGCTTGTTTTCATTTTCACATATAATATGTATATAATATAATGTATGCATGTATATATTTTTCTTGTTTAATTTTGTACACATATCAGTTGTATGTTACTGCTCCTCTGTTTTTATTACCACTGCTGTTTTCACGATTTTCTTATTAAAATTTACACGAGTTCTGTTTCTACTGTACTGCATACTGCTTTGAATAGATTTCCCCTTTAAGTTATTTACTTTTTTGTTATTGTTTATTTGTTTCACTAATTTTGTCGCCTAAATATGACGCTATTCCGCTATAACTGATTTTGCTGTAATTTCTTTTGATTCATATTACCGAGTCTCTGTTAAAGTTATCCACTCGCTAAACCACAAAGATTTTTGATTAACCTGGGCTTGCTATGAGGCTACTTTGAAAGGGCTATGGTGTCATATCCTGCGCATAAGTAAAGGTTTACTGGGGTTTTAATTTTGGATAGATAGAAAGATTTTAATGCATTCAGCATGATTATCAACACCGCCTGTATACCCAAGTTCGTATGGAGGAAGGAGACGGAAGGGCTTCGAACAGAACAAAAAGGACTGCAAAATTACGAAATAAAACACAAAAGATGTATTTTTGACGGAATTATTCCGACAGTCAACATACTTGTATTCACTTAGTTTTTCTCTTGCCTGCGTTTTAACCGACTGCTCAGGACGCATCTTAGATACACCGAATTACATAAAATTAATCATTTGTGTCTGTGTGTTATTCCATTCGGTATTCAACTAACAACTAAATGTACCTATGATTTGTTTTTGCTTCCTCCACTTGGCGGTTGGAAATAAAAATACACATAAAAGAAATTTGAGTAAAGGTTCCCTTACTCATGCTAAACAAGAGGGTAGTTCAGTTCTGGTATATTTTCAATTTCAACCTAGCGAGCTCGAATGGATCTCGATGATGAAATGCCTATCACCAAGGAAAAGTGTGTATGCTTTGTGTTGGAGAAAAAGGTTTTCTATCTACGCTCTAAGGATTCAATGATTTCTAATCGTTCAATCTCATAAATCGCTAGTTTTACTCGCAGTTTATTTATTTCATACTTTCATCTTTCTATGATAAAATCTAATTAAGGCTCAAGTTACCTCAAGGCTTGGTAGTATGCGTAAGAAAAATTGTGTTCAGCTTTGCCACCAGATTATTCATTTAAACCTTTTTAAAACTCTAAAAGAAGAATATCAGTCGATTTATTAGATCATCACGATTCAATTTATGCAAAATACCTGCTGGAAAAACCATCGGCTTAGCTAAATGGTGCTTTTGAAAAAGTGGCTGTGATTTTTTATCACACTACCACACCGAGCTGGGGTACGCAACACAACTGCGCAATGAAAAAACCACAGCCACTTTTTCAAAAGCACCATTTAGCTAAGCCGATGGTTTTTCCAGCAGGTATTTTGCATGAATTGAATCGTGATGATCTAATAAATCGACTGATATTCTTCTTTTAGAGTTTTAAAAAGGTTTAAATGGATAATCCGGTGGCAAAGCTGAGCACAAATTTTCCTACGCACACTACCAAGCGTTCAATTCTAACACATGCTTAAAAAAGGTAACTTGAACCTTAAAGTGTTCACATTTTTCTATGCACTGCAATTTTCAAGTTTATTTTATATTTATCTTTGATTTCAACAAATCGACCATTGCACTCTGACTCAGTCGCCCTGCAAATTAAAATCCCAGTTCCTGTTTTTTGGGATGGTTTTCGCCGCTTTGAAATAATCGACGATTACACCTTTAATAGTGGGGTATAAGTGTGTATGAATCTTTTGTTCCTTCACCATCGCAGTCTCATATCAGCTTGCATCATGCTTGCATTCGACAGCCCTAACCCTGATGTGCCATGATTCAAACGCTTTTAGCGATTGTCGTCTTTTCTTTGTGTGAATCCTCTTACGGCGCCACAACTGAAATCTACATCCAAGGAAGCTATGAAGCAGGGACGAGCAAAGAAAAGTGTTTTTATCATTCCACGTCAAGATCAGAACTGCTTCTGACTACCTGATTTAATCACTAATTTCTATCTCTTTTTTTATCTCTCAAAAGCACATCGTCACTGTTGTGCTACCTTATGACAAGCGCCATTTAGAACATTTCAAGAAAAACGATTTTAAAAGTTTGAGATTGAATATCTCGAAATTTTTGAATGTCTACTATTCCACGGCTTCTGTGAGCCGTGTACTATTCATAGATTTCAACAACAATTCAGTTAAGCCAATTGATGCCTATCTATCTGTTCTGATCTATTGCGCAGATCGGTTGACTATATTGAGAGTTTTTGCTAAAAATGTAAAAAAGTCACGTTCACACGTACCATAAGTATGACGTGTCAAAACTGTGCAGTGTTGATTATTACAACCTAAGCTAGCACAAAAAAAAGTTTAAATAAAACTCAAGGCAATAAACAAATAAATTTTTTTTGGTAAATCTAATCGAAATAAATTTCTTGTTTTTGCTTCTATTTTCAAAACCCGGTTGGCGCATTATCGCACGAAAAACTTTTTCTACCACTATACTATGCATGGAAAATTGTCTATACAAATGAAGTATCAATTATTAACAAATAAAGCATTAAAAATTAACTCTGCGATTTTATTTTATTTAGAAACAAATGGGTGAGATGCACTTTGATAAAAAAAATTGTCAAGAAATCTAAAAAAATATTAGAATTTGGGTTTTGACTTCTTCTCATCAGAATCTGATACTATCTTAGTAACAGGACGAAGCTAGCTCATTAAGTTAGTGTCGAATTCTGATGAAACTAAGTTGAAAGGCAAATTCCTTAATTAATTTAGTTATAGGTTTTGTCCTCTTAACGCGCAAACACGGTTTAAATCAATTTTCTCCTCAGTGGAGAAAAAATAGTTCTTAATTAATTTTTTCTCCACTGGAAGAAATATAGCATAGTGTAGAAAAATGGTAATTTTTGGTTTGTGTTGCCAAATTTTCATAATTTCCAGCCTAAAACAAAAACTGCATTTTTCTCACAATGCCCATATGTATTTTTTATTTTGGAAATTTTTAGTGTGTTGTGTTTCTCTAATATTTTTATACCGAAAAACGTCTAAACTCCACAATTTCTCATCACGTTTTTCGCTACATCTCGGTAACCCAACAGAATTTCAAAATTCCAATAACGCCACTTTGTAGAGATTTTTAAGACAAGTAACGTGACATATATAACTCAGTTACCCCAAAAGGGAATTTTTGGATAAGATAGCACAACAGCGACGACATATTTACAGTAAAATAAACAAAGTTTCTTGTAAAACAAAATTATAGTATAACTTTTGATCTTTGTGTGCTTTCCGAGGGAAACGGACGGTCCACGTTTCCCAAACCAAACATTGTTTAGATGGAGGTTATGCGAAAAAGCTTTGCATTAACTGTGTTGAAGAAAACATTACAAAAAAAAACATAAATCTAGTTACTTATAGCTTCATTCTTTATTTTGTTTTGATATGGGTGCGCACACACTGCTTCTATCTGAATTATATTATTTATCGCTAGTTTTCCTTTGATTCTATGAACGAAAAAAGACACTCATATTATTTATATAAATTATAAAACGCTAAAAAGTAACGATGATAAAAAATAAGAATAATCAAACCTTACTTTTTCATAAAAAGAAAAACTGCGGTTGTCTATTTAAAATATGTACTGTTGTTACTGTCTCAACTTGGATGCATCATTGATCAACAAATTATAAGCTCAAACAAACATTTGTTTACTAACAGATCTTCTGTGATTTGTATTTGTATGACAGCGTATGCGGAAACGGTTGTGCCAAAGCGGATTTTGTTGCTTCTATGATGCAATTTTATTCATAGCAAGAAAGGGAATTATGTGTGTATAGAGTGCAAACAAAGTCGTCATTAAAAATAATGAGTGATTATCGTTCATTTTCAATATAGTGTTTTCCACTACGAACTAGTAAGTAATAATATAACAATATCAGTTGTCAGTTTCACACTTTTAGACAGTTTGCATCTCTTGGAAGAATATTTTAAGCTCCTCTCTATCGAAAAAATATAAATATAAAAAAATGCAAATTATGGGGAAAACATAAAAAATTAAATCCTGAGAGCCAGACAATCATACTGCTTCTCTTCGCTTATCTAAAATAATATCCTTTTTATCTCATAATTGATAACAACTTCTGCCTTCTACTTGTGTACAATCGAATACAATATTTCATTACAATGGAAGAGTCATGTTTTTTCCTTTTTATACGTTTTCTGTTTTTACTTTGCCATTTCGAATGCTACTACTGCTACTATTATTGTTACTATCGTCGTTACTATTATTATTATTATTATTATTATTATAATAACCATCTTGATCGACGTAACGAAATTTGACATATCGCTCTGCATCACGTACTACTACTGGATCAGCGCTACCATGACCGTCATCATCATCATCATCAACAACATCATCACCTGCCGTTCGACTGTGCCTCCTTCGTTTTCTAGCGCCACGGTTACAATGATCACCAGTATACACACCATGATATTCGTAGTAAAAGGTTCTGTCATTTACACTGTTTTGTGCCTGACTACTATGATGATCAGGCACAGCGGTGGAAGGTAACAAAAGTCGTTCAGCGAACGAATCACTGCGATCATAGTAACGAGGGATGGAAGGAGGAACAGGTGGTGGTGGTGGTGGTGGCTGAGGATGATGACGTTGCAGCTGATGGTAGTGATGCATGTGGTGCAGATGCTGCAAATGCTTCTGTTCGCCGCCACTAACTGATGAGTATGTTGCCAATGGCGACGACGATGACGAAGGAGACGCTGACGGTGGCGATGATGCTGCATATCGATAGTTTCAACTCCTATCGTTCTCTTGCTTGATGATGTGATACATCGGATGGTACTGCGGTTGTTGTTGGAGCTGTTGCAGCGGTTGCTGGTAGATGATGTGGTGTTGCTGCGGAATGATGTGATGCTGGATCAATTGCGGTTGCGCTCCCTGCAGCGTGTGATGCGTCGTCGCTATAGTTTGATGCGGCGGCGGAGTCGGCTGTAGCTGATGATGGTGATGATTGGCGTTAATGATGTGGATGTTGACTGGCGATGGTGACGGTACGACGTGGTGGGTTTGCGTCGATGGCGGCGCGGACGACGTTGTTAGTGATGTTGTTAGCGCAGGATTATAATGTTGCTGGAATATCGTTATTATATCATTTGTTCCGGTTTTTTCTGACAAAATTGTGGTTCTGTATTGTTTTGGGGAATTGATAATTGTTTTTTCAATCTATTCTCGATAATATAGACGTACTAACATATATACGCTAGTAGATAGTAGACTGATTGGTTGATACTATCGATTTGCTCCAGTATAGTATTATCATCATTACTATCTTTGCTGTTTAGTTAATTTGATTTTGATTTCATATGCTAATATTTATATATTGAAATGTGTGATTATTCTACTAAGAGAAATGGTTACTGGGAGGGTTGAAAGTGGTACTGAGTGGTTTCTATACGCTAGTTTTTACTTTTTTGTTTTGCGAATTAATAATAACTGTAATTTACCGTATTCTCTGGACTATGTTCATTATGTTGAGGTTCTATTTTAAACTCCATCTGCGGACTGCTGGTAACGCCGGCCATCGTTGCCGCAGTTGTCACCACATTGCCTCCTATTCCGCCGATGCCGCCGACGTTACCACCTCCGCCCGCGCCTCCTCCACCATGATTCGAATGTGAATTGGCGCTGTTTGGTGTATCGTACTTGCCACGCTTAAACCGTCCGTACAGTGAACTGTAAGGCAGATTGTAATGGATGGCAGCTTGGTTTATCGACATGTGTCCTTGCCTGTAAAGATAGAACACGAATCGCAAGAAAAAGAAGAAAAACATATTACCTAAAGTAAAATCCACCACCACAATCATGCTGCTATAAAAATTATCTAGTAATTTTCGTCTGATTCAACACAAAATTACTTTACTCTTGCAAAACCTTTTTTTTTTTGATTAAGCATTAGACAATATTAAACTTCATCAAATAAATGGCTTTTTGCTCCGTATCTTTCAACGGGTTGTATCATAAAGGAAATATACTGTTTTCATTTTCTAAAGAAATGAAAAAAGATAGAAGAGGAGAGTTGTATCCTCTAGGTTGTCTATTCCTATGGAAAATCTCTATTTATTACAATCATAGTCATCACAATTGAATAAATTTCGTATTGAATCCCAATCTACTTTGGTACTGATCATTTATGCCTTCGCGGTTCACTAAGAAGTAATTCTTACACAGCCGCACAGTAGCACGTCTCCCTACAAAATTGTGACAAAATTATAAAAAAATTGGCTTATATGGCTAAAAATTGGATTTTCAGCGAATTTTATGTCGGCTATCAGCTTTGAATTCCTATAATTCATTTTCTAAAGTATTTTCGTATAAACCTATCTGAAAGCGGTTATGTCATGTCAATAGTAGTAGCCAATCACACCTTATAGCAGAAATTGTTTGTCAAATTGGTAAAAATCAATAACTGTTCAAGAATATGGAGTCCCTATAAAGCTACTTTCGAAGACAGGAATATAAAGTCTTTGGCGCAAAAATGTGCAAGATGAGACTAGTATACCTTAAAACTATACAAAATTATGAGTCAGATATGTATTATGAATTCATGGAAAAAAATCACAAAAACTGTAAGACGTATAAATATAAATTGCTAATATTACATTGAATTTCCAATACTTGATGAATATGTTTTGAGCAAAAAGTTTAAATCTATAGATTAACACGATTATTCTTCTTCCAATTAACTCGAATCGATCTTGTAGTTCTTGACATATTGTCATTTGAAGTTCGAAGATGTTTTAAATTCGTGTAAATTGAATTGAACAGAGATCGTCGACATCAGTTGCTTCCATGACATATTACAAAATAAATTCTTCATCCAATTAAACTAAAATTTTGGCATAGTTTTATTTAAGCTTAGAAAAAAATAAAATATCTTCAAAAGATATACAAAAATAACATTCATTTTGGTATTTTGTCACACGTCATGCCACTGCGTGTCGCTCTACACATAATTTCCCCATGTGTACAGGAAATCCTATAGCATATCAGACAATTATTCGTCAATATGAAATTCCAATCTGCACTCGGAAAATATATTTTTCTTCGCGGACCCCCAGCAAAGACTTCGCGGCCATCTAGGGTTCCGCGGACCCCAGGTTGAGAATCACTGCATTAGAGAATGTGCATGATTGCAACCAGGACAACTGTAGGAGTCGCTACTATGCTGTCCCTACTATATGAACGTTCCAAACTGTTGTAGCTCTCATAAACATAAACATAATAATTGTTACACTCACTTTACAGATTCTAAGGCTTCCATCATTGCATCTTCGGACCAGGGCGTCGGGTTGGATCGGGATAATTCGATTCCTTCTCGCTTGCAACGTCCATAAAGCGTACCGGTGGGAATACCAAACTCCGTGCTAGCCTTCTGCACGGACGTCTGACCAGCACGGATCGCTTCCAAGGCACGGTCTAGATCTTCGGCAGACCAAGTAGTGGGTGCTGCGTTGAACGGTGCTGCCAGCCGGATACCCTCGCGTCTGGCAATCTTGTATAGAGTAGAAGAGGGAATACCAAATGCCTTCGATGCCTTATTGGCTGATATCGTTCCGGTTCGCAATGCTTCCAGGGCACTGTTTAACGAGTCTTCGTTCCACGTTTTGGATGGTCCTTCCTTCTTCGGTGTATCGATACCAAGCCGATGCGCTCTCTGCCATAGTGTCGTCGAAGGTATGCCATATGTAGCGGAAGCCTTTAATTTAGTTTTTTTAGACTGCAATTAGTACAGAACTATTCCGGAAAGACAAAAACGTAGTTGCATGTTAATTGTACTCACCTTTGTTAAACTCATATTATGGGTGCGCAGCGCATCCAACGCTGATTCCATATCCTCTGCCGTCCACGTTTTAGGACCGCTTGGTGTCTTAGGATCACTAGCATTCGGACTGGTCAGATTGGTGTACTGCATCGCCGAGCCATCCAGAATACCAACTTTTGAATCTTCGCTGGCATCTGATTGATATATGTCTACGTGTGAGATTGCGGGAGGAAAAAATAGTTCGAATTAAATATAATGAAGATAAAAGTTGGTTATACACACGCCTGCACCTCTCTCGTAAATAAAAAAAATATACATACCACTCATCTGACTCTGGTTCATCATTCCTGAGATCTCTGGTGTCACGACCATTCCATGCATTGACGATTGGTCCTGTTCCACTTCCATCTGTTGCTGGTGCTGCTGATGTTGCTGGTGTTCTGCTTCAGTCATAATCTCTTGTTTTAGGGTGATTCGCGTTTTCATCTCCATTTGTGTACCGTTGTCTGTTGTAGATGCGACAGTGACCAGATTTTCCGGATGATGTTGGCTAGATGAACTCGAAGCGTTTGACGCTGGACTATGGGTGGAGAGGTGTGAGTGTTGCGACTGCTGATCGATTAGTAAAACGTGTTGCTGATGTTGAGGTGGTTGCTGGGGCGATGGTTGATGAGGTGACATTCGCTGATCGACTTGTTGGGGTTGAGGCGTCTGTCGGTGTTGCTGTTGTTGTTGTTGATGCTGGTGCTGCTGCTGTTGCTGTTGTTGATGTTGCTGTTGTAATAAATGCTGTTGCTGCTGTTGGTGCAACATTTGCTGGTGTTGTAACTGCTGCTGGGTTTGCGAATGCATCTGGTGGGCAACTTGGTTGTCCAACTGTATCGCATCCTGTGGATCAAGTGACCGAAGCGTTTCGAACTTGACCCGAATATCGCCATTGTTTGAGATTGAATCTGGCATGGAATACAACAAAAATCGGTTACTTTTTTGTTATTTGCACGATTTTCCCCGATGAGGGACAAATCGTTGTTGTCTAGAAATTAAAAAAAAATGGACTACTAACACTTACTGGACAGATCACGTGTGTCGTGGCTAGGAGCACAATTGATATCAACATGTTCTGTCACCGGTGTCGCTGTTGGCGCTGGAGGTTCCGGGGCAAAATCCAGGTATCCCATCGAGACGCCCATAACGGATCCGTTCTAAAAATGGAAAATCAATTATTATAACCTACATCCGCATAATTCTCCGCTAAGCTCGATAGTTTACTCACTATGCCAACTCCCATTCCGAGGCTAGTCATTTTGCCTTTTCCTTCTTTGCTGGGCGTCGCGGTTAAATCACGTGATTCTAGCACGACTACAGGCGATGATCCATTATCTGCCGGGGCCGATTCTGAATTACTGCTATGGCTTCTGCCTGATGATGACTTATGGCCACTTTTGGAATCCTGTCCGCTTTGGTTATTGTTGCTTTGCGAGGAGGAAGTATTGTTGTTTCGTGTGTTTGTTGACGACAGCGATCCTGGAGGAGGTGGGTGACGATTGTCTGGGGATCGCGAACGGTACGGTTTGTAACGTTTGATTGATGGCGAGAAATCCTGTTCGTACTGTGGTTCGCTTACTTCGCACAATCCTTTAATCTTTAACTGCTCTGCAGTTCGCAAAAGGCTCTGTGGATGAAAACAAAAAGTAACACTGATGTTAATTTGAAGTCTTGTTAAAAACAATTGTTACTGTTATTCTCTGTTGTATGCTATGAAATGTTTGTTCTGATTTTTTTTTATTGTTTTCCGTTACAGATAGGACATAACTAAGACACGAACACCACCGATCTCACCAACTCCAAACCTAGCTGAAGGCGAATTAAAAATTGCTATTATTTCATTATCGATAAAATCTAAATACGTTTACCACCAGCTATGTTCCGTAATGTAGAAGGATCAGTGTTAAAAGAAAGTACCAAATACTAACGAAACTGACTGGTAGTAACCAATGTGAAAAGATAGCGTATCAGCTTCGCCGGTTTACTTTCAACGATGCGCGAAAAAATCGTGAATAAAAATGGGAAGCTCGAAAATAAAATAAAACTCCCCAGGAACAAAAAAGCAGACTAATATACACACAAACTGACATGCGAAGTGAAATTTCGGCGATATATTGTGTTGTGCGGTAGTATGCTTGCAATAAGCCACAAAAGAAGCTACAGAAAGACACGAGCACGCGTTCGACTATGAACCGTGTGTGTTGGTTTGGGTACTGAACTGAAACCCCCACAGCGATCTGTCATATACGCTGCAAACTTACGTGTGCATGGGCCAACTGACGAAAACATCTATAAACGTATTAAAAATCATTGCAGAACTACAGTTGCAACTAGGCAATTTGAAATCCGTTGTGCAAGTAGCTTTTCAGAAGAACTTATCCAAATTGCATAGAATTTGACTAAATTGTTCTGAAATGGTACTTCATTTATCAATGGGAAATTTCTTACTACCATCAGAGCTCATTTGTTTCAATTTATTATTTCTAAACACTATAATACCTAGGCTTTTTTCATTTTTCTAATTTTACTTGACCCGTTATTTATTCCTTGTGCATACTCTAATTTAGTGTGGCAATTTCAAGTTAAACCACTGCCCTTGGTAGACGAGGCGAGCTTCGAAGCGCTGTAAGTTTCTATCCCTATTAAAAATTTAAAGAAAAATACTCAAGGAGTTGTACTTTCAGATAATGTAAAACAATCGAATTCGCAGCAACTCGCAACGGACAACTCAAACTCCGTTCAAGATTTAGCATGTAATTTTTACCCGAAACAAAAAAGTGAAATACTTCCGTGTTCGCAAGGCTTTTCTACACAGGATAGACTATTATGGTGATTAAAAGATGAAGTTTAAAATATTTTAGTCATGTTTAAAATAAAGTACTCGATTTTTTCACCATTTTTTAGCAGTAAGTGCGTTCCTAACACTGTAATATAAGATTTTGTATTACATTTTTTAGTTCAGTGTGTGTACAATGTAATTATTCAAAAGGTGTTTTACGTCTATACATACATTTACAGTGTTTTTGTAATCGGGCACGAAATTTTGAAAACCAAGTTTTGTAAGGAAAAAATCAAATTAAAAGAAGCTTACAAGCATGAGATGTTAAACAGCTACCCTGAAACATTGCAAGCATATTCTCTGACAATAATTCTAACGATTCAAGCAAAAAATATCGATTTTTTGGAGCTGACTGGGGATGAGGAGATGCTAAAAAATTACTTCAAACTAACAAATTGGATGAAATTAATAAAAAGAATCACTGAACAGAATAATTAAAATTAATAAAATGCAGAAATTGAATCAAATGCTTAAGCTGGAAAAAAATAAAAACAATAAAATGTATGAAAGGAAAATAAAATTAATTAAATGAATGAATGAAATAAAGCAAAAAAAAAATTGCTTGATTATTTAATTCGGGTTGACTATTCAAACGTATCATTACAACGTTGAACAATAAATAGGTGCCAAAGGGTCATCCACAAACTTTTTTTGGTGTCTTCAACAAAGTTGCTCGCAAAAGTAAAAGTTACAATTTTATGGAAGACATCATTTCAATATAATCACTTAAAAGACTTATAGGGGTATTAATCTGTGAAAACATAATTCCAAAAGAAATAGCATATTTATACCCATTAAATTATTCGAAGATGTTGGCCTAACATAAAGTGTTTTGGCGTTTATAATTGATTGCAAGTTTTTGGTCTTATTTGGAAACGGTAAAAATCATTTTTCGTATTTAATGTTAAATATCTATTTTGACTGTAATCCGATTTCAACTAACTATAGCTCATTTGAAAAGAAAGGTAAAAGCTTTTTGGGGATATTTCTAGACCGTTAATCTGTGTTGTCAATTTTGACAGTTAATCTCAAAAAAACTGCAAACAATATAATTTTTACTAATAAAATTTAATTTAAAAATAGGGTATTATTAGGGGAGAGTGGGTACGCTTGATCCCGCTTTTGTTTTTTTCTCATAACTTTTCAATGAAATAAAAATTTCAATTGAAAAATTCACCATTTTGTAGTCAATTCGAATTGTAAGAGCTATGAATAATGTGTAAATCCGAATACTATGTCCTGTCAGTAATATGAACGGTTTTGAAAATCATGTCAAAGCGAGGTTTTTGTAAAAACGTGTGGTAACTTGATCCCCCGCCTACTAGGGCTAAAGAAACAAAGTACACTATGACCTATAGACACGAAAGTTTAGCTAACCACCTATCCTGACAAATTAATTAATAAGACTACCTTTTTAGAGGCACGACAAACTTTAACCACAACAGAAAGTCAAGACAAGTATTTGTGGTAACAGGGCTGTTTAACTGGCTCTTCAATAACTTATACCATCATTTGTTCACGGAAAAAAACATTTTAGATCAATTAATAGGTCCAGATACGTTATGAAAATGATGTTTTCCTATTTCTATACATTTAGAAAGTGTTTGAGAGAACTAATGATAGGGATTAAGAATACCCAGCGGGAACAAAATTTAATATTTTTGTATGTGTTGTGAAACTTTTTATTCGAAAAAAGTGTTTTTTCTAGGCTAAATCCCTTAGAAAGTAATCGTATTTTAAAATATTCATAAATAATTCATTCGACGATTTCAAACAACCGTTCAAAAAATTTGTGAAGGGATCTTCGAGATGGATTTAAACACATATTTTCTAAAATATTATACAACTTTTCCAAACTAAACATCAGATTTGTTTTTTAAACATCATAAACGACCAAATACTTCATTTTCCTTTTATATTGTGATAACTTTGCGTACAGATTAGGAGATATGGCCAGGGAATCCAAGTGTCCTCGCTCTCCCCTAACATTTAACTCAATTCGTTGAACAAAGATGGCAAACGCTCTAACCAACGGCTTCAAATGGGTAGGGTAATAAAAATGGGCCAAAATAGGCTCATGGCTCCCTGTCATAGAAACTAAACATCAGAATGAAAAACAAATTAATAGCTTTCTGTCTGAGTGTTAGGTCTTTCATTTAGAATTGATATGTATAAGATCGGTTCGGTTATTACTGAGAAACGCGAATGAGATTTTGTCACAAACATATATACATTGTCCCAAATCGTCGAGTTGAGACGATTGGTATATAAGACTCGGCATATCGGACCTCGGAAAAAAAGATTGAGTGTATTCTATATATTTTTATAGGAAATGTAAAACACTCATTAATTCTTAATACGAAGAGATAGCGAATTGATTTGTGTCGTAAACAAATGAGTTTTTAAAGTGTCTTCAACTTTTCAGAACACGATCAAAAATTAAAATAAATACCCAAAAAATGGACGAATATTGCTGAAGATACTAAAGTTTCAGAAAATAAAATTATTTGTTTTGTGCAATCTTTTCCGTTTCAAAAATCGTAAAAAAAATTTTCTCTAAGTTCAAGAGACTATAGCAATGAATTAAACACTAAAAAAACTTTGAAACACAATTTGGCTTCTAATATACACAGAAAAAATGGAATCTTGAAATGTAAAAGCAACGCCAATTTTGCTGAAAAATGGCTTATTTTCATAAATCGCATGCGCGGAACCTTTCGATGACTTTTTAAAAAAATTACTTGTTCTACAAAAGTGCTCTAGAGGGTCCTCTACAAATAACGCTTTTTAAGACACTTTTGAGAATGAATTGCAGGAGAACCATTAACGCGAATGGAATGAAGCTTTATGGGTTCGAAAAATTTGGGAAACATGTGTAAAGCTCCCGAAAACTATACTAATGCATATTACGTTAAAACCTTTAAGGATAACAAACATTTGTAGAGAACATTGAAATGTCCATATCTTGCATTGTAGAGTTTAGCACCTTTAATTATTTTTTAATAACAATATAATCTTAATAAAACATCCTGAACAAGTGATTAATCGAGTATGATATTAACTAGGGTAGACGAGCCCTTATTCATCTCATTAGTCAAAATGTCACGCTATTTCGTTGATAACTCGATTTACAGTGATTTACAGTCTACGCCTAAATAGGTATCACCATGTTTGCTTCGATCCTAAGAAACAGTACAATTAAATATCTTACCTGGAAAATGTATTATTCTCGCGTTTGAGCGAAGCGAAAAGTCGAGTACAAGGCGCCCTTATTCATCCTACCATTTGAGCTAATGCGTTGAATAGAGATAGCAAACATTGCTCTAACTAATGTGTTCAAATGGGTGGGATGAGTAGAGGTGCTAAGATGAATTAGGGCACAGTAACCCTACTGCTGACTAAGGAGATATTGAAAAAACTTGTTCTACATCGATCCTCAATGTGTTTTTTGGATCACACAGTTAGTGAGTGCACGGGATCTCTGATAGAACAATATTTTCACGAAAAAACCGGTATGAAATACTCAATAATCGAAAGTTTAGATGCTCCAGCTTCTAGATAGTTTTTCAAACTAGAAAAGATTACAACTTCAGGTGGGTGAATTAGTGGACATACAGTATCATAAATCCTACCGAAGACACAACTGACCGAAATTTAGTGGGTTTCGTTTTTGATAATGAAACGTGTTGAAAATTGCAAACAAAACGATATTTAAAATTTTAATTTTGATAGAACAATATTATCACAAACAAATCAATATCACTGAAGCACTCACTAAATAGATGCTTGCTTCTGCTTTATACGAAACAAGCTTTGAAATGTTCTTTCTAAGGCTCTAGAACCTTGTAATTTTTTTTTTTAAATTGATGAATGGATAACATAAAATAAAATTTCAGCATGACGCATTATTGTTTTCTAACATCAATGGTTTAAGCGTATGTTTTGTTTAATACTAAAATTTATAAACAATTTTTCACATTTCTCTGTGAAATCATTTTCATGTGCACCGATTTCTATGATTACGTTTGTTAGTAGGTTACTAGGACATTGATCTAATGTTAGTTCCAGTGAGGTGAAACGCTCCTTGTAAATTATCCTGTTGAAATTAGTTGATATTTTGAATAGTTTCTCTTCGGTTTTGCGATTCATACACTAACAAAATTCTTCTATTTTACCGCAAAAATACGACAATATAGAAAACGTTACAATTCTGCGCATCTACCAAGTTGAGAAAATATTTACACAACCTAGACACTAATAAAATATTTTTTAAATATGACAGAATTAATAAACACATATGTTTAGGTCTTCTGAACAAAATAGAATTTTCAGGACCAGTATTCTAACGCGTAATTGGAAATAGTAAACTGGGATAAGGTCATATGTGTTTTTAAGCACGTTAAACAGAAAGCGACAGAGAGAGAAAGAGAGAGGGAGAAAGAGAGAGAGAGAGAGAGAGAGAAAGAGAGAGAGAGAGAGAAAAAAGAGAAAGAGAGAGAGAGAGAGAGAGAGAGAGAGAGAGACGTGAATGCGGCAGGAAGATATTTAAAAGTATTCATTTGCATTGTAGTAAATAGAAGGGAATGTAATATGTCTGGGCTATGTACAGTGTTTTAAAACGTCGTTTCGTGCTCAAAATTAATAGCATCTAACCGTTAACTTTAGAAGTATAGTTTGTTCGGAAAAGTTGTTGCCCTTATGATTGCGCATCTATATATATATATATATATATATATATATATATATATATATATATATATATATATATATATATATATATATATATATATATATATATATATATATATATATATATATATATATATATATATATATATATATATATATATATATATATATATATATATATATATATATATATATATATATATATATATATATATATATATATATATATATATATATATATATATATATATATATATATATATATATATATATATATATATATATATATATATATATATATATATATATATATATATATATATATATATATATATATATATATATATATATATATATATATATATATATATATATATATATATATATATATATATATATATATATATATATATATATATATATATATATATATATATATATATATATATATATATATATATATATATATATATATATATATATATATATATATATATATATATATATATATATATATATATATATATATATATATATATATATATATATATATATATATATATATATATATATATATATATATATATATATATATATATATATATATATATATATATATATATATATATATATATATATATATATATATATATATATATATATATATATATATATATATATATATATATATATATATATATATATATATATATATATATATATATATATATATATATATATATATATATATATATATATATATATATATATATATATATATATATATATATATATATATATATATATATATATATATATATATATATATATATATATATATATATATATATATATATATATATATATATTTTAAATATATATATATATATATATATATATATATATATTTAATTAATTTTCTGAACTAATTAAGATTGAGACTTTGTGTCCTCAGCAAAGTTGTAGCAAATGTACTCACAAAAAAATGCTGAAGACACCATATATCTAACTCTAATAGTTTGCAAGTTATGGAACATATTATGTGGAGATGCCTTAAAGTTATTTTTTGGTAACTTTTTAAACATTCTCCTACCTTCTTGAAATCTTCCACAAAGTTCTTTGCGGTATTAAAACACACATTTTTGCCGACATAGTTACTTTCTATCTGTTGAATTTAAAAAGATATTCCAAATTTTGTGATATTTTTGGGATAACTTCCACCTTAAATAACTCGTTAAGGAGCAAAAAGGAGCAAACAACGTCATAATAATCTGAAACTACTAGCTTTTTACTTTCATATAGTGGCCCGATTGGTAGTCGACACGATTCTCCCGAGTGTTATGTTCAAAACGATATGCCCTCGCAGTGGTTTAAACGAAATATTCAAGCGCACTGCGATAAGCAGCTTCATCATTTCATGGTAAATTGCATAAAACATTCATCGACAATATACTATGTGCAAAAAAGAAAAGGGATCTTTGACCACAATCAAGATCAAAGTACGAAACGTAGTTTATAATGTGTTCGAGTAGTGTGTCCAGTGAAATTAAGCAATCAGTGGATACTGGTAAGCTTGAAAAAATGACGGAAATCCCACCGGCAGTTTTGCAACTACTTTAATTAGTGCTATGGAGTTTATTAATGTACTTCGTGACATTTATAGTGTAGCTTGATAAACGTCATCTGTTCACAAAGTGGATCCTGTGGTGACTGAAGCTCTTCTTGTGGAAGAATAAAGCTCTGAAGATGACGGAGGAAAACGATTGTTAAAAATAAATTTATCTAATTTATAAAGAAATTAAGACATTATTAGATGATGATCATGAAAATGGTACCATGTGTATTTCAGTGCAAATCAGTTGCTACACAGTAAAAATGTAGTCAGATCAACTATTGTCCAATGCATAAACTCTAATTCTAACCCTCGCTAATTTACTTTTACAATACAGTACGCTCAAAGGAAACGTGACCTAAATAATCCACTAATCCACTCTCTACTAAGTGTGACTGGTATCCACTCTCTACTAAGTGTGACTGGCATTGAACAAATTTCGATGCCACAAGTATAATATGAATAGGAACTATATGAAATAGATATTACCTCCCCCTTCTACTAGGAGGTTTTATGATGATTTGTGTATTAATGTACCCTCAAATATTAAACTTACGGTTGATCGCAATGCCTAGAGCAAGGGTCAAACAGCTTTTATTTGGAAAACGTTTGCACTTTATCTTTGTAGTAAATGTACTTATTAATTTTTGAGAGATACATTCATCATTGAGTGAATTCATAAAATGCTTTCGGAATCGAATTCCTTGAATCACATAGCTATGATTTCATACCTCAACATTAAAAATCGGTTTAGTTTAGCCCCTAAGATGCCAGTAAAGCAAACAATTTTATGCAGCGGTCTCATTTTTCGCTATTGAAAAATGGTAAGTGAGGAATCATCATACAAAATGTTTTATATCTTCGTCGTTCGTGAACGGATTTTGACAATCTTTAGCTTTACAATATACACGCGAACAGAGGTCTTAGTGGAATATATGTAACACTTTACACTATGTTTCGTGGTGGAATTAAATGGTAGACAACCTGTGTGAAGTGTTCTATAGCTTGTTAGAACGAGTATTTTATCTAGCTTTTTAATTATATGCACAGAGTTACTTTATGTGGTTAATCCATTCATCACAAACGAAACGAAAAGTTTAAACGAAAGGGGTATAAGGAAACTTTTGCAAAGTTTGAATTCAACTTACAGTGATACTCTTTAGTTCCTGAACCACGTTCAGTTCGAGCCAGTTATTTCTTGGTTGTATTTATACTATCTTGTAAATGGAAAGTATTCAAAAATAAAAAAATGTAGAACTTTTGAATTGGACCCTTTAAAAACATTCAAAACTGTAAGATATAGTTGTGAGGATACGCCTCGTAAGAATTTTTGATCAACACTGGTTTCTTAACCTAGGCACACATACATATTTTTTCAAAACAACAATGTCCATAAACATCTAGTCTTGAACACGTCTGGTCAGAATAAGAAGTATAATAACTGGAACTGTTACCGTTCATTTGAGAACTGAGTTATTAGTATCATCCGTAGAGCTGGAATTATTGCAATTATTGGATTCTACTCAAACAGTGCTGCCAGCGATATATTCAGGTATTGGTGTTTATTAAATTTTGGTAGCATCATTTTCTTACAAAATTTGAAAATTGATAAAATATATTATTTAAAATTTTCCCATCCTGTTTTTGAATTTGGACCTCCGTCCGATGCTCAGGACGACGAAAATTGGACAGCTTCTAGCACTGCGAGGAAAGCACATATTTTGATCAAAACAAAGTTTTTTGTGTGCTTCAAACCCCAAAAAGTTTGAAGTTTTGAAACATATAGGGTTTCAGCTCTAGAAAGAGATCAAAACAATAAAAAAGGTTTCAACAAATCACTTCACCACTTAGGTAAAAAGCGTTATATTTTGGTTAAAAAGCAACGATGAATGTTTCTATTTGGAATCGTATAATAAAACATTGTAGCTAAGTATTCAGCTAACACGCTACTCTGCATAACGCAGGACTAATTTCGCACACAACCAAAACCTATACAAGAAGTACAATATTGGTATGTTATTTTCAATTACAACTCCTTCAAGATTATCTAAAACGAAAAGTCGTTCCCCCTCCTCACGCATGCGCTAGCCTACAACCAATAGAACATGGGGTCTTATCCGACCACACCTGGTCTGCGCAGGGTTTTGTTTGACAGTTCATACTAATAAAGGTTTCAAATGCCATTTAAAATTGATATAAATGCCATTTAAAATTGATATCGATTTCATTGTTACCCCTTTGTATCTTAATATATTATAGGTTTGTACAATTCACTTAGTATAACATAATTGGTTACATCGAATTGAGCGATAAAACCTTCCGTCGTTTCCAACTGAGTGCCATCAACGGAAAGCAGCTCGCGAGTCTTGGAACGAAGGCGCAGTTTACTTTCTAGTGCCCATCAGCGCATTGACTTTCCTTGGAGACAACAAATCGAGCGATTCGGTTCGAAGACTACCTACCCTGCTGGTGTCAGGTAATGGTGGCAGCAAGAGAGCGTTGAAAAAAAACGACACGATGACTGGACCACAACGAGTCCACAATACTCCAGTATAATTATTTCTTTCAAGCTCACCGGCCTTGAACCTCCAGCAGCTATCCAAGCACTATATTTTATGAAGCATACCTCTCTCTGTCTTTCCATTTGTGCTGGTCTGTCAGAAAGAGTCACAGCAACACAACTAACATCCAGTGGTAACAAAAAAACGGCAAATTGGAGCTCTAAATGTACATGACCGTAGAGAGAGAGCTCTTGGGTTCTGGTTCGAGAAGAAATCTTTTTTTCTTCACCGCGGCGTCACGTTGTGTTCGTGTATTGATTAGTGCCACCCCTTAATTTTTATTTCAACTTTTTACATAACTCCCCCTTAAAGAGAAAAAAGACACAAGAAAAAAAAGTACACCATCATCATAAACGCCTTAGTGTATAAAAGGATATACGGGTTCGGGAAAGGAAACTCTTCGTCTCGTCACAGAGCGCACTCTGCTACGTACACGTAGGTAAGCGGTGTATGAATGAAAGAGATAGCACAGACGGCACCGGGAACGAGAACGAGCTATGGCAGAAAAAGTATATGAAATAGTTTTTCAAAGCATTTTTTTTGCTTTCGTTTTCGCTCATCAGAAGCAATTCGGTTGGAAATGGCTGATTTTTTTATTTGAAATGGTTTCATTTTGGTTGGGCGACAGGGAACGAGAGTGGCTAGGTATAACGATGCCCAGTGACCAATGTATGACTCGCTAAGCAGGGTAGCGTTTCTACTGGTTGAGCATAATGAAAAAAATAGTGTTTCCTCCCCTGACTCGATATTCCAACGATCAATTATTTAGAAAAGAATAAAATCAAACATAATGTTTGAATACAGCGTAATTCGTATTTGAACTAAACATAGCAAAAGGCGATGACTTTCTCGAAGTTTTGATTTAAATGTTATTTAAAAATCACACCTATTTTTACACAATTTTTTCGACTACATTGAATGAAACGAATATTTGCGATTAAAATATTAAAAAAGCGTTTTAAAGAAAATATAAAGTTACGATATTATTAGTATCACTCTCACAGATTCGTGATTTTAGTTAGTTTTGGTATCTTTGTTGACAGAATTTTAGTTTCGTCGATTTTGGTGACTAATCTTATCATTTTTAAATCAAATCTCTGACTGAACTGCTCAGCGGGGTCGTATTCTGATGAGGAGAACCAACATTTGTAATTTGGAGCAGTGTAAACACAAATAAAACTTACGTTAATCTAAACATCACTCTTACACATTTACCAATGAGCCGGCTTTAGTTTCTCATTTGCGCTCGCATTGCCACGAATATTTAGCCTTGATCTACTGTAGGATAGACCTTAAGAATTAAAATAATATGTTTAAAAGTGTATCAGTGGTGTATGTAGGTGACCAACATGACATGTACTTTTTTCTCTATTATATTGTTCAGTATTAGAGAAGTTCGCATTCTTATTCTTCTTCAAAAACATTACCGATATTGAGCATTTTAGTGCAAGAATTGTCGTATATCATGATTTAGCCAGAAAAACCGATTAAATTAAAAAAACGTAAGTGTTATACTGCCGCTCTACGCATAATTGTTCCATGTGCATAGGGAATCCCATAGCACATGGGATTGTTGTGTATAACGGCAGTATAGCAGTACCAAAACTAAAATGACGAAACTGTATTTATGCACTACCCGTGTGACAGGAACAAGCACGTTGTTTCGAACGCACATTTTTCAATAGTATTATCAAAAATGGAGCGAAAGTTTGTCAGGATGTATATTCAGAAGCCTAGAATGCGGGGGTGTGATAATCTCAGATTGTTTGCGTTGTTTTCAAAAAAAAGTGTTTGAAAAGTTTTCAACAAGCATGAAAACGTTAGTACATTGTTGCATTTAGGTATTTAACAAACCAGATTCGGCCGACATTTATTGGATGTCAATTGAGGTTGAATGTGGATAGAACGTTCTTTGGCTTTTTTTGTAATTAGTGTATTAGTCGTTTTCTCGATAGATTGTTAGCGTTTCAGAACCCCTATATTGCTACAAGGATATAGTGCATTTTAGCCATACTTTCTACTGGTATATTTTAACGTATACCAACATCCAATTGATTAACACAATTGAAAATTGTGCATGTGTTACCTGTATACCAAAAGCAGATTATTTGTTCCCAACAGTATCAACGTGCTGATGAACACCTACATTTTAGAGTACCACAGATCACAACACTCATTTTTTGGTTCACGTACTGTTTCCGTTGTCTTCGTCCGGTTATAATTTTAGACATGCTATAAAATTATGCATGAATCTAATTTTGCTACTATGGTTCGAATCACACAAAAAACTTACTCACACGCTAATTTTTATATTTCGCGAACTGCAAATAAGTATATAACCTTTTTTCGCCAATTCATGTACGACTATACATATACATATTTTTTTCCTCGAAAATAACAACGCATAACACAATTATATCTGTGAAATGAATAACCTCGAGCAAAAAGCTTTTCCAAATTTTGCAGTCTTATGGGTAAATTTCGGCGGCGCAACGCGAAAAACACCTTGATTGAATCGAAACTACAATCAAATTCAATTACGGTACACGAGCAATCCAAACCGCCGAATTCCGATAGGCACACGCGACTGGCTTCATTTTACGTACAGCCACCGAAAAAAAATGGCAAACGCAGGTTCAAATTTTTTTATAAATATACGACGTGCTGTACGCCCGTTCATCCCTCTAACACTCTAAAGCAGAAAAGAAACTTCACCCCTTCCGAGTGTTTGTGAGTTTCACTGTTTCAACGATTACAACTCACTTTGAGGTCTCTGTCCTCTGTTTCCTTTTATCAACGTTTCTATACAAAGCCTTTACTAATGTGCGGTCAGCAGCGCTCATAGCATATTCCATGTATCGCAATGACTTACTATACTAATGCACACCGAACGCTTGGATGCCGATTCTACCGAAATTCAAGAGTAAAACGCCGCTATCACCAAATAAATTAGCAAATACTAGTTTGTAATACCTTTTTTAGAACTGGTTTGCTTTCAACAGATTAGTTGATTTTTTTTTTTCAACTATGGGAATGAAGTAGCAAAAATTATCGTTTGCTAGAATGGTAATCACATTTAGAGGGACATTTGCCCCTTACAATACACTACACCACACACTTTTGGACCGAAACGTATCACATTACTCGCAACTCTTCGTATGAACCTGGTGACAGTGCTGCTCTACATAACAGACGGCAGAAAACTAACTTGTACTAAACTATACTCCGAGCACACAAACAGAACCGAATGCTAAAAAGGCTCGCTTCGACTCTCTACTACCAAACTAACTAGGTTTAACTTTACCTAAAATCACCTCACGACTACACCCCGAGATTTAGACTGCCGGAACAACCACATCAGCAATAGGTTAGCACCAACATATGTACGTTACTGCTCCGATGCCGTAAGATTCTATAACGAACTTTTCTGTTGGTAGGCAGAGAGCAATCCAATTCAATGAGAATAAGACTGTCAAAGGAAGAAACCAACCACACTGCAGTTTACCGTGCCATCTACCACTACTTCGAACCACCCCAAGCACACCCACAACTCCCACTTTTGCTACACACCACGAGCACGACCGAAATGGGACGCACCAGGCATCACACAGCACAAGAAACGTGCATCTCGATGTATCCCTTCTCGGAAAATCTTTGATTCATTCGGCGCACAAATGAGGGTACAGCAAAAAAAAGTGCATATAACCAATTCCTACCTGTCACATTACTGTTACTTTTGTAATTCATCAACCGAGGTAGTAAGAAAACAAAATACACATACTTGATAAAAACGGTTTGGGTATTTCACCTTATACCGATCCCATAGGTTAGAAAGCCTATGGAACTGAAGATTCAATACAACACATCGCAACACTCCGTGTTCGAGTAACAAAAACCATTACGGGTGAAGGAAATTCGACTCGAAACTACAAGGTCCTCGATTATAACCTTATTAACTTGCCCTACGGTCCTGGCTGGCTAGAGATCACCTACCAACGATATGCTCCTATTCCTCCCTCGATGTTGTCTATGTTTCAAAGCAATACTCAAAGAAAACTGGTCAGTTAAAAGCATAAGATCCTCACCGGCTAAAGAGCGGAAGAACAAATGTGAACGAGTATTGGTGTTATGTTCCATTCACATACATACACATAGGAAAGGCTGGTACTATTTATGATCGTGTGTGCTGTCGACCACATGTGCATACCGTCAGACTCTCGAAATCAACCCACTAGAGATGGGCCATTCGTTCGCGAACGGTTCAAGTGAACTGGTTCTTCGAAGAGAATGAGCGAACGGAAGTTCTTTTTAAAAGAACGGTAGTTCTCAATTCTCTTCAAAGCGAATGAACTGAACCTGACCTAAAGCCGTTTGGCGAATTTCTCGGACCGATTTTTAGGCGAACGAATGAAAATGAACCGACTTGCCGTCCCACAAAGCGCTCTCTGTGCTCTCCCAGAATGGAACCGGCGAACAACGACTCATCACATTCTCTATTTCTCTAGTTATACATCAAGAAGAAATCGCTACCCTTGATGAACTTGTTAAGCATACAGGGGTATAATAGTTTGGGCAGCATCTGTTTGGTTCCTCTCCAAGAATCGAATGTTTTGAGAGACATTCGCTAGATACAAGTAAATTATCAGCTGAACGGAAGAACGGTTCATCTGAACTAGTTCTTTTTACAGAACTGTTCAGTCGGGAATGGTTCTGCGAAGTGAACTGTTTCGCCCATCTCTACAACCCACCAAGCACCGCTTGAGCGCTTGAAAGGGTGTATTTTTCTCCTAGTCCCTAGTCCCCATGTACTCCGCTCTTACAACTCGACATCATAGCAGTACTTGTGGCGTATTTTATGCTAGGACACGAGCATAGCACTCACAATTTGCGGTAGCAGCCAATGTCTACTTAGCTGCCGGGAAACAATCTTTCTGCATCTTCTTTTACTTCTAGGTTTCAATTCATGTTGTCGTTAAACGGTTACTTTGATCATTACTGATTATTCTTTTCGCTGATTGAGCATAGTTGGGATAAAAAATTAACACGATCCCAAACTGCTCTTGTGATGGCATGTGATGAAGCAGTGCCGTTTTTTATGCACGAGTACACTAGGTTAGAAGGGTCAGGGGGCCACATTTCGCTTAGAAACTTAACGATAAAATCAAACCACGTACCTGTCATGAAAACAGGTCTTTTCTTCAGCAAAATAAGGCTTAAAGATAAATTCCGATGAACTGAAAAAGATTTTGATCAGTACCGAATACATGCACTGCCCATAAAAGCATAAGAGTCCCATGTGGATTTTTGTCGAAAATGAGTTATCCGTTGGATTGTATTCTGTATCATCACTGAATCACACTGCACAAATAAGATTACCGGGTTTGTTTAGAAAATATAAAAAAATACCAAAACATGGTTGTCCCAATGGATGGGACAATCTTGAACAGCGTTTTTCTCGGTTTGCTGTTTTTCAACATGGGACTCTTATGGGCAGTCTGCAGAATTTGCAGATATTGATAATAACATATGAACTTATTTAGAAAAATTTTCTCTCCGGCTTGAACAGTCGTTCGATTCGGACTAAATATCTGATAGTTCTTTTCAAGACTACCGAAACTACAACAGACATTTTCAGACAACCTGTTTTCCCCTGATCAGTTTTTCTCAAGACTATCGAAATTAAGGAGTAAAAATTCAGAATAATTCGATTCGAACTTTATTGCCATGCCATTTCGTGATTTTCCTGACATAAAGGGAAAATGAGCATAAAAAATGTAGCAAATTAGAAGACTACACAGTAAAATCGCGGCACAATACAGCAAACTGCCTGGACTCCTCACTACAGAACGAACAACAAATCGTACTGATGATAACTATAGCTCTTTGCAATATTGGGTTAATAACAAAAACACATTCAATCAATACACTCAGGTTTTTTTACGCGTTTTTTTGCGCGGTATTTTGACATTAAAAATGTCTTACTCCACTATCTGGGGCTAGGTGTCATTCTAAAATCTAAACTATCTCCCATGTAACGAAACTATGTAAGGTTTGCACGCTTATATCTCCGATATTACTAGATGGATTTTAATCATTCATACACCAACCGATTCAGAAACACCTAACTTAAATATTGGTAATAATTTTATATCTCCCCAATAAAAGTAGACTTTTGGAAATTGGTAAAATTAAAAAGTTCACGAAAAATGGGAAAATTACCATTCGTGAGGCAGATTTCTCAGACACAGCCGTCAAGAGAGGGCAGCTTAGTTGCTCAATGAAACACGAAAAGTCATAAATAGAAGCAACGCATGTCCGTTTAAATCAGTTGTTGCTCTTACAAGCAACATCGTCTCCGGGCGATGCAATAAGCGCTATCGATTTTCGGTAACGTTGGCATTTGCACACACTCGCACCTAAGTGACTAAATCATATACGGTTAGTTTATAAATAGAGGTGACGCGTACCCGTTTGAATCAGTTTTTGTTCTTATGTCGAACGGGTAAGATCATGGCTGCAGCGTCTGGGCATTACAATAAGCGGTAGACGCTATGCATTTTCGGCAGCGGTGGCCGTGTGCGGATTTTTCGGGTACCAGCAAGGTGTCACAGAATGATTTGCAAAGTGGGTGGGCGGGGTGGTTTGGATTTAATTCAATACGGTGTGTGCTGCTTAAGAGTGTTGCGTTTGAAAAAAATATATTTATTTTTATGCATGCGTGTGCGTTGTAACTTGTTAATCCATGTTTACGGCGCTTTGTAGCTGCGTAGGGTAAAGAGCCTATTGGTTTTCATGCTTCATATTTCGGTTATATGTTTTTTTTATCAGTAAGGCATCTGACAACGTGCTTCTGTAGTTATTGCACTGTTCAGCAGCGTAGTATTTTATATAGGAGAGTACACTCAGGTTTTTTTTACGCGGATTTTGAAATTTACGCGGTTTTCATTAACGCGTTTTTTAAATTTACGCGGTTTTCATTTACACGGCCTATATCTCCTGCGTGAAAAATCTGAGTGTAATTGCATCGGAAACAATCACATTCCCAGCAGAACTTTTTGTTTTCTAATTTCAAACACTTTTGTTTCGAACTGCACACAACGGAAAATTTTAAAACAGAACTTACCGTCCCAGCAGCAGTTGAAGCGGGTGTTCTTTTTCGATTCAAATTCAAGCCATGTCTTAAGCGTTACTGAAAATTGTTTTCCCAGTTTATCCAGTCAGAATATCTGTCCTACCCTATGTATTTAAAACACAGTTCTAATTGCGTTTTGAAGTATACAACAAATAGAACGGTTGGGTATACTAATTTAAATTTTTAAATAAATCTGTTTTAAATTATGAAACAAACCGCTGTACTGAAGATATAATTATGTCAGTCCTATTACCACATAAAACACCTATATAACATAAAACGCTGCAGAATTGGTTTAATAATACAATGTTTACACTACAGTGTTATAACACGTTTTAATAATTAGCATCAAGAAAAATGTCACCAAGATAGCATAAAAACCCGTTTTAACTGGTAGTGCGAACGTTGCATAACAATGTAATTTATCAAATAATTTCATTTTTTCCACCACTAATCGATCAAGAAATACTTAAACTTAAGATTGTTTACTTAAGTTCATTAGTATATTATTGAAAATTTAAATGGAAAATGAAATTTCATATTTCATGGAGAATCTGTATATTTCCGTTGGCGGGCGTGTGCTTCCTCATCACAGCTCTCAATATGGAACTTTTCTTTTGAATATATTTTCTGGACAGACCAGCCTATTTTTACTAGATGGATCAGCCAAATAATGCCTATCACCTAGTGAGATACTTGATTAATTAATAGATTACCGTTAAAAGACCTTCAATAAATTATGTTTTGATGGGGAGGGTATATAGCAAATTGTAACATATGAAAACAGGCGAGTGAACAAGAACGTGAGTCGATATGTGTGATAGATAAAATTCATTTGCATGCTCTTGAAAAAAGCTACATTTTTAATGTCACCGTGGTCGTGTCCTGTACACAACCCTTTAATTTTTTTACGTGGATTTTGAAATTAACGCGGTTTTCATTTACGCGATCTGTATCCCCCGCGTAAAAAACCTAAGTGTATACACTTTCAGAATATCTATCGGCATTTCTACCGAAATGACCTGCTTTGAACAGGCCAAACTCGGAGTTGTTTGATTTTTGTGTTTCCAATTCACATCTATAATTTCTTACAAAATTCCTTTTTAACCCGATAATTTTCTTTGGATTACTAGGCTTGGTTGCCATTGTCTATAATTTCTTACAAAATTCTATAGTGGAATTAAACTGAAGACATCTGTCTTAACATCATTAGTTCAATTCATCTCGTCAGTAACTTGAGACCAAGTTAGATGATGAATTTAAACTAGTACCCAAATTAACACTAGTTAGTCACAGTAATCTAAACAGTTACAAAACACATGTAAACGTCTAAAGCAACTAACTTGTCCAGAGTAATGTTTCGGAAAGAAAAAGACAGAGCTCTTGTTTACCGACGAGAAAGCGAAAACGAACTCTTGTCTTTTGACTCGGAAACCACACGCCTGGCATTATGCAATATAATTCCTAAGAGGGAAGAATGGGATTGAACCAATTTGCGCATTGAGGACACGAGAACTAACTTTAATTAAGTTTGATTTTTATGTTTCCAAATCATCTCGTTAGTTATTTGCACCAACTTGAGGCTAAGTTAGATGATATATTTGAACTAGTACCTAAATTAACACTAATTAGACACAGTAATTCAAATAGTCACATGAGACATGTGAACGCCTGCCACGATATCCCGGGAAGTAAAGACAAAAGTTCTGGTTTGTCGGCGAGAAAACGAAAACAAACTCTTGTCTTTTAGCTAGGGAACCAAACGCCAAACATTATGCAATATAATTCCTAAAAGGGAATTGGAACTCAAAAATTCAAAACACTCATAAAAACATGAGATTTACATCAATACCCATCGATATGCAACATAAATGTTCATAGGTCAAACTTCCTCAATGATGGATTTAATACACCCAAAATACAGTCGTTTTTAGCTAATAATTTTCCCAACGATATATTACCACTGTTGAAAATTTGTAAACAATATTTTTTATAAAATTACTCAAATGAATCCAAAATATAAAGAAATTATGACATTTTTGTAACCTCTTGACTGCTCAGTAGGTGGTTGGAGGGGATTTATGCTGGTATTCGTTTGGGCATATAGTCTGAGTCACTGGCCCTTAAAACGAGCTGTCAAAACGATGGCTCACACGAGAAAGAAGAAGAAGAAGAAGAAGAAGGTATTCGTTTTGTGCGTACACATACTCACCACGGGACTCATTCACTTTGGGAATTATGGGAAAACGGACCATTCCTAGCTGCTGGCAACCAAGGTGAAGGACCAAAATGTATGAGCAATACATAACAAATCTCACAAGCGAAACCTTGAATATTCTTTCAGGGAGAACACCCGAAGACGAGGGCTGACGACTCTTTTCGAGTCAGGGGATCGATACCAAATTGTGGTGTAAATGTACGAACAATGTTGCTCTTGAAAGAATCTCAATTCCTAATGATATTTACAATTTACTTGTAACATGGGTGATGGTGGCATAGCGAGTAGCCGACGAGAACAGTAATGGTGGATCTGTGCCCGCTTGTAGTAGGGCGCTTCGATCCTTCCGAGTATCGGTTATCGTGGTTCTTGTACTGACCGGAAATGAACTGGATACCGATCCTTGTACAAAAATGCTGATGACAATATGGTGACGGATTGTCTAGCACGTCGAATCTTCTGTTCTGCTTGCAGGGACTCATGGCACTCCCGATCGTGGTCTGTCCGCTGCGTGGTTAGCGGTCGAGGAATCTTTCCTGCGAAAATAATCTTCGGACAAAGTCCGAAGCCGGAAATAAAAAGGTCCACTGGGGACCTGCCCAGTAGAAATTAGCGCGTGTGACGCGTGTTTTACAACCTTAACCTACACCAACGTTTTACCCGTGTCATTTTAGAATTTTTCCTTTTTGACTCTTTTAAATCTTATGTTCCGTGCTTTCCATGTGTTGCTTCTCGTTTTGGTAACACCTGTTTAAAATATATTTGACTTTAACAATTAGCCCTAAGACAACAGACTTTAATTTATTTTTTGACAACTAACCGTACTAACACCTTTTACTTCAAATGACACAATTTTACTATAGATTACTAATATTCATCTTCATTTTAACTTGCTAACCTGATCTATAACAAAAAAAAACATAAGAATATTTAACACCATTTTAGAAAAATACAAAAAACTTTACATTAGTTTTAGTAAAACCGCGCGCACTTCTGATTTCTTCGGGCGTTGGGAGCAGAAAGAATGTTCTTGGCGGTAGCCGAGTATGGCTAAGGTCGGATGATACCGAGAAAATCTCAATATATCATCCGATCTGACATTTACGTTGTCCGCTTTTGGCAGCTGCAACAGCGATGAATGACTTGTTGCGCGACATTAATTGATCACACCGTTGTGATTGAGTACCCTACTGAGAGTGTTCCCGCGGGAGTGACTCCTCCGTCCCAGACGTAAACATCAGACTTGGAGGACTACCACTCACAACAGTTGACAGTACAGTATACCTAGGGTAGGACTTAGGATGGATTGGTGGAACTAATTGAGCAAATCTAGTGTTTTTTATTGTGACAAAGCCAACAATCAATACTGTAACCAGCGGTTACATTTTTCGGTAAGTAATGCTTAGGTTCAAATTGGCGACCACAATATTTTTTTTTTCGAGAGTTGTCCTACTGGAGCTGTAGAGCTAGGTTCTCGGAAGGGCTCCCCGTCAGAAACACATACTACAATTTGCAGACGAGACAGGCAATGTCGCCTACTAAAACACTGCTTTAGGCCAATTGTAGCGGTCCGTGATTCTGAATGTGATATTCATTGTGCGGTCTAGGTATGTGCGGGCGTGGGGACTCGCGATCGCGTGTATCATCGCGAAGAGCTCGAGCCTTTGTACGTTAACGTGTTCGATCGCGTGTGCGTTTGTATATCGCGTGTGCTAACGTGTACGTAACTTCGCGTGTTTAAATTCTATTTTATAACCGTGTGCCTTTCGCATATTCGCGTGTGTTCTTGGATAATCGCGCGCGGACCGTGAATCTAATACTTTATTTTTGGTGTACGACTAAGATGCTAAAAGAGAGTGAGATCTTCCATATCACTAGAGTTTCCGGTGATGTCGCCATGGAACGCGTTGTCTAGTGGATATGAGCTTTATTTTTTTATTGGTCCTACTGAATGTATGAACCTAAGTTTTTAGGACAGAGAGTAATGGTTTCCGGACGTGACTGATTTATAAGCGCATGAAAACGGACGAGACAGCGTTTGAAACTTCGTAAGCGCTACAACGATCTCCTTATTCCCGGGGTGTTATTAAGTTTGCGCGATCGCGAACGTAGGTGTGCGTTGTTAATCGCGAAGGGCTTAAGCATTCGTATGTTAACGTGTTTGTCACGTGTGCTCGCGTTCATGTGACTTCGCGTGTACAAGACTGGATTTTGTACCCGCGTGGCCATTCCTATATACGCATGCGTTCTTGGATGGTCACGCGGACCTTCATTCTGATAGTTAGTTTTCGGTGTACAATTCACATTCTGACAGGGAGTAAGTTACCCCATATCACTAGAGTCCTCGGTCATGTCGCCATCTAACGTGGTATCCGGTGGATATGAGAGCTTTCTTCTTTTAATTGATCCAATTGAAGGCATGGGCCTAGTCTGCTGATATCAAGGATAGAATCATCCGGAAGTGACCGATTCATGATCGTACGACCGCGGGAGTTTTTAGGTTCACGCTTGAGACCGCGTTTGAAAAACAGGCTAGCGAAGTAGAATAGAAAAACACATGTAACATGCAATCAAACTCGTCTAAATGCGGCAAATGTTGTATATTTACCATTAACGGCAATTGCATGCTGTTAGACTTTCATCATGCTATGCTGGCCGGGAATGGATGACCCACGTGCGTCGGTAAATTCATTGTACCCTAATTTATCCAATCCGACTTTCCCGAATGAATAGAACCAAATTCACAAATTGATCACCAGAAGTATTAGCCACTATTCTATCATATACGCCAGTTCTGCATCCATTCCCTGACCCAACTGCTACAAATACTCAGAGAAACACATACATAGATAGACATACGACTAGCACATAACAATTGTACACTAGTACGAAAAACTAAGATTATTACAAAGCGACAATTAATAGGTTTCTACTTAGGGGAACCCGAGGCTATTAAGACAGTGGAGGTAATTCGGACCCCCTCGATTTCTCAGAAAATAGCAAGACTTTCAGACTCTCGTACATATTCGTGGAACCGCTATTCTGAAAAATTAATTTTGAAAGCTGAATTTGATTCTTTGTTCTTTGTAGAAAGGAGATACAACGTGTTTCGTTTTTTTGCCATTCTCAAAACACAAATCATCATGATGGAAAAAACCGTGATTAACCACCGTGCAGCAGCGTGCAGCTGCGCACACCATTGCACACGCCACAGCAACAAAAAACATAGGCTGCCAATCGACAGATGTGACATACCAGATTAAATTTTTGTAAAGCAATCTATTTTGTTTGCTTCTTAAAGAGTGTTTCTTGTAACTAATTCATAGGTAAACATAATTCCATTGTAAAAAAAATAAAGAAAAATGACGGTCTGAATTGCCCCGTAGGGAGGTCCGAATTACCCCTACATTGTAAAAGGATGAAAAAACGTAGAGGTTTGCAAATCGTCGCCTAGCGCTGTCATTGAGTGGTGCAAATGAATTTTTAGGGCACAAAAAAGTAGCTGAGGTTTCAAACTAACAATTAGAACCTTTTACCGGTAAAATTTTTCACATCTATCCACCTAAAAGGGCGATTTGCTTAAGTAGGTCCGAATAGCCCCGGGTTCCCCTATATATTTATTATATTAAATCAATTATTAAATTAATTTAATTAGTATATGCACGATGACGAATTCGACCGATAAATGGACACACAATGACTCCCACTATGAACCCCGTCCACGAATACCCCCATCAAATTGTGGAACAATATTTGCAAACACAGCAAAAGTTAATGCACGTCGACCCGCCAGTTGGCCACATCACCGCGCACAGACCAGTAATTGGGCGTTTGCATGCGCAGGTGCAGAGTATGAAGAAACATAGAACATAAAAAAGCCCTCTCGGTCTCCTCGATGCACCACTATCGAGGCGTAATGCAATAACCATCTTAAAGCAGTTGTTCTTTAGCGCTGATGCACGCAATAAGCCTGATGATGTTTGCAATAACGTTAAACCCCTCAACCTTGGGGAGGGGGTTCAAATTGGCGTCCACATTATGTAACCAAAATGTGCATAGGTGTTATGTAGAAATTGTCCAACTCCTTTAATTTGAATTTCATTTGAGATCTTTCATTGCTTTTCACTGAATAAAGTTTATAAATTACCATCATCGGTAACATAAAGCTGAAAAAATGCTGAAAATGACTATTTTTAGCGTATTAGGAATAGGGTTGTGGCACCGGTAATACCGGTACCGAAAATTCCGGGAATATCGACCCATTTTTGGTACCGTAATACCGGTACTGAACAAAAGCCAGTACCGTTATTTTCGGTACTATACAATTTTTTATGACAAATATGTCAACTCTGCAGGAGGATCTGTTTCAAAATATCTTGCAGACCGATAACGTTTAATTATATTAATTTGCCTTCTAGATAAATCGTTGAGATAACACCTTTGTGTGTGAATGAGGTGGGGCCATCATCATAGTAATTCTAGAAGTTAAATTTTTATTAGCGACATTCTGATTGGTTTCCATTATTCACTGGGTGGCGCGTAATAAGACTATGGTCTAAGTCATGTCTGTATTTGGTTTGCTCTCAAACCTTTATCTATAATAGAACGAACAGCGATTTAGTAGCTAATAGTTTTAGACTTGGTGAAATGCTGCAAATGGGGCGATTTGTAATTATTGGTGATCGGAAAATTCAGCAAAACTCAATAATTTAACAGGAAAGCAAAGAGCCTTGATATGCGTTAGAGAATAGTAGGCAAACGACATAAAGTTCGAAACCAATTTTCAGAAAAGCAAGAGAGGAAATTCGATTAACCTGCTCAGATTTACTGCCATTCTCGCTTTGATTTACTGTTGTTAATATGGTTTCATACATTTACCATCTGTTCAAGTCGACGAAAGTTGCACCATTTAGCAGTTATTGATTTCAAAGTGGCCTAGATTTCGAAATAAAAGAAGGTGCCCTACACGAAAGATATCTTCTGTGAAATGAGTCTTGCCATTCCGAAGCAATTAAAAACAATAAACATGTTTTTTGATCAGCAAAAATCAATCATCTGAGAATAAGATCATCAGTTTGGGCATTCAATTTCAGTTTGAAGCTTTTTTCGATTTTTTTTTAAATATTCGAGTACCGGTACTGAGGGCTTCAGTACCGTAGTACAGGTTCTCGCCAAAAAGGGTCGGTACTGCGAACCCTAATTAGGAATCCGTGATTGAGGAAGTTTGACCTTCATTATAAACATTTATGTTGCATCGCAATGGATATAGATGTAAAATTTATGTTTTTGTGAAAAAATAAATATAAAACAAAATAATGGGTGTTATTATTTTAGATTTTTTGTGGTAAATACTCAAAAATGACATTAAAATTGCCATTTTTGACACATTTCGATCACCCGCAGGAGGGTCACTACGGCGAATGTCTACCGGAATAAGAGTACACTGGTATCGACGCAGGCGCTTTCTATTGCTATGCTAGGCAGCAGGGGCGACGATGGTTTTCCGGTTCCGAGGATTGTAGGAGTAGGAAGTGTTTTCTAACTGGATCGGGCGGTTGGTAACTTGATGATGAGTGAAGCCTAGAAGCTCTTTTCGATGGGTATGCGGAAACCGATAGAGGTTTGTGTGGGTTCGTCGCTTGGTTCTCCCCGTTACGATCAGCACGATCGTCGGCGTAAATGAAGATAAAGGCCCTCTTGGAGAGGGTTTCGAATATCGATTCCAATCTTGGGCTGTCGCATCAAGCCTGGGGAGAACTGATCGATATACATCATTCAACCGTCCAGGATCAGATAACAGTCCATAGGATAAAGAAACGATCCGGATTGAAAATGTACAAGGTGCAGAACTTCCCAAATCAGAACGAACACCAGCAGAACAACAAGAAACTCAACACAACGTTTCTAACGAAATACCGATCATTGATGAAGGGTCCTAGGGGAATTGTGGGAAAAACCGACACTGTGGGTAAAACTGACACCCCACAACTTTTCCTAGACATCAAATTTTTATTCATTTCATAATGATACATTATTATTAGTACGTTTATTTAGAGCGTTTGAAGAAAAAATGGATTTACGTTAGTGCGCCGAATGTCATAAAAATAAACAAAACATACGACAGCAGCGTTCATACTCGTCTGGATGTTCAATTTCGTTGGTAGATTTTAAGGTTTTAACCGAACAAAAGCTTTTCAAATCACCACATTTTTCAGTACCTATTATTATCGGCCTTTCCTATGATCAACTAGGTGCATTGAAGACGAGTTTGAGAAATTCAATATTTTTAATTGCTTTTATAAAAAATGTGCGCTGTTGGGGTAAAACCGATACCCTATGGTTATGGTAAAACCGACACGCTGTTAAGATGGTTGTGTATACTTGCGACTCATTTCAAAATACTGGGGATCTTTGTGACACTTCAATTAGCCTATTAGAACACTATAGTATTAACAGAAATACACAGAAATACTTTTATTGTGTTTATTTCTTGTAAGTCTTTTTAAAAATCAAAAATTGGAATTTTTGCTTATCTGATTCTATCGAAGCTTTTGCTATTTCTGCAAAAAGCTCATCGAACCGAATTTCTAGTGTCATTCTTGGTTTGTCCTAGACGAACTTTATCACAATGAGACAATGATCTTATGTCTACCCCAATAGATCGTTGATGATCAGAGTCCGAAAAATCAAATCTGAAAAAGATAGTTTTACTAAGAAGTGTGCGTGTCACTTATAAGTGAATGATTCCAATTAGCAGAACGTAGAACGCTTGCAAATCTTCTCTTACGAAATAAAATGACACTGGATATTGCAAGGATGTGCGCAAGGATTATTTGGAAATACTCATATCAATAAATAATCCTATAGCATAAAATGCTCTTATTTATAGTACTACGCTTTCGAACTTTCTTCCCCTCACTACATTATGAAGCAATAAAAAGCTGATATTTGCATCATACATACTCCCACTTTATTAATCACGCATATATCTCATATTTAAAAAAGATAAAGATTGTAATATTCATTCAATCGAAACTGAATGAACGCAGTCAATCAGTCGTCTACGGTAGCATTCATATTCATTTAACGCATCAGTTGCTGTTGATCTGAAGCTCGGTTCATGGCACTTCACTCACCATTGCTTTCAAATGAGTCGCAATTCATATTCAACCTCCTTCGTTTGATCCTCTCAAATGAATAGATCCGCTTTCAATTTACCCAGTGAGCACCAGTCAAATGAGATCCGGGTAAACCTAAGACAAGAAGAGACAAGTGGCTTCGTATTTTTGGTTATCTTGCCTTACTTGTGCTAGATGACAGATGAGTGTATGCAGCTAGAGGTTAGCAGTGCAGCCAATTTCTTTGTCATATTTAGATATGTTGCTATAATACTCATAATAATGACCGATTATTAACACAAATTTCGCCAACATTTATCTGGTACTAATCAATCCAACATTTTTATCCCATACTATATGTTTCTAGCGAATTTGGCCAGCATAACAGCGTATTCATCAGAATCAAATTTGCAAGAAAAATATAATAGAGGTGAACGAACTACCAAATAACGTTTTTCATTGCAACCAGTTCCAATAAGCTGTTATTACTAGATTCATTATTTTTCGTCTGAAATCGGCGAATTTAAAAAAAATTTGAAAAAGAAATATGATAGCCGCAGTATGCTATCATAATCAGAGTTGCACAAAATCATGACTATCACTTTTTCTTCAAAATGTACGCAAAGCTTCAGTCACAAATCAAACTGATCGTCTTTTTCCGTTGAGAGAACTTGAGCAACCGAAACTGAGCATAGTGAGTACCAACAACAGTGACGAGGGAGAGTGAGAAAAAAATGACGGGGCGCAGATAGTCGAGTCAAGTGACAACACACAATGATAATTTCTCTTTCCTTTTTGTCTACCACGCGAATTCAACAAGCGTAGTTTTTATTCACTAAATAATCACCATATACGATTGAATCACTAGCCAGTGTTTATTGACCCTTCCCACTTGCATTAAATTCTATCGAAATCAGCAACATACTGATAGTTAAACTTAAATGATACTTATAGCTTATATGCTTCTGAATTGGTAGTAATGCATGTTGTTTTTTGACCTGGTTTACTGCAAAAATATTTATCAACAGACAGAGCATATTTTCATCTAACCGAAAACATCAACATAATCAAAACACAACATATATTTCTTTTGATTTCCTTTCATTTTAACCCTGCGTACTGTGATTGATGATTGTGTGCTCTAGACTGCGAATAAACAGAAGTTAGTTTTATGTTATTAGGGAATCCCATAGAATACAGAATGAATTTTATATTATTGACTATGACATTACATGAGCAATTTACATGGCTTACAACTCTTATCAAAACGGTGACGGAAAATGAAAGACAATAAACCTCAAACAATTTTCGGTTAGCAACCAAACCAATTGTTTAATAGGTAATGTATTTGAACTGTACTATTGAATTCAAGGCTTGCATCGTGCAGAATTTAAAATTTCTTTTGCTAGGCTTAATGACAATAATTTTCAAAACTGACTGTCATCGAGAGGCTTCAATCAAACTGAGTGAACAAAAAAGCGAAAAGACAGAACATTTTTTTCGCAAAGGCACTGACGTAGTTTGACTGACACTATATGTTGCTGTCACAGTGTGAGAACTTATACGGAAAGAGAGTCGAATATGGGTACTTGCGACCGTGTAGGAAGGTTTTCTGTTTATGGTTACCGAATGCAGCACTGACCATAATTGTACGAAGCTGTCAAATTCATTGTTAAAATCAAATATGTAATTCAGCCATTTTTTTCGCACCTCTACCAATATTTTCCTGTACACAATTTCGATGACATGGTAAAGGGGTAAAAAACGTCCACACTGGTTCTATAGGAACACATTATGAGCACAGTCTATAGACACGAGGATTGTCGATGTTCTCTTTCAGAAAGAATTCTTTAACCGTGCTTGAGCTTGACTTTGTGCGACCACCCCTGGCTGCTACTCCGTTATCGATCTGGACTAGCTGAAGGTGCACAGGGAATCAGTAGATAATTATGCTTGGGATTAGGGAAACATCTTTCAATGTGCAATTCCTAGTAATCCTAAAGTGTTTATTGATCAAAACCGGCGCCGGCCAGGCCCGAAAGTAGATCGTGGAAGGATAGTTAGTCCGATACTTGCTTTTGATAGAGGCCGTATATACTACTGCGCACTCTACAAGTATCACGGGTGCAGGATATTTGGTAGATATCTAGATATCGACCCATCAACTCATGGGCCGGGAACCAACGGCTTTACTTCCCTTCCGAAGGAAGATTTTTCACCTCAAGAAAATCTCAACGACTTCGGCTGTTATTGAACCCGGACCAACTGGGATGGGTGGCTGTCACGCTTACCACTCAACCAACTGCGCCTTAATTTAAAATGACTTTAACCATCGATTTCCGTTATCGAGTTTGAGCGTGTACTCCTAAGACAAGACAACTAGTAATACGATTTCTGTATATTTCTGTTTTTTTGGTAGTGCGTCCATCTAGTATGTGATAAAAATGTTGGATTGATTAGTTCCAGATACATTTTGGCGAAATGTGAGTTAATAAAACGGTCATTATTATGTGTATTATAGCAACATATCCAAATATGACAAAGAAATTGGCCGCACTGCCAACCTCGCTAGCTGCATACAGTCATCTGTCAACAATTATTCAGCAGGGTACAAGAAAGGCAAAAAACTAAAAATACAGAGACAACTGCTCCAAGATGAAGAGAAAGAAAGGTTTGGTATATTTGTCATTTGTAAGTGTATTTGTTTTATACTTGTAAAATTAAGCATGGCCGCCGAGCCCCAGGTAGTAAACATAAACATCCGGACGAGCATCCCGATTCTTTGGCGCACGATGAAAATAGAAAAAAGGCAAGGTTTCACCCCAGATCTTCCGATTCGATTACTTAGGGACACTTTAACTTGATTCGATTACTTAGGGACACTTTAACTTGACACTCCCAATTGGCCGTATAAACGGTTTGTTTTCCTCCCAATTCAAACGTCAAAACGACACAACACCAACAGCTGAATAAGTCTGTACACAATTTGTTATGAATAGTGCATTTTTGTGTTGTCCAGAACAAGTGCAACTTTACGTTTTCTCTACATGTTTATTAAACTGTACAGGAACAAGCGGATAAAGTTGCGTTTCACAACATAAGTTTTATACAATTGTTATTCTACAATCACGACGCTGGTACCACATAAAATTTCTTGAAAACTACAAATACTGAAAATTTATTACCGTAAAGCACTAAAATTTGTTTTGCCAGCCTTGGATTAAGATTCAGAAGAAATGATCGATTATTGCTTAACCCTCGAGCACTCTGTTGTACTTTGTACAACACTTAGGGATTTTTCGTTAGTTTCGTTAGTTTGATGCAAAGACATAGGGTGATGAGCCTATTTTGGCACCATTAGGGAGAGGGTCGCACTATTTTTTGAACAACTTTAAAAGAAGCCATATTATCTATAACCTTTCTCAGAATAAAGTATCAGTGTACTGTTTCTTAAACATCTATATAATGCTTATTTAGCAGAATTGCCTCAATTTTCAGCATAAATGAAAATAAATGTTCCATTCTGTGCATCTATTCCCACCTCAACGATCCAATTATCGCCTCATGGGTGTACCAATTTCCACCTCATCGAAAAACAATCTAGTTGAAACGCAATGCCTCATATTCCATTTGCGTCGATTCTAACTAGGCATCCAGATCATGGACGCCAACGTGTGATTTGTAAAACGAATCATTCTGCTTTTTTCTTCTTCTTCCTTCTTCCAATTCTGTTTATTTTCCGTCGGCCTATTTCCGCGACGAGGCCAAATACCGACGCCAGAGAGGTGACACTCCCACTATCTGGATTGGATATCGACCCATCAACTCATGGACCGGGGACCAAGGGCTTTACTTCCCTTCCGAAGGAAGGCGTGACCTCAGATTTTTCTCACCTCTGAAAAATCTCAACGACCTCGACTGGTATTGAACCCAGACCAACTGGGGTGGGTGGCGGTCACGCTTACCACCCAACCATCGGCGCCGTCCTGCTTTTTTCAGCCGATCAAAACAAACGTAAACATCACACACATCAATGAAACTCATCAGCTGTTAGTAGAAGAGCGCCCAGAATTGCGCAGGCAGAAAAAAAACCATTCGAAGGTTAGCAACTGGAATGACAAGTTTCACATCACACATTGCTTTCTCCCGATCCGAATTGTATGTGCAGATGAAAATAAAATATTTGCAATCAAGAATTAGTTGAATAACTTGAAATAATTGATTACTTATACCTGAAATTGCATTACATTATATTTACAAGTTCATGTTTTGGTTTGGCCGCACTGGTGATTCTTTTCTGTATGATGGATACAAAAACTTGGTTTTGATTGTGGTAGTGTATCAGCAAAACATGCCAATAATAGGAACCCCCGTATTTAGCTTTATCCTATTATAACACTAGGCCTATTCTAGTGTTTGACGAGTGATTTTAAAGTGAAATTATTGTAAAAAGGTTCTCCAGCTAAAATAAAGGTATGTATCAGTGCAATGTTCAGTATATTTGTGCTGCAATAACGAGATATGAGGCGGTAAATGCTGGCTCGTAAGTGTTTATTTTGCTAAGCGCCGTTGCATCCAGTTTCGGTTCACTACGTGAGTGAGGCAGATTAGTAGATATTTCAATAAGGTGATTTTGCTTTAATTAAAAGTTGGATTTAGAGGATAGTTCTAAATACATATGTGCACAACAAATAAAGAATATAACTTGAGCTTATTTTTTCTCACCTGTTTTAGCCAAATCGATAGTGTCATTATCTCATATGCTTGGTTCGAAACCAAGGGGTACGAAATAGGGTCACAATAGGCTCTACTGCCATAATAGGCACATCACCCTAAACGCCAAACCACTATTCCTCCGATAACATGTTCTGGGCATGATATAATCATTTTTGTACACTGGTATACCCCAAGCGCCACAATAAAATCTGAAGTTGTTTGTTAAAATCAGATCAAAAGAAGCGCGATGTGGGAAGTTCGACGAAACAACATTCCGTTCAACATATCTCGTGATCTCGATCACGTAGGGGGTTACTTTCTTCGGCTAACTTGTTCAGGAAATCAAGAGTTAGTCTGGGGAAAATCTAATAGTTTGAAATAAAATTGTGCCGCTAGGTAGCGTCAGTGAGCCTGTTATTATTTCAGCTTACTGTATCTCAAGATCCAGATTTTTTAGATAGATAGTGTCTTTGACGAAGTTGCTAAGCAAATCAAAAAAATCTTATGAGGTGATATATCAAAATAATTTCAGAATACTATCACTAGGCGGCGTTAGTGAGCATGTCAGTTGTTTGACCTGATGTATCTCAATTTCCTGATTTTTAGCGGGTCAATGCTTTTGGCAAAGTTGCTCACGAGATCAACACCTTCGAGGTGGTATATCAAATAGTTTGGGATTCTTCCACTAAGGGGCGCTAGTGAACCTCAGCATGCCATTTTTTCGACCTAAAATTCCTGAGGAGTTTGATCGCAGCAACCTACATCAACGGGTGCATTTTTTCGCTGCTGTCAATTTCCTTCCGAAATTATGGTGTATGTGAGTTTTCCGTTTTAAAAAGTGTACGATTTCCGCGAGTGATGTATTTTTGTAATGAAAGTGAGGAAAATCTTACAGAGAGTGGTCGCCATTGAAAAACAAGAGACATCTGTCCGGCCAAAGGAAGTATCAATGACTAATATTTTTATATATATTATAACTGTTCGAATGGAATAGAGGGAGAATATTCTTCTGTTTTAATTAGATGTGGCAGACTCCAGATGGGGTTTCGCTAGAATGGTTTCACCTGTTTAGTCGGCTTTATGTTAACTACCCCAATAATGGTTATTGGATCCGGAGTTTAAGGTTGGTGGCTGCGGTATATTCTCAGTTTTGTAAATCGGTAGAACTCTGTAAATATTGCGCTTCCGTTTTTAAGGCTTATTTATGCTTGAAATGAGTAACATATCTCAAAATTTCTAGACTCGTGGAATTCTGAAGTTTTATGCTAAAATCCCAAGTAGGGAATTACTAGATATCTGCTTAAACCCACGGATGTCAAATTTTGTCCAGGCCTGATTTCTCTAAAATATACAAATTAGCTAAATCCTGAATCATGGGATGCTTAAATTTCTGATATATTAGGTCCCTAATTTTGCCTTTTGGAGAGATTGAAGTTAGGAGTTTCTATTCATCTGATTCGTTGTCTCGACATTTCAACATTTGACACTGTAATTTCTTCATCAACTTGTCTAATTTATTGTTGTATTAGTTGGTAATTGGTTCCAGCATTGTAATACTTGATTCTTAAAAGATTTTGTAATACAAGTATCATAAGGCAGCCCTAAGTTTGTGCCGCTAAAACAACAAAAATGATCCATAAAAAATTGAAAAACGATCCATAAAAAAGTTGTCCATGTTCCATAAAACAAAGCTGAAAATCCATAAAACAGTGTGAATGATCCATAAAAAGTGTGATTTGATCCATAGATTATGTAAAATTGAACCATAAAATGGTCGCAAAAGAGCACTAAAATAGTAATAAAAGAGCAATTAAAATCAACCAATGCCCCATAAAAATATTGGAAATGTTCCATAAAATGATACATTTTGCGCCATAAATTAACTGATATTGATCCATAGAATATTAACAATGTACATTAAAACACGTCGATATGTTCCATAATATCGACAAAAATGTTCCACGGTATTATAAAATGGAGCAATAAAATGTCAGAAAAAGTTCCATAAATTTGATAAAAAATGTTTGCTAAATAATTTTTCTTGGTCCATAGAAGATGTATTAGAAATGATTCATATATCGAACGTTAAATTATGGTTCATGGATATTTACCAAACGATCCATAGGAAAAGAAAATGTAAAATGATCCATTAATATGTGCTTATGCACCAGAAAAATTAAATGTAATGAATTCATTCGAAATTTTTGCTATTCGAACTAATAATAAAGTTTATTACATTTGGTTGTAATGTCAAAGTACAACAAACAATGCATACATTATAGTTAAACTTCAGCTTCCGTATCCCACTAGTCAGCTAACTGACCTTAGCTAACCTGAAATCATTATGGCAACTCTTTAAACGTCAGGGTATTTATGATATTAGAGCGCTGAAAGTTATTAGACCACTGATACAGGCTGGTATGAGTCGCAAATACTATCTGAATAACTATCTGAAGCGAAAACGGACACATTATACACGAACACTGACTAATGTGGCTACGCCACATCGCTTTCTAGTGCACTGTCCGACTTCGCTACCGCTCAGTCGGCTTTTAACAAGCTATAGACCCTATGTTTAAGTAAACCGAGCAAACGAGAGGACCACAGGTTTGCTTGCAATTCCAACTACGGGATAACCAATGCCTCGTCCAACGGATCCTCAGCGGCTTTGCGCCACTTCGGATCCTTGGCCTCGGATATGCGGCCAAGCCGCATCACACTAGCTCCCAGTATAAGCTCACTTGTTAAAACACTGTCACTGTTATGAGAATTATTAAGTACAACTTATTTTTTTAGTTTACAATAAAATTTCGCATGAATTCATTAAATTTTTTTTCTAGTGCATAAGCACATATTAATGGATCGTTTTACATTTTCTTTTCTTATGGATCGTTTTGTAAATATCCATGAACCATAATTTAACGTTCGATATATGAATCATTTCAAATGTTCATTTATGCATCTTTTATGGACCAAGAAAAATTATTTAGCAAAAATTTTCATCAAATTTATGGAACTTTTTCTGACATTTTATTGCTCCAATTTGTAATACCGTGGAACATTTTTGTCGATATTATGGAACATATAGACGTGTTTTAATGTACATTGTTAATATTCTATGGATCAATGTCAGTTAATTTATGGCGCAAAATGTATCATTTTATGGAACATTTCCAATATTTTTATGGGGCATTGGTTGATTTTAATTGCTCTTTTATTACTATTTTAGTGCTCTTTTGCGACCATTTTATGGTTCAATTTTACATAGTCTATGGATCAAATCACCCTTTTTTATGGATCATTCACACTGTTTTATGGATTTTCAGTTTTGTTTTATGGAACATTGACAACTTTTTTATGGATCGTTTTACAATTCTTTATGGATTATTTAAAATATTTTATATGCAAAAGTACATTTTCCCGCATCATAACGAATTTTTCCGTAATGTTACTGGTTATGGTTTCTTATCGTTTTTATCTTTCGTGTTTGTGTTTGTTGGAGGAATCACTATTGTTGTTATGAACCGAATAGAAATAGCAATGACTTCTCAGTCGATCTTAGCAAAGCCACTCCCAACGATTTATCAAACCCCCATCAAATTAAAATGGTTGTGTACGGTTGTCCACGTTTCTTCCTTATTCAAGGTTCAAAATAATCCGTTGATTAAATTATTCATTGAATGAATAATTTGATTGCCGTATAATTTTGAATCATCTTTATTTTGTACGCTGCACAGTTGGCCTGGCCGCTTTAATGCTTTTGTCATATTCAATATGTGCCACAAACATTAATAATGACAAGAAAAATTGTGGACGAACGTCTGCAAATTTCCATGATCCCTACATGTATTGGCTGTGTATGAGTAGACTAGACTAGACTACTCTGCCTAAAATTCCTGACTCTTTGGAAGGTCATTGTTTTCATTTTCCTTCGAACTAAAACCGATAATGGTGAATATCAATAATAAATAAATCGATGATATTCCGAAAATAAGCTCATCAAAGTGTCAGATGAGGTCCCTCTTTCTTACTCAACTAAACTATTTCTTTAGCACTGATGCAATGTTCATGAAATTATATATATATATATATATATATATATATATATATATATATATATATATATATATATATATATATATATATATATATATATATATATATATATATATATATATATATATACATATATATATATATATATATATATATATATATATATATATATATATATATATATATATATATATATATATATATATATATATATATATATATATATATATATATATAATTTCAATATATTCAAAAGACAATATTTGTTGGACCAAGTACAACGCGCGAGTGCTCGTGTTACAAAATTAAACGCGAGTTCCGGAGGGTTAAGGAAAGTTGTCATAATATTTATTTGTGTGAAATGCGGCATGTAAAACCGAGTATATCATGGCTATGCTCCAATTTTGTTCCACCGGTGTGATCGCTTAGTGGCGAAACATCTTAATAGTGGATGACGTACCGTGCTTGCAATAGAACAATAGTATAAGTTAGTATATTTAATAAAATGAAATGACACGAGTAGATAGCATTCAAGCTAAATACGAGATATGAGTGATAGAAATCTAAAGAATATATTCTAAGTTTGCTTGAGTTTTTCACGAAATGATTGTTTTGTTTTTATCGTGAACTTTTGACCTATTGACATCCAAATGTTGTGGTGATTGGAGACTTGTTTGTGCTGCAAAAGATCAAAGAATTGCAGACTAAATGGTTCCATTATTCCGAATCACTACGAGATAGAATTTCGAATAATACTTCTCTATGTGAATATTCGAAAATCATATATATATATATATATATATATATATATATATATATATATATATATATATATATATATATATATATATATATATATATATATATATATATATATATATATATATATATATATATATATATATATATATATATATATATATATATATATATATATATATATATATATATATATATATATATATATATATATATATATATATATATATATATATATATATATATATATATATATATATATATATATATATATATATATATATATATATATATATATATATATATATATATATATATATATATATATATATATATATATATATATATATATATATATATATATATATATATATATATATATATATATATATATATATATATATATATATATATATATATATATATATATGATTTTCGAATATTCACATAGAGAAGTATTATTCGAAATTCTATCTCGTAGTGATTCGGAATAATGGAACCATTTAGTCTGCAATTCTTTGATCTTTTGCAGCACAAACAAGTCTCCAATCACCACAACATTTGGATGTCAATAGGTCAAAAGTTCACGATAAAAACAAAACAATCATTTCGTGAAAAACTCAAGCAAACTTAGAATATATTCTTTAGATTTCTATCACTCATATCTCGTTGTCGCCGACGCAAAATCATAAACAGCTGTTCGCAGCGAGCACAAGAAAACCGTTCGGCAGAATCAAAACAAACCACCGCAACATAGAACAGTTCGTTCTGACCTAAAGAGGCAGAAGGAAAATCAAATTACATTCAAGTGCGCCCAATGATGAGTCAATGCGCGCTCACGCAAGGGTCATATATGCTTCATCGGCATTTTCGGTGCCACTGCCGGTCACAGCGCATTCGAAGACGATAATTATATCGATATTTGACTTCGCGCGGTGGCTTGGATAATAAAACATTTGTGCAGAGTTGACAACAATATTCATTGTTAACATTCTGTACCAAAACAAATCCAAATAAAATCGATTCAAAAATCGATTATTTGTAAATAGCTAGCTTTAGGAAAGTAGGTATATAAACCAAAAAATTGTATAATAAAATCAAGTTGAAATCGAGCAGTCGAAAGTACCACTTCACTCAGTCGAAAATCCTTTACTTCGTGTCCAGACCCTGGAGTTCTTCGTTGGTTTTTCCACCTTGTTAAATCCAAAGTCAAATTACTTCCTTGTTTGTAACGCAAGCGGGGAAGCAAATTGTCTTACGACCAGAATTAGTATTGGATTGTTACGCAGAACGATACTAACTGGACGAGGAATTCCCGGCTTATTAAGCTATAGCGTGTGGTATTTGTAACGCAGGTGCCACAAACTATACTTAGTCTAGAATTAGAAGTGGCTTGTACCGCAGGACGCTTCTAACTAGACCCAGCACCCCCCTCTGCGGCGAAAGATCGTTCGGCGGAACGATATATGGTGGCTCCAGAGAGGATTTATCCTCACAATTCTCGCCACAGAAGGCACGAAGTAAAGAAAAACTACTAAGTCCTACACTGACCAAGCTACGGTAGTGGAAAAAGGCATAAACATTAAGCGAACACCTACAAACTGTGGTGGAAAAACGCTAGAAACACAGCGTGTCCGTAGCTTATAACGGACAGTAATACGCATTGCAATACGCGTCACTTACAAAATCGCTAATAAGGCGTATCCGCAGCCAATAGCGGATTCGGTGAAAACAAACAGTGCTTGAATAAGATATCACAATATATATCACACCGTGCGATATATCACTAGTGAATCTAAAACAAGCCGAAAGAGAAAGCGGATCTAAAGGATGGCATCTGGAGGATACGCGCACAACCCGAATGGGAATTGCCGCCTGTGCAAGGATAAGGACAGCGCGGACGAATGGATGGTCGAGTGCTCAAAGTGTTGGAACTGGTTCCACATGACCTGCACCAAACTTGAGAAAAGACCCTCCACTAAGGACCTCTGGCACTGCCCAAAGTGCAAAGAGGAAATAATGGAGCTCCAGCAACTAAGAAAGGAGCTGGAGGATCAAAAGAAGAAGACTACCAGGAGTGTGTCCAAGGAACGCGGACCAGCAGACACTGTAGAGCTGCTAAGACGCCAATTTGAGGCACAAATGGAAAGCCAAAAATTGCGTGATGAGGCATTTCAAAAAGCCATGATTGAGATGGCAACCAAAATGCACCAAGTAAAAATGGACCCCGAAGCGGGACAACAAATGGCTCCGACAATCAAATTGCCGGATGAAATTACAAACTTACTGAGGAGGCAAACAGCAACACCCCTCCCAGTTTTCAACGGAAATTACAAGGATTGGCCAAATTTCAAACGGCTTTACGAACAAAGCAAACGAGAAGGTCAATTCAGCGATACCGACAACATAAACAGACTTATGGCAAGTCTAGGCAAGGCAGCAAAGGTACACGTAAGTGCCTTGCTGATGGATCCAGGAAACGAGAAACATGTAGTAGAAACTCTGGATAGTATTTACGGACAACCGTTGGCTATATACAACGAACTATGGAAGGATTTGGCAAAGTTACGGAACCCACGCATGGAATACCCTCAAAGCATGGTGGACTTCGTAGTGACTCTCGGAAATTTGGTGTCCAACATGTCCATGATACAGTGTGAGGATTATTTAACTAATCCGTTGCAGATGGCTGAACTTGTTTGCCGCTTACCACTGAACTTAAGAGAACAATGGGCGGACAAGGAAGCAGAAGCAATGATTCCGCAAGAAGGACGACCACGGCAAAAACTCACACTAAAGGAATTACACGAGTTTTTGAAACCGCAACAGCAAAGAGCAACACTTCTTATTGCACAAAAGGTGTGTCAATCTGAGAAGGAAAACCCGAAAAATGAGCGCCAATCAAGAGTCAATATGCACGCTGAAACAACATCCAGATCCCAAGCCAAATGTTCCTGTTGTAGTCAACAACACTGGATAGTAGCATGCCCGGTCTTTAAAAAGATGAGTGTGGAAAAAAGACGAGAACTGGCACTAGAGAAACGCATGTGCTTTAACTGTTTACGCCAAGGACACTCCTTTAGAAACTGTCAAATGAGGCCAAACTGCAGAACAGAAGGATGTACAGCATATCATCACACATTTCTTCACGTCAGACCAAAAACAAATGATGAAAAACGAGCCTCCCAAAAGGAGGAAACAAAACAAAAAATCAAGGAACCTTCAGGACAATCAAAAGACAACAAGAAGAACCAAGATAAGAAGGAAGTGAAAGAAATAGATGCGCAAGCTCCAACATCGTCCACCTCGAAGGAACAAGAAGATGTGCGCACTAACATACACGCTACCAAAAGAAATAAGGTCTACTACCAAATACTGCCGGTTACACTTTATGCGCAAGGAAGACAATTAGAAACCTTCGCATTTTTGGATCACGGCTCATCGAACAGTCTAATCCTCGACGACTTGGCCAAAGATTTAGGTTTGCAAGGGCCAGTATCACCATTATGCATAAAATGGACAAATGACTCCGTACACGAAGATAACGAAAGCCAAAGCGTATGTTTCAAAATATCAGGCGACAACAAAATTCGATACCAAATGGAAAGTGTACGTACAGTAAAAAAATTATCCTTGCCACGACAGACACTTGACTACAAGGATCTTCATGACAACTACAACCATCTTAAAAACCTTCCTATTCAAGGATACGAGAATGCTGAGCCGACATTACTTATTGGACTTGATCATCCCCGACTATTAACAGCAACAAAACAGAGAGCAAGCAAAGTCGGTCCAGTTGCCGCTAAAACACCAATAGGATGGGTCATTTACGGAAGGACCAACTCCCGACATCAAGGAGAAATATATTCCTGTGTAGTAGAGGAGCAAGACTCACTACGAGAAGAAATGAGGAAATACTTCTCAACGGAAGAGTTTGGCGTTAAGGTTAGCACCACTAACCAACAGAGCGAGGAGGATAGACGAGCTGAAAAATTGATAAAAGAAACAATGAAGTATGACGGGAGTCAATACGAAATTGGCCTTTTATGGAAACAAGCCAGGCCCATAATGCCAAAATCAGAAAGCTTCAAGGGAGCATTAAAGAGGTTAGAATACACTGAAACTAAGATGAGGAAAAACCCTGAGTTTGCCCAATGGTACACGGACAAAATTAAGGAATACGTTGAAAAGGGATACGCACGAAAATTAACAGCAAACGAGATAACACTAACAACCGATAAAACATACTATTTGCCTCATTTCGCTGTCGTAAATCCTAATAAAACACCTTTAAAACCGCGACTTGTATTTGACGCAGCTGCCAAGGTACAAGGATTATCGCTCAACACTGAATTACTCTCTGGTCCCGATAACTTGACATCGCTCTTTGGAATTTTACTGAGATTCCGAGAAGGAAAGTACGCAGTAGCAGGAGACATCCAAGAGATGTTCTCACAAATTAAAATACGCAAAGAGGACCAGGAGGCTCAACGATTCTTATGGAGGGACGGTAAGGCTTCAAATACCATGGGACACTACGTAATGCAGGTAATGACGTTTGGAGCAACCTGCTCACCTGCATGTGCCCAAGCAGTAAAGAATGCAAACGCAGAGAACTACCGAGATTGCGATCCGGTGGCAGCCAACGCCATTATAAAACAACACTATGTTGACGATTATCTGGACAGTTTCTCGACAGCGGAGGAAACCAGTGCAGTTACGTTCGGAGTTATAAAAATTCATGAAGCTGCACACTTCACACTAAGAAACATCATTTCAAACGATGCCGACATGCTGGACGTCCTACCTGAACGCAACGTCGCGAGACAATCCACCCAAAAGGAATTTATTGAAAAAACTGCAACATCAGAGAAAGTCCTCGGAGTATACTGGGACACGACCCAAGACACAATTGGGTATAGAATAGCAGACTTCAAGTCCAACGCCATACCGACCAAAAGAGAAGTCCTCTCAACAATTGCCAGAATCTTCGACCCTCTTGGATTAATAGCGCATATTACGATTGGAGGTAAATTACTAATGCAACAAGCCTGGAAAGAAGGTATAGACTGGGATGAGAAAATATCTACGAAATTAATGGAAGATTGGACGATTTGGACAAATAGACTATCCACAATATCACATCTGAGAATTTCTAGGTGTTTCTCTCCCAACATACCGGACGCAAAATCATTGGAATTGCATATCTTTGTTGATGCATCAGAATCAGCGTTCGCCGCGGCAGCATATATACGAGCAGAAACCTTACATGGATACGACGTAAGCCTAATAGCAGCAAAACGAGAGTTGCACCAAATAAAGCCATGTCAATTCCAAGGCTAGAACTTCAAGCCGCGGTGTTAGGCACACGATTGAAAACAACCGTTTTAAAGGAACTTCGATTGAATATTACAAACGTAACCATGTGGACAGATAGCACCACTGTACTCTCCTGGATACGAAGTGACCATCGCAGGTATAAAACATTTGTAGCCAACCGAGTAAGCGAAATACTCGACGACACAACGATCTCCCAATGGAGGTGGGTACCATCAGGAATGAATCCGGCAGACGAAGCAACACGGAACATCCAACCTACGGAATCTATATGGTATACAGGAGCGACGTACCTAAATACAAAAGTGGAATCATGGCCAAAGGAGAAAGGTGCAGTCATTGAAACTTCAGAAGAAAAAAGGGTTTGCAGCGTTCAAGAAATACAACCTGCGAACATTATTATGCACACAACTTGGTGCTCGGATTGGGGACGACTAAAGAAGGCAGTTTGTTACTGGCTCAAATACATGGAAAAATTGAGGACGAAAGTATCAAACTCCAGATATGATGAGACAATTACTTCTGATCATTATAAGCGAGCAGAAATCCTATTGTTACAACAAGCACAGCAAGAAGCTTTTCCATCCGAGCTAGTGGCTCTGATCAACGGCGAGGGTATTTACCAGAACAGCTCTGTAGCAGATCACGAGCTTGCATTAGATGAAAACCGTCTCATCCGAATCAGCGGACGAATACAAAACATGACTCCAGTACTATTACCAAACAAGGGACATATAACGAATTTGATCATAAAACAATACCACGAGAAATTTCTACACCGTGAAACAGAAGCAGTTATAGCTCAAATACGACAGCATTTCTGGATAATCAAGATTAGGGCGGCAGTAAAAAGAGTGAATGCAAGATGTCAACTCTGCAGAAACAAGAAGGCAAGCCCTCACCCTCCAAAAATGGGCACATTGCCAAGCTGCCGCACCACTCCAAATTTAAAACCATTTACACACACCGGTACAGACTTCTTTGGACCAATGGAAGTTACTGTAGGAAGAAGATGTGAAAAACGCTGGGGTGCACTCTTCACCTGTATGGCTACTCGAGCTATACACCTGGAACTAGCAGACGACTTAAGTACAGACGCGCTTCTCATCTGCATAAAAAACTTACAAAACAGGCGCGGCAAGGTCTGTGAAATGTACAGCGATAACGGCACCAATATGGTTGGCGCAAGTAATCAGATGAAGGAATTAGAAATCAGAACAGCGATCGAAGGAATAAAATGGAATTTTATTCCACCATCAGCTCCACACTTTGGAGGAGCATGGGAACGTATGATACAAGAGGTTAAAAAATTACTAAATGAAAAGTTATGGCCAGTATCAAAACCCAAGGAGAGCGTACTTAGGAATGCTCTAATCGAGATAGAGCATCTCCTGAACAGTCGCCCGTTAACACATATACCATTAAGCTCCAACGATGATGAACCCCTGACACCAAATCATTTTTTGATTGGATGCGCAGGAGGAACGTATCCTTCACTCGACGACACGTCGCGAGCCGAGGCAACAAGAGAACACTGGAAAAAGGCTCAAATGGCAACTACTAAATTTTGGGATCGGTGGAGTACAGAATACCTTCCTAAACTGAACAAACGAGAAAAATGGAAACAGAACACAGAACCACTCCAGCCTGATGATGTCGTTGTTTTTCCAGACGAACAACGGAAAGGGAAGTTTCATAAAGGAATTATAACCGAAGTAAGGAAGGCACAGGATGGCCAAACAAGGTCTGCGGTCGTTCGCACTGAAAACTCTAAATTAGTTAGGCCAACTGTAAAATTGGCCAAATTAGACGTAAAGGCAGATACGGTATTCACCGGTCACATACAGGAAATATCACCAAAACGAAAAGACGTCTTCCCGCAAAATAGTAGCTCAAATGCAAAGGCAAATATGACAGATTGGGGTAAGCGACAAAAAATCGACATAGAGCTAGTAAAACAACTAGCAGAAAAGCACAAAGCCGCTCATCCAACCAAACCGAAAAAGAAAACTATTCGAGCTAGGCCAAACATGTGGGAAAAAATGCTCGTCACTACAGCAGCAGTACTATCTTTAAATACAACGTCTAGTATGACCATCAAACCCGTACCAAATGCGGGACTTTTATTCGATCACGAAGCTACCTATTTAATACAAACCGGAATTTGGGACACACAAATTACTACAAACATATCTCCCACCGACGATGTAAAACTCATTGACACGATACACAGAAACATCGAAGACGCTATAAATGGACTAAAGCAGAAAATAAAAAATCCAACACTCATCGACTTGGCTACCTCGATTGAACAACAGTGTTACGCCGCGAAGCAGGAAATTTTGGAACCAGCTCGAGTAAAAAGAGGAAAGGGAATTTTTGGATTCCTTAAAGACATACTATTCGGAGGCGATGATCTGACAGAGCAAATCGAGGCTATCCGAATGAACGAAGAACAAAAAATTCATGACGTCACACATAGCATGAATCAGCTAAGGGAAAGAACCCTGCAACAAAACAATCAATTTGAACAACGGATTCACCACGCATTAGATGGAATCAAACTTTTGAACAAACAGTTCGCGATGAACTATGCAGAAACTCTAGCCAACCATCTGATGGACACAATAATGGTGGCTAAACAACTGATCGAGAGTATTCTCACACGTCACAGAAAATTGAAACGTATACCCGTCACCATAGAAGAAAGAAACGAATTCATCCAACAAGCGAACCTGCGACTTCCTGCAAATCACTACATACCCGAGGATGAGTTTGCAACCCATTATAAACTCAAAATAAAGAATGATTCGTATCAAATCACGATGAGATCTATTGTGATACTAAGAGAATCATTCGAAAATTTCAAGGTTATAGCTATACCAGACTTTGAAAACAGAACAAAAATTCATGTTGATCAACCAAGAATCGCCATCAATCAGCACAACCAGTATTTCTATCCCTCTAATGAGGCAAGGAAACTAAACGAAACACACTTCCTCTGCTTCAAGCCAACAATACAGATGGAAATGTCATGCGTGCCAGCAGCAATATTTCACAAGCGTCCCGTAAGAAACTGCAATATTACAACTTTCGATAACCTGCCCACCGATTACGCGGAAGTAATCATATTATCACAACCAAACACACTACTATACTACGCAAAAGATTCAAATACAATCACGATACTCTGCAATAAGGAATTGAATTTCACCTCATACAACATAGCGGTTGTAAAATTAGATCCTGGTTGTGAAATACGAACCAAGCACAGCGTAACGTACGCTAGCATCGGCGGAACTTCAAAGCAACAAAAAATATACTTCAAACGCCACGATCAAATACCTCAATGGAAAAACGACAATTTCAATGCGTCAGAAGACACTTGGGAAACAACAGAACTTGATCCGATAGCTGCAACCCATTCATCCTATCACAACGATCCTGAAACAAAGGCGATAAATCATCATGTTCCGGTCATAGTAGCAGCGGTATCATCAGTACTTGTTGTGGCCACGATAATCAGCGCCCTTTACTATAAGAAAGGCAGTCGACGTTACACCATTAGAACATCGAGCAGACCAACTCCACTTCCAAGACGACCACCGAGAATAATTCCACGAACAACAGCTGCAAATAGTGTTACACAAATTTAAAGCAAGTGCATTAATAACTTAAACAAATATTAAAAAATAACTTGAAAGATAGGAACGTTATCATTTATTAAATATTAAACTAGGCTCCAAAAACATAAATCATTAGTAGGTAACAAAAGTAAATATTATATGAACCTTTATAATCAAATAGGCATCGAAAATCTCGACAAGCAAGATGACCATCGGCGCGTCGGCTAGTTTTTCGTAAGGTCTATGGGATAGACTTACGGGGGGCAATATGTCGCCGACGCAAAATCATAAACAGCTGTTCGCAGCGAGCACAAGAAAACCGTTCGGCAGAATCAAAACAAACCACCGCAACATAGAACAGTTCGTTCTGACCTAAAGAGGCAGAAGGAAAATCAAATTACATTCAAGTGCGCCCAATGATGAGTCAATGCGCGCTCACGCAAGGGTCATATATGCTTCATCGGCATTTTCGGTGCCACTGCCGGTCACAGCGCATTCGAAGACGATAATTATATCGATATTTGACTTCGCGCGGTGGCTTGGATAATAAAACATTTGTGCAGAGTTGACAACAATATTCATTGTTAACATTCTGTACCAAAACAAATCCAAATAAAATCGATTCAAAAATCGATTATTTGTAAATAGCTAGCTTTAGGAAAGTAGGTATATAAACCAAAAAATTGTATAATAAAATCAAGTTGAAATCGAGCAGTCGAAAGTACCACTTCACTCAGTCGAAAATCCTTTACTTCGTGTCCAGACCCTGGAGTTCTTCGTTGGTTTTTCCACCTTGTTAAATCCAAAGTCAAATTACTTCCTTGTTTGTAACGCAAGCGGGGAAGCAAATTGTCTTACGACCAGAATTAGTATTGGATTGTTACGCAGAACGATACTAACTGGACGAGGAATTCCCGGCTTATTAAGCTATAGCGTGTGGTATTTGTAACGCAGGTGCCACAAACTATACTTAGTCTAGAATTAGAAGTGGCTTGTACCGCAGGACGCTTCTAACTAGACCCAGCACCCCCCTCTGCGGCGAAAGATCGTTCGGCGGAACGATACTCGTATTTAGCTTGAATGCTATCTACTCGTGTCATTTCATTTTATTAAATATACTAACTTATACTATTGTTCTATTGTAAGCACGGTACGTCATCCACTATTAAGATGTTTCGCCACTAAGCGATCACACCGGTGGAACAAAATTGGAGCATAGCCATGATATACTCGGTTTTACATGCCGCATTTCACACAAATAAATATTATGACAACTTTCCTTAACCCTCCGGAACTCGCGTTTAATTTTGTAACACGAGCACTCGCGCGTTGTACTTGGTCCAACAAATATTGTCTTTTGAATACCACGTCATCCGTAGCATTTGGAATATAGCGCTACCTAGCGACAGAATCCTATACTATTCAGTGTATCACTTGCACTTCATAGGTTTTTAACCCTTGTGTAACTATACCGAAGACACCGTTATGCTAATAAATAAGGAACTTGAGTTATAGTAGACCAAAATGACATACTCACTAGTGCCACCTAGTGGTAGAAACTCGAACTATTTAACATACCACCCTTGTAGGTTCTGAACTCAACATTGCCGAAGACACATAAATGCTGAGAAATGAGAAACTTTAGATACAGTAGATAAAAAAAATGCTCGCTAGCGCCACCTGGTGACAGAATTCTGACATATTAATTCCGCATCCAAAAGGTCATAATCTACTGTCCAAGTTTGCAGAAGAAAGATATATTCCAAATACTACGAATTACGTGGTATTCAAAAGACAATATTTGTTGGACCAAGTACAACGCGCGAGTGCTCGTGTTACAAAATTTAACGCGAGTTCCGGAGGGTTAAGGAAAGTTGTCATAATATTTATTTGTGTGAAATGCGGCATGTAAAACCGAGTATATCATGGTTATGCTCCAATTTTGTTCCGCCGGTGTGATCGCTTAGTGGCGAAACATCTTAATAGTGGATGACGTACCGTGCTTACAACAGAACAATAGTATAAGTTAGTATATTTAATAAAATGAAATGACACGAGTAGATAGCATTCAAGCTAAATACGAGATATGAGTGATAGAAAGCTAAAGAATATATTCTAAGTTTGCTTGAGTTTTTCACGAAATGATTGTTTTGTTTTTATTGTGAACTTTTGACCTATTGACATCCAAATGTTGTGGTGATTGGAGACTTGTTTGTGCTGCAAAAGATCAAAGAATTGCAGACTAAATGGTTCCATTATTCCGAATCACTACGAGATAGAATTTTGAATAGTACTGTAAAGTCGTTATGCGGAAGACTCTTCCGAAACTTTGACCAAACCTTAAGAGGGGATTATGAATTAAACTATTGACGAAAATATTATGTATATACTATCAATTAAAAGCAATTTCCACTAATTGAAATTCATTTCTATGCAATTTAAATTGATCTCTCTTTTTAGACTTCTTTTTTTTCGACAGTTCTCGGAAGGGCCCCTCGTCAGAATCACACACTACAATTGCAGACGAGAATGCAATGACGCCCAATAAAACACTGCTTTAGGCGTGTATGTGACTTCACGTGTATAAATTCGATTTTGAAACCCTGTGGCCATTCATATATTCGCGGACCGTCATTCTGATATTTAGTTTTCGGTGTACGGATCACATTCTGACAGGGAGTGAGTTACCCCATATCACTGGATGTCGCCATTGAACGTTTTGTCTAGTGGATATGGGAGTTATTTTTTTCTTAATTTTTAAATTTCATTTTTTATTAATTAACATGGACCTAGACTGTTGGTACCGAGGATAGAAACATCCGGACGATTCCGATTCATGATGGCGCGAGCGCGGGTGTTTGTAGGTTGACGCTTGAGATCGCGTTGGTAAGTTTATGTGTGCTGAGACGTTCACCTTATAACCGGGGTGTTATCATGTTTGCGAGTTCGTGGGCGTAGGAAAATAGCGAGGGGCTCTAACGTTTGTATGCTGACGTGATTTTGTAACATATTTGCGTCCGTTCTTCAATGGTCGCGCGAACCGTGCGTCTGATATTAAATTTTCGGTGTGCGGTTCAGATTCTGGCAGAGAGTGTGTTCCCTTATGTTGCTAGGATTCCCGGTCATGTTGCCATGAGACGTGTTGTCTAATAGGTATGAGCGTATTTTCTTAATTGATCCAGCTGAAGGCATGGATCTAGACTTTAAGGATCAAGGATGGACTTCCGGACATGACCGTTTCGTAATCGCGTGCGCGAGGGCATTTTTGTAGGTTTCCGCTTGAGACCGCGTTTGAGAATGTGTGAGTTTTAAGACGTTCACTATCACCATATTTGCTGACCCAGCTGAAGGCAGGTGTAGAATGGCAGTATAGGACTCGAAAAGAAGAAATAAAAGACAATATATGAGAGACGTAATAGATAAGACAGGTACAAGATACAGCTGAAATTATGATCATCACATGAAAGATATACATTAGTACTTCAAACACTACTAATACTTGAATAGCCAACTACCGCGCATAGCACATCCTTTCTCAATAATCTATTTGTTACTGGTTGATTGTTGGTTATGAGCTGGTAAATAGAGGGAAGGTATAGAACAGAAAAAAGGATCACATCAGCCCCCCGGCCTCCTCGATACACCACTATCGAGACGTATTGTAATCAACATCTTGAAGCGGGCTTCTTATATAAATCAAATTTTTAGTAGTCATAATGATTGGTGGATTATTAACATGAGAACTAATTATCCTCTAGAAGTAGAACTTGGTGAAAATAAAAACTAAAAAGAGCGAAGCCTTATATTTAGATAACTGTATTGAATCTATTGTGGCTTGATGATGTTTACAATGCCATCAATCCCATCAACCTGCGAGAGCGGATCTCTCTTTTTAGACTTCTTGAGTAATCAAGAAAGATTTTTTTCTTTGGCATAATCTGCTCACCAACTGCCTTAACTAAACGAAAAAAATAGCAACTTATGCTTAAACTTTCCCCCATAAAATTCTCTCAATTCAGGGTTACAATAGCACCCAGCACCCCGAATGGTTTTTAGACTACTGTGTCACGATGTCACAGAGAAAATGGAATGTTGCACGATTCAACCAAATGGCTTATTTATTCCCATTTGAAGAGTCTAAGTTGATACTTGTGAATACAGATTTACTCGTGCAGAATTAAAACATATTTCCTGCTGAGCAACGTGGCTTGGCGCTCAATTTTATCTTTCTATACAGTGCGAAATGAGATAGCCAAATAAAGGAACATTTCCATGTTCACCATAGCAGCACAATAATAATTAATTAACCTTAGAAGGTTAACGAACACATGATAGAACATCGCGAGATCATAGAAGTGAAACGATTCTAAATAATCATGATCGTCTATTGTATGTGACGAACATGAACGAACGTATACAAACAGTGCGTGACAGAGGGTAAGCTAGCATGTTGGCTGGTGTGCCTGTCCAACAGGATTAGCCACATATCCGAAATAGCTCGAATGGAGCAAGGTTACGTTTAGGCAGATAATGTACGCTAATTCCTCATTCTACAAGTTTTTCTTCTTTCAATTCATCGTGGTAGACCAACTGATAAATTACCGTGAAATAAGTCGAGAAATAAAATAACATGTGGTGTGGCTTTATTACCAACGAACCAGATGGAACAAAATGGATTCCAGCAAAGCCTTGGCATGTACTGTACAGCATGGTTGCTTGTGCGCTCCAACAAACCACCTGGTGCATTTGAGATGCTCTCAGAAAGAGTAATTGATCCACCAAGAACTGGTTGTTGTTTCGTCACTATATATCGGTATAGTTAACATTCGCGAATCAGTCGATGTGATTAGCTGGGCAGTAGTATACACTACTATTGTTCAATCAGTAAATACCAAGAAGAATCGGATGTGCAATTACTTAAAATTAGGTTATTTAAAAGACAACTACATCAGGATCAAATTCATATTGACACTCTGGGTAATTGCAATTTGGCTTGAGGCTTATTTTTATTTAGCATGAATAAAGCAGATAATTTCATTCGTCCTATAATCAGTTTTAATGTAAATAATCAAAAATATGTCGAATTTGTGACGAAATGTGATTAGGGGGAGGGTAGTGTTAGTGGATGTGCGATGTAACATTAAGTTTCAATGTGATGACGGAGATCAAAATCCATTGATTCCAGAAAACAATTTAGTGATTCTTCATACTGAAGGAAAAAGAAGCATATGAAAGCCCAAAGGGTTTTGGCAAAAGCTACGTTGTTTCTAGGGGAACGCTTGAATTTTGCGAGGAAATACTAAGAGAGGGGGGGGGTGATTGAAATTCAAATTTTTTAAGATGTACTTGTACGAATCGATTTATTGCCAAATAATAAAAATTCGGTAACAATTAACGTTTAAATTATGTCACAGTTTTGTGAGGAGGGTCGAATTCCAAATCTTAGGTTTACACCCTACCTCAGCCCCATGAGATTTGCGTTGATGAGGTTTGCATTGATGAGATTCGCGTTGATGAGGTTTGCGTTGATTATCATCAACGAAAATCCTAAGACTTTAAAAAAATCATCCGTGCTTTAATATAAGAGGACCATATAATTGTGGCAAAAAGTACCTAACGTTTAATATTTTTTTTTGAAGCAGTAAAATGACTTAGACAAATGCGCTATTCTGCAAAATGTTTGTTAAGGGTTCTATAAAATCAAAATTTTCGAGTGTAAGATGTCAAAAATGGCGTCCAAAATGGCGGCTTTCTCGGAACAAGATTTTTCGAATCTGCGGGCAATCTCGTTTTTGAACCATTCAACCAATCAACTTCGGGTTATGCCCGCCTAAAAGAAGAGAACATTCTCGGGCGCTGTAACCTACAAAATCGCAATATTTTGATCATAACCTTTTTTACAGCCGGCCAAAGTGGAAAAATTATGCGTAAAAAGATACTGTGGCCGCCATTTTGTTTCTATATCGAATGTTTTCATGTTTTTTTAGGTTGGGGCATCTCTACGGAATGTAATCTTCAAGATCGTTTTGGTTTGCTGCTTGTAGACGACGAACTGCGACCAGTATCTTGCCCGCAGATGAGGTCGGTTTTCAAAACACATTTTGCTGGAGCCGTCATTTTGGACGCTATTTTTGAAACCTTAAACTCAAAAATTTTTATTTTATAGATGAAACCTTAATAAACATTTTGCAGAATAACGCACATGTTTAAGTCATTTTACTTCTCAAAAAAAAATATCAAACATTAGGTACGGTAATTTCGGGAGAGATGCCGCGTCAGGAGAGATGCCGCACTCTCCCAAATTACCCTACTTTTTGCACAATTTTATAAGAGGACCGACCCCCTTAAGGGGTTGAATCGTTGTAGAATTTAAAAAAAATCCATTTTTTATTTATTAGTCTAAAATGTGCCTTAGTATGTTAAATATGATATTCCAAAGCATGGCAGACGAAATCAATACATAAATGTTAAAAAATTTCAATTCTGCTGTAACTCCTCTTATGTATACCCCGATTGTACTGAACACTTTAACCCCGTTTTTCTCGAAACAATTTTTTTGAGCTGGCAGGAAATGTAACACGAACAATGGATTTTGGATCATTTCGAAATTTTTACAGCATATTTGAAATTGATTTCTCAAGCGACGTACGTTTGATTTTATTTTTTTATTGATTTTTTAAAAATAACAGTGTTTTTATGACATTTTCCGCGTTTTTTCACCTAAAAGTGCGCCATTTCGCGCAAAATCAAAATATCAAAAAACATCCTACGTGCGTTGCTTGCTATTATCATAAAGAATCAGAAACACTTAAGTTTTTGGCGCGCATGGGGGAAAATGCTACAGAGCCGGCATCTCGTGGTGAAATCACTCGAAAAAAATATTTTTTGTAATTCATTACTTAAGTCATTTTTTTTTCTCTTCATTGCATCAAGAAAAATTCCCGAAATGTGCCTATTTTTTCGTGCTTTACAGTGGTGTAACCCCTTAAGGTGAGGGGTTCTAAAGTATTTTCGGTGAAAAAAATACATTAAGCGAATTTTTTTAGGATTTACAGCAAATGTTAGTCTATTCGGTCAATTTCCATACAATAATACAACATTTGAACAATATTTCACCAACTTTTCATCGCTAAATATTAAAAATTGGGCGAAAGTGAATCTTCAGGAGGTATCTTGAAAAAATTGGCTTTATTTGGTTGAATCATACTAGTTCGGAATTTAGTCGCTAGGCCGGCGCACTTATCAACTAGATAGAAATGTAGTGTCTTCAAGAAAGTTGTAGGTCCTATCATTTTAAACATATCTTCTGAAGATGCAAACTTTGTAGGCCCTGTATGTTTCGAGATAGCGAAGGTTTTAGTTAAAACATTTACTTACAGATTGTTTTCAAAAATGCACCATATTTCAAAATTTGTAGGACCTACAAAGTTGGTATCTTCAGAAGATATATTTACAATTACCTGACATACAACTTTGTCGTAGACACCATCTTTCTATCTCGTTCCATTAAAAAGTTGATAACTGCGCCGCACTAGCGACTGAATTTCGAACTAATATGAAATGATCAAATAAAGCTCTAGATGCCACACAACAACTTTGTCAAAGACACCATAACTCTAAAACGAAAGATAAGGAAAGGACGTGTAAATTGTGAGTTAGCCCCTTTTGGAAGCCAGCTAGTGCTGGGGTTACCCCCTCGAATTACGAAAATGCTCGTGAATTGAAAAGTAGTCCATGTAATGATCTTATTTTTTCTAGATAACATGAATCAATGAACTACTAATAAAAACGTGTATTTTTACAATAAAAACAATGATAATGTGGAAATGCGGAATTTTTGCAATTTTCTGTAAAAAAATGAAAAATGTGGGTTAGCCTCTTTTGGACGCCAGACTATTGAGGTATAACGATGTTCAATGACGGTTATACGGTACTTTGTCGCGTTCTTTATAACAAACTTCGCCCGATGACTGAATCCAATCAACGACGGAGCAGATATTTACTTTATGATAAATTCGAGATAAATTTCGAGAATACAACTTGCGGACTCACCATCTGTTTGCAGATTTAGGCAATATACTTTCTTCAAAGGGCCAAAAAGATTTTTGCCAACTTTTTCAATAAATATTTTGCAGCAGAGCAATGTTTCATGAAAAATGCAAGTTAATTCATATCGTCACGTTTCGTAGTAGTAATTTCCACAGTTTTCTGAGTAGAAGCTATGACATTGTGCGAGAAATCATCGAAACAATAGTTTGTTTACAAAGTTCATTCGCCCTTTTGAAAAGTTAACATGGAACTCTTGAACGCAGCATAATTTTATTCTTCTTTTAATTCATTTGACACGATTCAATGTGTTAGCATAACTGAGACGTGGGTCTTTCATGATTTTTACATCATGTAAAATAAAAACAAACTTTCGATCTGCCTGTCCATCGGATCTTGTTAACCCAACTTGCTGCTACTTGTTGAGATTCTCTACCTTAAACATTAGCTGCGTTGTCCGCCGCAACTTGATGGGCTTTTAGTTATCTTAAAATAATATTCTGTTATTTTTATTACTATCGAGACCAGAATAATAACACAATTTACTACGAAAATTACGATGCACACAGTTTAGGAGTAACCGATTGTCCCCAAAATTTGCAGAGTCATGTTGGAGCTGATAAGATCGGAGCTTCACTGCATAGTACGCACGCCAACCGAAGCGCACGTATAAGAACTAGCCTGTTTTAAATGATACACGGCAATTTCTATATTATGCTGTTTCTTAAAAGTAAAGATATTGATATTGATTCTAGCGGTATCAAAAAATTAAATAACGCATCTATTAGAACGGAATCGAAACGACTGCATCAGAGTCAGGGCAGAAAAATAAATTCATTTGAATCAATATTATCATTTTTAATAAGCTCTGACTAATTTGTGTTTTCATATTATGAATATAGGTTAGTGCATCGAAACATTATTTTTATGAGATCGACTTACCCGCCTCAGATGACCATGTTTAGCTAAAACAGATTTTTTTGTTAAACCTTGAACATAAAACAAAAAGACACTGCTCGGTACACAGCTATGCGGTAACGAGAACTGAATGTTTTCGTCACAAACACATTTAGGACCGTACACAAATGACGTAGCTTTTTTTTCCGGCGATTTTTGACCCCTTCCTCCCCGACTTTCATCAACATTGCCATTATAATAGCAAATTGCGTACAAAACAAATACATTTAATGACAAATATCATGTCGATAGATTCGTTTTGCATGATTCTAAAAAGCATACGATCATCTAAATTACTAAATTTTGCTTGGGTGAATCAAAATACAAAACTTAATTCAACTACCAAACTAAATCTACTTAGTACCAGAAATATTTCTTGTCTATCTCCTGTAAAGTATCTTTTTAGGGTAAGATACGTGTCTCATAAATTTGCAACAGTGTACAAAATCTTTACATTTTTGGTGAGCTTGCTAACTTACCACATGAAAAACCGCGTAAAAAACTCTTGAGAATTAAAATTTATTTCTCTTTGGAATGGTGTAACATTAAGTTGTATTTTTAATCAATGGGTTTTGATGCACGTAAAAAAATATAACTTAACGCTACGTCGCACAACTATTGACCATACTCTCCCCCTCGTCACACTTCGTCACAAATTCGGTACCCCCCCCCCCCCCATTCCCTCAAAATGCTACGTCATTTATGCATGTCTCCTTTCGCCTATCATTTCATCGTTCGTTTTTTTACGATCATCTGAAGGGCCAGTACCGAACGAGTTCCATTACAAACAGATAGTAAATATTCTATTTGAAACTAATTTATTTTTTAAGTCATAGAATAATATGTCAAAATGTTTTAAATGCTTTTAATGTATTATAATAAACTACCTATGACCGTAATTAGTTTTGTAACCCTAGTAGGACCAGCAAAACATTGGATAAAAATTCGAATTTCGGATAGATTTTGCTGTCTTTCTCTATGAGAACGGCAAAATCATCGTCGTTTTACTGCTGATCGGTGAATTGTGACTATCGCCCAATTCAAAAGAATTTTTCGTCATTCGTGTGGTACAGAAACTTGGAACTTGCGCCTCGCAACTGACAATCTGTATTGATTTTCTACACCCCTCCCTCTTCTACGAAAGAAGATTATAAACTCGTGATTACGTAGACAGAATATTGCGAAAGGTTTTATGCAATTTTTATATTTGCATGCTTTTGTTTACAATAAATGTCCTCTCTCTACATTTCTGCGGCCATCGTCAGGCGCAAGTAAGCTTAATTCAATTATACTTTTTATCGATTTTTGCATAGCAAAAAGCGCACAATATTGGAGAGAATGAACGAGCATAAAAAAAAACAAGTATAAAGTTGGAAACATTTTTTTACCAAAAAATTATCATTATGTTTTTATGGCTATGAAAAAACATCTCCCATACACCAGACAGATTTGGTGTACACACTCACAAATACGAGCACAGTCATTTACATCCGATTTCTTTTTTTCCGACTTTTTTCATGCCGAATTTCCACTCACCTTCAGGCCAACCAACCACCACTTGTCCCATCCTATTTCTTGCTTGCTCACAATCTCGGTCCGGCTCGGTAGGGAGTTAGGGTGGCAATGGAGTGAACAAAACTACCGACAATTGCAACTCTTGAGTTCCTATTAGCAATTTTTGTACCAAACAAGACAATTGCGTTGATATCATTGCATTATTCTCTGTGTCAAACATTTAGGGTTTTGAGCCAATTTTAGCCTGTCACCCTACTGAAGAACCAGAGCAGTGTCAAAATCGGGGCGCTCGATTAGAATTTTTCTAATTAAAACACTGGTAGGGCAATGAGCCTATTTTCGCCATTTTTGTCTTATTACCCGACTCATATGAAACTGTCGGTTAAAGTAATGTCAGCCGTCTTTGTTAAATACATTGACTGAAATGGTGGGGGGATAATTAGGTTTTTGTTGCGTCCGAACCCGAATGTTTGATGCAACTCAACCTCAGTTTTTAATATTGATCTCGTTTCGATCTAAATTCTTGATTGATTATATAACATTATTTATGTTAATTATTAAACTACTAGCAGTATTAGCTGAATCCTTTAAAAGAAACAGAGTTTCACTGAGACTCAATGCATTTTGTAGATTTAAATTGTAATTTCACTCATTAGTTTTAGTTGTTTGTTTTGATTTGTATGTGTCCACTACCAGGAGGCTCCAAATTCGAACCTTTTGGTATGGGGGTGAGTGGAGGGAATTATTTTAAAAAAATTCTTTGCTATAATAGTAAACACATGGTCAATGCAGAATGATATGAAAACTGTTTGTAAAAATTTGTTTACATTTCTTTAAAATTTTTCAAACAATGCCTAAAAATGTTCTTTGTCCATACATTCTACCTATTAGGCTCCATCTAGAGCAAAGATGAAACATTTTCTCGTACAACTCTCATTCTCAATCGTTTTGACGGTAGATTTTGCTATTGAATATTTTCTTTCATAATTTCGGCTCAAATGTTACAACCGTTTCCAAAACCGATTGATTCGGAAAACGTTGTTGCAGTCTGGCCGGAACGTCAATATAACTCAACCAGTATTCCGAATTATATTTCGGATGTGTTAGACTGGGAAGAAGCTATTTCATGGTGCTAACATATATGTGTCGTCATTAAAAAGCCGTATTTCCACAAGATGTTTAATGTACGGAAAAAGCGCATATATGGTAAGAAGTAATGACATTCCAAGTAATATTTGAAGCTTTATAGCACGCAAAAAGTACAATCTAAGTTTTAATAGTGGCTACAGAAATACCGTACTACCTCAATTGAAAACATCCAAAAATATTGTTTGAGACTATTTGCAATACTTTTCAGTCCAGTATCTACTAAAAACAATGACGAATGGAGTATAAGATCATCAATAGGCAGGTAGGTAGGTTCGACGCACATCCTACTTTCTACTATATTATTCAATATAGTGTCGTTTGCGAGTGCGATACGAAGCGCAGTGACCAGTGGCATTATTTTGCAATTTTTTTTCGGTTTGAATAAAATTATCTCAAAATTTTACGATAATAGGATGAAAAAAGGAATTTTTAACATATTTTTTTTAATTCATTTATTTGGAACGGCTCAATGCGTTAGCTTCACGGAGCCGTGGGTCTTTTATATATTTACATGATGTAAACAATAAAAATAATAAACAATTAATGCTAAGATCGATCCCGTACGCGCGACTTGCCATTGCGCGCGGAGATCCGTTTTCGTGTCGAGGAAATCGTTGCATTTACGTCAACTATATCATGGGGGTCATTTGTATCTTTGTCGTCTTCGCACATGTCCGGGTCATCGTCGGGGTTACTGCCTTGATGTTCGCGATCAGGTGTTGTTCCTAACTTCTTTCCCTTTCGGGTCACGACCGTGAATCCTCCGTCTATGCTAGTAGCTCCCTCGTTGCTAGAATTAGCGGTTGAGTTTGTGGTACTTGACGCGGCTTTCGCAGTTGTCATTATTGCTTGAACAGCAGCCACAAATTTGGCAACCGTTTGTGGCTCAGGGAATGCTATTGGAGACTGAGTGTTGGTATTTCTTTCTGTAGATGAGTTTTTCTTAGCGGTTTCTGGGCAGGGTTGTCCGTAATGTGACGTTTGTTCACAGAACTGGCACGAGTTAATTTGTCCTTGATATGTACATAGAGTTCGCTGTATAATGGTATCACCCCCTTCTGTTGTGTATTGCAGGGTAAGGTAGGAGGGAATGGGTTGGTCTACCCGCATTCTCACCACAAAAACACCATTTGAAATACCTGGAAAGTAGTTCCTCCACGTATCCTCCGTGATTGATTCCACTTCTCTGAAATACGACATGAATCTTTTAATGGCCACTTTGCAAGTACGTGGTGCCAAATCATGTAATTTAACTTCCACGTTTCCGTTATCCATATACACAGGGATCTTGATTTTTGCGGTGTCACAATCCAGTACGTGTTTTAAGTTGTTTTGCGAAATAAATCTTTTTGCCTGGGCGAATTTGTTGAACGTTATCAGCACCGCGTGTCTGACGTGCTCCAACTGAATGAAACTGACGTCTGAAAACCGAAGTTGCATTTTCTCCTTCAGCAAATGTTCCACATCACCAATATTCGGTCTTATGCGGAAAGACCAGAAGTCAATGGCCACCGTGTTGGCCCGAAGAATCACATTTTGTTGTCGAGACTCAGTCATCTTGATAGAATAATAGTAATGGTTCCCTTTGTTCTTCAGACAAAGCACATAAGAAAAAAGCAACTGCTTGCGCTGGCTTGGGTAGCAGCAGAGAGCACACTGGTATTGTGACTGATGCCTTTGGTGGTTGAGAATAGACTGATTTTTTTTTACATATTGTTGAAGCGAGTGATGTCGAGGATTTCTGTTCAAATCAATTCATAAGAATTGTTTGTACCTCCGAACTTCAAATGGCGATATCTCAAGAATTACACAGTCTTTTGGAGTAGCTGTGAGTCTTTTGGAATGAATGGAAGAATGAATGTGTTAAACTATAAATTTTAGTCATATAAACCAATTTTCATAATTTTGTCACCTGTTGATGTGGAGAGGAAGTGCCACTGGGCAAAGGTGTGATATACAAGTGAACGGAACCATCGTCGTGGAGTTTTCTAACTGCCTTTTGAAAAGAAACTGTGGACATTGGAATCGCTATATATTCGGGCAAGATAACTTGGTGGTTAATATATACCGAGGTTGTCCAAAAGGTGTTGATTTCGAGGTTAAAGTGTATGGGGTGGAGGTGGAGCACTAATGACGTTTTAAAATTATGTTCACTGCAAGATAAAAAGGCGTATTGAAGCTGTGAATAGCACTTTATACTATTTGCGCCATCTTCTGCAAAGCACCAAACGCACATTGGATAAAATGCTGATACTTCCTTTGTTCTATATGGCCAGGATATATTTGTCGCGTTTAAAAAAAAACAATACAATACGCTCGATTCCCGACATCCCCGATTTATAGCTGGATGTATATTCGACTATAATACTGATAGGCAACTTCTAACCCCGGGGTACATGGCGTCCAAAATAGTGTAACCCACCATTCACACGTCCTTTCCTTATCTTTCATTTTAGTTATGGTGTCTTTGGCAAAGTTGGTGCATAGCATCTAGCACTTTATTTAATCATTTCATATTAGTTCGGAATTCAGTCGATAGGGCGGCGCCGTTATCAGTTTTCTAATGGAACGAGATAGAAAGATGGTGTCTACGACAAAACTGTATAACAGATAATTATAAGTATATCTTCTGAAGACACTAACGTTGTAGGTCCTACATATTTTGAAATATGGTACATTTTGAAAACATATATATATATATATATATATATATATATATATATATATATATATATATATATATATATATATATATATATATATATATATATATATATATATATATATATATATATATATATATATATATATATATATATATATATATATATATATATATATATATATATATATATATATATATATATATATATATATATATATATATATATATATATATATATATATATATATATATATATATATATATATATATATATATATATATATATATATATATATATATATATATATATATATATATATATATATATATATATATATATATATATATATATATATTAAATAGTAAGTTAGCGTACATAGCAAGTATGTGAGCGGCACTCACGTTTAGGAACGACGGTTTGGGCCGAAACGTTAACGTACAAGCAATCTAACTAAAAGCAGAATTTTTTGAATATTGTACCAAAATAGGGTCGTAATTGTAATACAAATTATTGTAATACAAATTACTTAAGGTGAAAATACCCCCAAATGGAACCACCCTATCAAAGGTAGTGTAGTTGATTGTTCCCGCTCATACAGACAGCTGAATTCAGAGCGAGAAATTGAATTTAAAGCTGGTGTTATGTATAGTATCTTATGAAGCCACACTACACCTTACTTAGAGAACCTGGTCTTGATCGAGAGCTAGCCTGGATGGCAGTGACGTGAGGAATGGTACATAGATTGATGATATACATCTATATTTGACCAGGAGCCAGGTGGCATGGTGAAACGGTAGTGGTGGGGTATGTACACATATATTATTTTGAAAAGCATAAGATGAGCCAAATCAATAACCTCCCTTTCGAATCGAGACATACACCATATATAATGTATTTGCCTCCACTTGCTGGTGCTTTTGATGTTGCTATTCTCCTTTCCTGCACTCACTCAGTCGACCCATTCCATATCCGACCCTTGATCCATCAGTTCACTCACTCGCTCACTCGCCCGCACTCCAGGAAAAACCCCGACGAGCAAGCAGTACTAGGCTATGCTGTATTATGTATAAATATTTATGTAGAGGAAGAACAAAATGGATGATGGTTGGTTGTAGTAATTATCGATTTTGCGTTGAGTATACAACTTTTTTTTCGCCAGCTAGCTATATTAAAAGTGTATATGTGCTTCAGAGAAAAAAAGTCATACTTTTTCTCATTCGGACGTATTTAATTTAAACTAACATTATCATAAATGAAAAGCTACGACTAAGACACAACAAATCTGCAAAAAAAATAAAATATATGTGTTGCAGAGAAATGGAGAGAAAAAAAGACGTGGATGCACATAACAGCGAAATGACAAAAAGTGAGATTGAGTGAAACTATTTGAGCAATTTCTTTTCGCACTACAATGGCGATGCACTGATCAATGGAATTAAAACCATTTTTTGTGTGTATTCGTTTGATAAATGTAATAAGAGCTTGCCGTTATAAGCCATCCAGCACAACCGCGATGCGTTCTCCGCACTTTTCGATAGGTACTTCGATTTTGGTGAAACTTTCTTAATTTCGTATAGATGTCGCCCCCGCAGCTGACACTTGAGTGAGGTCAGAATATTGAATTTTGAATTTCACCATAATGGATAAAAGTAACCATAAACTAATTTCAGTTAGTATTTACCAGAAATTGGAAAAAATCTACTGCTTTTGGAAGCAGCTCAATGTTGAATAATATGCAATGGAATAACTTAAAATAAATTAATTATAAACAAAAATTTGAAAGATAGGAAATTTCTATAAACATTTATTAATACGAATAACGACCACCAGAGCAATTTGAATGAAGCATACTAAAAATATCAAATCTATAAGTGAAGCATATTTGATTTATTATTAGTACAAATGATTTGAATCTGATCAATTACTTCAGACAGCTACAATCCTAGAATATTGGAGTAACCAGCAACAAACGCCACATTGATATTCCACGTGGCCACATGCGCGTAGGAAGCGGATATGTGAATCAAAACGAAGTGCAAAAGTGAGTCTTCAGGTCAAGTGGCGCAAAGTCGTCATCACTTTTGCCGGCTTACTATGTGTATGATTTGGGTAGGTACATCTGATGATGGAGGGCTGCTATGTGAGCCGGCGAATGTTTTCATTAACGTGAAAAGCGTGGAGAGGAGAAATGCACAATAAAAATAATAATAAAAGAGAAATATTACAAAACAGTCTTGTGCCGTGTGCCTTCCATGATGATGATGATGATGACGACGATTATGATTCGGTCCTTGCCTCTGTGCCAAAAACCGATAAAAACGAAATAGAAAAGAGAAACGTCTGATACATATACACGCGAGGTATGTGTAAGAGAAAATCAGAGTAGGTGACGACGTGTATACAAAATCTTCACCTTTCATCTCCCGGCGTCGTCTCTTGGCAGCACAGCAAATATTGCGTTGCGAAGTACGGTACTATTCGTAGATTGCATACTAACGATTATCATGTTGCCTATAGGTAGTGTAACTCATTTTGCTTGTAAGATCGGGAAAGAACATTACCATCTTTGAGTCCAATAAACCAATAGAATGAGAATCGCCATTTCCGGCCTCGACCATCTTCACCGGTACTTAAGATAAGATTGGAAATGTTGATGCGATACCTACTTAAAGGAAGGCTATCGACTTAGCGACGCTTCCTTAAATATCACGGAGTTGGATTACAGGACATGTATTAGTCTAAGATTCGTATTCCACAAGTAGGCCATGCGACCACCAAATGAATATGTTTTAAGCGGTGTGTTTGTTAGTCTACGAGTACGTGAATTTTCAGAGCAAAATAATATTTAGTAATTATTTCCTTGTGTTTAAACTCTGGATAGCCGGCCACCGAGAGTGATTTACTTGTTCCTTAAACTACAGCAATTTGAACTCCAAACAGCCGGACGAGGGAGTATTGCTTAAACTGTGGGCAAATTTGATATCTACAATTCTCGCGTACTTTTTGACATGGACCTATGTGCAACAGAGAACCTCTCTTTGTTTAATTTCTCTTTCGATTATCACAGCTTCACCATTAATCTTTCCAATAATATTCCAGTACATATTGGAAGAGTATGATATCGACTAGCATTTAAGCAAAGGTTAAGCAGCAAACGCAAATGTGACCGTGTTATTAGCGGAAGAGAAAGTAAACAAAGAGAGGCTCTCATTTGCACATAGGACCTTTTCAATCAGTTTGCTTGAATTGATCGAGAATTGAGGAGTGGGACTATAAGATACGAATACTTTCAACGTTCTTAAATCAGTCACGACAGTACTGCAAATATTGTTACATAACAAAATTTCTCAAGACAGACAAATTTCGTGATTGGCTCCCACGTGAAATGCCTCGTGCTTGCATTCTTGCAAATAAGGCTATTGACGCATGCCTCATGTCGGAGCTCAGAACACGCGATACAATGACTGTCGGTAACATAGACAGTAAGTGTATTTGTTGTTTATATTTACCGCATAACGAGTCATCACCTTATGATGATTTCACAAGCGTTGTATCATATTGTAGCCGAAATGGGCTTCCACTTATTATCAGCAGTGATGCAAATGCTCATCACATCCTTTGGGGTAGCTCAGACATCAATCTGAGAGGCTCTGAACTGATGAAGTATATAAGTAGTACAAAGCTCCATATTCGGAATGTAGGCAACCGACCAACTTTTGCGAGATCTGGGAGGGAGGGGGACCAACTTTTGCGAGATCTGGGAGGGAGGGGGACCAACTTTTGCGAGATCTGGGACATTGCGCTTTGCTCTTAAATAATTTCGCATGAGCTGGGAAATGGGCAGGTTCCAAATGAAATTGAACCATCTCTGTTCGATCATAAATATATATTTTTTGGTCATTTTGATGTCACCTTCAATGTGGTAACATATCGTAATCCCAAGTCTACAAACTGGGACCTCTTTTTGGAAAGCTTGGCGACTAAATTTCATGGATATTTTCCAACAATTAGTCAACTAAACAACATAGATGACGTCCTGGATACGACAAACTCATTCATAGTAGCAACCTTTGAAGAAGTTTGTCCACTTCGTTCTGTTAAATCGACTAGGGGAACCCCTTGGTGGAGGACTGAATTTGAAAGAACGAAGAAGGATATGAGAAGAACTTGGAACCGGCGTCAGCGTGATGATTCCAGTGCTTTCAGATCAGCTCGTAGTACATATAAGCAATGTCTTAGATCTGCAGAACGGGCTGGCTGGCAAAACCTATGCACTAATGTCTCTAGTCTGAACGAGACTAGCAGGTTAAATAAAATTCTCTCGAAAGATTTTTAGATGAACTCCTTAAAAACCAGAGATGGTGTTTAAGTGACGGACGAAAAAGATGTTCTTAATTGTCACTTTGACGCACACTTTCCAGGTTGTATCGATCCGGAGCTGAGTAATCATTGATCATTGAGATCACATTCTGGTGATTCGAACTCGTGAGCGTTAGCACGTAAATTGGTTACCACTGAATCGGTCAAGTGAACAGTTGACAATTTTGCTCCATACAAATCATTCGGAGGAAAAAGTGGAATACTTCCCGTGCTACTGTAAAAAGTATTTGATATTCTCAAACATGTCTTGAAAAAGATTATGCATTCCAGTCTAGCAACCGGGTATATCCCAAAAGCATGGCGAGAAATAACTGTTAGATTTATTCCCAAAGTGAGGCATTCAATCTTTGAAGAAACCAAGAGTTTTAGGCCTATCAGCTTAAGTTCTTTTCTTCTGAAAGATTCGGAACGGATAATCGATTATCACATCAGGAAATTAGTTTAGTTGAATATCCACTGCACAAAATGCAACCTACATATCAGTGTAAGAAATCCATGATCGCTCTACTTCACAATGTTGTTTACAACATTGAGAAGGCCTTCTCCTCAAGCAATCTAGCTTAAGTGTATTCCTAGATATTGAAGGTACATTTGACAATGTGTTCTTCCAATCTATTTTGGAAGCGACGCGCGGTCATGGGGTATCTGCATGTATCTCGGATTGGATAAACGCAATGCTTAGTAACCGCACTCTTTGCTCGTCGCTGCGACAGGTAGGTGAGATATGGAAGTTGAGTATTTGCGGATATCCTCAGGGTGGCATTCTGTCATCTTTGTTATGGAACTTGGTTGCCGACGGCTTAATGAAGAAACTCAATGAGAATTTCTAACCTACGGGTTTGCTGACGATTACCAAATACTAATTCCTGGACATTGCATCAGAACAAGATTTGACTGAATGCAACAAGCATTAAGAGCTGTCGAACAGTGGTGTCGACAAGCTAAATTATCAGTTAACCCAAACAAAACTTCTATGGTTCTTTTCGGGAAAAAGCGAAAAACAACCGGGGTTCGTCCCTTACAGTTCTTTGATTCTGAGCAGATCAATTCAAATACGTTGGAGTTATATTGGATTCCAAACCGAATTGGTCTGCTCACATTGAGTTCAGAGTCAAGAAAGCGTGTATGGCGTAGGGCATTGCAAAAAAAAAATTTTTTGGATTCTCAAAGACTCCCACTCTCATATTGTGACAAATGTCAAAGTAAGCTCAGATGCCAAATTTCACATCATTTGGACAATTCTAGACCCCGCCCACTTCGCTTGAAATTTTTGTAATTGGCACTATGGGAAAATATGGAGGAAAAATAGGGTTAGAAATTTTTCATAAGAGATTTTTCTAAACCGAAGAGGCGAATGACCTTAAGGTTGAAACCTCTATAATCGAAATAAAAAAATTTGTCACAATGACTAGCACTATGTGTCAATCGTTGTCCTGCAGATGGTATCATAAGTCTGTACTAAAATGTGTTGGATTAGGATGGAATCTGTGTCGCACGGTGTTTCTGGTAGAAAATATTTAGATAAAAAATCAGTATCGCCAAAGTAGTCACTACTCGAAAGCGTAAATGCGTAACTTTGAAATGTTCTATCGAGGGGTCTTGAAAATTTATGTTTATTAACATTGTGATGCTCAATTTTTAGGTAGTTTTTTGCTCAGGTATCTCACTTTTAGGAGGTTGAATTAGTGAACACACAGTGTCAGAGGAACGGATATGTTACGTTAATAAAATAATCAAGGACACCAACAACAAACACACTAATCATTGAAATCAGTACATATAAAAATGGCTTCTCGATAAAAGGGATGCTCCTTTGTGAAAAATGCCTCAATAATCAATGAATGAATATTATGCATACATTTTTCATGAACTCTTTTGGACAAGTTAGAGTTGCTAAATCGGTGCCAATGATTTGTTTCGATTCAGTTTTCCTTTATTATGAATTATTGAGATTTTACCAAAAAAATTTTATTAGAATATAGTTTACTAATCGGAAGATTTTTAAGTATAATGTTACAAATTCCATCATCACCGACGTTACTCTCGACTAACTACAAGCAGCATATTTGTAACTGAATATTCAGTTGTGTAGCTGTACCAAATTTTAACTTGTCAACTTCAGAAAAACCAACTAATAATCCGATTACTATTAGATCGATAGTGCATTTTTGCAACAAAATGACCGCCGATGTTAAACGATGTTCGCAACAGTCCTGCATAAAAGTGAAAGCAAGTTTATTCTGTGGATTTCGGTGATTACACTCAATCGAAACTGTCAGTTTTGCTCAGAAACTTACTAGAATAAAAAGTATCATCTATACAATTTAATGGAAAATAGTACTTATAAACCTTTCATGATGTCCCCGCAATTGAATGTGTAAGAATTATTATATTCAATATTGGTTGGTATTAATTCCCATCTTTAGCAAAAACAACACACAAACACTAAAGTTGCTGTTCGAGTATTTTCTTGCAAGAATTCTACTTCATAGTTGTTATAGGAATTTTTCAATCACGTACAAAACAAAACTAGAACAATCCTTATAGAAAAAATGCACCAAAGCCAATGTTTACAAAGAGAACCAAAACAAAATAAATAAGGCCCAAAGCGATGTGTAAAAGATATTGAAGTCAAGGTTGAAAGAAAACATAAGAAAGAAATGTAGTCTAAGGTGAAACAGGTGAAAAAACGTGGCGAAAGGAATAACTGAGTGAATGGAAAATAGAAAAGCCTGTGTGATTCAACACATGTTTCATTCGTCGGAATCATAATACATGCATCGTATCGGCCAGACGCCAGACGACACCAGATAAAAAGGGAATCGAAAAGAGGATCAACAAGTTTATCTTTTTTTAACAAACGAGAAAATACATAATTTTATACCGTTTGAGTGTCTTCACTGTTTACCTCGATTCCGGATTCACATTCATATGTAAACAAATTAAGATTAAATCTTCGCCTCTAATCACTACCATGTAGAGGATGGTAGCACGTGGGAAGCTTTACAAGATTTGAACTATGTAGAAGTAAAAGTTGCACTTCGTATTTAGGTTAGAATATTGTACCTGTTTAAATAAAGAACGCATGTTTTCACATATCCTAATACTAGAACCATTCTATATCATGCACGATATTATCCCTCTAGCTCGGTATAATCACTCACTGTATATTGCTTATTTCCACTGTAGCTGGTGAATTACCCACACAACAACATAGCAGTTTTTGAATGTTCTCCGCCGTGCTTCTGTTGTTGCCTTTGCATCCTGTCGGTAGAGGCATTGAAATGTATGCCTCTTGTACCCTCTTTATGCTACTCGAAGTACGTGGGAAATCGAGATACGCGAGATGTGCGATATACTTTAATGTGTGTTGTAGAGTGATGGCACACAGGCAGGCACGCGCCTCTGCGTTCTGATAAATACACTAACTTTGGAAGAAGAAATTGGTTTGATAACGACTCTTGTGTGTATGGCGAGACAGAGCGTAAAAAGCAGCACTATACTATAATAATGAAACAGATTCGGAGAAGGGAATCAATGAACTGCCAACTGGGTGGTAGGTGGTAGGAAATGTAGCGTGTACGCTCAGAGAAACGGTAAATATGTTGGGAAAGGTCAAAAACATCATCATCGTCATTGCGTTGGGACACAAAACGGAAAAGCATCATCAAAATAGGCATATAATTAATTTTTAGACGTGTTCAAAATAGCAGCTGTGGGATATATTTCTGCACCAGACAACGATAAGCGTAACAGGTACCGGAGAATTGTTCTGGGTTTATTATATTTACTACTACAGAAACTAACATTACACTATTTTACAGCATTTCTGAACTAAATAAGCTGGTAGTCATTTTCAATATAAAATCGTGTGCTGAATCCGAAAATGAAGTCCAAAAACTTTATAGTAGAACGGATTTCGAGTTACAGTAAAACAATGAATTTCACCCTGAAAACTAAAAGTACGTTCAGTAAAATCCAAATATTTTCGGTTGTAGTGCGTCGATATGAAATATTATTATGTTTAATTAAAGGTAAGTAGATGTGCTTCCGATCGTTACAACATTTTGTTTTAGTGCTACTACTGGATCTGACGTTATTTACGAATCTATTGATTTTTTTCTTAATTTTTCGTCATTTTTTGAAGAAAAATGAGCGCTTGGTCACTATTTTGGGCAAGATATTTTTATGCGAAAATAACCAATAAAAATAAGCTCTTATTAGTTTAAGTCGGATGGAAATTCTGAAAGCTATTCAATTTTTTGTAGAATGGGGATTTTTGAGTTTCTCTGCGTCAAATTATTGAACCGCCTCGATTCCAATTTTTTCTAGGGTTTGTTTCATATTATGAATGAGGTATTCTCTGTCAGAAATCTGTTAAACAAGTAAATGGAAGAATTTATCTGGGGTAATGTTCGAAATCTTTTATCCAAATGATTCAAGACTTCTTATAACAATAATTTCAGGCTCAGTGGAGTAATGTCATCATAAATTTGGCATTAAAAATACGCATAATATGTACATGTGTGTGTGTGTGTACAAAATACGTTGTAAACTGCATGCTCCTTGATACACACATCGGAATCTTATGACGGTGCAAAATGTTAAATTCGGGAACTATCTTCACGAATGATGACTTATCCACCTATTTCGTTACGTTTTGCTGTTTATAATTTGTTGCTGTTTATAATTTGAAATTATATTGGATTCACATTGGCTTCTACGATGTACCGATTTTAATGTACTGTGCACAGAACTTCAATATACTACAATATATTCCGTAAAACATCTAAGCGCAATTATAACATATTCTACGTTCTGTGGAGATGATTCTTGAGGGTGACCCTACAGGAACAAGAAGACAGGGCCACAGCGAGCACGGTGGATCGACCAGATAGAGGCCGACATGCGGACCCTTCGAAGACTGCGAGGCTGGCGACAAGCAGCAATGGACCGAGTGTAGTGGAGACGGTTTCTGCATACAGCAAGAGACAACACGGCTCTAGCCTGAACGGTAAGGTAAGTACGTTCTGCAAATCATTCTAATGATCAGATTTTGAAAATTTTAAACCTAAAATGAATCTTGTTCGTTGTCCTACATAATTTCAAAACACGAACTGCTAGATGTTCTAGGAAGGAAAATAAATTAACCCTTAAAGGCGCAAACCATTTTTTTTCAAATTCTCTGAAAATTGTCTCACGGTTTTAATACGTTGCTACGATAATTTTGAGATGGTTTTTACAAAGTTGTTTTAAAACAACATTGCGCATTTAAGGGTTAAAAGTTTTACAAAATATTAATTTTATAATACTTGACGTTGTACAAAACCCAGTTGAGCAGCTAAATACGAATGATGACGTGTGAGGGTTTAGTTCACAACTTTCAAAATTCCAATTTAGGGGAATTGTGGGAAAAACCGACACTGTGGGTAAAACCGACACCCCACAACATTTCCTAGAAATCAAATTTTTATTCATTTCATAATGATACATTATTATTAGTACGTTTATTTAGAGCATTTGAAGAAAAATTGGATTCATGTTAGTACGCCGAATGTAATAAAAATAAACAAAACATACGACAGCAGCGTTCATACTCGTCTGGATCTTAAATTTCGTTGGTAGATTTTAAGGTTTTAACCGAACAAAAGCTTTTCAAATCACCACATTTTTCACTACCTATTATTATCGGCCTGTCCTATGATCAACTAGGTGCATTGAAGACGAGTTTGAGAAATTCAATATTTTTAATCGCTTTTATAAAAAAATGTGCGCTGTTGGGGTAAAACCGACACCCTATGGTTAGGGTAAAACCGACACGCTGTTAAGATGGTTGTGTATATTTGCGATTCATTTCAAAATACTGGGGATCTTTGTGACACTTCAATTAGCCTATTAGAACACTATAGTATCAACAGAAATGCACTGAAATACTCTTATTGTGTTTATTTCTTGTAAGTCTCTTTAAAAATCGAAAATTGGAATTTTTGCTTATCTGATTCTATCGAAGCTGTTGCTATTTCTGCAAAAAGCTCATCAAACCGAATTTCTAGTGTTCTCTTGGTTTGTCATAGACGAACTTTATCACAATGAGACAGTGATCTTATGTATACCCCAATAGATCGTTGATGATCAGAGTCCGAAAAATCAAATCTGAAAAAGATAGTTTTACTAAGAAGTGTGTGTGTCACTTATAAGTGAATGAATCCAATTAGAAGAACGTAGAACGCTTGCAAATCTTCTCTTACGAAATAATATGAAACTGGAGGTTGCAACGATGTGCGCAAGGATTATTTGGAAATACTCATCAATAAATAATCCTATAGCATAAAATACTCTTATTTATAGTACTACGCTTTCGAACTTTCTTCCCCTCACTACATGATGAAGCAATAAAAAGCACATATTAGCATCATACATACTCACACTTAATTATTCACGCATATATCTCATGTTTAATAAACATAAAGATTTTAATAAAGTGGAGAGAAAATAAATTAAAGGGGGTGTCGATCTTACCCCTATAGGGTGTCGGTTTTACCCGCAGTGCCTACAAAAAGTCACTTTGTTTTCCAAGTTTTACAACCAATAATTTTTAATGAAATTAATTTTTTGAAGCGCTGAAAAAATTTAGTCTTGTTAAGAATTTTCTGAAGAAGAATTCTGCATAAAAACTATAATTTTATTGGTTTGGTGGCAACTTAGAAAAATTGTTAAGCTTAAGGTGTCGGTTTTAACCATAATTCCCCTACTTGTTTAACATAATTCTGACAGAGAGTTCCTCATATATTATGAAACAAGCCCTAGAAAAAATTGGAATCGAGACGGTTCAATAAGTTGACCCAGAGAAACACAAAAATCACATTTTACAAAAAAAATGAAAAACTTTCACAATTTTCATCGGATTCAAACTAACAATTGCTTATTTTCATTGGTTATTAGCAGGCTTTAAGTTTTCATAAAAATATAATTTTTAGGATTGTTTTATCTAGCCCAAAATATTGCCCAAACGCTCAGTTTTCTTACAAAAATAAGGAAAAATTAAGGAAAAAATTCAATAAACTCGTAAATAACATTAGAACCAGTAGTCGCACTAAAAAATTTCTTGCGACCAAATGTACATTCTATTACCTTTAATTCAACATAATAACATTTCGTAACGATGCACTACAAACGAAGGTATTTGGATTTTACTGAACACACTTTTTATTTTAAAGGTAAAAGTCATTTTTTTACTTTAACTCGAAAACTGTTCTACTGTAAATTTTTTGGACCTCATTTTCGAATTCAGCACGCAATTTTACATCAGAAATGGTGTTCGAATATCAAAGTTCAGATTTTTTTATTTTGTAAACCAGTGTTATTAATGCATTTAATATACCACAAGATTGTTAATTTCGCAATGCTTTTAAAAACTAGCACCTCGCATAATTATATGTTTTCAACCAAAATTCCAGTACGATGATCCTCAACTTTGTGATTAAAGATAATTTTGATGCACACAACTGCAAACTACTGCAGTCCATAGCTAACTTTGCCTTTCCAATTACGAACATTTCGGTTCACTGAATTCCTACGTCTGGGTGAGAGAGGTTAGAGAGGGAAAAAGATGACAGGGGCGAAAAAAATTACCATGCTTTAATTGCTGCAAAGTTATCTTACTGTTATCGATGTTGTTGGAGATTTCTTCAAATTTAAGACTAAGCTATGCAAAAGAAAGGTGAACAGGTATTCTAGAGCGAATCAGTTATAAACTTAGAACTAATACTAGGCAGGCTCATATGTATACGATCGAAATAACATGGACATAACATTTTGCCTTCTGCTGGTAGGAGTTTCAGTCTCAGGTAATCGGGAGAACAACGGCATCGTTTACAGACTCGGCCAGCCTTCATCAGGGATCATCTAGGCGTCCTCGAACCTGGGGTTCCTCCAAACGATTTCATAGTAGGTACGGCTGAACTGTGGATCGACAACACATCGATTTACACGTTGGGCTGTAGGTCCAGTGATTGTTAACTAATTTGACAATGATGTTTCGTGTCAACTTGAAGTCGCATCGAAGCATCGATGGTGTGCCGAACAGAAACACATAACATAAATATTTCAAAACTATATCTCGCATTGTTACTTGTTATAAATTTCTGTTATTTTAACTACTAACGAGACCTAATTTATAAGACAATATGTTACAAAAATTGTGTTCTGTTATAATCTTGTTATTTCATTCTGATCGGGGTATGAAAGAGGGCACTTCTGAAACTAATAAGAAAATGGCCAGTTAAATCTGTATACTGCTGGTTTTTAGGAAGGTGTATACGAGGTGCATATAGAGGAGATAGCGACTTGCCACTACATCTCGAACCGGAACATTGGGTGATCTTACTCGGGTCCGAAGGGAATCTAGTAATTGAGAGCTGTCGAAAAAATATTCGGCGCATGCTCAGACAATATGCTCGATATTGCTATAACCGTCACAAGTGCAGATACTACTATTCGCGTGCCCAATACATCGAAGATGAGCGTCTAACGAGTAGTTATTGGAGATGACCCGAGACATCACACATCATGTAATCCCGATCCACATCCATTCGTTGATACCTCCAGAATGATAGAATATAACCACTGTCCCAACTCTCCATTGCACCACCATTGCCTGCCAACTCTTTAGGGTCCGCTTCTTCATTACCCGGAATGGAGCAATGTGAAGGGATCCAAACTACACGATAAGATCGTATAGATAAGGCACGCAAGAGCTCTCATATTTTCCCCAGGAAATACGGAATATGCTTTCTAGGTTTCACCGAACAATAAGCCTCTATTGAGTTGGCTGTCCGAAACAATAAAGTAATGATCGGTAGGTAAAGAATCAATACTCCCAAGGTTATACTGAACACCAGCAAGTTCTGCCACGTTAACTGAACCAGTATTATTAAGTTTGAATGAGGCGGTGAGGTTTTGATTGAATATACCGAAGAGACTGAGCCGTTGAGAGATGACACGTCGGTGTAAAACATTTTGTTGCAGTTTACTTCCCGAAATTTACTACAAAGAATATTTGGGATCATTTGCGGTCGTATGTGGTCCAGGATTCCACGAATCTCATAGATGTGTCGATGAATACAGTTGAATCAGAAGCATGTGAAAGATTGACACGGTTGGGATACGACGGAGAAGGATTGATGTTGTGCCATGTAATCGAAGTACAGTGACATAATTTGAGTACGAGAATTGAGCTCGACAAGTGTCTCGAAATTTGAAATTACTAACGCGTTCAAGATATTATATTTAACATTCACTATGAGAGCATAGCATAGCATAGCATATACGATTGCACAAATTGTGGGTGGCTGTACAATGATCAGGTAATATTTACCAAGATATCCACCATATCGTGTCACAAGAAAAAAAAACACTTGGGATTAACGCTTTTCTTCATAGTGGAACAAGCATCACAGTGTACACCTGGCCACGTCCTTACAATCGAAACCATTCTACTTTCATAGATGTTTCAGGAATAGGAGTTTGTGTTAGTAGGGCAGGTTATTTATGACGAGCTTATTCAACAACATTTCAGTGCAAAACTTACCTCGTTTTGTCCGTATTTACAATAAGCAAATTATTATTAAAATATATTAACGATGAAAAAATAACATTAAACAATTTCACCTGCTCTCAATTAATTAGGGTGCAAGAATTCTCTTCCATCATCAGTGAAATCGTTGCATCAACTAGTCATTTATAGATGGCGCTACGCTCCGGATGTATTTTTGGCGGATAGATTCACACGCATGCATTGCAATGTTACTCTATAGAGGAAATGACTATGTGAATAACCGACTTCGATTTTCCGTCAAACACATTATTTACTATTGGAAACCTTTGGAAAATATTGCACGAACAGAAAGAAACGTCCGAGCGTTTTTTCTACATTCAACATTCACTATGAGAGGTCCCAAAATCGATTATTCAGCGGAAGGATAATTCGAGTGCATGCAACCTAAAACAATACGCAAGCAACAATACTGGATTCGCTCTAGTTTAGTGAAGTGTATGTTCGCAGCGGATCGAAAGCAAAAACACTCGTACTCCATCACCGACAATATCGTTGTTTGGTACAGCCTAATTAGGTCTCCTGGGTGGGCACCCACCATATTCCGGTTATTGTACGGAGAAAGTTAAGTTACGGAGTGTTCAATTGCTGGCACTTCTGCTTCAGGTACATAATGTGACATCCCCACATACCTTTAGAATCGAACCGTTCCCTGAGATATTTCAATGTTAAAACCTGAGCAAGAGCTTGACCCATTACTTGAAGCTGTAGTTGCTCTGCTGGTCGAATGACGGCAAACGCACACACACAAAAGAAAAAATGCCCAAACCTTGAAGAAGCGTAGAACGCACAAGATAACCTTGAAAGCGGATTAGCAGTATCCTTTATAGCTTAGGGGAGTTCGGGGATAGATGGCGGTTGGGGTAAGTTGGCGGAATCCCTTTTTCTCCTTTTCTATTAGACATACACATAGACAGCGCTACCTCTCATTGTGTGCCTCAAATTATCTGAAACCCAGTTTGCTTTTGTTGCAACAAAACATTTTGTTTTGTAGAAATTAGGAGCGATTTTGTGTTTTCGAGCGTGCCAAGTAAATTTTCCAAAAACACTTTGTTTTATTTAGGGTGATTTTCAATCTATATCCCGAATGATTATATTTTTCGATAGTGCGTGCAAAGAGCTCCGTGTAAATATTACATCTACCCACGAACAAAAGTTATTTTTTTAATAGTTTTTTATAAAATATAGGGCATTTTGTCATTCATATTTAATTTTATCATTTTCTCGTACATATATCTCTATTACCCTTCACTCAATTTTAATAAATTGTACCTTGCTGAACGTGGAAAATCCTTAGGAGCAAAATAAAAATAGAGTAATTAGTGGTATAATTCAGAAACATCAAATTATCTGACATATAGTCTCGATTTCACATTTTCATCATAAAATCGCACATATTAACTCCATTTAACAGCAAAATTCTTATTTCACTACCTATAGTATAAAATACGCTTAGGGAAAAGTTTCATTCCTAGAAAAATAGGGGAAGTTGAGGTAATAGGACATTTATTGAAAAAAAAAAAATGATTTGTAGAGTTAATGTCATAAAATTGGATGTTTCTGAATTTTACCGCTAACGAAGCTATTTTTGTTGAACTCCTAAGAATTTTTCACGTTCAACAAGTTACATTTTATGAAAATTGATTGAAGAATAATACAAATATATGCACGATAAAATGATATAATTTAATATGAATGACAAAAGGCCCTATAACCCCAACTTCTCGTATTCGGATAAAGGTCAAAAAGGTTCCGTTCGATTTCTGAGATTTTTTCACATTATAAAAAAATATGTATGATTTGCATCAACGAGCAGAAAAATTATTAAAAATTTTGGAGCCAAAATTACCCAGTACCTCACTTTTCCGTATTTTTCTAGAAACAGGAATTTCTCAATTCAAATACTAAGGTTACTTCCTTTAAAAGAGGTGTTAATTGTAATTTTCTAATTTCTACTTCAAAAGTCATAGCATTTAATATATTTTCCTCCATATTTTCCCATAGTACCAATTTCAAAAATTTCAAGCGAAGTGGGCGGGAGTCGAGAATTGGCCAAATGATGTGAAATTTGGCATATGAGCTTACGTTGACATTTGTCATAATATGAGAGGGCGGGGGGAGGGCTTTGAGAATACAAAAAAAAATATTTCTTTTTTGGTATGCCCTATTGTTCATCGGCGGTCTCTCGAAAGTTGGTAAACTTCATGGAGTAATGGGCACTAGCAAGGTGACATTCGATAGTCCCGAAGGTACCGACGACCCGTTTGTTCGAGAGCATGGATGTGGATTGTTATTTCATTAGTGTGATATTGCGACTCATGTGCAACCATTACACGATGGATGTGCATCTCCGATGCATTGGACTCGCCCCCAGTAGGAAGCGCTGTAGCAAATTCTCTCCGAAGAAGGGAGCGGTCCTAATACACTAACCTTTCATTTAAGTGAACCCGATGCCGATGAATTTTGCCTTTCTCATATAGAAAGGTTATGCAATTGCTCCAAAAACCGACTTTCTAACCGAGGCCCGGAGGGCCGAGTCCCCTATACCATTCGACTCAGTTCGTCGAGATCGGAAAAAGTCTGTATGTGTGTATGTATGTGCGTATGTGTCAAAAAATGTCACTCATTTTTCTCAGAGATGGCTGGACCGATTTGCTCAAACTTAGTCTCAAATGAAAGATACAACCTTCCCATCGGCTGCTATTGAATGTTGTGTCGATCGGAGTTCTGGTTCCGAAGTTAATTTCCCATATAAACTGGTACCACTATGATATCAAACCAAAATAATGCAAAACTTTTTAATTTAAAATAGGTGCAAAATTACTTGGATTTGCCAGTCTATGCATGAAACACCGATATTTGAAGCAATTTCGAAAAAAAATTGACGAAAATTGACTTTTTTGGATTTTGGCAATTTTTTTGTCTTTCTCATATAGAAAGGTTATGTAATCGCAACGAACTTCGACTTTTTAACCGAGGCCCGGAGGACCGAGTCTGCTATACCGTTCAACTCAGTTCGTCGAGATCGGAAAGTCTGTATGTGTGTGTATGTATGTGCGTATGTGCCAAAAATGTCACTCATTTTCCTCAGATATGGCTGGAACGATTTGTACAAACTTAGTTTCAAATGAAAGATACAACGTTCCCATCGGCTGCAACTGAATTTCAAATGGATCCGACTTCCGGTTCCTGAATTACAGGATGAGGAGTACGATCATGCAGCAAATCCCGGTTTTAACAGATTTCTGCGATGAATGTAAAAGGTGAAATATTTTCCAAAATATGACAACATTTGGATCTGTAGTACTTGGTCACTAACAGCCATTCAAAGTCTCTTTGGCCACATTGGCCCCAATCATCGGTTGCGGAAGCACCGGCGGAAACAACTAAATTCACAACAACAGTGACATCGTTTTCTCGGGGATGGCTTGACATTTTTGAGTAAACTTAGTCTGAAATGAAAGGTGTTTCATACTCATAAATGGATGCCAAATTTCAACCCAATCAAAATTCCGGTTCCGAAGTTACGGGTTGTGGCGTGGGGTCACATAGAAAATTCCAATTCAAACCGATACCACGATGAATGCCAAAAGGTAAAAATTTCACTAAAATGTATGTCAAATAATTTGCATTTGCAGTTGTAGGCCACTGACGGTCAACCGAAGTCTCATTGACCATATTGATTACCATAGACGGCTCCGGAATTGCCCCAGAAAAGTGGCTACCTATCAAAATTTATACACTCACACCAGTTCATCGGATATGGTTGGGTCGATTTTCATAAACTTTATCCCAAATAAAACGTATATTTTTCCAATAGACGTCTATGAAACTTCGCACGGATCGCTTACATTGTTCCGGAAATATAGACTGAACCGATTTAAATACTGATACCAGTTTAAAAACTGGTTGTTTTATTGCGTAAATAACAACTAGTATTATATGATCGTTTTTAACCATTTATTTAAATTATTTAATTTCATTTTGAAGCGGATCAAAAAATTGTTCTCATTTTTGCTGATTTTTATTGTTTTATTGTTTATATTTTATAGTTTTTGAAAGCAATGTTTCGCAAGTATAATTTGCGCACAGTAACCGCAGTAACAGTAACGTTGCGTGTTACCAATGTATTACTGGTCAGAAATATTTGCACTTTTACAAAAATATCGAAATTCCATTTTTACCGTTTCAAGACCATTCTTTGAACAATTAGAATCATTTGATTTTTTTTCAAATCGGTTCGAAATTCGCAAAATTATAGTAACCGATTTTTTCACTTTTTTTTTTGTTCAAACCAATTTATGTATCATTGATTCAATAAATTACTTACTTTCACGTACACAGCTGTTTTCGAAATTTAAAAACGAAGAAAGTGATGTATTATACATTTCTTTTCTTTGCATTTTTACGTGCGAAAAATGCGATCAAACGCGTGGGGTACATTTATACCCCAGTGCAACATTCTAGGGTGGAAAACGCAAGTGCAACGTTCTAGGGTTAAGAATGTAATAGACATTTCCACAATTATATTGAAGATAATCGGTCATGGTCATAGTTTGAAGAAATGAGAAAGGCACAATTGCACCGTTAGGTGGATTAGGTGGTTTTTTAACATGATGAATATTTAAACAACAAATGTCCATGTCGGGAGAGATGCTGATACGAAAAAATAATGCGCAATAGAAATTTACACTTAAACATAATTTTAAAAATATTGATGCCTAAAATATATGAGTTAATTATTGGAATAATTATAAATAAAGCCTGATTGTATTTTAGTTTGTTTTTCTATGCCGATTGCTAGGGGTAATGCTTCATGGTGAAATTTTCTTGTAGTAACATAAATGACATTACACGTAATATCAATATTTTCTGCAAGGCTTCAACCGTTAAACTCACAGCTGGTTTTATGAACATTCGCATGATTGGAAATAAAAATTAGATGTCAAAAGTTGCTATACAACTGGTTTACAAAATCTGGTGTAAATATAATTGAATATTCTACAAATTTAGATCCATTTGATACAGTAATAATTAAAAAGTCTTGTACCGAATGAATACGATACAGCTCATTGTATGAGAATTCATCACAACCACACTAACCCTGAAATTAATGTATGTATATCATATTTATAAAGCTAAAATTTATTTATTTTAAAATCAAATTTTGTCACTACTCGAGGTAGCCGTGTCTGTGAGCTCGATTTCGCGTTTCTTTTTTCGCGGTTTGATTCAGTGCCGGCTTTTATTCAAGTTCATTCGTCTGGCGATTTGGCTTGACAACGACACGCAAAAAATGACTAGTGTGATCGTACTAGTCAATACAGATATCACATACGTATGTAGGTATATACCGGCACGATCGGCTATGTTTGTACGCAGCACTTTTTATGCTCTATAGTCTGCTCGGTTTACTGAGTCAATGGCACACCACACTGTATGTATAAAACATACATATATCTGCTGTATATGGGAGGTGATGACGAGACAACAACGAGCCGAGTTATGCCTTCTGTGCAAATTGTGACCAAGCCACTTTTTATGCTTCCTGATGTTTCATGATAATGACGTCGATTTCAAGTCTCACACGCTGCGCAGTGCAGCGCGTTCGGTAACTAGAAAAACAAGAGGAAAAGGAACTTGGCTACATGCCCCTTTTATGCGCATTATGTACCTATAGTAATCTTTCATCGTGATCACTTGCTTGACAATACACCCGTGATATTTTTTATGTTTCTTTATGTGTACAATACAATAATGGTTTAGCTAACTGGAGTCCTATGTATTAAACGGTATTGTAAGATGGTTAACTTCTTTCCAACCGTTTAACCTTGAAAAGCATAAAACAATATCCATCTGAAACTGACAGGCTTTTCAAATTGCTGTAGTCAGATTGAACATTGCAAAAAGGCTGCATAAATTTTAAAACATGTAGAACAACAAAACGTGTTTTAATTGTATAACTTGGAATCATTGAATAGTCATTGAAATTAGTCTATAAATGGGATGCTAGCGGATGTCGATTCAGGGTACAAAACTTCATTTCACACTCATCAATTCGGTCAATGTTAGAAGAACATTTATGCTGTCTAATGTTTGGAATTTGTATCCAGGTTTCCTTCTATGACTGAGCTTGGTGTTACGATGGAAAAAAAAAAAAAACAAATCCCCAGACCAAATCCACCAACCAAAAGGTTGAAATTTTAATCAGATTAACGAATCGAACCGTCTTTTTTCTTCCTTCTCGTTTTGTTGTTCGTCTTTCGACAGCGAATGCCGGTGTCCGGGCTTGGACGCCAAAAGTGAAACGAATCCACATAGCCACGGTGTTGTATAGAGTAGCCGCACAGGGAACATCGAGGCAAATAACTTTGGCCTCAAGGAGGATCCGGGAGCAGCCGGTGCATTAGCGGCAAGGGGAGCAACCGCAGATTCTCACACATACACACATAAGTATATCCGGCGATGAAGAACCGGTTTTTCTTTCTCGCATGATTGATTAAATACAAATTCTAGAAACGCTGTTTGGCTTTTTGAATTGGTGCTTTGGGAAAAGAATGAAAAGTCGTATTATTAAGAGTCTCGATTTCGATATATAAGAGAAAGTGTGTGGTAGTTCTTTGTGGCACCGGTCTGGTAGCAAACGAGTTGAGGTATATTGGTGTATTACGGACATCTAAATTGTAATAAAAATGCGATAATGTTTGTGTGTGGAAACCAAGAATCTATATGTAGCTCTGTGAATACTTTTTCATTGTATAACGCGCCGAAGAAGAATAAGACTACAGTCATCGTTGAACCTGGACCTAATGTTCCACCAGTTTTTTTGGAACAGGAAGCAGTACAAGCGAACGAGTTGAATTGAAGAATAAAAAACGGTAGACGAAAAATTTCTGGTTCCCACGTACCCAAAGTGCTCGTCCGTCGAATAAATACCCACCACGTCTTAAATAGCTTTACATAGTTATTTGGAGCCGTGCGCTTCTTCAGATATTGTTTCAGGTTGCATCATTATAAGAAAATCGTGTTCCAGAGACCTATACTCTCTCAAGGCGAAAATAATAAGCTGCCTTTTTCACGAACCTGGTGCACAGTGAGTTGAATTTCTCACGAGACAGAGCATTGGCTGCAATCCACGTAAATATATGTACAGACGATTCTCATTGTCAACTAATGTTCCCAGAACCTGAGAAAAACGAGTTCATCCCAGAAGCGAATATCTACTTAAGCTGAACTGATTCCAGCGAGAGTACAACTTCTCTAAATAGCAGTATGGCGATACATATTGCCTTTGAACAATTAACTTTCCGTTCGCCTTGAAGCACGGAAGTGTAAAAATAGGATGTGGAACCCATTTTTACCCTATTCATATTATCACATCATCCATTTGAACCCGTTAGATAGGATTCCCTTTTTCATGCTGTTTCTAAGAAATATAGCAAAATATATACAATCTATCCATTGTAGGTAGAGAAATAAGGCTCAATGACCGATTAGGTACAATATAGTAAATTTTGCCAATCTACACGTTCTATCCCTGGAAGCAATTAAAGTTTTATGATGGTTTAATAGCCACTTCTAAAACTTAGATTGCGCTTGTAGCGTGCTAGAACACTTCAATTGTTATTTGGGATATTTTCGATGATTATAATTATATTGAGATTAAAAAATAACTAAGCGGTAATTAAGCTACGATTAGCACTCGGTGTAAAATACTGCTTACATTCCAATGAATGACAAAAACTTTCTCCACCGTCCTTATATTTCGGAATCACGTCCTTTCCAAACTGATACGGCGTGTTCCCTTATATGTTTTCGAAAGAAATTCATGAATGAATAGGTTCAAAACAGTACGTTTTACGTGTTAATAAAATATTTACTAGGATAATATGACCATGTAAGTTGCAAAAATATGGTATTCTTAGAAAATTGTCACTCAATGGAGTGGGACATCATCTACCACCATGATATCATTTACCATCATGAAATTGGGAAACTTTTCCAAGAGCAATAAAACAACATCACCTACTCGCGAACCTACCTCCTTTTTAACATTTTCAATGCTAGTCTATCCTTCATACTACCGCCAACCCAACGCCACTACTGCTTGTTTAAAAATTGCTTTTCCGTCAGTACATCCGAGGGATTGCCCTTCCTATGTTGATTCTCAGGGATAGACCGTTCCAACATCAAATTATGGTCTTGTCAAATTTTGGTCTTGTCAAACTGCAAATGACGTGAAAACCCAAGATGATACCAGATAAGGTATAGGCATACGTAAAGCGAGAGTTTCGGTTTTACAATTGGCAACATCTATATTCCGTAAATACTTAGAATTTTATCGTTTACGTAATTTCAAACACGACACAATTTAACAAACCGTAATTCACGAAATGACGAAATATAACCGTGATCGGTTTAATTTTACATGAGAAATGTACTTTCTGTGCCCAGTGACACGTATTAACATTCAGAACAAACGCCACATGTGGAGTAAAATTACGAGATTTATGAAATTCAACGTCATGTAAAATTAACATCAAACGTATGTCATTTTTAATGCTCCTATGTGTCCGGGGCAGGAGATGTAAACTTGCACGATTTTTTCTAGGTGTGTAGATTATAATAATAAATTATAATTAAATATTATTAAAGAATAGTTAATAGAATACACTACGCATCTTGTAGAAATTTTCACCTTCCAGAACCAACAGAACAAATAAAATGTAAAACTAATGTGTTTCAGTTTATTGTACGTACCAAATATGTATTCTATGGAAATTCACCTGAAAATAGAAATAAAAGTCGTTTTTTAGAAATACTTTTAGAACAAACTACATTTTTTATTATGGCAGAATATACATTTCCTAAGTTTTTTGATAAGCTCTACGAAAAACAGAATGAGATGGAGCAATACAAAGATGGCCATGTTTTTCATGCCCTTAAGATAGAATTGGATACTTTTTACATACACTTCAATGGCGTGACCAAATTGTATTGAACAAGTGTTGTCCATTATGTTCTAGGTAGTATGTTGTATGTTAATTTTTAATTATTTTACAAATCAAGATTTCTAGTCTAGCTATAGTTTTGGAACGTTCTCAACAATAATTCTACCAGTAGTCATATAAACCGGTACAACCGTAATACTTCACTGGTTCAAATTCTACTGAAATAGACATAAAATTTCTTCGATTTGCAAATCTAGATCACTAAATGCCCAATCAAAGATTCTTTGAAGCTATTGTATTCGGTGTTGCCTGAACAGATTTTCACAAAGCGAGTATCAAATAGATGGTGTAAAGTGCGGATGGTTGCACCTCTCAACAAACCTCCCCTCCCCCTTTCGAAGTCTCGGAGAAGAAAATTTCAGAAAATTAGTCTCAAATGAAGGGGATATCGCCATAGATTGCAACAAAAGGATCGGTTATATGGTCCAGAAATATAGATTGAAACGTCCGGTCACATATGAAATTCCCCTATAAACCGGAACAATTGTTGTAAAGGGGAGGGGGGGGGGACCACATGAAATCTGAAACCGAATTAGTATTTTTGATGCCAAATGTCTTTAAAATGCGTGAAACGTCGACTTTGTAACCGAGACCCGGAGGGTCGGGTGTCATGTACCATTCAATTCAGTTTGTCGAGTACGGTAAATGTCTTTGTGTATGTATGGGTATGCGTCTATGCGACCAAAAATGTTACTTTTTTCAGAGATGGACCTATTTTCACAAACTTAATATCAAATGAAAGGTACAAAAGGCTGCTGTTGATTTTATAATGGATCCGACTTCCGGTTCAGGAATTACAGGGTGATTAGCACGATCACGCAATAAATCCCGATTTTAACATATACTGGGATGAATGTTAAAAGTTTCATTATTTCCAAAGTGTGACCGCAACTACTTGGATTTGTAGTACTAAGCCCCTAACAGCCATTCAAACTGTCTTTGGCCACATTGACCACCATTCGGTTCCGGAAGTCCCTGCGGAAGTAGCAAAATTTCAGAACAACAGTCACATCGGTCGGTTTCTCGGAGTTGACTGAACCGAATGGATCAAACATAGTCTCAATTGGGGAGTCGTTGTATCCTCGTGAAAGTCTATTAAATTCCATCCCGAACCGACTTCCGGTGCCGGAGCTACGGGTTGCGACGTACGATCACATGCAAATTCCGATTCAAACCGATACAGCGATGAAAGCACAAAATATGTGTCAAACAACTTGTATTTGTTGTTCCAGGTCAATGAAGGCCAACCGAAGTATCGCAGACCACATTGACCACCACAGACGGTTCCGGTAGTGCCCCAGAAAAATGGCCATCTATTAAAACTAACAAAACCACTTCAGTTTGTCGGGGATGGTTGAGCCGATTTTGACAAACTTAGTCTCAAAGGTATATTCTCCCCATAGAGGTCTAAAACATTTCGTAAGGATCGGTTATATGGTTGCAGAAATATAGACTGAACCGTCCGGTCACATTAAATTCCCATACAAGTGGAACTAAAATTATTTATTCAAAAGGGGAACTCCATGATACTTCAGGAACAAGATTTGTATTTTTGATGCCAAAAGATTCATGAAACGTTGAGATTTTATGTGAACTCGATATTTTTTTTGAGAAAAATTGACTTTTTGGGACTTGCTATACAATCACTCCAAAAATTGGTTTTTTAACCGAGGGTCAGATGGCCGAGATTCATATACCATTCAATTCAGTTCGCCGAGATCAGAAAATGTATGTGTATATGTATGTGAATGTGTCATTTTAGCTCACACAAGTTTTTCAGAGATGGTTGAACTGATTTACACAAACTTAGTTTCAAATGAAAGGTATAACGTTTCGCTGAACTGTTGTTGAATTTTTAATAGATCCGACTTCCGGATCCCGGAGTTATGGGTGGAAGAGTTTGGTCGCATAGCAAATTCCCATATAAACTGGTATTAACATGATGTCCGATGCAATAAATATTAAAATGGGTGCCAAATTACGTTTGACCACATCGGCCACCCATGACGGTTCTTGCAAGTTCCTAAGCAAATATCACACATATTTTCCAACGAGATCTTGATCGATTTTAACAAACATTATTTCAATTGAATTTCATTCAGTTCTGACTTTTGGTTCCGGAGTTATAGGTTGGTTAAGGTCACACTGGAATTTTTCATATAAACCGTTTCAATCAAAATACCTTGTGGCAAAAGATCTATTGCATTGGTAACCATATTACTTCGATTCGAAGGTCTAGTTTACCAATCAAACATTCTTTGAATATATGATCCTCTATCGACAATTCCCAAAGTCTCGGCTTCCGGGAATATGCCACAGTTAAAGTCACATCGGTTCTTCGGTGATGACTGACTGATGATTTGCTCAAACCAATTCTCAAATATTGCAATATTGCAATTTCCTCTATCAAATATATGCAGATTTGTACTGCTTAAACATTCCATCATTTGAATGGCTCTTAAAATAATATTCGAGCTGCCCCAATGTAACAAACTTTTGCATGTTTGATTATGAGTAAAACCACATTTCGGCCACAGTATCATGCAACTCTTCTGAAATCATCAGAAGGTGATAATACATTGTAGGGCAAGTGACAGCACAAATATGAGTGGTATATTCGGATATAAAACATATGTGTCCGAGGCATTTCACGAGACTTTATCATGTCATTTTTGTTACTAGTTACGGGTTTCAAACACAAAGGACGGATATAGTCATAGTTGCTGTACGTTCCTGCTGAAGATTAATTTGTGTTATTTTAATCTTTGTCGATCAAAGTATTGCACATGTCGTCACCAATATTTATTGTACAGCAACTGGAAAATACCCAATACGTTGGATTACGATCGCTTAGAGCGAACCCAGAAATGGATATTAGGGACATGACCATCTTTTGACCATCACGATTTGCGTTGAAACAAAAGTCTACTGTGTCCGAGATTCGTTTAAATTATAATGGCAAGAGAACATAAATTATTATTAATAGACTGCTATCAACCTCCTACTGGATCGCAGCCAGTAAATGATTTAACTGGACTATTACAGAAAAAGTATATCAAAACATAAGAAAACAGGACGAATCACCCATCGAGGTTAAAGTACCAATAATACCTAAGAAAAATACAATTAATTATACCCATGATAACTGATTAGAGAGTAAACTCTTTAAGTTATATGATGTTTATTTAAATTACGCATATTTCGTTTTTACATCATTTTGCCTTACAATTTACGGATTTCAACATACAATTATACCTATGCAAACTACAGCAAATTTATCATGAAAATCTATCCAGTATGAAGAGAATCCTACAAGCTTTGGCGACGCCGTATGAGTTTCAGAAAATCCTATCAATTTCGAGAGATTGCTGACTTACAGAGAGACTCTTAGAACTCCAGACAGTTTGTACTGTACCCAGGCCAGTCATAGTTTTTAATCAAAGTCCACAGTATTTCTGCGAAGCTTCAATGGCGTCTAAGAATATACGGGAAATCTTTCAAGCATTAGGGGGTGTCTGGAAGTTTAAGAATTTTTTTTAAACTTTAAACTTAACAAATATCCAAAAAATCTAGTAACATTGGGTACGTACCGTGGCAATATTTTTTTTACATTTAAGGATTCACAAAATGCTTGTGCATATTTGTTTTTATCGAAAGCTTTATGTGTAAAACACATCGTGTTTTGACAAAAGCACCCATAACTCTGAAACTAAAACACAACCTAAACCAATTTACTTGCGTTTAAACTGGAAGTCACCCTCAACCCAGCAATGACCTCGGCATCTGCCCGGGTAGCACCAGTTTCGGAAGATCTTCCACTGGAAATTAATCGTTGGAGTAGGAAAAAACCACCGTAGGAGACTATTCCGAGTAGTCCGTAGCGAATCGCCGGATTGAATCGTCGCACCAGTGAAACGGACGTAATCATACACCCGAAATCACTGCACAAACCTCGGCACTCTGCCGAACAGCATCGAAGCAAGAAGGACGCGTCCGTCAACGGTTTCGGGAGAAATTTTTTCGTCGGGGAACTCTCAGGCCAGGCATGCTAGCTCTACCATCGGGGAGCACCGAACGCGACAAACCACCAGTATTGTCGGGGGTCTTCGGGCACCAGTGAACCGGAAACTTCCATCCAACCGACCCCGGAATTCAACTACTCAACGCAGAGGAGCGCGCGTATACAATATCATGGCGCTGATGAGACCAGCGAACTAGCACGACTAGCTAGACCTGGAATCAAGCAAACTGCATGAGCAGAGTCCTTATCCCTCCACCTTCCTTTCTCTTCCAAATTTCAAATAGATATTTAAGAAAAAAACATGGATTCGTTGACCTGTGGTGTACCGCAAATTTTAAACCCAATTCATAAATATAAAATCGAAGTATAAATCATGTCTAAGCAAGGTTATCTTAGTAACAACTGGAATAAATACTTGGAAATTCATACCATAAACCAAGTATTTAATTTTTTCAGGTCTTCGACAGCTTTAGGGCTATTTGGCATTATTTTTCAACATGAAATACCTATATTTTATTCAAAATGAATTAGTAATAATTCGATTGTCCGCCTATTTTAAATGCCATTTTCATACATTTTGACATTGATTTGATTTGACCTTCGAGGTTTTACGTGTTGATCTGTCCCATGCTGATTTGATCGTTTCTCTGAGATCTACATCTGCCCCATGTAGTATGTTTTATAAAAAAATATCGCCAAGTATTTTGTTCTAAATGTTCTCGATCGGTATGATATTCGAAGAGAGTTATAAGAAATGTCACATCACTCCGATATTGTCTGCAATCTTCCCCTTTCCCTATCGCCCAGATGCATATGTACATACTTTCACTTTACCACACGTGCAAATAAGAATATGTTAAATAAAAAATGGAAAAGTCGAATAGCAAGTGAGTAATATAAGCGAAATATTAGTTCTGTAGCATTTGTGAAAAATATTATGTTTTATAGGCTTGGTTACTCCAAGTTCCTCTAAAAGATACATAGCACCCATTTTGCTAAAAATTGCGTGTAAAGGTTTCGCTGGCGAAATTATCGTTTCTGTAGGCACTGAAAGAATTACTGGAATGCTACTTGCATGCGCAGCAAATAAACACTACCCAAACGAGACTAAACCACACAGCAGCTAGCATCATCTTCTCATAATCTGGTACGGGCTTCATATAATTAAATATCACGTCTTTCTGCCCACGATAGGTGATTTTTCGCCCAGGCAAAGGAAAGAAAAGTGCGTAATCACATACGAGGGAAAGGAGGAATCCATGTAGTATAAATGACGATGTAAACAAACTATAAAAATCAGCTGATTCTAAGAACAACAAGGGAAAACAAAAACAATAATAATTCACCGAAGTGTGTAATCACAATAATACCAATAAAAGTGAGCAAAAAGACGGAAGAGAAAAACGAGTGTTTACGAATGGCTAGCAGAAAGCGAAACATTCGATAATACAGACATAATATGTATAATATTCTGACGTAATCCACGCACACACTTTCTTTGTTTATTTCTCGGTGTTCTTTCCCTGAGACTTGGTATAGTTTTCATCGTTTCTCTTTTGGCGTTAGTCATGATTAATTTCAATTTCGTATTTCACAGACGCGGCGATTCCTTAGCTTTGCGTTTTCTGTGAGATTTCCGTTTTTCTATCATATCCCATCATTAGGATGGTGAACGATAGAGCTGATGGGTGATCATTGCGGCATATAGTAAGAAACAGAACACGACGATGAACTTGGAATTTGTGTTTTGTGCCATGCTATGCTAATATTAGCTACTCGTTTGTGTACCCTTTGTCGGATAAAGAGCCAATAATACCAGGCATGGACGCATTCGTGTGATTTGTAACACTTCACTTTTTTCTCCTGATCAAAATAAACATAAACATCACACCCTTGAAAGGGTCAGATCAGCAGTTATAGGAAGTGCTATCAGTGTTGCGCTCGTAGAGAGATTATGCCAAGGGCCAACAACTGATTTTGATTAGTTTCACATCAAACATTGCATTGTCATAAGTCACGAGCCGCACTTTAAGCCAGATACAAATAAAACTAAAAAAGTCCACAATCAGTGCTTTGCTTGCACTGAATCTTCTTTCCAGTATATTGGAAGCAGATTTTTTGTTTTCTATTATAGGTAGTGTACCTGAATAAAAAGATGACAATTTGTTCCACTCAGGCATTGTAATTCTCTCTCACTCACGCGAGAAGAAGCTTATCCGATGTCCAACTTTTCCGAGATAAGATGAGTCGCAAAATTCTCCGTCTCCACAAATGGCGTGAGAAATAATTTTCCGGATAAAATTTATTTGATTTTTTCCTTTTCACCGGATTATCATCTTATATTTTAATTTCGTGGAAATCAATAAAAGCGTCGAAATATAATTCAATTTCAAAGAAAGGCTTGTTCTTTAGTTAACTGCTATTTTTTAACTTTTTAACGACATTGAATCAGCTAGAGATTACTATCAGTGGGGAAAGTTATAAAAAATTTGGCGTCATGCAGCCAAAATCATACGGGTATGTTTTATTACTTTTGAGTAAAATTTTATTGCCTTTTCGGTAACAGCCCACGCAATTGCGGTATTAAACCCATATTACTGCAAATGACGAATTTCGGAAACTGTACATTTGTGTGCATAACACAACCAAACACTTTTTCAGTATGTGACAATAGAGTAGCTCGCGGTTGTATGGGAAAACATCAAAATGATTTAAACTAGCGGGTACAGCACTTTTTGAGTTCCTTTTGTGGTCCAAAATGCCTGTGCAAAATTTGGTAGCGGTTGGTTGCTTCCCGGGTTTGAAGTTTTGAAAACTCGTAGCTAGTTACGGTCTTCGACAAAGTTGTTAACAAAGGTTTGAACTATAGTTTTTTAAAGCTGGTTTTTCATATTCAGTAAAATAGCGATATTTATTAACGTAAATGCAAAATAATTGATTTCTCCATATGAAATCCCACACAAACTTTGAACGCAATACGCAAACCCGGGAAGCAACCGACCGCTCCCAAACTTTGCACAGGCATTTCGGACCACAAAAGGAACTCAAAAAGTGCTGCGCTGAAAAATATCACATTCGAGCCACTCTAGTGTGACAACCTCTGTGATCTGTTCGTATGTACGATAATTCGGTCGATTTCTGTGATAGTATTAGTATCGAGCCAAGCCATCCGGAATTCTGACGAATTTTCGCTGGAATTTGGGCTGATATCTGCTTTAATATTTGTAGAAATCAGACAGAATCACCGATTTTTTTACTGGGTAGGATGTATAGTGAAATAAACATTTTAAATTCGATGCTTTATACTGGTTCTAATCTAGGCCCATACCCAGATCCCGAGTCCGGAATCAGTCCATAGATCCGAACTAGTTCAATCTAGATCAGGACCAGTTCCGAGATCCTAACCAGTTTCCTGGATTTAGATCCTTTCCAAAACCCTTTCATTTGCGATCACCATAAAAATAATCCGTCGGGGGTCCGAAGTAGAAATGGGCGGGTATGGGTATTTTTGCCCGATTCCCGACCCGAATCCGTGCACGTAGAAATCGAGGCGGGTCCGGGTTTTGTTATCACCAGGTAAGGGTATGGTATATTTATTCTGGGTACGAGTCGAGTCGGGTTTTTGAATGTATGGATACTTTCCGTAAATATCAAAATGGGATAAGTCATCCTCGTAGTAAAATATTACAACAAGTATAATTTCCACATTTTTACATACAAATCTTCGTCCTTTGTGTGTGTATCGAGCTAACGGGACTATTCACAGATTTTGAACTTTCATCAATTATAAAATTTCATTGTGATAAGTTTTGGTGAACTGTAAAACGGAGAAGCATTTATCACTTTTTGTGAAGTTTTTCGAGCATGTTTGAAGTATTAATGTTGTAAATTTCCTTTCTTATGTTTCAGGGTAATTTTAATTAATAACAACTTTGAACCGAAAAGAGAGCCCCCTTAAATGAAAAATTTCCTCAAAAACTCAACGTAGGGGTTATGTATTTTTAACATAGAAAGTGTATGCAAAGTTTGAAAGAAATCGGTTAAGTAGTTTTTGAATAGTAGGTAATACCGCTAATCATGTTTTTACAGAGACATTCTACAAAAAGCTTCGTCACCGAGTACAAATGTTTTGATAAATTTGCTTCATGCAAAGTTCGAAAAAAAATCACAAAAAAGTGTTTTTTATGCTGAAACCTTTACGCCCACCCCCTTAATCAAACATATACATATAAATAGTACAATATTCAATTGCGAGATAACTTATTAAAATACAAAATATTCGTGATGGACAGAAGTAAGTTGAGCGTTTTTAGAATTAAACTAATTTGTAAGTTGGTGGATCCTCTTTTCTTCGTGTGTATTAGACATACGTTTTTTACTTAATGTGAACAACATTTTTGTATATATGTATTTGATTATCTTGCATTACATTTTGTTTTGTAGAAGTTGTGGGCGATAGTTTCCGAACGTAAGTAAATTAGTGAAATTTCTTAATTTTTTATAGTTTCTGTTATTTTCGGTGAGCTTCAATCCATTACGTGAATAATTGTGTTTGGCGATAGTGCCCAATCTACTCAAGTCAATGAGATAAAAAATTAAAACACCGCCAACAAACCCCGGGCTTTGCTAAATTTCAAATCAAACAGGTTTAATTTATTTATTGAAATCAGGCCGAGTTCGGCTTCGATTTATTTTCATGCCTGGGTACGGGTTGGTTTCGAGTTTTGTATTTTGTAGTGTCTGATCGTTTCACGGTCTTCGAGAAAAAATATAGTTTATCGATCGAGCTTAACATTTTCAGTTATTCTGGGACCCAAATGAAACCTAGAAAGGGTTGGTTTTAGTTTTGCATTTTTAATAAAATTCGGGCACGGGTCGGTTTCGGGAAAACTTATAAAAATTATATTCGGGTTCGGGTACGAAAAAACCCATACCGGCCCATCTCTAGTCCAGGGCAATCTAGTGGTAGAAATTTAACGCCAAAATTGTTCTATCAGAAGATGTACTGTTTTACATTGCAAAATTCTTCGAAGATGTTAAACTTCCGAAGCTGGCGGTTTCGAAATGATGTGATCTTGACTTTGAGTAATTATTTTCAAACATCTTTTCTAGCTAGTCATATAATTGATAATACATAATAAAATAAAATGCTCATCAAAATCCAACAGGACCTGCTAGAGTCAAATGGAAAAAAAATCCTTCTACTTTCGGAAAGTGGTATTCTCATTATTAATCATATTAAGTTTTCGTCTCAATTCTACGCATTCTTAAAACTAAAACATTTTCAACAATTAATGTTGGAATTTATGCATTGTTTTGGTGAGCAGTTCAGCAGTTACAGGCATTCAACCTATTCGAACTTCGCTTCTCATTCGAAAAATTGACCCTATTCCATATTTTGGAACATCCTCAAAAAATTGACCCTATTCCATATTTTGAAAAATTGACCCTATTTCATATTTTGGAACATGAGCTCAACTTTCAGAACTCCGGAATTAGGGTAGGGTCTGTAGTCGGGCGACGTATCACAATGTTTAAATTTTTTTTTACCATAATAAAATCCATTGATTAGAGAAAACAATTTAATATTTAACCATTCCCAAGAACAAATTACGTTCAGATTCATGTAAGTTATTGGCGCGGTTTTTTTTATGTGGCAAGTTAATTTTTCGACTCGCGGAATTTTAAACAAGCAAAAAAATGTAAACATTATTTATGATGTTTTCAATTAAATCGACACGTATTCTCCGCAAAAAAAGACTACTGAAGATAAACAAGAAATATGTTCGGCAGCTGAATTCCAAACATATTTAAATTTTTTCATCGACAGTTTGAGAGAGGTCCACGGAAAAGCTGCGTTATTTTTGAGGGGGAGGTTAGAACTCGGTGATGAAATGCTACGAAGGGAGAGGAAGAGTTCGAAGATCGCCGAAAAAAGCTACGTCAGTTGTGTATGGCCCAGAGAGGTCAACTTGTAATCTAAAATTTATAGCATAAACCCTTTGTGTATATCTCTGCATGTGGAAGCTCCTTATCCCACTCACTGAGAAGTCAAAAACAAGTATTTGACAACGGTTGACTAACCGAAGATCTTCATCGGGCCATTTAAAAAAAGACTTTTCACAGAGGAGAGACATAAACAAGACGAAATTTAGGCGACCGGTACAGCATGGAGATTGCTCAACATTATGATAGATTTCAATTTCATACAACATTTAACCCTTTCATGCCCAACTTTTTTCTTGTGTGGGGTTCAAAACTATTTTGCCTTGAAAATGGTGGGGTCAAGAAACACAAAAAACTTTTTTCCATAAAGATAGGCACTTCCATCGCAGTGCTAGAAGCTGCGCAAGTTTTACCTTCCAATGCTTAATACAATTTTCTTAGAATTTTTACAATAGTCCAATTACGTGGAAAATATAGTCGTGGACAGTTCAAATTGATAGTCTTTATCAGTTTTCAATAATATTGCAAGATAATAAAGATATATAAAAAGTTCAGTTTTCGTCGTCAACATAAGCTGTCCCTGGCAGCACTGCTCCATCGGAATTCAATCAGGCTAATTGTAACAACTTCTGTTTTAGAACTAATACTTGTAACTGCTAGTGCTCAAATGAAAGGTAATAGTCACATTTATTCGCCTTACTTGTTTTTGGGAGCAATTCTTGCCCAAACTTAAACGTATAGCTGCTTAAAACGTTGTTGTCCACAAACAACATAGGCATGAATGGGTTAATGAATTTGGCGTAATAAGTTAAATTAATCAATCAAAATTTTTGATGGAATTAGTCGTTATGATTAATCAAAAGTGGGATGTTTACTACTAGGTCAATTATGGATATGCTGTTTGAAATATTTTTTTCTCCTAATCTAGAATCGCATATATTGCTTTGGCAACATTGTGCGTATTTTTCAGTGTGCGTAATGTTTTCCATTTATTTATTATAAAAAAACTATTTCAGATTTCTGCATTGCGTGGCTTATTTGGAAATTACTGAAGAATAATTCTGTGGGACAGTATAAGTGATTAAAGTATGATTTTTTGTGCAATTAACTGAAATATGTCGGTGTGAAGATTGAACTAGTAGCGATGAAGAAATTTGTATCATCGCTACGTTCAAAGTTCGAAATCGTAAAATATAATGAGTGCTTTATTTCCAAATAACTATAATTTTGCTGCGCCTATGATAAAAATGATAAAATATTACATAAACTCCAAAGACTTTTTTGCTATTGAAATGGTTGATTCTGTGAAAGACGTGTTGTATTTTTTTTTTGTTTGAAGTTGAGTAATCAAGTAATGAGATGAGTAGATGGGCTGAGATGAATTAGGGCGCGTCTATCCTATGTACCGCTATGAATTTGTTGCGAGGACTGGGAAAGAATGAAATATTTGCGGTATTAATTAGGGTAGGACAAAGATTAGATTTCTACTCCGAGCAACTTTTTGGGTACCATTTAGGTCCTAGAAAAACTGTGCAATGTCGATGCTCGATGCTCGATAAGTAAAACTATAATTTTTTTTGCCCACTGTTTACAGTTTAAATGATATTTCGCATGGGAAATTGAATTTCACAAAATAATTCCTTCGGAAATCGCACGTTGCCCCCTTATAAATAAATCGTTATGTAATTTTTATAGGAACAAAGAAAATAGTTCATTTTTCTAGCACCACTGTTGGCTGTCCAATTATATGCAATTTCGTTTTGGTGTTCTCTTATTGTGTCTAAATTAATTAACAGAATTGTTTGGTCACTTCATAAGTTTTGAGGAATAAATAGAGGGCTCTTTTGTACATAAAAATAGAACATTAAAAAATTTAAATATATTTGACCGTTAGCAGCAGTGATGCTATGCAAATTGAAATTTTCGTCAGCCTTCAGAGCATCAGTTGGTTTTAGCTTAATAGATTTTTTCACAAGTGTCTGATCGTTTCACAGTCTTCGAGAAAAAATATAGTTTACCATTGCTCGGAGAAAAAAAAATTTTTTTTTTGCATAATCGTGTACCACTCTAGTATTCATATGTTTTTGGTATTGGGGATTATTGCTAAATTTTTCTATGTTGTGAAACATTCCAATAACTTCACAGAAAGGATATCTATTCTTTTTACAGCATATTTGAAAAACTTTCAATCGGTGTCTTCTGAATATTTTTTTTGCTTCGGAAATAATCAATACAATAGACGCCCTTCTCTAAGTTTCAGTCATATCTAGAAAGAATCGGACAAGTTGTGCAATGGGAAATACATAAACACACCTTTTATTAGTGGGCAGCAAACGGCAGATCTATCCCGAGTCCGAGACGAGTAAGCGGAAAAAATATAAGAATGTTTATGTGCTTTTCAGAGCGCATTTTTTCTTCTGACCACGCACTCTATATCTTTGGCTCCGGCTACCACGATAGGCTATGGCAACCAATGAGCGAGAAAGAAAGAGCTAGCGGTGGGACATTCCATGTTCGTTTCGGAATTTTTTTTCGCAGCCTTCTCGGACCATCTGCTACTACTTTGTGTATGGGTATCTCGTTTCTCGGAACACAGTCGGTTGTCTGGTTTCTTCGTCGCCAACTGTGATAACCCACCCATTTGCCGTACTTGCACTGCATCTGACCAGCAGAGTACCTTCCTACCACTGGATGATCCTCGACCTCTCACGATTTGGTGACTGATAAAAAAATGTCTTTCCTTTTCTCCGACCGTAATTATACGTCGTCGTGAGAGCATTGGATTTTTTTCTCCTTACACTGATGGTTCTAATCGGGTGGACACGCGAAGACATAACCTCCTCCCAGTTGGCCCGATTTTTTTTCACTTGCATTGTATGCGTGTCAATAGCAAGTGGAATGATTGCTTGAACGAATTTGTATGAGTGGTTTATGTGCTCAAAGTATTGCCAAGAATATACAAAACATCGTACATAAATAGGAAATATTTCTCTCTTACGAAAAGACACAAAAAACAGGAGCAGCAACCAGCCAGCAAAACACACGACAAACATAAAAAAATCTATTTTATAATCATATCTGGTTACACCGATGCACGCCTGCGCGGATTCACTCGCAAGTACTTCTTCGTATGTAGCCGAATCCTGCACGATTCAACCAAATTCGCTCCAGGTCCCCTAGCCCTTTCGAAGCGCTTATGCATTCACACAATCAAAAAAAAACTTGTTTGCATTCAGAAAAAAATACAGCGATATGAATATCACTGGCCCTTACTTTGATACCAATAATTTTACATTGGAAATCGCACTCCACAGCTTATGTTATGTAGTGCTATTTTTATATTTTTTACTGGATGTGTTCGATTCAGTAATTATAGAGTATTGATTTTGGAATAAAAAATGTCTCACTCTTTCTCTATACTGCAAATCAACCATACAACCAATAAGACTCCAAGCGCACATGCCACTGCCAAAAGACCAATGCAAGAACGAGTGCGAGTTCAGATGTGAAAAAAGATGTGAAAAGGTTGGATATCCGACTTTTTTCTTTGCTTTTTTGTAATTTTAACTCGAACCTATACGGGGCCAGAGTGAAATAGCGAAAGTAGAAAAATCCTTTAGAGATTAAGTCTGCTTCAGCCATTTTCATTGTGCAATCAAGTTCCAAGGAGGGGGTTCCTTTCTATCGGTTACGTAATCGAGGCAGCTACAGAATTGTTTCCCAATAAAGCCTTCGGAAAGCATAAAATCGCTCGAAAATGCCTGAAAATAGCCACAGTATCTATTTATAAACAGAAAACATATGTTATCATATTTCTTTTGGGTTCACCAAATGCGTAATACTCATACACATTATGAAAAGCGACGGAAACGTACCAAAATAATAACAAAATAATAAATACGTTGGTTCGCGTCCTTCCCGTCTCCTTCTAACTGAATTCTCGGCATACTCCCTCTATTTGAGTGAGGCACATTGCACGCCAACCACGTGTGTATAAGTGAAATTTTCATTGCCGAGTTCTGACGCCGTCTCTCAGTTCTACATCTATGCACCGCTTTTCACTTTTCCTCTCAGGCGGCGCCTTGTACATATTTTATGCCGGCTAGAACAAGTAGTCCAACTCCGCCACTCTCATGGATACTTATTCTGATTGCCTTTTAGTGCTTTTTACACCCACTTTATCACACATTCCTTATTTTTCATTCACAACAGTAAATACTGTCCTGTTCGCGAACTCCTCAATGATGTTTTGGTTGTTTTCTACACGTTTATTTTTCTCCAAGGAAGAAAAAACATTTTGTTATCGGTTTCCCTGTCTTTGCGTGAGGTTTATTGATGCTTTTCTACCTTTCTACAGCCTGGAGTATGCATTCACAAAAATTATCAAGCTATACATGAAGAGAAATTTCTATAAAATTTGGTCGATGAATGGTATAACTTGACAGAGAATTTTCGAATGTTATATTTGACCCAATAATAAGTAGAAATTTTTCAGCGCATATAAACAAGTTTCTATCATTGTATGTAATGTAAACATTATATCAAGAGTACTTATTCAAAACTTTTGAATCAAAAGGTCCTAGGTGACATTCAAGTCGAACTGAGAAAAACGAGGTTAAATTTTCCTGGCTCTAAACCAAATCCATATTTAAGAACCAACATGTGTTTTGATGGAATATTTTTTCCAATATAGTCTAAGAACTATGCTCTTTAAGTAAATAATACTAAAAATATGTAATGTTTAGTGCTAATGTAGTTTTCAAGCCATTTAGTATGATGCGTCCTTTTGAAAATTATAGGACCTTGCATATAGGTCGTTTTTTCGGGCCCAAGAATCATACGACGCTGCACATAAGGATTTTTTCAGCAAAAGTAGCGCTTACGATGAATATTCAATTCCTTCAAGATTTTCAATAAAATGAGCACCGGACTACGAATGCTATCTATTGCTATGGTAAATAGTTGCACTGGATTTAAAAGAAGTGTTAGAGAAAACATTTGCGGTAAACTATAGTTTACCATTGGCTGGAAGTGGTTAAAACCAATGAATAGCATGTTACTTTAGAATAACCAAACTTTCCAATTAATTTATTATACCTTCCAAATTCAGCTTCGAAAATAAGTCGCATGAACAGAAGAAAATATTTTGTTTTATTTTGATGCTTAGGACGTTGTTACTATGTGCCTATGTGCAATGGGAAAAACATAGAATAAAATGAATCTTGCGTCGTTTTTGCAAGGCACCGATGAACATTCGAAACTGTTTTGAAATATTTCACGCAAATTAAATGGTCTCAAGTGCAAAATTTCAAAACATGTTCAGGAAAATTTTGCGACTTTTTGTAAAACCCCTTGTTATTTTAATAAATACAGGACATAATGAGTTCTGGTTATCGATATTCGTTAGCTTTGTAATAATCACATGATGTGCTACAAACAACTCAGTTTGTTGAAAAAGTTATGCTAAACCTAAGGGTCGGCAAAATATTACAATTCCAATGTTTGACTAGCCTATTTTGAAAATAATTCAGTAAAATTATGGCTTGCCGGCTCCTACGTTCGTAAAGTAATTAGATAATGAATTTGAATGGAATTGACATTGCAAATTGTATGCTTCAATATGGTTTGAAGGGTATGTATGCTTCAATAGGGTACACACAAAAAAATAATGAAATTTAAACGACATGTAAATCAATACGAATGTAAACATACAAAGATTGAATCAAAACTTTGATTGAAAATTACGTTAAAATCACTGCACTCAATTGGAGCATCAAAAAGCATAGAATTTTACAGTTTCATTCGTGTAATATTACATGTCATTCATTTTACAGCAATAAGCGAGTAAAAAATACACTGAAGTGCATTGGTTTTCCGATTGAAGGAACTGTAATTTTCAATCCACGTGTAGAATTATAATTAAATTCGTTGAAGAAAGCACGACAAGTCGTGTGGATTTTTGGTGGAACTTAATTTTACATTTATATTCATGCTCCAAATATGTGCATGAAAATAAACTTAAAATTACAAAATATTTTTTTCTGTGTATGTATGCTTCAATACGGTTTGAAGGGCAGACTTTTTTGTAAAAAATCAAAAGTATTACCAAAAGAATTTGTTATAAAAGACCAACATGGGTTCGAGATCAAAATTCATGGGCGACATACATCTGGAAAGGGGTAATTTTAACGAACAAGACTAAAATAATGATTTTTGAGCTTGATTATGGTGTCAGAGGTAAATAAAGAATCTAAAAGGGCTCTGAAAATGAATGTTTAAGGCAAGACAGGCTTCCTATTTCAACCATTTTTGTCTGAAAACAACTCTAGATATGTTTACATTTAATTTTCATATATACCAAATAATGTACCAATTCTAGTAATATCAGTAATATCATATCAAGTGAATTTCAAACTTATTATCTATTACCTTAGCCATGACAGTTAGTGATAAAACATGATTTTGTTTTGTTGTGTTTGGATTTCTAATACTTGACTGACTTTAGCTTTGGTGGTATAAGTGAACCACACTCGAGAATTTTGTTGTAATGTTTTCAACTCTGACGTTGCTCTATTATGTTTTTTCGAATATTCAAAATATTCAAATAAATTATACATTACTTGGAATCTTGCCTGTTGTGTACATTGCTTTACATTGAATAAAATGACAATAAATTGTGTATGTACGCTAAAATGTAACTAGGTACATCAAAATGGATAGATGGTTTTGTGCCATTTCATTGCTTACTACTATTTCCAATAGTACCGAATCGCACAAAAAGAAAAATGCTATTATTTTTGTAACGAACTTTATGATCTAGTGCATAAAGAATAAAACATGTAAATAAAATCGAACACTTGAACTATTTTGTAATAAATATTGAACAAATACTGACTTTGTGATGAGGGTGGACAAACTTTTTTTGCATACTGTATATCTGCATGTCTAAAAAAACATTTATTCATTTTTTGGGGTTAAGTGTCAAAAATGACAACATCGACAAACGATTCCTATCCTAAATAATGCAATTTCAAATTATGGTAAACCCATGTATTTATGCATAGGTGCATACAACCTAACTCAAATTAAGTCATATTTTTTGTGTTTCGGATTCTCCTCGTCAGTAGCTAACAGCTAACTGGGCCGCTAGCTAGACACCAGATCCAAAAAAATGACACTTAACTTATGTGTACAGTAAACGACTGATCGAAACTGATGTCCCGGTTTGCACAGAAGTTCTTTTTTACTAATTTACTTCAATGTGGTCCTCATTAGTAAAAAAGTACTTATGTTCAAACCGGGATATCAGTCTCGATAAGTCGTTTACAGTACACATAAGTATTGTGTCATTTTTAGGATCTAGTGTCTAGCTAGCGGCCCAGTCAGCTGTTAGCTACTGACGAGGCGAATCCGAAACAAAAAAATAAGACTTAATTTGATTCCTAAATAGCCCCAAAGCTTATACGGACACCTTTCGAATGAGCTATAGTTGGATGGACTATTGTCAAAAGAGATATATAACATTGAGTGCAAACGAAGGATTTTTAAAATCCAATATCTAGAAATATTACCAAAAACATGTAATCAATTATTAACGCCAAAACGGAAAATTTTTGACTAAGAGTATCTTTAATAAACTACTGAAATAAAACAAACTTTGCAGTTGAAAATGCTTTCATACCCTTTTATTTTAGTTGGACTCGAGTTATATGAATTTTGATCACTAGAATTTTACAGCATATTTGAATATTCATTATAATACTAATTGACATCTATTTAACAATGAATATCTTATCAAAATCAGTCTAAACAACAATTTGAATGAAAAACATTGACATCAAGAACTCAATGTAATTCAAATTGAAGCACTTTCTGAAAAATAGTTATGAGCGGACAATTTCAAGTAAAATCATCCAATCTTGTTCTCCATACACCAGTACACGGTTTAAAAATATTAAACTTGAAAAAATGTGTTGAGTCTTAAAATATGTAATGATTACTTCGAAAAGTGATCAATGTCACCCAGGTTTACGGTAGTTTATTAAGAGGTCAATTTGACGATTTCTTCCAAAATTTGGTGAGCCTAGCTACTCCTATGCGTTGGTTTGGTCTTGCAGATCGCGAAAGTTAAGAATTTTGTATTATTTTCTCTAGCCAAGATTGTAAAAAATGTCAAACTTTTCATAATAAAGTAATTATGAATATTTTAAAAGATCTGGGGATTGAATTTGAATGCTTAGGAAATGATTGAGGTTTAATACCTATGAAACATAGGACTGTCCACCGAAACATTGCATACATTCCAACATTTGTTATGTTTTGGGAATACGTACCGCTGGGACGTAAATTTATTATGATAAATAACGATAAAAACACTTTCCGAAAGTAAAAGGCTTTTTATAAAATGGTGATTTTTGACTTTGACTCTAGCAGGTCCTGGTCGATTTTTATGAACGTTTGATATTGTTGTATTATCAATTATAGGATCACGATCCTATTTTCGTCATGTTTCTATTGTTACCCTACCCATTTTAAGCCGTCGGTTAGAGCAGCGTCGACCATTTTTGTTCAACGCATAGCGTCAAATGCTAGGGCGACATTCGGGTTTTCGTTGCTCTCGAGCATTTCATTGTTTTGTGGTATTTGTGTTATTAGATTAATTTTCAACAACAAAGCTAAGCTGTTGATGAAAAATTAGGCGCATTTAATCGATTTTAGACCGAGTAATTAAATATTTAGTGAGGTACCCTTCTTAATTACCATAGGTGGAAGTATAAAACATGTTCGATAAGAGCTATCACTTCATTTCGAAACCACCGATGTCGGAGGTTTAGTATGTTTGAAGAATTTTACAACTTGAAACAGCAAGTCTGATAACATAATGGAGTTAAATCCTCCTAGAAGTAATAATGGAGAATTCACTCTTCAAACAAATTTAGTTTGAGACATAATATCGTCAGCAATGTTTTCGAGAGTACTTATTATAAATCACTTTGTTGAAGATATAAATGCTACTTGTGATCAGTGCATCGAACCCTTTTAGGCTACTTGCGAACGAAAATCTTCAAAATAAGTTATTATCTTACTATTGTTCATAATAAATCCCTTTTGCTGTTTATAAACAATAAAATCCACATTTGATACAAGTTTGTTGTTGTTGTTGAGTTTGTGAAGCTCACATTACAAAGCTATTAAGGAAAAGATTGTTTAAGAACATTTCTTAAATATCGTTTTATAGCTCGATATACTCCCTGAATGTAGTATTCAAACCTCCAACAAAGTTGTTTGAAATGAGTCTCAACAAATTTGCTAATGACACGACGTCTGTTACTATATTTTTGAATAAATAATTCTAGGAGAATTAATTACTTTGAAAATATTCAAAAAATTATTTTTCGATTTTTCGAGTTCAAACTTTGTATATAACCCCTTAAACAAGTATATTTTGTTAAGTTTTGGCACGTAATGACAACAGAATTAAGCTGAATTAATGTTTCTGTTTGGTTTAGCAAATATCTTTTGTGTGCAGGATAAATAGTTGAAATCTGTTGATTTGCTTTGCATTTTTTTAACAGCACTTTTTCTGAGACACCCTATACTGCATTTTTACTGTTATTCCGTGGACTATGTTTATTCTTATTCGGTAGATTTTGCAATCCATGTAGAAAAGAATAATGTGTGAGTTATAAAATGAGAAGCTTGTATTTGTATGCGTTTGAAGATACAAATGGTATCTCCCAATGCGTTACTCAAAAAATATTATGCGCATAATTAAGCGCTATAATCATAAGAATTAACGATAGAACACTAACAAACTAAATGACATAATTTTGACAAAAATCTCCATTCTGATAACTTTCCATTTAGTGCTCAAATGCATTATTATTTATTGACGCACAGAGTACGGTATCTCGTTTGCGCGGTGCGTTCTATGTGGTGACACAGGCAATGTATTCGAAAGAAACTCAACATAATCGACTCGAAAACAGTCCCGATGCTAGTCCCTCACATATACTGACAATCGCGTCGTATCCGTGTAAATGATGAAACGTAACGTTTGCATCTCGATCAGACGGGCACGACTTTCGCGTTTTTCCAATATATATGTATACAAGAACAACGTCAAACGATTTAGACCTTGAACTCCAGAATACAGTACAGAAATCCAGTATCGTGTTCATAATAAGGCGGTTCATATATAAGGAGAGTGGACGTATTTTTACCGTGGCCTTATTCAGGTATATGCAAGTAAAAAATATCACTTGAACTGGACTATATCCACGAGAGTGAAAATAGAAACAAGTATTTGGCACATTTCGAGAATTATGGAAAATGGCGAAATAGTTTTATAGTATAAAGAAGCTTTATTAGCTTGATACGAGAAAGAATCTGATAAGTTGGATTGACGTTTAGAGAATATTAATAAATGACGGAATAGTGTGATTTTTAAGAATCTTGGTTTTTATGTGAAACTAAGTATAAAATCTCGAACCAGTACAAACCAAGTTTAGTGCCACGTTCATTTTATTATTCGAACCATCATGTTCTATTAAAAAATATTGAGAACCGGTATGGTAGCTGCCGAACTGTCAAATCAAAGTATCAAACAAGAGTATCACATTTTGGTGGAAAGCAAAGCGGGTGGCTAATAGACGCTCATTTATAAATATAATTATATATCATATTATAACTATAAATTATAATGTTACGAAGTTTCCTCTGATGGACATTATTCAAAAATCATTTGCAAGCTCGGAAAATGCCATCATCGCACATTCTGCTCTTGCGTTTGTTTCTTTCCTACTGGGATGATGAGCCTATTTAGATAATATTTCGTTAATCAACGAAATGAGCATAAACTGATATCAATCGCTTTTCTTCAGTTCCTAAGACACATTATAATAACAAAGGTGGGTAGAAAATTTTGAAATAAAATTGTTTGAACGAAACGAAAAGTTAAATGGAGCACCCCAGTCTGCTTCTATCATTTGAGTTAATGTTTCAAATAAAAATGACGAACGCTGCCCTAAACAATGATTACTATTGGGTAGTGTAAGAATTGTAATAGGTTGAAATCATAACACCCAATGACTAACTGGTTGAGTCGTAAATGCTATTGGTGGTTCAGTTCATTAGAGGTTGAGGGGCTGCAGACGCAGAGCTTAGCATGGTTTCTCGTAGTGAGTAGTATGATGCCAAAATTAATAGTCTAGATCTTATTCTCCTAGGTAACACATGTCACTAATAGCTAGGCTGAAATGATATGTAATGAAATGTTACGAAGGACCAGGCGGTATCAAAAATCACTCAAAAAAGCGCCCCTACTGCTCGCTGCCATTGACTAAATTTGTTAAAGCTTATAAACACAATAAATTTAAGGCGGATTATTAAATACATGGTCAAAATTATACTGATTGTTTGCGCGTGGTTCAAGAAAAGTTTTCATAAGGCATAAACTTTTTTATTATGACATTGATATCAAATAAAATGTAATTTCAAGCTCTTCAAAGTTAACTTAAGTTTTTGGCTAAAAACAGTCAATAATCATTTTTAGTACTTTTAACCAAAAAAAAGCAAAAGCAAAAATTATTTTTTTAGGTTTACATTGAACAGCTTTAAATTACTTTTAATTTGATATAAATGTTATGAAAATCGATCAAACCGTTCTCTTGCAGTCCGGAACACCAACTGAAAAAAAAAAACATACCGATCTTACGCGTTAATATCTCCCAAATGAACGAATATATTTCACTAAAATAAATTAGCGTATTTATAATAGTCCTCAAAAAGGTGCCGTTTGTCGTTATTGAAAACATATTTTCATTTAACGGCAAAGTTATTCAGTATTCTTCGATCGAGCCATAGATAAATTCGTTTTTTTACAGTCGATAAATGAACAATCGAAGTCACGCTGAAGACAGACAGTCAGCAACGAACCATAAGGAAGCCATTCAGATGGTGTCTGGCGGAATTGTGTCGCTATATTCGATTTGCCTGGATGGAATCACGATTTTCGCTGATTCGAGCACAAAAAATTACATGTTTCGCATAAAGTTATACAGGCATCCAGTCGCCGAAAAAAAAATCGATTTCTCGGAAAGCAGCAGCATGTTTCCAAACCGCTGGCCCTTCGTTTGGTCTGTTGACAGCGCTATGGCCTTCTTCCGAAGGCATATGGTTTCTCGATGCTGTAAGACGAAATTGTACACCGCAGTAGGTATGTGGTAGCTCGGCTCACAAATGTGTGAACAAAAAATGGTCTGATACGAATGTCAGTCTTTAACAGTTTTGGTGAAGACGACGAACACAAAGTTCTGTATTTCAGGTTGGTTTGTTTGTTTATGACGTTTACACTCATTAGCTCAACTGCCTTTGAAGTGTTTTTATTTTACCTCTGCCAGTAAGTTTTGTAGTACTTTGGCACATGAAAAAATCATAATTCTTTTTTTAGAGTTGTCCTACTAGAGCTATAGAACTGGGTTCTCGGAGACTCTCTGTTCGAATCACTCACTACAAGTGCAGACGAGACGGGATATGATTCGTTTCCGACAGCATAAGGTGCTAAGTCACTTTTCGCTTTTTCGGGTATGCTACAGACTCATGCATTTGAAAAAATGCCAAAACATCCAGACTCCTGTGGTAGAAGACAAAGGGCTGCATCGTCGGAAAGCTCTAAGCTTGCTCATATGATGCTATGATACTAGTTGAATGTCATTAGCAAATAAAAGAATTGATTATACGATATGCGGCAGTAGGGACATCACAATCGCATGAGAATTAACGTTTCTTTGTTCGCGCATGAGGCCGCATTTATCAGATTATAAGTGCTGTAGCGTTCACTAAATCATCACAGCGTTTGGTGTTTGTATAGATGTGCGTGGATGATTGCGATTAAATGTTCGTCTTTATGTATCATAGCGAAGGGTTCGAGCGTTTTTATGTTATCGTGTTTGATCGTGTGGGCGTTTCTATGCCGCGTGTACTAGCGTATATATAACTTCGCGTGTTATTTTGTTTTATTGCAAATTTTCATAAGTTATTCGCTTTCTCCATCGGCAACAATAGGTTTTTCAAAATATAACATTTCCTGTAATTTTGTCATTAACATCAATCCAAATATTATTGAACCATAGGGTCAGATGATTAACCTATACAGGGGTCAAAATCTCCCAAGTGTGCGAATAATGTTTCGGCGGTCGAACTTTTCTTTAAAAAAAATTTATGGGTTCAAGACAACAAAACAATACAATGTGAACAGTTTTTCGAAACTCGAATTATTTACTTTTTAACATGAGTTTGGATTTTATTTAATTTACTACGATTGGTAGCATCGATCCGGCTTATTCTTTCACCAATTAAAAGTGATGAGCTGTTCTTCCAATTAAAATTTTATATGAAAGGAATAAAGTTTACTGCAAAAGCTATTAACCTTTTTTATAAATAAATTGAAATAACGGCGACTTCTCAATCGCATTTTCAACGTTATTTCGGCCTAATATTGTTGTATATTTCATTATAAATCATATGCAAAAATAAAAACATGAAAACTTTCTGTTTATTCGCATTCTTATATTAAAACGGCACAAAGTTCGTATTTGAACGCAACGAAAACTTGATTACGCCAATTATAGCACTCCCATTTGACCCATTGCGTTGAACAAAGATGGCAGACGATGCTCAAACCAACGACTTCAAATGCGATAATAGAATTAGGCTCATTACCTTATTTTTTCATGTTTGTAGTTGGTAATTAGTGACCCCAAAACCCCCAGATCTACAATTTTACGAATCGTAGCTTTGTCCCATTGTAGTCTGTCGTTCGAATACGTCATTTAGAATCTTCATTTAACTTCGTGTATGTGCATTTTTTAAAAGAAAAGTTGGGAGGTCCACTTCTCTCTACAATTTCGAAAAACACCATAAACACTTTTCTTAAAAATCTAAACAAAAGTGTTTTTAAAATGTGCAATCAACTAAATATTCAATAGCGGCTTATGAGAGCCATCCTCAAAAAAAATTGAGTGTGATTATCTGAGACACACATACATACACATAGTGTCTAAAATAATTGATGTTGACTCCCAGTAGTGGAAAAAGCGGGATACATAACAAGCAACGGCTTCGGTAGAGCAATCACCGCCGAGAAACTTCGTCGGAGTAGGCAAGATCCACCGCCGGGGACTAGTCGACTAGACAACGACAGAGCACCGGGTATGGGTCGTCTGGGTGCCAGCGAACTAGACGCTCCGCTCCACCCGGAATCGCCAGTGGAACTCTTTGTCGGCGTAAGCTAGATCTACAGTGGGGGACTAGACTGAGTAGATCGCGACGAGACACCAACAGTTGCGCGTTGTCAGAGCACCAGCGAACTGGACGTCTTGCTCCACCAGAATCACTGGACCTCGGCACCGGGCTTGTTGATAACTTCTCTCGCCTGTGAATTTTTGTCACTAGGTCCATCGTCCGGAACTAGATCAAGCAGTTCGCAAACAGTTCGGGAGCTGAATGGTTCAACTAGAAAATAGTGCTAAATGACACACGAGGAGTTGCGATGCTGAATGGTACTGGATAGGGAGCGAAAGGGCTCAAGAGGCTGTGGTGCTGAATGGTATAAGGGAGCCAAAGGGCTCAGTGAATTTTTCGTTCTGCCATAGAGAAATGGCCTACTTTGGGTAAATGGTCGAAAACTGGTGGTGTGTCGAGGAGTGGTGGTCTAACTCTATGAAATGTAGTACCTACGAAGTAATTAGTCTAAGGTGAATGCTATGACAAAAAATGACCACTCGCCAAAGTAATGCCGTAAGGTAGTGTCGTGGAGGAAACAGGTTCGGTGGTAAGCGAAGTTGTTTAGTGGGCCGCAGTTGGCTCAATTCACTGTACTACGTATTTCTAAATATTTTTTCTTCTCTACAAAACGCACACACACAAATTGATCTTTTGCAATTTTTGCATTTTAAAGACATTTTACATAAAAAATCAGAATTCGATTTCTGATATTTTTTGAGCACTGTGTTTTTCTATTCTACTTCATTGGTTTGTTTCTTTTGTGCATCTATTAGTTTGCTTTTCCATTATTTCTGTATACCAAAATAGTATTGTTCAATTTATACACTTCTAGTCAAACTCTTTGCATCTTTTTTTCTTTATTCAACATGTTATTATTCCGTTTATTAGTATATCTCTACTATACGCTATCTATACTCATATAGGTACAAAAGATCGTGGCCTCGCGATAAAACAGGCCTGGCCACGAGCGCGACCATGCAGTTGCAGTAATCCATATATACTTGCGCCCGCGCGCCTACATGAAAGCACCCCGGTAGTTAAGTAAACGTGGCATCTTTAAACTTCCAAACGCGGTCTCAAACATTAACTCACACCTCGCGCGATCATGAAACAGTCACGTCCGAAAGTTTTACCAGTCTGGACTAATGCCTTCAGTTGAACCAATCAAAAAAGTGACGCTCATATTCACTAAACAACACGTTCAATGATGACATGACCTGGAACTCAAGTTTCCCCATATTACTTTAGAATAACCAAACTTTCCAATTAATTTATTATACCTTCCAAATTCAGCTTCGAAAATAAGTCGCATGAACAGAAGAAAATATTTTGTTTTATTTTGATGCTTAGGACGTTGTTACTATGTGCCTATGTGCAATGGGAAAAACATAGAATAAAATGAATCTTGCGTCGTTTTTGCAAGGCACCGATGAACATTCGAAACTGTTTTGAAATATTTCACGCAAATTAAATGGTCTCAAGTGCAAAATTTCAAAACATGTTCAGGAAAATTTTGCGACTTTTTGTAAAACCCCTTGTTATTTTAATAAATACAGGACATAATGAGTTCTGGTTATCGATATTCGTTAGCTTTGTAATAATCACATGATGTGCTACAAACAACTCAGTTTGTTGAAAAAGTTATGCTAAACCTAAGGGTCGGCAAAATATTACAATTCCAATGTTTGACTAGCCTATTTTGAAAATAATTCAGTAAAATTATGGCTTGCCGGCTCCTACGTTCGTAAAGTAATTAGATAATGAATTTGAATGGAATTGACATTGCAAATTGTATGCTTCAATATGGTTTGAAGGGTATGTATGCTTCAATAGGGTACACACAAAAAAATAATGAAATTTAAACGACATGTAAATCAATACGAATGTAAACATACAAAGATTGAATCAAAACTTTGATTGAAAATTACGTTAAAATCACTGCACTCAATTGGAGCATCAAAAAGCATAGAATTTTACAGTTTCATTCGTGTAATATTACATGTCATTCATTTTACAGCAATAAGCGAGTAAAAAATACACTGAAGTGCATTGGTTTTCCGATTGAAGGAACTGTAATTTTCAATCCACGTGTAGAATTATAATTAAATTCGTTGAAGAAAGCACGACAAGTCGTGTGGATTTTTGGTGGAACTTAATTTTACATTTATATTCATGCTCCAAATATGTGCATGAAAATAAACTTAAAATTACAAAATATTTTTTTCTGTGTATGTATGCTTCAATACGGTTTGAAGGGCAGACTTTTTTGTAAAAAATCAAAAGTATTACCAAAAGAATTTGTTATAAAAGACCAACATGGGTTCGAGATCAAAATTCATGGGCGACATACATCTGGAAAGGGGTAATTTTAACGAACAAGACTAAAATAATGATTTTTGAGCTTGATTATGGTGTCAGAGGTAAATAAAGAATCTAAAAGGGCTCTGAAAATGAATGTTTAAGGCAAGACAGGCTTCCTATTTCAACCATTTTTGTCTGAAAACAACTCTAGATATGTTTACATTTAATTTTCATATATACCAAATAATGTACCAATTCTAGTAATATCAGTAATATCATATCAAGTGAATTTCAAACTTATTATCTATTACCTTAGCCATGACAGTTAGTGATAAAACATGATTTTGTTTTGTTGTGTTTGGATTTCTAATACTTGACTGACTTTAGCTTTGGTGGTATAAGTGAACCACACTCGAGAATTTTGTTGTAATGTTTTCAACTCTGACGTTGCTCTATTATGTTTTTTCGAATATTCAAAATATTCAAATAAATTATACATTACTTGGAATCTTGCCTGTTGTGTACATTGCTTTACATTGAATAAAATGACAATAAATTGTGTATGTACGCTAAAATGTAACTAGGTACATCAAAATGGATAGATGGTTTTGTGCCATTTCATTGCTTACTACTATTTCCAATAGTACCGAATCGCACAAAAAGAAAAATGCTATTATTTTTGTAACGAACTTTATGATCTAGTGCATAAAGAATAAAACATGTAAATAAAATCGAACACTTGAACTATTTTGTAATAAATATTGAACAAATACTGACTTTGTGATGAGGGTGGACAAACTTTTTTTGCATACTGTATATCTGCATGTCTAAAAAAACATTTATTCATTTTTTGGGGTTAAGTGTCAAAAATGACAACATCGACAAACGATTCCTATCCTAAATAATGCAATTTCAAATTATGGTAAACCCATGTATTTATGCATAGGTGCATACAACCTAACTCAAATTAAGTCATATTTTTTGTGTTTCGGATTCTCCTCGTCAGTAGCTAACAGCTAACTGGGCCGCTAGCTAGACACCAGATCCAAAAAAATGACACTTAACTTATGTGTACAGTAAACGACTGATCGAAACTGATGTCCCGGTTTGCACAGAAGTTCTTTTTTACTAATTTACTTCAATGTGGTCCTCATTAGTAAAAAAAGTACTTATGTTCAAACCGGGATATCAGTCTCGATAAGTCGTTTACAGTACACATAAGTATTGTGTCATTTTTAGGATCTAGTGTCTAGCTAGCGGCCCAGTCAGCTGTTAGCTACTGACGAGGCGAATCCGAAACAAAAAAATAAGACTTAATTTGATTCCTAAATAGCCCCAAAGCTTATACGGACACCTTTCGAATGAGCTATAGTTGGATGGACTATTGTCAAAAGAGATATATAACATTGAGTGCAAACGAAGGATTTTTAAAATCCAATATCTAGAAATATTACCAAAAACATGTAATCAATTATTAACGCCAAAACGGAAAATTTTTGACTAAGAGTATCTTTAATAAACTACTGAAATAAAACAAACTTTGCAGTTGAAAATGCTTTCATACCCTTTTATTTTAGTTGGACTCGAGTTATATGAATTTTGATCACTAGAATTTTACAGCATATTTGAATATTCTGTATAATACTAATTGACATCTATTTAACAATGAATATCTTATCAAAATCAGTCTAAACAACAATTTGAATGAAAAACATTGACATCAAGAACTCAATGTAATTCAAATTGAAGCACTTTCTGAAAAATAGTTATGAGCGGACAATTTCAAGTAAAATCATCCAATCTTGTTCTCCATACACCAGTACACGGTTTAAAAATATTAAACTTGAAAAAATGTGTTGAGTCTTAAAATATGTAATGATTACTTCGAAAAGTGATCAATGTCACCCAGGTTTACGGTAGTTTATTAAGAGGTCAATTTGACGATTTCTTCCAAAATTTGGTGAGCCTAGCTACTCCTATGCGTTGGTTTGGTCTTGCAGATCGCGAAAGTTAAGAATTTTGTATTATTTTCTCTAGCCAAGATTGTAAAAAATGTCAAACTTTTCATAATAAAGTAATTATGAATATTTTAAAAGATCTGGGGATTGAATTTGAATGCTTAGGAAATGATTGAGGTTTAATACCTATGAAACATAGGACTGTCCACCGAAACATTGCATACATTCCAACATTTGTTATGTTTTGGGAATACGTACCGCTGGGACGTAAATTTATTATGATAAATAACGATAAAAACACTTTCCGAAAGTAAAAGGCTTTTTATAAAATGGTGATTTTTGACTTTGACTCTAGCAGGTCCTGGTCGATTTTTATGAACGTTTGATATTGTTGTATTATCAATTATAGGATCACGATCCTATTTTCGTCATGTTTCTATTGTTACCCTACCCATTTTAAGCCGTCGGTTAGAGCAGCGTCGACCATTTTTGTTCAACGCATAGCGTCAAATGCTAGGGCGACATTCGGGTTTTCGTTGCTCTCGAGCATTTCATTGTTTTGTGGTATTTGTGTTATTAGATTAATTTTCAACAACAAAGCTAAGCTGTTGATGAAAAATTAGGCGCATTTAATCGATTTTAGACCGAGTAATTAAATATTTAGTGAGGTACCCTTCTTAATTACCATAGGTGGAAGTATAAAACATGTTCGATAAGAGCTATCACTTCATTTCGAAACCACCGATGTCGGAGGTTTAGTATGTTTGAAGAATTTTACAACTTGAAACAGCAAGTCTGATAACATAATGGAGTTAAATCCTCCTAGAAGTAATAATGGAGAATTCACTCTTCAAACAAATTTAGTTTGAGACATAATATCGTCAGCAATGTTTTCGAGAGTACTTATTATAAATCACTTTGTTGAAGATATAAATGCTACTTGTGATCAGTGCATCGAACCCTTTTAGGCTACTTGCGAACGAAAATCTTCAAAATAAGTTATTATCTTACTATTGTTCATAATAAATCCCTTTTGCTGTTTATAAACAATAAAATCCACATTTGATACAAGTTTGTTGTTGTTGTTGAGTTTGTGAAGCTCACATTACAAAGCTATTAAGGAAAAGATTGTTTAAGAACATTTCTTAAATATCGTTTTATAGCTCGATATACTCCCTGAATGTAGTATTCAAACCTCCAACAAAGTTGTTTGAAATGAGTCTCAACAAATTTGCTAATGACACGACGTCTGTTACTATATTTTTGAATAAATAATTCTAGGAGAATTAATTACTTTGAAAATATTCAAAAAATTATTTTTCGATTTTTCGAGTTCAAACTTTGTATATAACCCCTTAAACAAGTATATTTTGTTAAGTTTTGGCACGTAATGACAACAGAATTAAGCTGAATTAATGTTTCTGTTTGGTTTAGCAAATATCTTTTGTGTGCAGGATAAATAGTTGAAATCTGTTGATTTGCTTTGCATTTTTTTAACAGCACTTTTTCTGAGACACCCTATACTGCATTTTTACTGTTATTCCGTGGACTATGTTTATTCTTATTCGGTAGATTTTGCAATCCATGTAGAAAAGAATAATGTGTGAGTTATAAAATGAGAAGCTTGTATTTGTATGCGTTTGAAGATACAAATGGTATCTCCCAATGCGTTACTCAAAAAATATTATGCGCATAATTAAGCGCTAAAATCATAAGAATTAACGATAGAACACTAACAAACTAAATGACATAATTTTGACAAAAATCTCCATTCTGATAACTTTCCATTTAGTGCTCAAATGCATTATTATTTATTGACGCACAGAGTACGGTATCTCGTTTGCGCGGTGCGTTCTATGTGGTGACACAGGCAATGTATTCGAAAGAAACTCAACATAATCGACTCGAAAACAGTCCCGATGCTAGTCCCTCACATATACTGACAATCGCGTCGTATCCGTGTAAATGATGAAACGTAACGTTTGCATCTCGATCAGACGGGCACGACTTTCGCGTTTTTCCAATATATATGTATACAAGAACAACGTCAAACGATTTAGACCTTGAACTCCAGAATACAGTACAGAAATCCAGTATCGTGTTCATAATAAGGCGGTTCATATATAAGGAGAGTGGACGTATTTTTACCGTGGCCTTATTCAGGTATATGCAAGTAAAAAATATCACTTGAACTGGACTATATCCACGAGAGTGAAAATAGAAACAAGTATTTGGCACATTTCGAGAATTATGGAAAATGGCGAAATAGTTTTATAGTATAAAGAAGCTTTATTAGCTTGATACGAGAAAGAATCTGATAAGTTGGATTGACGTTTAGAGAATATTAATAAATGACGGAATAGTGTGATTTTTAAGAATCTTGGTTTTTATGTGAAACTAAGTATAAAATCTCGAACCAGTACAAACCAAGTTTAGTGCCACGTTCATTTTATTATTCGAACCATCATGTTCTATTAAAAAATATTGAGAACCGGTATGGTAGCTGCCGAACTGTCAAATCAAAGTATCAAACAAGAGTATCACATTTTGGTGGAAAGCAAAGCGGGTGGCTAATAGACGCTCATTTATAAATATAATTATATATCATATTATAACTATAAATTATAATGTTACGAAGTTTCCTCTGATGGACATTATTCAAAAATCATTTGCAAGCTCGGAAAATGCCATCATCGCGCATTCTGCTCTTGCGTTTGTTTCTTTCCTACTGGGATGATGAGCCTATTTAGATAATATTTCGTTAATCAACGAAATGAGCATAAACTGATATCAATCGCTTTTCTTCAGTTCCTAAGACACATTATAATAACAAAGGTGGGTAGAAAATTTTGAAATAAAATTGTTTGAACGAAACGAAAAGTTAAATGGAGCACCCCAGTCTGCTTCTATCATTTGAGTTAATGTTTCAAATAAAAATGACGAACGCTGCCCTAAACAATGATTACTATTGGGTAGTGTAAGAATTGTAATAGGTTGAAATCATAACACCCAATGACTAACTGGTTGAGTCGTAAATGCTATTGGTGGTTCAGTTCATTAGAGGTTGAGGGGCTGCAGACGCAGAGCTTAGCATGGTTTCTCGTAGTGAGTAGTATGATGCCAAAATTAATAGTCTAGATCTTATTCTCCTAGGTAACACATGTCACTAATAGCTAGGCTGAAATGATATGTAATGAAATGTTACGAAGGACCAGGCGGTATCAAAAATCACTCAAAAAAGCGCCCCTACTGCTCGCTGCCATTGACTAAATTTGTTAAAGCTTATAAACACAATAAATTTAAGGCGGATTATTAAATACATGGTCAAAATTATACTGATTGTTTGCGCGTGGTTCAAGAAAAGTTTTCATAAGGCATAAACTTTTTTATTATGACATTGATATCAAATAAAATGTAATTTCAAGCTCTTCAAAGTTAACTTAAGTTTTTGGCTAAAAACAGTCAATAATCATTTTTAGTACTTTTAACCAAAAAAAAGCAAAAGCAAAAATTATTTTTTTAGGTTTACATTGAACAGCTTTAAATTACTTTTAATTTGATATAAATGTTATGAAAATCGATCAAACCGTTCTCTTGCAGTCCGGAACACCAACTGAAAAAAAAAAACATACCGATCTTACGCGTTAATATCTCCCAAATGAACGAATATATTTCACTAAAATAAATTAGCGTATTTATAATAGTCCTCAAAAAGGTGCCGTTTGTCGTTATTGAAAACATATTTTCATTTAACGGCAAAGTTATTCAGTATTCTTCGATCGAGCCATAGATAAATTCGTTTTTTTACAGTCGATAAATGAACAATCGAAGTCACGCTGAAGACAGACAGTCAGCAACGAACCATAAGGAAGCCATTCAGATGGTGTCTGGCGGAATTGTGTCGCTATATTCGATTTGCCTGGATGGAATCACGATTTTCGCTGATTCGAGCACAAAAAATTACATGTTTCGCATAAAGTTATACAGGCATCCAGTCGCCGAAAAAAAAATCGATTTCTCGGAAAGCAGCAGCATGTTTCCAAACCGCTGGCCCTTCGTTTGGTCTGTTGACAGCGCTATGGCCTTCTTCCGAAGGCATATGGTTTCTCGATGCTGTAAGACGAAATTGTACACCGCAGTAGGTATGTGGTAGCTCGGCTCACAAATGTGTGAACAAAAAATGGTCTGATACGAATGTCAGTCTTTAACAGTTTTGGTGAAGACGACGAACACAAAGTTCTGTATTTCAGGTTGGTTTGTTTGTTTATGACGTTTACACTCATTAGCTCAACTGCCTTTGAAGTGTTTTTATTTTACCTCTGCCAGTAAGTTTTGTAGTACTTTGGCACATGAAAAAATCATAATTCTTTTTTTAGAGTTGTCCTACTAGAGCTATAGAACTGGGTTCTCGGAGACTCTCTGTTCGAATCACTCACTACAAGTGCAGACGAGACGGGATATGATTCGTTTCCGACAGCATAAGGTGCTAAGTCACTTTTCGCTTTTTCGGGTATGCTACAGACTCATGCATTTGAAAAAATGCCAAAACATCCAGACTCCTGTGGTAGAAGACAAAGGGCTGCATCGTCGGAAAGCTCTAAGCTTGCTCATATGATGCTATGATACTAGTTGAATGTCATTAGCAAATAAAAGAATTGATTATACGATATGCGGCAGTAGGGACATCACAATCGCATGAGAATTAACGTTTCTTTGTTCGCGCATGAGGCCGCATTTATCAGATTATAAGTGCTGTAGCGTTCACTAAATCATCACAGCGTTTGGTGTTTGTATAGATGTGCGTGGATGATTGCGATTAAATGTTCGTCTTTATGTATCATAGCGAAGGGTTCGAGCGTTTTTATGTTATCGTGTTTGATCGTGTGGGCGTTTCTATGCCGCGTGTACTAGCGTATATATAACTTCGCGTGTTATTTTGTTTTATTGCAAATTTTCATAAGTTATTCGCTTTCTCCATCGGCAACAATAGGTTTTTCAAAATATAACATTTCCTGTAATTTTGTCATTAACATCAATCCAAATATTATTGAACCATAGGGTCAGATGATTAACCTATACAGGGGTCAAAATCTCCCAAGTGTGCGAATAATGTTTCGGCGGTCGAACTTTTCTTTAAAAAAAATTTATGGGTTCAAGACAACAAAACAATACAATGTGAACAGTTTTTCGAAACTCGAATTATTTACTTTTTAACATGAGTTTGGATTTTATTTAATTTACTACGATTGGTAGCATCGATCCGGCTTATTCTTTCACCAATTAAAAGTGATGAGCTGTTCTTCCAATTAAAATTTTATATGAAAGGAATAAAGTTTACTGCAAAAGCTATTAACCTTTTTTATAAATAAATTGAAATAACGGCGACTTCTCAATCGCATTTTCAACGTTATTTCGGCCTAATATTGTTGTATATTTCATTATAAATCATATGCAAAAATAAAAACATGAAAACTTTCTGTTTATTCGCATTCTTATATTAAAACGGCACAAAGTTCGTATTTGAACGCAACGAAAACTTGATTACGCCAATTATAGCACTCCCATTTGACCCATTGCGTTGAACAAAGATGGCAGACGATGCTCAAACCAACGACTTCAAATGCGATAATAGAATTAGGCTCATTACCTTATTTTTTCATGTTTGTAGTTGGTAATTAGTGACCCCAAAACCCCCAGATCTACAATTTTACGAATCGTAGCTTTGTCCCATTGTAGTCTGTCGTTCGAATACGTCATTTAGAATCTTCATTTAACTTCGTGTATGTGCATTTTTTAAAAGAAAAGTTGGGAGGTCCACTTCTCTCTACAATTTCGAAAAACACCATAAACACTTTTCTTAAAAATCTAAACAAAAGTGTTTTTAAAATGTGCAATCAACTAAATATTCAATAGCGGCTTATGAGAGCCATCCTCAAAAAAAATTGAGTGTGATTATCTGAGACACACATACATACACATAGTGTCTAAAATAATTGATGTTGACTCCCAGTAGTGGAAAAAGCGGGATACATAACAAGCAACGGCTTCGGTAGAGCAATCACCGCCGAGAAACTTCGTCGGAGTAGGCAAGATCCACCGCCGGGGACTAGTCGACTAGACAACGACAGAGCACCGGGTATGGGTCGTCTGGGTGCCAGCGAACTAGACGCTCCGCTCCACCCGGAATCGCCAGTGGAACTCTTTGTCGGCGTAAGCTAGATCTACAGTGGGGGACTAGACTGAGTAGATCGCGACGAGACACCAACAGTTGCGCGTTGTCAGAGCACCAGCGAACTGGACGTCTTGCTCCACCAGAATCACTGGACCTCGGCACCGGGCTTGTTGATAACTTCTCTCGCCTGTGAATTTTTGTCACTAGGTCCATCGTCCGGAACTAGATCAAGCAGTTCGCAAACAGTTCGGGAGCTGAATGGTTCAACTAGAAAATAGTGCTAAATGACACACGAGGAGTTGCGATGCTGAATGGTACTGGATAGGGAGCGAAAGGGCTCAAGAGGCTGTGGTGCTGAATGGTATAAGGGAGCCAAAGGGCTCAGTGAATTTTTCGTTCTGCCATAGAGAAATGGCCTACTTTGGGTAAATGGTCGAAAACTGGTGGTGTGTCGAGGAGTGGTGGTCTAACTCTATGAAATGTAGTACCTACGAAGTAATTAGTCTAAGGTGAATGCTATGACAAAAAATGACCACTCGCCAAAGTAATGCCGTAAGGTAGTGTCGTGGAGGAAACAGGTTCGGTGGTAAGCGAAGTTGTTTAGTGGGCCGCAGTTGGCTCAATTCACTGTACTACGTATTTCTAAATATTTTTTCTTCTCTACAAAACGCACACACACAAATTGATCTTTTGCAATTTTTGCATTTTAAAGACATTTTACATAAAAAATCAGAATTCGATTTCTGATATTTTTTGAGCACTGTGTTTTTCTATTCTACTTCATTGGTTTGTTTCTTTTGTGCATCTATTAGTTTGCTTTTCCATTATTTCTGTATACCAAAATAGTATTGTTCAATTTATACACTTCTAGTCAAACTCTTTGCATGTTTTTTTCTTTATTCAACATGTTATTATTCCGTTTATTAGTATATCTCTATTATACGCTATCTATACTCATATAGGTACAAAAGATCGTGGCCTCGCGATAAAACAGGCCTGGCCACGAGCGCGACCATGCAGTTGCAGTAATCCATATATACTTGCGCCCGCGCGCCTACATGAAAGCACCCCGGTAGTTAAGTAAACGTGGCATCTTTAAACTTCCAAACGCGGTCTCAAACATTAACTCACACCTCGCGCGATCATGAAACAGTCACGTCCGAAAGTTTTACCAGTCTGGACTAATGCCTTCAGTTGAACCAATCAAAAAAGTGACGCTCATATTCACTAAACAACACGTTCAATGATGACATGACCTGGAACTCAAGTTTCCCCATAGGGAAACGGACTACCATCTGCACCATACACTAAAAATTAAGCATCAGATTCACGGTCCGCGCGCGATCAAACAAGAATACACGCTATATCATTATTATACGCGGGAAGTCACACACACGTGACAATCACGTTTATTTACAAATGCTTGAGCCCTTCGCACCTACACCCGCGATCTCGTAAACATGATAACATCTCGGTGCTAAAGTGAATGTCTCAGCTCCTATAAATTTTCAAACGCGGTCTCAAGCATGAACCTAAAAACTGCCACACTCGCACGATCATGAATCGGTCACTTCCGGATGTTTCTATCCTTGATATCAGCAGACTAGGTCCATGCCTTCAATTGGATCAATTAAAAAAAGAAGGCTCTCATATCCACTGGACACCACGTTACATGGCGACATGACCGAGGACTCTAGTGATATGGGGTAACTTACTCCCTGTCAGAATGTGAATTGTACACCAAAAACCAACTATCAGAATGAAGGTCCGCGTGACCATCCAAGAACGCACGCGTATATAGGAAATGCCACACGGTTACAAAATCCAGTCTTGTACACGCGAAGTCACATGAACGCGAGCACACGTGACAAACACGTTAGCATACGAACGCTTAAGCCCTTCGCGATTAACAACGCACACCTACGTTCGCGATCGCGCAAACTTAGTAACATCCCGGTAATAAGGAGATCGTTTTAGCACTCACGAAGTTTCAAACGCTGTCTCAAACACGAACCTACAAACGTCCGTTTTCGCGCGCTCATGTATCTGTCTCGTCCTGAAACCATTACTCTCTGTCCTAAAAACTTAGGTCCATACATTCAGTGGGACCAATAAAAAAATAAAGCAAATATCCACCAGACAACGCGTTCCATGGCGACGTCACCGGGCACTCTAGTGATATGGAGAATCTCACACTCTTTTAGCATCTTAGCAGTAGGGGAATTATGGTTAAAACCGACACCTTAAGCTTAACAATTTTTCTAAGTTGCCACCAAACCAATAAAATTATAGTTTTTATGCAGAATTCTTCTTCAGAAAATTCTTAACAGGACTAAATTTTTTCAGCGCTTCAAAAAATTAATTTCATTAAAAATTATTGGTTGTAAAACTTGGAAAACAAAGTGACTTTTTGTAGGCACTGCGGGTAAAACCGACACCCTATAGGGGTAAGATCGACACCCCCTTTAATTTATTTTCTCTCCACTTTATTAAAATCTTTATGTTTATTAAACATGAGATATATGCGTGAATAATTAAGTGTGAGTATGTATGATGCTAATATGTGCTTTTTATTGCTTCATCATGTAGTGAGGGGAAGAAAGTTCGAAAGCGTAGTACTATAAATAACAGTATTTTATGCTATAGGATTATTTATTGATGAGTATTTCCAAATAATCCTTGCGCACATCGTTGCAACCTCCAGTTTCATATTATTTCGTAAGAGAAGATTTGCAAGCGTTCTACGTTCTGCTAATTGGATTCATTCACTTATAAGTGACACACACACTTCTTAGTAAAACTATCTTTTTCAGATTTGATTTTTCGGACTCTGATCATCAACGATCTATTGGGGTACACATAAGATCACTGTCTCATTGGGATAAACTTCGTCTATGACAAACCAAGAGAACACTAGAAATTCGGTTTGATGAGCTTTTTGCAGAAATAGCAACAGCTTCGATAGAATCAGATAAGCAAAAATTCCAATTTTCGATTTTTAAAGAGACTTACAAGAAATAAACACAATAAGAGTATTTCAGTGCATTTCTGTTGATGCTATAGTGTTCTAATAGGCTAATTGAAGTGTCACAAAGATCCCCAGTATTTTGAAATGAATCGCAAATATACACAACCATCTTAACAGCGTGTCGGTTTTACCCTAACCATAGGGTGTCGGTTTTACCCCAACAGCGCACATTTTTTTATAAAAGCGATTAAAAATATTGAATTTCTCAAACTCGTCTTCAATGCACCTAGTTGATCATAGGACAGGCCGATAATAATAGGTAGTGAAAAATGTGGTGATTTGAAAAGCTTTTGTTCGGTTAAAACCTTAAAATCTACCAACGAAATTTAAGATCCAGACGAGTATGAACGCTGCTGTCGTATGTTTTGTTTATTTTTATTACATTCGGCGTACTAACATAAATCCAATTTTTCTTCAAATGCTCTAAATAAACGTACTAATAATAATGTATCATTATGAAATGAATAAAAATTTGATTTCTAGGAAATGTTGTGGGGTGTCGGTTTTACCCACAGTGTCGGTTTTTCCCACAATTCCCCTACACCAAAAAATAAAGTATTAGATTCACGGTCCGCGCGCGATTATCCAAGAACACACGCGAATATGCGAAAGGCACACGGTTAAAGAATGGAATTCATACACGCGAAGTTACACACACGTTAGCACACGCGACATACAAACGCACACGCGATCGAACACGTTAACGTACAAATGCTCGAGCTCTTCGCGATGATACACGCGATCGCGAGTCCCTACGCCCGCACATACCTGAACCGTACAATGAATATCACATTCAGAATCACGGCCCGCTACAATTGGCCTAATGCAGTGTTTTAGTGGGCGACATTGCCTGTCTCGTCTGCAAATTGAAGTATGTGATTCTGACGGGGAGCCCTTCCGAGAACCTAGCTCTACAGCTCCAGTAGGACAACTTTCGAAAAAAAATTATTCATCTAGGGTCAATATATAGAAATCTAAATTATTGTATCAATTGAATCATCCCTCGTTCCATGAGAGCACCCCGTTTTGAAAAAATGCTAAAACCCTTGATTTTCTTTTGAATATATATCCCCGGTTCTATTTACTCTAAAATTAAACCGCGAGATGTTTTTGGAAGGAAATTGTTTTTTTTATTATAGAGGTTTTAACCTTAGGGTTGTTCACCTCTTTTCGGGTTAGAGAAATTTCTATTGGAGAAATCTCTAACCCTATGTGCGTGGTTGGGAATCGAACCCAGGTGAGCTGGCAAGTACAAGGCAATCGATTCACCAAATGCGCTATGCCCCCTTAAGGACACGGGGTATTTATTAGACCAACTTTATGCAAAAAATTCAGCATCTCTGAAACTTCGGAATATGAAAGAATGGGCTTTCCCCTTTCATTTGAAACTAAGATCAAAATAATCCGTCGGGGGGTCCAGAGCAACTTTTTTTGAAGTTTTTTTCGTAACAATGTAGGTTTTACTACTAGAGCTAGTTCGCATTTCTGTCCCTAGATGGTGCTTTAGACATTCGAGCAACACTAAAAATGAGAATTTCATAGAAAATTTAATTGTCTACAAGTTTGTTGACAACTAAAAATTGATCTGAAATCACCCTGAAAAGTTGTTTAAGATTTTAACGAAGTTACATCTAAGATAGTTTCACACGAGGCCTAGTGGTTTGAAAATATATTTTCTCGCACTTATTTCATTACCAAAAAAATATTGCGTTTAGTGGCATGAAAATATTTGACGGGATTCATTACAACTTATTCGTACACAATTCTAATTGACCTTCTGAAAATTAGGATATTTGACAGAGACAGAAAACTATTTGTGCTTTTGGTTCAAGTTTGTAATCTTTCCCGATAGGTTCGAAGGAACTACCATTCATCGGAAGGTATTGCTTGGTTACAAGGATTTGCTTACATTTATGTTTTAGAAAGGACCATACGTCGCATAATTTAGGCTACGACCGTTTAAGTCAGCTATTACAATTCCGTTCAAGACGAAATATTGGGACACACCGTTTCTAATTGAACGCAAACCACAGCAGTAACTGTCCAAATTAGTGGTTAGCGTGCGTTACTAAATCGATACTGGATTATGCGAAATGTATTACTTTTGAAAACAAAATATGATTTGAGTACAAGAAAAACCTTATATACATAGAAATCCTCGAATATATCCCAAAAAATATCTTGATCCAAAAACTCAAAGTTTTTTGTTCACTGTTTGTCACATTGAGTTAATTTTGAAAACGGGTAATCAGCGTTTTTAAACAAGCGTTGCAATGAAATCCGCGAAATATTGCAATAGTGTTAAAAGTTTCATTGAGTTTGCTCAAATATAAAGGTTGAAGTTCAGTGAATTTTATACGAAGATGCTAACAGAGTGGGAGGTTCATGCAAGAATAGTTATCAGTCATCCCCGAGAACAATCGAAAAAATGAAAAATAAGGCATACATCATTGAAAAAGCTATTTCTGCGGGTGGAATCACTCACTATCTTGAAAAAAATAATTAATATTAGTTTGGTCAACACTTATCTAAGACTTCTCATCCCAAAAATATAATTAGTGCTCTATATCAGGTGGAACTAGAATTTCTGGAACTAGAATTTTCAGCTAAAAGATGAGGCTTTCCAAGCTCTCAAATTACGCTGAATCTATGTTCAACTAAACACAAGTATTTGGCAAATAAAAAAGTACGTGTGAATTGACTTACAAACCACTAGGTCTTCTGTGAAACTAACTAGACTTAGACTTCGTTAAAATATTAAACAACTTTTCCGGATAATTTCAAATCGGTTTTTAGTTGTTAACAAAATTGTAGACAATCAAATTATCTATCAAATTCTCACTTTTAGTGTTGTTCGAATGTCTAAAGCACCATCTAGAGGCAGCAATACAAACTAGTTCCATTGTAAAATCTGCTTTCAAACAAAAAAAATTTAAAAAAAAAGTTGCTCTAGGCCCCCCGACGGATTATTTTGATGTTGGTTTCAAATGAAAGGGGAAAGCCCATTCTTTCATATCCTGAAGTTTCAGAGATGCTGATTTTTTTTTGCATAAAGTTGTTAAAAAAGACACCGTGAGGAAATTGTTCAAGGAATCTAGAAAAAATATTAGTTTTTAGCGCTGCCAACTATGGTAAAAAATGAAAGTTCATTTTTTTCACAATACATATATTTCAATCTTGAAAATTCTGATTTTATCGCGTTTCTCACACATTTGTACATAAAAAACTTCTAATCTCAATATAATTTGAGCCAATCCCGATATACACCCTTTTGAAGAAAAAAAAACCATATAAAATTCCATTGTTATCGACAAGTATTGAGAAAATCTTCAAATAGGTTTTTGTCGCTGTGCGCTTGCGATTTAATATGAGAAATCGGGGTTATTTCGCTTCAAAACGGTATATCTCAGGTTCAGCACAAATTATATTGAGATTATAAGTGTTTTTATGTACAAATGTCTGAGGAACACGATGGAATTAAAATTTTCAAAATTAAAAAAATGTGCTGCAAGAAAACTATAATTTTTTAACTGGAAAATCGCATATCTGGCAGCACTGTACTTTTTCTAGACTCCTTGAATAATTTTTTTCGAAATGCATGTTGCGGTTAAATTTTAGAGTGAATAGAACCGAAAATATAATCAAAAGAAAATCAAAGGTTTTTCCAATTTGTCAATTTGTCCCATGGCCCGAGGGGTGGTTCATTTGGCACAAAAATTTGGATTTTGATATATTGGACCTAGAAGAACAATTCCTCCAACATTGGTTCAAATCCGTGAAGGGGGATTACACGTGCCTCTGATATATTGGACCTAGAAGAACAATTCCTCCAACATTGATTCAAATCCGTGAAGGGGGATTACACGTGCCTTAATCACACTCGGTCCTCCGAGCCGCCGTTACAAAATCGATTCACAGAGCATTTGCTATATTTTTCTATTGAGAAAGGCAATAATAGCAATATTTCACACTGTAGATGATTTTGAAGTGACATTTTATTCATTTTCAAATCTCACGATTTATAGTAAAATATCATAGGATAGATGCTCCCTTATTCATTCTTTAGTAGCGCGTTTACGGAAAAGTTTGATTATTCTGCAATATATTTAACAACTAATGAAAATTTTAGGCAAACATAGTTCGCTACATGGAGACACTTAACCTACAAAACTTAAAAACTAAAACTTCGACACCAATTTCACTAAAAATGTTTTAAAGTTGTGACTATCGTGCTCCTTGTTTCATCTCAATGCTCGTAAGAGTTCGTCTTCCAGTTCTCAAATTCGGCTCAATAAGTAAAGGTTAAAAAAGAAAAAAAAATCTCAGACAAACCCAACTGGAATTTGAATTAAAATTCAGAATGACTTTCGCCGAAATTCCGACTCAAATGAAACAACCGAGTCTGAGTTGTTATCGGTGATATCATATTCCGACTAACTTGAATGGGGTGTATTGAACTACTAACACACATGTAAAATCAACCGAATAATGTTTGAAAGGTCTCATTAAAAACTTTAGTTCCGCTGAGTAGAGCAACACAACGTCGTAATTTACTTGATCCAGATCCAACGTCATTAATAAACCAGTCGCTGATCCGTCGTTTTGGCATTCTCGACTAATTGTTCACTCTACATATGGGGTCGCAAAAACGTCGTATTTGTTGTTTACGATATCAATATAAATAAAAATTAAAATTAAAATCTTCTTTGAAAAACAAAAAAAGTAAAGTTGTGATGTATTTTTTGTTTAAAATTGAGTAATCAGGATATGAGATGAATAGAGGGGCTGAGATGAATTAGGGAGCGTCTACCCTATACCGGAGTAATTCCAGACTTTTATCAAAGAATCGGAGTTGGAGGTTAATTCATAACTTTAAAAGTATTTAAGATAGAGGTTTGACACATCCTTCAAAATTATAGTTAGTTGCGGGCTTTTGCGTACATTGATCTAAAGTTTAGTTTTAAGATCTAACTTTTACTATGAAAATATAGTTACGGGCTTTTGCGTACATTGATCTAAAGTTTAGACTTAAAAAATAAGCATGTTTCCGACAAAAACACAATGTGAATCGGCCTTATTTCCGGATAGTTTAAAATGTCGAAATTCGCCCGTATGTAATGTAACTGTAGAGCTATTCTACAGTTACACCAAGTATGCCAAACAATTGGAATAAACCTTAGATTTTGCGCATTTATAAACAAAATACAAATATCAGTTGCATAGAACGTTTAATATCTCTGCCGGTGGTATGCCTATTTTAACAATTTCTAGATCGTCAGTAAGGTGTAAACATTCTGGAGAAATGCAACACGTTTATGCATTGCATTTTATTAGGTGCAATTATGACAGCTAATAAGAACACTGCAAACAGCAGATCGTATAATCTACATCATAGAAAAACACAAATACTGACCCAATTCATCGAGCTGTAACATTTAATATTGAAATTTGTGATTTCTAACATTTCCACTCCACGACAAATTAAAAATATTGTATTGTTCCCAGCAATATTCCCTAGGTCGGCCCATCGGAAAACATAAAGTAGATCATTGCATTGGTGTTTCCCAGCCTAGATGCGATCAACTGGCCATAATGATGTGACGGCACAGGTACCTCTAATATGTACGTGTTTTCCATTTGAGCACAGCTACCTGTTCAGTCTACCATAGTCTTCTTTACTTCGACTTTTTCTAATCTACTATGGGTAGAAAGAGGCAGTGCAAGAAAACGAAGACATTGAACACAATGTGCAGTGGTGAAAAGTATTTCGAAAAATAGTTTCTCGTTTTGCTTTCCTCGGAGGTTTCATTTCTTCTCATTGCATGCAGGTAGAAACCGAAACAGTTAGTTTTACCGGTGTACATATCATCAAGCCAGCCAACCATCCAACCATTGCCTGGCTGGGTGCACTTGGATTCAGCTTACAGTATACAAGGCACATGGTTACGGCTTTGGGTATGTCCATGTTGATTGTGCGAGGTGTTATAAATTTTCTTAGAATTCCCTACCTCGATCCGTGAGGTTTATTGGTACGGTTACGAATTTTCGACAACAGATCAACTGTTCCCGCACCATCTGTGAAAATTCAGCTTGAAATTATAGTAAAACTATAGTCATGTAGATTACCACCAGAACAATATGCATATTTATCCAAATATAGAAAAGTGAAAAAAACGACTAAAACTGACTTTGAATGATTTCGAACATATTGAATATAAATCGAACTGCCGCAAATGCGTAAATTAAAAGTATTCAATCAGTAATGAACAAATAATAAAGCGATAGAAAGTTTACATAATCCCCATCCTACAGGTAGCCTACTAGATGGAAAAGTTTGCAGTCAATATGCATAATTATCAAAGAAGTTCATGATACAAAAATGTTAAATACTGTTCTGGTGGCAACGGTATAAAGCACTTGTCATTAGAACCAATCTATAAATATAAAAATCGTTATAGTCTGTCCTGTACGGTAAGAATAGATTGTGAAATATGTTGAAATAGAAGGACCCACAACTAGACGCAGCAGCGTGGCTCTACTTTTAGTTTTTAAATATTAGAAATTTCACTTGTTAAGTTATAATAATTTGTATAATTTTTCGTAACACATAACGTTTATGACTGGCTTTTGTATTTGAAATTTCGCATCATCATGAGGACCATATATCAAATTATTAAATTTGTTGAAAAATATTCGCGTTAAATTTTAAAACATTAAAATGTAGGTAGATTGGGGTGGCAGTTATTTTCGCGATGTTGGATTTTTTCTATCATCGGTCAAGAAATGAATACCAAAAAAAATTTCAAAATTTTTCGATCGCTTTGAACAAAGTTATGAATTTTCAAATAAAACGTATGAAAAACACTAAATTCCCATGTAAAACTGCAATCGCTCTGGGACGCGTGTTAATATGGTCCAATTTTGCTCAAATTTTGTCCAAATGTTTTTGTTGACACCTTGATTCATTTTTGACTGGTGATGGACAAAATTTCAACATCGCAAAAATAACTGCGACTATAATGGTATATATAACCAATAGATTAGAAAAGAGGTAAGATTCGTAGTAACTTCCGGTTCAATGTTATACCAGCTAGGTGGAAAATCATGTGCTTTGAATTATAGAAATAAATCAAAAAATATTATTTACCTGATTTCAAATTCAATTACTATCCAGCACAACTACACAGCTTTGAAATATCTGGTCTTTTGGATTATTTATAATTTCCTAGAGCATCGAACTGTTACGTATGTAGTGTTACGTATGCATTCAAGAACACTTTTTTTAATTCCCTGTTCCGCTGGTTCATGCGGGGATAGCTGAACAGAGAAAAAGGAAGTAACTATACAAGAACAATTTCCTTCAATTGAAAATCAGTTCAATGGGTTTCACAAGTTATCACTATTCTCCAACATTTTTATACCTGTTAAAACATACACGCACGGAAAATCACTTGGAACACGCCGAATATTTTGTATGCCGTTGGAACAAGCCTTTTACGAAAACTAAATTTTCAACTAGAAACAAACCAAACTTTAGATAAAGAATTCCTAGCAATGAATAGAACAATATAAAAATTGAGGATGTAACCTTAAATTGTAACTTTGCTGAGACAATAGCTAAAACTAGAAGCCTTTTATTACGACGAGATCAAACCTAAAATAATACCAAAGAGGAATGGTTGGAAGTTAAGATTAGTGTTTCATATCTGGCTCGGAACAGATTCCAACTTCACAAAACTTGTTTCAATATTTTTTTATTGAAAAATTGTACAACATTTTTTACACCCAACACACATCGTACGCGGTCGGCAGATTGCGATTGCGGAGCAGAAGCCGGTTTCGTAGGGAATACACGATTCGAATCCCAACTATTCAACAACGACCACGACCGCGACGCCGCTGGCAGTCTTCGCTCTGCATACATACCAGAACATTGCTGTATATACGTTGAAAGTACATAAACCCTCTTTCACGGCAACAAACCGTCCAGAGAGAGAGAAAGAGAGTTGGCAATAATGGAGAGACAGTAAGTGATGAGAGTGTGTGTAATCAAAAGATGCTCGGTTTTTTTTTTCTGGTATGGTTCCGATTCGGCGACCCTTGGATGCCATTCAAACAGCTTGTGTGGTACGAATGACAACCAGTAGGAAAACTAACTTACTGGCGATTTATCCATCTATCAGATCATCGATCTAACTTCAGGAGCATTTAGTTCGATCCAAGATTTTTTTTTTAACTCACGTAGATCTTTGGAAAAGTTAGAAATCCGACTGTATATTTACCTCGGCAGTGGTAGGGTAATTTCGGGAGAGACGTCGTACATTTTTTAAAAACCAATCCTGCATCAAATTAAACCAGACAATATAGGACTAAATAAATTTTGTCAATTGCGATGAGCATCTATAATACATTGAAAAGAATTTTATCATAAAAATAATCGAATTGCCACGAATATTTAAAAAAGGTCTTCAAGGGTGAGATGCTGCATGTGCGGGCGAGAGGACACACCATGGTCCCTAACCCGAAAATGGCGAACAAATGTTGATGTTTTCGTGATTGGGTGTCTTCAGCAAAGTTTAATGAAACTTGATTACGCGTATAAATCAGTTAGCATTTTCTTTTCTTCACTCCCTTTTCTAGAAACTTTTTTATTCAAGAATATAAAAATATGTTTCTTTCGCAGCGGTCGTCCAAAGCTGAGATAACATAGTTCTCCCAAATCTCCTATATCATACCTCCACGCGTCTATTGTCTATTGACGACATTTGATGCATTCGAGCATTTCAAGTGGTATATGCCTAATTACTCGAGAAATGTTGGATTCCAATTAGAGCTTCCATCCCGGGAATTTATTTCCCGGGAATCCCGGGATTTTTGAATTTCCCGGGAAATTGTGTTTTCTCATTCCCGGGATTCAGGAATCCCGGGAAAAAAGATTTTTAATTTATTCCATAAGACTTAAATTCTCCAAATGAAATTCTGTAGGAAATATCTTGATCGGCAAACATTTGGAGTGAGTAGTGAATGCAGATTGTGCTTTTCCAACTGATTTGCAGATCAATGGACTATATATCTTCAGGCTCACCGATATGTTTTCGTGATTTTTTTAGATATATAGTACATGCCATACTCAAAACACTGCTAAAGAATGTTGCATTCATTCAAATTTTCATTCAAAAATGGATTGATTTGCCGGCCGTCATACCGATCCATTTCCTTACAGTAGCATTAGTGATGCGCACGATATCTCTGCAACCGATGAACCGATTGATCAGATTTTTAACAGTTCTTTTAATAGTTTATTTCAATAGTTAGATCTTGAATGAAAGGGCTTTCAATCAAATTTCGTTACTTTCTTAAAAAATCGATGTGTTTTTGTTTCAAAACTTGGAATGGTTTGTAGTGATATCATGCTTAACGCAAACGCTATTTAAAATAAGGAATGTTTCTAGAAAGTCTGCAGAAATATTTGGTCGGTTCATCGAAAGCATATTTCGTCTTATTTGTTATACCGTAACTGTAATATCTGTAAATTTTTGGATGTATGAAAAGGAATACATAACGTTGTATCTGTCCACTATCATGCGCATCCAAACTCTTTGAATGCTTTCAAGGATGCAGGCAGGATTTTTGAAGGGATACGATCAAGCATCCAGATACTTGCCCGTAACAGGAAATCGATAATAGGCTTCATCTATCGCTGCACAGTTCGTTATTATCTGTTTGATTTTGATTCACACTTAATTCGAAATGATGCTGATCCTACTGTGACAGAAATGGATTCCATATATAAACTTTCCTCTTTTGATCGGAAGTAACTGCACACTAGCCAGAAGCAGCTCAATCTTTTTATTCAAATTTACTAAAGAAAGTGCTTTGCATTAAATTGATTACATTCCATCGAAATCAGAAAAATTTAGGTCATACATATGGCTAAGTAAAAGTTGATGTTGCGTAAACTTATTGACGAGTTATCAAATGATTGAATGATGTATAGGCCACCAAATCGCCATCTTCTGACAACTGCTTTAGGGCAGATATACATGCAATCAAACGGGTTTGAAAACTTTTCAATTTATTCTTTTGTTTTCAAAAGAATCATTCTTTTTATTTTCTTCTGTATTCCCGGGATCCCGGGAAATTTATTATTTATTTCTCGAATCCCGGGAAGCTGAAAACTGTCGGGAAATGGAAACTCTAATTTCAATGCTGCAGCTTATTCACATAGACTTTTACCTTCCCATAGCCCCATAGTAAAACATTTAGACGTGTGACATCGCACGATCTAGGGGGCCAATTGACAGGTCCACGGCGAGAAATTAAACGCTCACGGAATTTCTCATCCAATTATTCCATTGTTAGATTTCTTGTGTGGCACGTAGCGACGTCCTGTTGGAACCAAATGTTGTCAAGACTACGGGCATCAAGCTCGGTCAGTAACTAATCTGTTAACATGGCACGATAACCAAGATCCTTTCGTAAAATACGCCAAGCTGTTGCATACGACAAGCTAAGCTGTTGAGAACGGCGTTGAATCGATTCTTCGCGACCATCACGAAAACTTTTGGTCTCCGTCTATATGTTTTCTTCACTGCATGCTGGATGGGGTCTATTTGGTCGCTTATCATCCAATAACGTGAGCTGTGACTCTTATTTTTCGATTGTATGACGAATTGTGGACTGAGTTCCGATTATGTCAACCACAGTATGGTCGGAGCACACGAAAAGCATTCCTCACAGAGCGCTGATTTCCGTAATACAGATGAACAGTTTCATTAATTTAATTAGTTTCATTACTTTCATGCTTTTATTACTTTCATCACTTCCATTACTCTCATTTAATTAATTTCGTTCAATTCGTTCATTTCATTCATTTTTGCCTTTCTCATATAGAAATGGCGCGAATGGCTCCCCGAATGAGCAGCCGCTGGTGCTGGAAGAAGATTTCGCTAGAGTTTCGGAAGGTGTTGCACAAAATACAACGGCGCGAGTGCCGGAGGGTTAAAGAGCTGGATCATTCTACTCATTCATACTCATTCCACTCATATTACAATCGAGTCAATTATAGTCGAGGTTTTATTCGTGCAGGACTCGAAAGCCCTCCTCTAGTTGGATGCCGTCTTCGCATGAGTTCTGCAAACCAACGAATCATCCAACAGAGATATGTGTAAGAAATGTCACATCGCACTGTTAAGCGGATTCAGTCGGTTTTTGAGTACAACGTTATCAAACAGGTCTTGATTACAACAAAGCGATCTTACATATGCCGTTTTCCATTGATAAACACCGGAGATGTGGATTGCCCTGTTTTTTTCGTATTCCAGCAGAAGTGGGAATGATACAGGCGAAGGTAGATCAATGATAATGGAGATAACCCAACTTAATCTCAATCATTGCACAGAAACTGTTGTGGCAGTCAACAACAGAAAAGAAGTGCAACAATGCAATTATTGCAGAACCGTGTCGTATTCTTCCCGGTAACGGCAACTGGGCGGTGGATAGTGCAGGGATGGTGGCAATCCAAGTGATGGGCTCCCCACTGTGGACACTACAGCATCACATCCCGATTGCTGGACGTACTAACCGACTTGTTAGTCGGATGAACGCCAGTTGTTGAGGAGATTTTAACGTTTAGGCCGTGGAGTGGGGTAGCAGGCTGAGCAACGCAAGAGGTAATAGCCTGTTGGAAGCCCTGGCAAAGCTGAATGTAAGGCTGTGCAACAAAGATGTCACTAGCCACATCCCGTAAAAACGGTCGGGAATTCATCATCGAGGTAACATTCTGCAGTCGCTCGCTGATGAATAACATGAATTTGCGAGTTAGTGGGCAGTATACACATAGCGACCACCAGGCGATTCACTACAGCAAATTGCATTGTTACGCGGAGAATGAGGCCTGGCGAGCGCAAGTGGAAAATGAAGTATTTCGACAATGACCTTTTCATGGAAGCATTTCGTGCTGACAGCTTCGCTTCAATTTCGAATACCGATGAGCTGTCGGAGACATTAGCGAGGGCGCATGACGTAACAATGCCGATGAAAATGGAGCAAAGGAACTGCTGGTGTATTGGTGAAACGAATGGTTTGAATAGCTCCATCGTTCTACAAGTGTAAACTAGACTTGTCACCCACCGCTCTCGTATGGCAGATGCAGCTATTCAAACAGGGCTGCTATGATTAATAATAAAATCCACTTGTTTGAAGCCATGCTGCTTCTTTAGTTAATAATTTTTCTCAGCGAATTTTCACAAACTTATAATGTTCCACGAATGTGTTCAGTGGAAGAATACTTTTAGAAATATATAGTGTTCTCATTAATTGATTGATGAAGTGATTTTTTAAGAAATTATTTTCAATGTTAATCGATTTTCCATTCTAATTTCTATATAAACTTTGAAATTTTTGGAAGATCTGTAGACACAACCGATCGGTATGAAAATTTGCACAATTACTAAGGGCCATAAAAGAAATCAGTAGAGCTTGGTAGAGCTAACAGTCAAAAATTGAACCAGTCTATTCAGCATCCTTTTTGCTGCCTGTCTGACAGCCAGAAGACGCATTAAAAGAGTAAGATCTGAGACAGCCAGTTAAAAGTGTAACCTGACATTCCGGGTGGCTAGCGCCGCCTCTAAACGCAAGAGAGGGCTTAGTAAGTCTACCTGCTTTGAGGAGCTGTGCAGAGAAATAGACGCTAACATCTGAGGCAACGCTTACCGTGTTGTGATGACCAAGATCAAAGGTTCAACGGCGTCAGCTGAAATGTGCGCTGATAAACTGAAGATTACTGCAGAGGGTCTTTTTCTGAAGCAAAAACCCAACCGCATGGTCGCCTACGCCGTACGTTGATGCAGACGGTGGAGATGCTGGTGACAATCGATTCTTCAACGACGAGCTCCTTATAGTGGCAAAAGGGTTGAAAACGAAGAAAGCTCTCGGTCCAGAGGATATCCCAAACGTGGCACTGAAGACCTAGCTCCTGGCGTTTCCGAACATGTTCATGATAGTTCTACAGAAATGCCAGGATGATAACTACTTGCCGGATAGGTGGAAGACCCAGAAGTTGGTTTTGCTGCCAAAACCAGGGGGAAGCCAGCAGGAGATCCAACATTGTATCGGTCTGTATGCCTGCTGGATAATTTTGATAAACTTCTGGAAAAGGTCATCCTCAATAGGCTGACGAGCTACGCTGAAAGTGAGCATGGACTATCGCAGAGACAGTTCGGATTCCGGTAAGGGATATCGACGATGGATACCATCCACACAGTCATCGCGAGCGCAGAGAAAGCATCGAAGCAAAAGAGATGGGGTAATCGCTACTGCGATGTGGAGACGATCGACGTACTATGGGTTAACTAGGCCGAAAAGCTGGATAAAATTATTTTCTGCTGTTCTATATATTATTTTGCAATTATAATACAAGAGAAGCTTAAATATTGATGATGTTGAGCATATTATTCATAAAATACCCACCTAACATTGTGAAATTTGTTTTCTTCTAATATTGCTTCAAAAACCTAACCCAAATGAAAACATTGTAATTGGTGGCTATAGTAACATTTGTAGCACGATTTTCTTACGTATTTTATTATATTTGTGCATTGAGGACAATACATAAACTACCCTCTTTTATTGATGATCATACCGAACCTTTGTTATGTTATTTTCTCAAAGCAAAAACGATATTTTTCCTTTTTTATTTCGACTATGTTGTTCACATTTTCTTTTTTACGTTTTTTTAACGACATTCAATTAGCTAGAGATTACTGGGTAGGGAAAGTTATGAAACTTAGAGCCATAGTACTCAAGTGAGAGCAAGGATGTGAAGTAAACCCGGTGTAAGCCGGTTGTCACGGTAAAGATAGATACGTCTACCTTTATCAAGGACACATGTTAGTGAACTCGGGTGATTCGTAGTTATTCTGCCTAAGCTCGACCCTCATTAATAGAAGGCAAAAATTAAACCCGTACGATATTAAGCCTGTTCTAATGACCCTGCCACTTCTAGTTTTCCGATCTGTTTACTTCACATCCTTGCTCTCACTTGAGTACTATGGCTCTAAGTTTCATAACTTGCCCTACCCAGTAATCTCTAGCTAATTGAATGTCGTTAAAAAAACGCAAAAACGATATTTAACAGAATAGCATAGCATAGCATGAACACCTGCACAAATCGTAGGGTGGAGTTGCAGAATTGAGCATATCTTTTGTCATATCGATAAAAAAAAAAAAAAAAACGATATTTAACAGAATACTACAGAAACTGCTGCTTTGTATGCATACATTCAATATTACAGTCACAATAATGCTTTTCATCATTGTGTACGTATTGTGTACACCAAGAGAAAATATTTGTGTCGACTAGATGAAACATTACTAGGGGGATCTTATTCTCTTGATAAATATTAATTAAAGAAAAAAGCATTCTTTCAGTTTATCAGCTATGAACAAAAGCATTAATAACATTTTTCGGGAGTGCTACTGTATACTGAAGAAAAGTGTGTAACGTTAACATTCCTCGATGAGTCTTTGTTTCGCATCTACAAGTTCTACCAATGGTTTGAAAAGGCGTGGAGGAAGGGAGGTGAGGGTTTGTCATAAAAAATATATGACTACTATAAACGGAAAACAATTTACGAAACTGATACTGTACTGTACGTGTCGCGAGTGCGTACAGAACGATATCATCGGAGGCGGTATGCCTCCGATGATATTGCCGGTATGATCTCCATCTGCATCACCCTGGTTGCCGGGATGATCTCTATCTGCATCACCCAGGTTGAGGACGTGAAATGCTACCACCGGAGAAATGCACGAAATGTAAGGAAATTGAAGCACCGGCTAAGTGGCAGCACGAGTGGGACAACGAGGAAAGAGTAAAGTGGACCCACCGACTAATCCCAAATGTGTTTGCTTGAGTGCACGGGAAGCATGGAGAGATGAACTTCCATTTGACGCAGTTTTTGTCTGAGTACGGATGCTTCCGGAAGTACTTGTTTGGACATGCTTCATCACCCAATTGCTCGGAGTGTGTGAACGTGCAAGACACCTCGGAACACGTTGTCTTCGAATGCCCCAGGTTCGAATAAGTTCGAAAGGGTATGCCTGATGTGACAGTAGGCAATATCGTCGAAGAGATATACCACGACTACCATATCTGAGATGCTGTCAACAGAGCGATTGCGAGTATACTCTCTGAGGTGCATATAAAGGAGCGAAGAGACCACTAAAATACCGCCATCGGCTAGAAAGCCGCCGTGCAACCAAAAAGCGGGTTTCGTGAGAAATTCCGCCGCTGGGGAACTCTCCGTCGGTGTAGTTAAATTCCACCGCCGGGGACCAGTTGAGTAGTACGCGACGAAGCACCGGGTTCGGGTTGTCGGGGCGCTAATGACCTGGACATTATGCTTCACCGGAATCGCCGGACCGACCTCGATACCTACCGGGTAGCTCTATCCACCGCCGGGGATTAAAGCAAGTAGACCGCGTCGAATAGCGAGCAGTGGGTCGTTGGGGCGCCAGTGAACCGGAAGCTACGGTCCACTCGAAATCGCCGGAAAGACCTCAGCACCTACTGGCTGGCCCATTGAGCACCACCGGGGACTGGATCGAATAGATAGGGAAGAAGCGGGAAGCTATATGGCTCACGGAAACGAACATTGGTATCGGCAGCAATCGACCGCCGGGAAATTCACAGTAAGGTAGATTCAAAGCCGTAGTGTATCCGACTATATCGCGACAAAAAAGGAGCTAGTTGGCTCACGAAACAGAAATCGGTACCGAGAGAAATTTCGTGATGAGGAAACTCGCAGTCGGAGTAGTGTAGTTCACCGTCGGATAATATCCGAGTAGAACTCGATAAAGCTGGAAGCTAAATGACTCGAGGAAGCGGTTATCGGTGTCGGGAGAAATTCCTCCGTCGGTAACTCTCAGTCGGAGTAGGGTGAGTTCACCGTCGGGAACTATCGGAAACAGGAACTATATGGTTCATGAAATCAGCATCTAGGACGAGAGCTAAATGACGATGTAATAGATAGAGACAAGAAGCAAGGGAATAGTCGAGAGTTAAATCAAAAGTCGAGCCTTTTCATGACCCAAGTGAGGCTTTGAGGCAGAGCAGAAAAAAAGTGCGACAAAAGCACAACGAGTCCCCCCACGAAGTAATACCTTGATGTAGTTCCGTGGGGAAGAAGGTCTAAAAAAGAGTAAGGAGTGTTTTTAGTTGTTAGGCACGAAAGTGAGTCGTAAGTACCAAACAGTGCTAATACACTACAGTCCAGGCTTTTGAAGCTTTTTAAGGGAGGGGGGGGAATGCGAATTCTTTTAGAACTTTGCGTGAAGCAAATTTATCAAAACTTTTTTACATTATTGTGTATCATTTCAATAACATGCTGTAATTTTTCTATGCAAAAATATCGACAAACGACTCGGTGACGAAGCTTTTTGTAGAACGTCTCAGGAAAAAAAACATGATTTGCGGTGTTACCTACCATTCAAAAGCTACTTAAGCGATTTCTTTCAAGCTTTGAACGCACAAACTTTGAATGCATAAACTTTGAATGCTTCTTCACCGAGTCGTTTGTCGATATTTTTGCATAGAGAAATTTTAGCATGTTATTGAAATGATATACTATAATGTACAAGTTTTGATCAATTCGCTTCACGCAAAGTTCTAAAAAATTCGCAAAAAAGTGTTTTTTTTCCGCTGAAACCCTTATCTCCCCCTAAATCATAATGTATAAACACACACACACAAAGTAGACAATCCCAATTGTCGAGCTGAGTCGATTATCATATGAGACTCGGCCTTCCGGGCCTCAAAAAAAAAGTTTGCAAAATCTGAATGAATCCTATACTTTTCTTTTATAAGAAATGTAAAAAGAGGATCGCGAAAAAAAATCACCTTCATCATCGATGGTTGCTTTGTTCGAACTCCCAGAAAATCAAGTGATTACAACAGTTATCTTCAAATTACCAGAAACAATTGGTGTTTGCCAGTCTGTCAATACATTGAAAATACATCAGTATAAATATAAAAAATGCACTTGTGGATGTGGAATTATCGAACCCAGCAAATAAATAACAAATAAGCACAAGTGTAGCGAAACTAGAATAAGAAAACAACGAACCAAAAGGAAAATCGACCCGCTTGGTGGCGCTAGCTGATTTTCTATCTCTTTCGCCAAAAGTAAACGGGCTGCTCGCATGCGGCCAGCACGACCGGCTAACCAGACTATTATAGCGCAGCTATCCTACTTCGTAAATGTGAGGCTTCATCATAATTCTGTGCATATCTTCTATGGCTTCATGTCAATGACATTTATAACACTTTGTAGAAGATGACAGACATTCATTCAAATACCCGTCAACAACAGGAATTGTTGTTTGGTTGGTGGTTTCCTAATCGGTATGTTCGTTAGTTCGCAATCCATTAGTTGGAAATAAGATTTTATTCAGAATCCCACTTGCGAAAAGGAAAAGTAGCAGGTATCTTGAGCATCGTCAAGATATATAGGGGAAACGAGCTCACGTACGCTAGTTATTTGGAATTTTGAACGATAGAAATGTGAGATGTAAGTTAAATCAAATTGGACGCGTATTTTTATAGGCGGTTGAGTTGCACTTTGCTGATGTAGGGTGGTCCGCAAAAGAAGAACTTTGCTAGTTTGTTCATGTCTCTTCTCGGTGTACTTTTCTACACAACATATCCAAAAAATCATTTGTCGAAAATCTGCTTTTTTGGTCGTAAACCAACCGTCAAAATTCACTTTGAATGGAAATTCCAAGCAAACCGTCACTCTCCAATCACAGATATTGGTAGTAAACAAAAGAGATTTTTTTTTCATTCATTAACACGCCTTAATCATATGTTTGTCGAGAGATCTATTTTTCTTCTTTGGGGCCATCCATATACCACGTGGACAATTTTTGGGAGGGTAGGGGTCACGAAAAAGTTCACGCTTGGTGGGAGTGTGGGAAATGTCCACGTGGACTGTTTATCACATTGATGTCTTTTATAAGAAAATGAAAGAAATTTGTATCGTCATTGGTGCGCGCCTTAATTTTTTTCTAGATTTTGAAATAGCCAAAGTGTTATAACAGCATAGAGTGTGCATACATCTATGAATGCAAATTGAAATAATTAACGGCAACTTGTCGCTGTTGTGCTATCTTATGACAAACGCCATTTTGGAGGAAACCGAGTTATATATGCCACATTACTTGTCTGAAAAATCTTAAAAAGGCGGCGTTTTCAGAATTTTGAAACTCTGCTTGGTTACTAAGATATAGCGAGAAACGTTATGAAAATTGTGATTTTTTTGTTTCAAATCGTTGCACAAATTAATATTAAAGTTTCAGATGATTTTATGTGTAGAAATGTTTGTGAAACACACCGGCATAGTGATTTTCAAAATAAAAATACAGGTTATGCGAGCAAAATGCTGTTTTAGTTTTAAATTAGAAAAATTTATTATTTGGCAACACTATAATCAAAACTTACTATTTTTTCTAGATTCTTTCACCGATGTCCTTTAAAATGCATCTCACCGATAGTTTCTAGACCAAATTATGAATAAAAGTTAAAAATTTACCATACCCAGTTATGACACGTCATACAATTTTTGTCATCAATTCACACTTATGACACGTACGAATGCGATTTTTGTTCACATTTTTAGGTAAAGCACTTAATATAGTCACCAGATCTTCGAAATTTTTGAGAGATGAATACAGAGCATAAATTGCCTTCACTAAATTGTTTCTACTATTTATAGGTTTCGAGATATTCAATCTCAAACTTTAAAAATTCTTTTTCTTGAAATGTTGTAAATGGCGCTTGTCATAAGACAGCACAACAGCGACGAGCTATCATCAGAAAATCAGAGGAAATCGTGCGAAATAAAATCCGGGAAATTATTTTTCCTTGAATCACTTTATTCGATCTTCTGTAACTTGGTGAAAACCAACTAACTTTGTATCGGAAAGCTTGTAGTTGAAATCACGAGCTAATTCAAGAATCCATAGGTTACTTCAATTTTGTGTTATTATGATAAATCTTTAAAACGTTGATATGAAAGATCATAATGTTGTTCAGAAATGTGATATTTCCATGGAAATTTTGCAACGATCTAAAGAAGCGCATGACATTCTGTGGTTAAAGTGTGAACAGTTTTCGTTAGGTCCTTCAGCATCATAGTAGTCTAACACATTGGAAAATATTTTTAAAATCTATTTTTATGAAACTACCCATTTTTTTAAAGTCCACGTGGATATCTTAGGGAGGGGGTAGGGGTACAGGAATTATCCACGCTTGTTCACGGAGGGGAAGGAGGGAGTCAAAAATAATTTTTTTGTCCACGTGGTATATGAACGGCCCCTTTCCAGAACAGCTAAAAATTAAAAATAGGATGAAAAATGAAAACGTAGCTAATTTTTTGTACCGATGATTTTTTGCTATAAAACAAGATTTTGAAGATACAGTGCTGTTCGAAATAATAGCAGCGCAAGCGTTTTTTTTCGAGTATGGTGATTGGTCTTTGAATATGTTTTTCATGTTCGCATCGTGTATAGTAATAAAAATTCAGTTCCTGGTGGTCGTCTAACCTACTGACGCCTACCTTTCGATTTTAATATTGCCACTTCACTATCATCAGCTCACTAAATGGTACGCCACTTTTCGACGGTCCACTTGGCGTGAAATTCTACAAAGTTCAGACGATTGTGAAGGTGCCGTATTGTAAGTAATGGTACTTTTCTCGGACTTCCTACGTGCAAATTTGTCTCAATCAATCGTTTTCTACTCGTTGACGTTGCAATAGAATGTTCCAGGTTTTTCTAGAATTCTCTCGAAGACATAAACCAATATTATTTTGCCATCCGACCCATCAGTTTGTTAAGTTTAAGCGGATGTTGTTCGCTATCTACCGCTAGTTTCACATTTGTTTGTCCAGTACAATGCATTGTGTATCTTTGTGGCAGAACACTGTAAAAATTCCTGAAATACTACAATACGCAAACTTATAATTTCGGGACAATTGTAAGTGTAGAAATACTATTCCGAACAAAATAGATTGATTAAACTGAAAATCTTGGAAACTTTAGCGATTTGAAAACCTTTTGTGGTAGCGCTGCTATTTTTACGAACAGCTTTATATCGACTTTCTTCCGAAATGAAAGCTGTGTTTCGTAAACAATAAGCCAATGATTTCAAATGGTGGCGTGTTCTACTCTTCGTACTATAGGTCACTTACAATACATATAATGTTATTGGAGAATAGAACTATGGGAGTATTTTAAATTAAACTCGAAAAATATTTGCGCTGCTATTTTTTCTAACAGCGCTGTGTACAGAATTTTTCAAACATGGTTCGATTTTGTTGATTATTTTAGACAAATTTATGACCACGAGAAACGACAGCAAAGAAATTAAAAGACGGATAGGTATTCTAGAGCGAATCAGTTTTAAACTTAGAACCAGAGGTTAAAATATTCGCTCATTCTCACGACAAGCTGTATCATTTTCTCCATTATTTTTCAGAAATATGGGGATTAAGCTTATTGGCCGATTTTGGTATAAATATTACCCTTGATTGTCTCCAGCTCGTAGATATATAGTTTAGTACACTCAGGTTTTTTTTACGCGGGGGATACAGGCCGCGTAAATGAAAACCGCGTAAATTTCTAAATCCGCGTAAATGAAAATCGCGTAAATTTCAAAATCCGCGTAAATGAAAACCCTGTAAATTTCAAAATCCGCGTAAAAAATACCGCGCAAAAAAAACGCGGAAAAAAACCTGAGTGTATTAGATTTGCCCCAAAGGTTCTCGTCAGGTATGGAATAATATGCTGTTTGCTTTTTTGTAGCATTATTGGCACTATTCCATCCATCCCTGGTGACTTGACTGGTTCAAAGGAGTCGATCGCCCATTTCACCTTTGCGTCTGTAAATAGCACTGAATATTTTGTGAGCTTCGGTACCAGCGTCGTATAAGTCAGGCTCTGCGTCAATTTGATTCTGTGTCTGTATATTATTAATGGGAAACGAACCACGAAAATGTTTCTCCATCATGATACTAAGTGTTTCTTGTGAATCAATGGTAAAAGTTCCATCGTCCTTCTTCACACTACCCAAACCCGTTTGTATGATCGTTTGAGAGAGTTTGTTGTAGTCTTGCAACGACGGGAGTATGTTCAACCCGCTCGCACATCAGCCTCCAACTCTTTCTTCGCGATTTCCTAATTTTTACGTCGAAAAAGACTTATACTTATCCCTCTGTCCAGTCCGTTTCGCCCAGTTGAACAGTTTCCTAGAAACTTTCCTGAGGTTTTCTAGAGTTTTGTGCCACCATGGTGTGTCCTTATTGGATGTACGCGTTGTAGCTGGACAGCTTCTGTTATAAGCATCCATAAGTGTTTTTTAATGTAGAATACATTTAAGCTTTCAATATAGGGGTCCCGTTTCAAAATATCGGCTGCGGCACCGCGTCAGATTTTGAACGTTAATAACTTTTATCATACTTAACAGAATGATTTGATTTTTAGGCCAATTTGTTGAAAATATGTTCCTCTATGCTGTATTAAAATTTTAAGTATGTATAACATGCACTAATAACAAAAAATTGTGTTTTGAAAAATCTTTCGAAAACGACTCGGAAAAGTGAAAATTTTCAGCCCATCCCGCACAGAGCCGTCAAAATGGTGGACCAACCGAACAATAAAATAATGAAAAGTTTATATATAGGTCCACTACATGTTTGTTTTATGATTATTCGTATTTGGTTGCTTGACGAGAGCAGTTAGTGGGGGAAAGACGGCATACTCCTTTGGTTAGGCCATTAGAAGCCGGACGGAAAGGAAAGGCTCACGCACGGCACGAGAACGAGCGAGAAAGCGATAGTAGTGCATATTAGCGCGATTATATAAATATCTGTCGGTCGGTTTTTCTCATTCGTATTCGTTCAAGTACTAGCAAGCAGCCAGTCCACCGAAGTAAAGCAGTTGGCAATGACGACGGTCCGAAAAAGTGCCCCAGCTACTGGTGACTCATCGGAACTGTCGCCCTGCAAGAATTTCGCCCCAACTAAAGGGCAACTAATCTGTAGGCTATCGTTCCAGCGTCTATATAAGAAATACGATGTGTGGAACGAAAGAAAGAGAATTTAAATTATCCTCTCTCGCTCGTTTTCGTGCACTGCTTTTCCATTCCTTTCTGCTGCTAATACCATCATAACTTAAACGAATGTGCATGTTCCCCCACCATCTCATGGCCAGTGTTGCCACAATTGCATGTTGCTATTACACTTTGAATTATTTTATCGATCCTCTCTAGTATTGATAAAATATAGAACGTGCAAAGTACACTAGTCGCATGCTTTTATTCGAACTTTTTGGCAGCCTCCGTTGATTAACTGCATAAATCGATTTGTTTGTGCAGCTCCTTGCTAGTAGCAAACTAAATAGCCTTTATCAGCGCTAACAAATAACACAAAAGAATTTAAATTTGTGAAAATATTTTCCTTCCTTCTTTTCAAATCTGTAACATTCTTTGAAAATATTGTTTGAATGTTGTTATTGAAAAACTGAACATGCAAGTTTGCTAGCACTGGCCACTACATTGAAGGCGATGGAAAGACAGAATATTCGTTTTGGTTATGCTAGTATTGGTAGCCGAACGGAAAGGAAAGGCGCAGGAATGGAACGAAAACGAGCGAGAGAGCGATAGTAGTGCTTTCTCGTGTGTTTATATATGAATATTGGTCAGTCGGTTTTTCTCATCATTCGTATTCGTTCAAGCACTAGCAAGCAGCCAGTCCACCGAAGGAAAGCAGTTGGCAATGGCGATGGACGGAAACAGTGCCCCAGCTACTGGTGACTCATCGGAACTGTCGCCCTGCAAGAATTTCGCCCCAACTAAAGGGCAACTAATCTGTAGGCTATCGTTCCAGCGTCTGGTTCGTGAGATTGTACAGGACTGCAAAGTCGAGCTACGCTTACAAACCTCAGTCGTAATGATGCCCCGAGAAGCCAACGATGCCTACTGGTTCGAGAATGCAAAATAGTGCGCCTGGTTTGTTCGAGAATGCAAAATACTGCACCAAACGCATAACTTTCAGGCCAAATATATTAAACTGGCTCACCGTGTCGCGGGGAGTGCGTCTGAATTATGCTCCCGCAATAAAACAATAAACGGTTCTTTTCAGGACCAATTAATTGTGTTCTAATAAGAGTTAAACTGAAATATCCATTTGAGGTGTTTAACAATTTTCAGCAAGTAGGTTAGAAATACGATATGTGGATAGAAAGAGAATTTAAATTATCCTCGCTCGTTTTCGCGCACTGCTTTTCCATTCCTTTCTGCTGCTAATACATCATAAATTAAACGAATGTGCGTGTTCCCCACCATCCCATGGCCAGTGTTGCCACAATTGCATGTTGCTATTACACTTTGAATTATTTTTTCGATTCTCTCTAGTGTTGATAAAATATAAAACGTGCAAAGTACACTAGTCGCATGCTTTTATTCGAACTTTTTGGCAGCCTCCTTTGATTAACTGCATAAATCATTAGATTTAAATTAACGTCTCGAAGTGAAGTCACGATGCTCCGGTTATGTCACAGACATTACCCACCCATCTTTTTTTAGTTTAGTAGAGCGAATACGAATTACTATCGCTCTCTCGCTTGCTCGTTTTCGGGCTATGTTCCTTTTCATTCTTTCCTGCTACTAATACTAGCATAATCAAAACGAATGTGCGTCTTCCCACCATCCATTTAGTGAGCAGTGTTGCCAAACGCATTTTCAGTTTTTCATCAATAACATTTCAACAATATTTTCAAAGAATGCTGTAGATTCTAAAAAAAGAAAAATAGTTGGTGATGGAAAAGAATTCCCAATTAGAATTTTTAACCATAATTATAACGAATCATTTGAAAATTTCACATGCAAACGTAATTTCGTTGCATATCATTAGATTTGGATTAACGTCACAAGTGTAGTTACGACACTCCAGTTATGTCGCAGACATTACCCACCCATCTTTTAATGTAGAATATTTAGTCTAGAAATCAGAATGTTCCAATGGTCGTTTCAGGCGACTTCAACATAGATGTTTCAAAACAAGAGAATTTGAAATTTGTTTATTTTATGAATGAATGTTTCAAGCTTCGTTTGATCTCTGATCCATCACAAGCAACTACACTTGCAGGCACATGCATTGATCTTGTATTTGTCAAAAACGTCAATGCAGAAACCCGAAGATATATTTCGTACTTTTCATATCACAGACCAATACTTTTTTTAATTGATCCAGTGGTTTAATTTCAAATGTAAACAACGCTTGAAAAATTATAACCGGTTGACGACCTACACCTACACCAATCATGTCAGAATCACCTCCTGGACAACAGCTAAGCCCGGAAATAGTAAGAAGTCAGAAGCATCCAACGAAAATCGAAGCCAGCGCATCTCCCCACCAAGGCCAACAACGCCAACAAAAACGGTCCTTGTCAGGACCACCATCATTTTTGTAAAGAATAATTTGAAATATTCCTCGCCCAAATCACCTTTTGTCCGAAAATTCCAATGAATATCAACATATTTGAAGAACGTGTTCCTTATGTATTCTACATCTCTCCGGTTATGTCGCAGACATTACCCACCCATCTTTTTTCAGTTCGTTTATTTGATCCGGCACGTTTGCGTAAGCTTAACGATGCCAAACTCTTTGCTTAAAATACATTTCAAAATTTTTAAGACTAGGGAATTACAGTTTGGATAATATGTGTTATATATAAACTAAGAGGAATCCATAAATTTAGATGTTATAATATCTGACGAGATTTTTAATTCTTCTTCGGTTTGCATTTTTGCTCCAAAACAGTGGTTATCAACCTTGTTTGCTCCGCGGACCCCTTCGAAATCACCTTGGGTCATCGCCATCCTTTGAAATTATCCTGGGCGGTCGCGGACCCCTTCAAAATTACCCTGGGTGGTTTCGGACCCCCGCGGCTTAACATCGATTTATATGCTGTCAATATATTATTTTCAGTCTGATACGATAAACAAACTTGAAGTTTCAATATCCGCCCGGAAAAGATTTTCCTCTTCACGGCCCCCTAGGGGTCCGCGGACCCCAGGTTGAGAATCGCTGCTCCAAAACATTAATTTACGCCTAGCAGTTGAGAGCAGAATGTATCCCAATTTGTGGTTTTAGGATTTCTTAGGTAGATCTCTTTCGTTAATATCACTGCTTTCCCATATCGTATGATGGGCGTTTGCATTGAAACCAATAATTAACTCCACATTTCTTTTCCTGCAGTAGCCAATAAACTCAGTAACTTACTGTGGAGAAGCTGTTGGTTCCGACAGCATGAAGTAACAAGTTACTTTACGCTCGTCCGGACATGCCGTAGACTCAGGTGATTTGCATTTCTAATGCCAAAAGATGGCAACGAAGTGGCCGACGAATTAGTCAGGCGTGGTTCATCAAACATGTTTGTTGGACCAGAACCATTTCTAGGTATATCTACCTGTGCCATTAAACTAGAACTTTCGGCTTGGGCAAGAGACCAACTACTAAACGACTAGCGTAACGTAGAAGGCGCTCGACAAGCTAAGAAATTCATACATCCAAATACAACGAGAGCCAAAAAACTAATGGATCTAAAACGTAAAGGCTTACGTATAATCACAGGTTTATTTACGGGACATTGTCCTGCTAAGTATCATCTGAAAAAAATGGCATCTGAAGATGACATTTTCGATTTTGTAACTACGAGCCCGAGAGCTCGGAACATATTCTCTGCCATTGTGCAGTACTATTTCTTCGAAGGGAGCGATACTTCTTATGACGCCTCACGAGATATGGCATACATGTCCCAAACGGATCCTCAGTTACATTAATAATGTACTACCCGGTTGGTACGACACATGTGGACAAACAAGCAACTCGCTTCCAACTACATGGGATTCGGGCAATTTGTAACATGTAGAGCAAACAGGGGCAGCCACAAAAGATAACCTGAATAGTGGTCGCAGTGGCAAAGTTTCCCCTAACAAAAAAATGCCAAAATATCCTGACTCCTGCGGTAGCAGAGAAAGGGTTAAGTCGCCGGTAAACTCTAAGCTTGCTCATATGACCCTTTCCATACTTTTCTAAAACTTTCTTCCTACAACCCCTTGCTCTCCCTTGAGTACTATGGCTCTTAATATTGAAAAATATACTTCATTTTCCGGTCCCTTGCTAATTGAATGTCGTTAAAAACGTTAACATTTGCACTTACCAGAATAGCCGCACGTAGCATATTCGCCGAGTTGTCAAATAATATCTCACCCGTTTGTGTAGATATTCCAAGAATATTGTTTCTCAAAGCCCATGGTTCTTGGATCAAAGCCACGTCTATATTTTCTTTTGTGAATCTGCGGCAAAGGGTTCCAGGTGCTTGGCTATTTTTAAGTTTTGTAACTCATCATTTGAGTCCCACAACTTGCAAAGAAACAAAACGTCCACTGTGTCAGAGATTCGCTTCACACAGTAAGGGCAAGGTCCATGATACTGCGTTAGCGATTGGCATATTTTATCCCCGCCAGCCATTCAGTCCTCGACATGGAGATGCTTCTGGACATAGGGTCAGTCATCTCTTACGACCTGGGAGCAGGAACACAATGGATCCTTTCTTGGCTGAGATAATTCAACCCGCCGGATGCCACACGGGCTCTAGACTATTTTTGTTTTTCTTTTTCAGAGAAAGATAATAAACTTATCAGCCTTCTAGTGAATTACAGCCATCACGACAGGTTCGTCTCCACACCGCGAAATGCTATGAGCGAAACCTAACAAAACTACAGCGAGCTTCCATCAATTCAAAACCTTACCAAATCCCAAACTGTTGAAAACCCGAAAAAAAATTGGGCAAACCTCAGGAAAAAAGTTCAGTGTGCAGAGTGAACGCAGCACTGACTTGTAATAATGCAGGAAGGTCTTCATAATGTAGAGTAAGGGATTAAGAATATTTAAAACCCCCTCAACTATTGAATTACAGCACAGATCGCATGAAACTGTAAAATTCGGGTTGAAACAACCACAACTGAAACTGTACGGCTTATCTAGACTTCTCGGAAAAATCAGCTTCCATAGACGGCCGAACAGCCAGCGATGTTCCGGTAAGAGACTATTTTTGAACCATATACTTTCTGGCAATACGGGTGTAAAACTCCATCTTTTTCGAGGACAAACATGGAAACGACCATTTTGAGTATTTTGGGTTATTAGGATTATACAAAAGGCGCCAAAATGTTACTTAAAAAGTCTATTTTAGACTATCGTGTCTGTTAATGTTTTCTGTATACCTACATAGTTACTACGATGATGATTGTGTCCAAGTTCCACATCGAAAATGTCTGTGGCCCCTATGAATGAAGACCTGAAGACATTTTGAGCAATCACCGGTTCATTTTTCATAATAATAATAATAATCGGATTTATCACCACGCAAGACACCGAAAAATGGATTTTCAATAATAAATCATAATTTTAGAGGTATACCAATTTTTTGAATTATGGTGTTGTACTCTACTCGACCTGGCCTACATTCTACATTAGGTCGCTTGACATGTTCATGATTTTTTATCATGTTTCATTTTGTCGCATTGTATCGAAAAAGAAACATTGAGCAAGAATTACAGAAAAGAAATAATTGTGCTATTGTGTTGCAATCATTTTTTTTTTGAAATTTTGCTCAATGTTTAAAAAATTGGATGAGCAAACACTTTTTAGCGAAACTGCAACACAGGATAGGAAAATATTTCACAAAACAAGAATAATTAAAAAGCAATAGTATATAGTATTTTTACTGGAATAGACAAAATAAACGATACTATTCTCACTGGGTTTGAAAAATTTGACCATATGATATAATAGTGATAAACAAAAAGAAATTTATTTATTGCCGAATCCACCCTAACTTCCTAATAAACATTTTTATAGGTACATTGATATTATGGATTCATTCGAAATGGAAAGTGTTAGGGTACCCACAGCGAGCTACTTGAATCACTCAGACTTAAGACCAACCCTAACGGAAACACAAGTATGAGATGTGCCGTAGTGCGATGAGGCATGGGTACCGAACAGGTGAAGTAAGTGTAGGTGTATGCGTATGGTGGTATTTTTTCTGGTATGTACAAGACGAGACATTCAGAGAATTATAAGTAAAACTATGCATAAAGCCTCAACAAAGACACGAAAGGAATCTGATGTTCGTATCCCCAGCCCAGTGAGACAGAAAAAAAACAGGGAGAAGAGAGTGCGATACACCGGGGGTTGGGTGGGACGAGGTTAAGTGTTGTTCGACATGAAAAGAAATTGGTATGCTGGAAATCATGTTGGTGTATTTAGCAGCAGAAGCAGGCGTGCTACGACCACCACCAGTTTGCCATTGACTCTATCCGCTTTAGCAGAACTTTTGAAAAATCAGGAAGGAAGGCTCTCTTCCATCTATTCGCATTTAGCACCATAGCTGAAAAGAATAGCGAGTGACTCTCGAGCACGCAAACATATCCAGTAAGAAGAGCGATGTTCTTGTTAAATCAGCGCGAAGGAACATCGCGATTTTTTCCTCATTTTCAACGACGACTATGATGACGACGACATAAACACGATTTTTTCTACTACTTCAACTTCAATTCTATTCCTGTATGAACAAAAGCTTTTCCGCATTGTGACAAAGTTCTCTACATCAGTGAAGCGATTATGTCGATTTCTTTTGCTATGAATGCTTTTGTCATCGTGAAACTATCCCGATGAGGCTTCAAAAATTACTCACAGATTTGTATTTCGTTACTCTGATGGCATATAGATATTTCTATAATACGATAGTTTGCCCATTTACGAATTTTGAGAGAAGAAATAGTTAAATTGTGGTACAATTCATTACTTTAGAGTGAACATGTAATTGCGCCTCCAAAATGATTTACACTGATTTACTTATTTAGTGCAGACGAATCATATATCAGAGGCTTTGTGAGTTGAATTACACCACACATTACTCTCCATACAAACGTCGGACAAAACCTCAAAAGTTTACTTTGATTTTGATAAAGATTCCATGTAAGGGTAATTTTGTGACGTTGAATTCGCTTTTGATTCGAATTTTTATTCAATATTTTTCAACGTAGGGTGGTACAAAAAATCAACATTTACTAATATGAAGAAGAACTATATTTGAAAACTCATTTTTTTAAAATGAAGTAAAGTAAAATTTTAAGAGAATATACGTTTTGTTAAATGTTATTAAATCCAAGAAGCATCCATAAATTACATTACGAACCCTAGGTTATCAAACACTACCACACATCTCATATGAATATGACATATGAAAAATCACCTTTTTATACCCCAGGGCATAAAGATGCAGAATTATTTCACAAACAACTTTGAATAACTTAATTGCGCTTATCTGAGAAAGAAATTATAGGGGAACTGGGAGCAAACGGACATATTAGGGATATACTCAAATTTAACGTAGAAGAAGCATGTTTTTGTCAACATGTAATACACTATGTTGTAGTTCCATATGTTGCCTTTCTAGCATTCAGAGAAATTGTGTTACAACAATCAATAAATGTCATTGTTTAAGAAACCGCGCTTTTTCAGACTGCGGGTGAAACGGACATATGGTGGGTGTAAGACGGACGGACATGTTTGCGATAAGATGATCACATAACAAAATATCACAATTTACTGTTTCTAATGTATGTTTTCGAATAGATTGTATTTATCCTAAATAGGTTAATGAGCCCATATTGGCCATGTTTCTATTGTCACCCTTCTCATTTGAAGCTGTTGGTTAGAGCAGTGTCTGCCATCTTTGTTCAGCGCATTGAGTTAAATGGTAGCGCAACAATAGGGGCATTCGATTCGAATTTTCGTTCGCGAGAATTTCACTGTTTTCAGCGCATTTGTGTTATTATATTGGTTCTTAACAACGAAGCAAAGCTGTTGATGTCAATTTTTACGCATTCCATCTACAATCAAGAGAAATTAATGAATTAGTGAGGTACCCTACTTAGTATGGTGAAAATAGGCACTTTACCCTATATATACTCAATTCGAAACGAAAATTCACGTTTTAGGGTCCAATTTAGAGTTGAAGCAAATGATGTATTTCCAATACCGTTGTCATAAAGAGACCATCACTTCCAATGATCACTTATATATTAATTATGCTATTGCAGTTCCTCGATTGCACACAGCCAGAGTATGGACCTGCACGCAGCCATTTACCTGTTCTAGGAATTGCGCATTTAGTCTCGGTCGTATTAACGTATATCGCACAGTCTACTGCATGTCCAACTTTAGCTAGTTGGACGGCTCTTCACGTTTGAGGGGTTAGATTTTTGTTTCTATACGTGAGATATTACTATAAGGATGTATCAATCGAATCAATACAGACCGTACTTCGTGCCCCACCAGTACACATATTTTTAAACGTTTGCCCTTTTTCAAATAAATCGACTTACCTGTTATTTTCAACGAAGATGTCACTTAAGAGTTACATTATCGAAATGAGGGGAAATATACGCAAAAAAAAATTTGTGCGATGAATCATAAAATTATAGATCTGAAAATTACATCCGCCTGAAGATGCACTACTGTTAATCAATGTTTGCTTAAATTATGCACGTTGAACAGTATTCAAGGCCTACTGAGTATTTCATAATTCAAGGTTATACATAATGATTGGGAACCAAATGGAGTACACATAAAATACATTTGAATTATAAGTGACTAGCTAATATCCATCGAACGTTGCTGCGATTTTCAACGTAATAGGAGGAAAACACCATGGCGGGCAGATAATCCCCAACCAATAGCACACAAACACACTCCATAACAAATACCTACTGTGTGCAAATTTTTACGGAAATCGGTTAAGCCGTTTGGGAGTATATAAATCATATACATACAAACTTTGACTTTTATATATATAGATAGATAGATATATAGGTATATAGAATAGATTTGCCTAAAATAACCGTGTATCCGTCTTGCCCACAGTTCCCCAACATTTTTTCGGCATTCATCATCTACTTTACTATCGACTGAAGTAGTACTCTATTCAACCTGTTTGCAACAGTGAAAAAATTGAAATCCAAAATAAAATATTGAGTTTTGGCCAGACCAGATGTAGTCGGTGCTACACTAATTCAAACTTAAGTGTAATAAGACTGTGTTTTAGCTTTTCTCAATAGAATGGTATTGCAATTGCTCTGAAAACCAACCTTTTAACAGAGGCCCGAAGGGCCGAGTGATATATACCATTCGTTTGAGTTCGCCGAGTACAGTAAACGTCTGTGTGTATGTATGTATGTGCGTATGCGTATGTATGTGACCAAAAATGTCACTCACTTTTCTCACAGATGGTTGAACCGATTTTGACAAACTTAGTCTCTAATGAAAGGTACAACGTTCCCATCGGCTGCTCTTGAATTTCTAATGGATCCGACTTCCGGTTCCGAAATTACAAGGTGATGAGTACGATCACACAGCAAATCTCGATTTAAACGCATTCTGCGAGGAATGTAAAAAGGTGAATATTTTTCCAAAATGTGACCATAACTGCTTCAATTTGTAGTATTAGGTCACTAATAGCAATTCAAAGTCTATTTGGCCACATTGGCCACCATCATCGGTTCCTGAAGCCCCGGCGGAAGTAGCCAAATGCAGAATAACGGCTAAATTGGTTTCTCGAAGATGGCTAGGCCAAATTTAGTCTCAAATGAAAGGTGTAGCGTCTCCAGAAATTGATATTAAATTTCATCCCGATCCGACTTCCGGTTCCAGAGTTAAGGGTTGTGGCGTGCGGTCACATAGCAAATTCCGATTTAAACCGATACCGCGATGAATGGAAAAAGGTAAAAAGTTTTCTAAAATGTGTCTAAAACAACTCGCATTTGCAGTTCGTAGAGTTCGGCAAATGTCAGTGTTTATGTGTGTGTGCGTCCGTGTGTGTATGTGACCAAAATCTTACTCACTTTACTCAGAGATGGACGAGCCGATTTTCACTAACTTAGATTCAAATGAAAGGTACAACTTTCCCATCGGCTGCTATTGAAATTCTAATGGATCCGACTTCCGGTTCCGGAATTACAATGAGCGTATAAAAGTGAAAAATTCTCCAAAATGTGGTCACAACTTCTTGGAATTGTTCTACTCAGCCACTACCAGCCATTCAAAGTCTCTTTGGCCATATTAACCATCATCATCGGTTCCGGAAGCCCTGGCGGAAGTATCCAAATTCAGAATAACAGTCACATTGGTTTCTCGGAGATGGCTTGACCGATTCGACCAAACTTAGTCTTAAATGAAAGGTGTTTTATCCCCTATTAAATTTCATCCCGATCCCACTTCCGGTTCCGGAGTTACGGGTAGTGGCGTGCAGTCTCAAAGCAAATTACGATTCAAACCGATATTCCGATGAATGGAAAAAAGGTAAAAATTTCGTTAAAATGTCTGTCAAACAACTTACATTTGCAGTTCTAGGTCACTGACGACCAACCAAACTTTCGTTGACTACATTCCAAAATTAACAAACTCACATCAGTCTCCGAAAATGGTTTTCACAAGCCAAGTTCCAATTGATAGCTACATTGGCCCCACAGATGTCTATAAAATTTCGTACGGATCGCTTATATGGTTCTGGAAATATAGACTGAACCGTCTGGTCACATATGAAATTCCCATATAAGCCGGAACTCTTTGTCTTTGTTTTCGATATGGGGGTGCACTTTGCAAATTCTACAAAAATGGTGTGTAACGAATGTTAAACGCAATGGTCCAATTTTAAACGCATATAACACAGCCATCTCACGATAAATTTTCAAATTTTTTGCGCATATCGCCCCGAAATACTTCTAAAAATAGATTCCAATAGATAAGCCCAAAGATTTTTGATATCATGACATTAAAAATTTAAATAATATACAACCTGGTCCAAATATCGCGCATTTCCGCACAGAAGATAGAGCTTCCCAAGTCCGGCACGACCAGGGTTGTTAATCGATAATTAATCGTCATCGTCGATAACGTTAACCATCCGTCAACGTCATCGGAAACTCCGTTAACGATAATTTATCGTCGGATTCATCGTCATCGTCGATAATTCATCGGTGGTTATCGCGATACATTTTGCGTTACTTTCCCGTTTATTGGAGTTGAAGTTGATGCGGTTAACTTTCAATTGTTTTGAAATAAATAACCATTGGAGGACATGTTGTTGGCAGTTGAAAATCAATAGTTTTGGACATTTTCTATGCACAGGGGGGTCCGACGATGTGTCAAAATGGATTTTTTTTGTCAACTTTTCGGGAGAGTTTTATATTGAAAGGAAAGTTATTGGCAGTTGACAATCAATAGTTTTGGACATTTTCAATACACAGGGGGTTAGACGATGTGTCAAAATGGATTTTTTCAACTTTTGGGGAAAGTTTATTATATTGAAGAAGCTATTGGTAAGTGAAAATCAATAGTTTTGGGCATTTTCAATGTACCGTCGGTGCGTCAAAATAGAAATTTTTTCAACTTTTCGCGAACTTTTTATATTGAAGGGCAGGTTGTTGGCGGTTGAAAATCGATAGTTTTGGACATTTTAAATTCACAGGAGGATCCACCAGTGCACAGTGTTTCCAAAGTGGCAAAAAGGTGAAAAAAATTCTTTGAACCACGAAAAACATTTTTTAACTATAGTGTCTTCAGCAAAGTTTATTTATATTTTTTTGCATTTAAAAAGTATTAGTTGGGTGATTAATCCCTCTAAAGCTGAACAGCAAGTTTTTGTTTGGTCATTTATGAAAATAAAAAAAACTTTCTTTGGCAAAGTTGTTGAGAAAATCTTAAGTATTAACTTCGCTGAAGAGACTATGTGTCTATCTGTCGATTTTAGATTACATTTGTGGAGATTTCTTTGATACACCCCTGAAAATTGCTTTTAAAAAATACTTTTCCTGGTAATTTTGTAGAATTTCAAAATGTTCCAAGATTTTGTTCAGCATAAGAAAATACAGAATTTTTGTAATGTAAGTTTATTTGTATCTCTTACAACTTAGAAGTTATCGAATGTTTTAGTGCCCAAAAAGCAATATTTTGGTATGGAAGCCGCAAATTTTCGCAGACGAATACCAATCCGAATCTGTAAAACAAACACTATCAAAATCGTTTGGTGGGCTCTAGCCTACGTTCAAGTCAAATTCGAGTAAATTCCTTCTTTAGCATATTTTTCTTATCTTAGAGATGCAAAATATACAAAAATAACAATACTGTACTGTAAGACCTCCTTAAGGGAAATTTTTACTAAATTATCAGAACGGGTTAAGAGGCTTTGTCGAGGGACTAAAGAAGAATATTTTAACCGCTCTGATTTATTAACCCTTAAATGCGCAATGTTGTTTTAAAACAACATCGCAAAAACCATCTCAAAATTATCATAGTAACGTATTAAAGCAGTGAGACAATTTTCAGAAAATTTGAAAAAAATTGGTTTGCGCCTTTAAGGGTTAAAAAGAAAGAAAAAATATGTTAGTCCAGGTGTTTGCGTTTCGACTTCGTCTCTTCAGAACCAGAAAAAATATGTGCCGATTTTGCCAATGTCATCGATTTATCAGCCTAAAATTCGCCAAGGGGCTGATAAAAACGGGTCTTCACTGTATTCAAAAAACGACTAAAACTCTATTATGAGGCCGTTCATAAATTACACTACATATTTAAGGGTAAAAGAAGGAAGAATGAAGCATCTTGTTACATAGCGTAGAGAAGAAAGAGGGGGCTAAAAGCTTCCTAACTAGAAAAGGTAATCAAACATTGGAAATATGTATGTATATTCTATAAAATCCGAAATTTTCTAGTTTAAATTAAAATTATAATAAAATCTGTTAATCACCACACCACTAAAATGTGTAGTGTAATTTGTGAATGGCCTAATAATAGTGGTTTAGAAGTCTTTTTCAATACACTACAATTTTGCGTGCTATAAATTACTAATTACACAATAGCTCAAAATTTGTTTTTTTCATGGTCAAAACAATTTTGATCACCTTTTTGCCGCTTGGAAACACTGTGCACCTGGGACTCTTCTGTGCACAAACTTACTCGAAAAGTTGAAAAATTCAATTTTGACACATCGTCGGACCCTTCTGCGTATTGAAATGTCTAAAATTATTGATTTTCAATTGCCAACAACTTTCCCTTCAATATAATACACTTTCCCGAAAAGTTTAAATAATTTCATTTTGACGCATCGTCAGACCCCGCTGTGCAACTAAAATGTCCAAAACTATTGATTTTCAACTGCCAACAACATGTCCTTCAATAGGTATTTATTTCTAAACAATTGAAAGTTAACCGGATCAACTTCAACTCCAATAAATGGGAAAGTAACGCGAAATGTATCGCGATAACCGATGAACCGACGATGACGATGAAAACGACGATACAAATATCGACGATGACGATGAAGGCGACGATACATTATCGTTAACGGAGTTTCCGATGACGATACATTATCGTTAACGAGTAACGCCGATAAATTATCGTGAAAAATGTATCGTATTAACAACCCTGGGCACGACTGATTTGTGTAACTAGCGCGCTACGCTTCTATGAATGATGTCATCATCGACTATTTTAAGAACGGATTTGAGCGGACAAGCTCAGTTGCCTGTTGAACGGCAGGCGGAGCAGATCGCTGTGCTGTGTGTTTTCACAGCCAGTGTAGCTGAGTTAGAAGTCCGATACACTGGCTGTGGAGGTACGCTACCCAGTGCCGTCTAAGCTTGTCCGTTCAAACACTATGCTTTCTGTTTGTGTTGTGCTCGTTTCCAGCACACTTTTATGTACAACACAATTATTCGTACACAAAATCGCTTGTACATTCGAGCTCCATTTGCAAACACGGTTAACATAGTGTCGTGGTACTAGCTGTCTCTTTCGCTCTACCCATCGTCATCAGAGTTGACTCATTTTGTTTTGTGCGCTTGGGTTCAATGTTTGAGGTGAATGTGTAGGTAGGTATATCTAATTTGTTTTGTTAGCGATTGCATGGGTAGTAGACCGGCAACCATTTTGACTTTTTTCGGAACATTGCTAATTCAAATGGTAATTGGATGCAAAAATCATATGTAAAATATGAGCTTTATCCGATAGCTCTAGTTCACGCACAAGTGGTTTCAAGTCTCTATGGTAAACCTGATGAATCGGAGACTCCTTCTGTGTTAGGTAAACCCAAGGAGAGTATATGTCCTTCCGAAGCAATTATAGATTCTGCACACCCTCAAAACAAATCTCAATTGCAGTCTGTCTACAAACCAGAGTTAAAAATAATCGAAGCTCTTTTTTGACGGCCGAAAATGAACCTGATGCGACTCACGGTGAATAGAAAAAATATTCATTCAAATATCCATGTTATTCATTCAGTTGAATATCGTACAATATATTCATTTCACTAATTATCTAGGAAAATGTTTTCAAATGCCGGTAAAGCATATGAAACAGCAATCATCATCGCTTACATTGCGCCAGGGCCTACTTTGATGCATTTGATTCGTTGCTGCACGGTCGCTTCGTGCAATAATCGGAGACGAATGAAAATCTGCATGGATGAATGGGCGGCTTGTTCGTTTGACATTTTCAGCAGCGTCACTGAATATTGAAAGTGAATGCGGCTGAATATGATCAATTTTCATTCAATGAATTTGAATATTTTTAACTCTGCTACAAACACAATTCGTTTGATTCTACCATCATTGCAAACCTGCCTGGCAAACAACTTCAATGTCTAAGTGGAAAGTTAGACCGCATCGCTTCTGCTCGCTCAGAACGCCTCCCACTACAGACTGCTGCTGAACACAACAGTTTAGACGCCGTCACCGAAGATTATCTGCACAGCAGTCGACTGGAATTTCATCCTTCTGACCCGGTCGTGCTCTCTAACGATTTGAACCAACTAAATGAAGGGGCACTTTGTTTGTCGCTGCCATCGCCGGGACGCCCGTTATACAGCACTACGGAAGCCCCCAAGCGCTCCGACGCAGTCGCGCTACCAACCAGCGACCCGCTTAGTCGTCCCGGCCCTGCGTTTGGAGGTCGCGAGGGGGTCTTCCGAACTCCCTTCTCAGGCGAGTATTTTGCTTTATATGACAGTTCGCTTTCTGAAAACCAGTCGGTTTCTAGCGTTCCATCGGGTACAAAACCTTCGTGTTTCCTTGCCATCACCAAGACCACATCTACAAACTCACGCTGCGCTGCCATCACCGGGACGCCCGTTATACAGTACTACGGAAGCCCCCGAGCGCTCCGACGCAGTCGCGCTACCAGCCAGCGACCCGCTTAGTCGTCCCGGGCCTGCTGTCGGAGGTCGTGAGGGGGTCTCGAACTCCCTTCCCAGGCGAGTTTTTTGCTTTACATGACAGTTCGCTTTCTGAAAACCTCTTGGTTCATAGCATGCCGTTGCGTACAACTCCAGATTTTCTGTCCGTCTACTACCAGAGCGTTCGTGGAATGAGAACAAAAACGCAGGCTTTCTTGCTTGCGCTCACTTCCTGCGACTATGACATTATCGTTCTCACCGAAACCTGGTTACGTGATGATATATTAAACACCGAGCTAACGACGAACTACACAATCTACCGATGCGATCGCAACTCTTCTACCGGTCATCTACGTCGCGGAGGTGGTGTTCTCATAGCGATAAAGAAACATCTAACTGGGACTATACTAAAAATGCCTGGATGTGAATGTTTGGAGCAAGTTGTCGTTTCACTGCCTGGTCGATCGTTATATATTTGTTGCATTTATCTAAGGCCGAACAGTGATCCTGACTTGTACAATGTTCACTCTTCTGCAGTCCAAAGCATCCTGGACAAATGTAATAGGCGCGACAATGTTCTTGTTGTAGGTGATTATAATCTTCCTAATCTTCGGTGGATTTTTGATGACGATTATAAGTGCTACCATCCTGAAAATGCAACCACGGAACAATAGACGGCCACCACAGAAACTTTGGTCGCTGGTGGATTGTATCAAATCTGCTCTGTTAGCAACGTGAATGGACGAACCCTCGATTTAGCTTTCGTCAATGACACGGACGTGTTTGAACTGATTGAGCCTCCCACATCTATACTGAAGGTTGACCTTCACCATAAACCCTTCGTTTTAGGACTTGATATGCGTTCTGATGACGGTGAAGCTTTTGATACAATTAACGACGACTTTAACTTTGACTTTACTCGATGCAACTTCAAAGAAGTCTCAATGGCCATTGGTGCACTCAATTGGCGTGAGATGTTGGTTGGAAATGACTTAGATCAGGCAGTTGTGGCGTTCTATGATGCCATATATGAGATTCTTCGCCGTAATGTTCCTAAAAAACGTCTCAGCAGAAAAGCAGAATATAAATTTCCGTGGTGGAACGCTGAGCTTGGTCGCCTACGCAACGTACTCCGAAAACACCGAAAGCGATATTTACATCATAGGACCGACGACAATAAAACTATTCTTCGTCAAACTGAACTGCAATATGAAACAGCCCGGAACAGTGCATTCGGAGAATATCTGAACCAAGTTCAGCGCAGCCTTCGAAATAATCCTTCGACATTCTGGACATTTATAAACAGCAGAAAACGTTCCGTAGGTGTACCAGAAAATGTCTATCTTCGAGACAAAAATTCACAGTCCGCTGCCGAGTCGGCGAACCTTTTTGCGGATCACTGCCGAGATGTATTTTCCAGCCCTCCTGTCTATCCATCGCAACAGTACCAAATAAACATTGCCAACGCATAATATCAACCTTCCTCTTCCTAACGTAAATGATTCTGATGTAGCGAGCGCTCTGTCCAGCGTTGATCCTTTGAAAGGGCCTAGTCCGGATTGCTTGCCTCCTGTGTTTATAAAGAATTGTGCCTGAGCACTTTCTGCACCAATAAGTATTATTTTTCAGCGTTCAATCTCGGAAAATATTTTTCCAATGGCATGGAAAGAAGCTGCTATAGTTCCTATTCATAAGGCTGGAGATAGGCACAATGTTGAAAACTACAGAGGAATCTCGCTGCTGAACTGTCTAGCTAAAGTTCTGGCAAAGTTTGTGTATAATGCGATGTACGCTGCTTCTTCCTACATAATCGACGAACGACAACACGGATTTATGAAAAAACGCTCCGCCACTTCGAACTTGATGACGTACACGAGCCTTCTAGTTCCAGCTGTAGAGAAGCGTCAACAAGTGGACGCTATATATTTTGATTTCGCAAAAGCATTCGACAAGGTGCCCCACAACATTGCTGTTTTGAAACTGGAGCGACTAGGCTTTCCTGAGTGGGTTACCAGATGGCTGCATTCTTACCTCTCACAACGATCTGCCTTCGTTAAAATTGGCACTACATGCTCAAGCGCATTCGAAACGCCAACCGGTGTGCCTCAAGGAAGTCACCTAGGGCCACTGATCTTTCTCTTATTCATGAACGACCTCTGCACCCGTATCAACTCTGAAAAACTGCTCTATGCTGATGATCTGAAAATCTTTCGTTCAATTGTTTCAGCGCTCGATTCTGCTGTGCTCCAAGACGATATAGCTAATATAGAAGAATGGTGTTTGCTGAACGGTATGCAGATCAACATTGATAAATGTAAGATGATAAGTTTCGGACGCTCGGCAAATATAAGGCGTTGCGAATATACTCTTCAAGCCTGTGTCATCGAGCGGGTGTATTCTATCCGTGACCTGGGAGTGTTATTCGACAGAAAACTTCGTTTCGCCGACCACATCACTGCAACAACGGCGAAGGCTTTTGCAACATTGGGTTTTCTAAAACGTAACGCTGTCGATTTTGTGGATTTCTACGCACTGAAATCTTTATACTGCGCACTGGTCCGGAGCACTTTGGAGTATGCTGTACAAGTATGGGCGCCATACAACGCCGTTCAAAGTAGCCGACTGGAGCGCGTTCAGAGAAGTTTTGTACGATTTGCTATCAGAAAGTTGCCTTGGAACGACCCTTTCCGTCTTCCGCTGTATAATAATAGATGCATGTTGCTAGATTTGCCAACGCTGGAGTCTCGCCGCACGTTCTTGCAAAGAATGTTCATTTTCGATATGTTGTCGAACAATATTGACTGTCCCGACATTCTCTCAAGGATTCATTTATTTGTTCCCCCTCGTGATATAAGGAATCGTCCGCTTCTGTGGATTCCCAGGCACCGCACAGCATATGGCCAGAACAATCCGCTAGACAGATGTTGTAGCAGATTCAACGAAACTGTTTTAGTTTATGACTTCCATACCACCAAATCTAATTATAAGTTAGCAATTAGAAATTTTTAACATTGACACTAGCAATAGAATTAAGTGTAATCTGTACGATATATATATATATATATATATATATATATATATATATATATATATATATATATATATATATATATATATATATATATATATATATATATATATATATATATATATATATATATATATATATATATATATATATATATATATATATATATATATATATATATATATATATATATATATATATATATATATATATATATATATATATATATATATATATATATATATATATATATATATATATATATATATATATATATATATATATATATATATATATATATATATATATATATATATATATATATATATATATATATATATATATATATATATATATATATATATATATATATATATATATATATATATATATATATATATATATATATATATATATATATATATATATATATATATATATATATATATATATATATATATATATATATATATATATATATATATATATATATATATATATATATATATACAGGGTGTTTGGTTCATGGTTAAGAATCTCTCGGGTGGTGATAGACTGCCATATTTGGAGAAAAAAATTGTTCTACACATACCATCAAATCTCAACCGTTACAGAGTTATTGAACTTTTTGTGTAAAAAACTTATTTGTCTTAAAATACCTCTAACTTTAAAAGTATACTTTGTATTTTAAATGTTTTGGTTCCATTAGAAAGGCGAGAAAATTTCGCATTGAGTGATGCCCTCACATGTTTCAGCTAATGAGTTTAAGTAGCCTTTTCAAAGTAATTTATTGAAAATTAAACAATTTTAAACGATTTTTCGTTCATTTATTGAAAATCCTAATAGTTAACCTCATCATTTTAATATTTCAGATTGTTAGTCTTGATGAGCTGCTTTATTCGTTCTTTGACATGATACACTTACCTTTTCTTATTTTCACGATTTTTGGTTATTCAACTTGGATATTTTTATCTCATTTTCACTAGTACCACCTCTAATTGAAAAATTATGGCACTTATTGTACTTTTTTTTCTTTTTATTCGAAAACCAGGAAAATTCTACAGTGAAAAATGTATTAATACCTTTCAGTTAAGTGCATTTAGTATTCTTTTAAAAGTAAATTAGTTTAAAGTTAGTGCTATTATTAGCATTTTCGTTAATTTTCTTTAAATAGTAAATAATAAACATCACCATTATTATCATGGAAATAATGCATCTCAGCAAGTTCTACAGTTCTTTCTTTGACTCCATTCAATTATCTCTTTTGGTTTCTACGCAAAATCGTTTTTATCACATCGTTTCATATGCAAAAATAACGATTTCGAACCCACTACATTTGTGGCGAGGTCACGCTGTGTTAACTATTAAATAGCAGCAAAATGAAAAGAGATATAGACAAACTGTCAAATAAAAAGTTATAGAGAACATTAAGGGGCATCAAATGAATAATAGTAACGATAAATTTTGTTGATTAATAATTAGAATAATTAAAAAACTCTCCAAAAAACACAAATTTTGAGTTATTTCGTTAGTAAGAAATCATTTAGTACACTTAACTAAAAGATATTTGTACATACACTGATAGGAAATTTTCTCAGCTTTCCAATTAAATCTTGTAAATAACGATACAAAGCATATTTTTTTAGATTAGGGTCTTTTAAGCACTTGCAAGTCGGTTACAGGAAAAGTATAGTAATGAAATTACAAAGAATTGAGAAGAGATAGAAATATGACGTCCAAGATCAAATTATGAATTGTCCTAAAACCCAACTTTTGGATAATGGATATTGCTATAATCATACTTCATTATTTCGAAAAAATTAGCAAAAACCTCCTCAAAACACAAACTTTTAACTACTTTACAGCTAAAAGGTAATTAAAACTAATTACTTAAAAGATATGAGAACACCATTGAATAGGAAATTTTCTCACCTTTCGAATGGAACTGAAATATTTAAAATACAAAGCATACTTTTAAAATAAGAGGTATTTTAAGCCAAATAAGTTTTTTACACAAAAAGTTCAATAACTCTGTAACGTTGAGATTTGATGGTATGTGTAGTACAATTTTTTCTCCAAATATGGCTATCTATCACCCCCCGAGAGATTCTTAACCATGAACCAAACACCCTGTATATATATATATATATATATATATATATATATATATATATATATATATAATATATATATATATATATATATATATATATATATATATATATATATATATATATATATATATATATATATATATATATATATATATATATATATATATATATAATATATATATTAATATATATATATATATATATATATATATATATAATATATATATATATATATATATATATATATATGTATATATATATATATATATATATATATATATATATATATATATATATATATATATATATATATATATATATATATATATATATATCGAAGATGTAATAAATAATAAAAAATAATATATATGGAAACTCGGAAATAATAACTTAAAATCAAATAAAAAAATCCACAATAACTCTACACACCTCAAAACTTATGGGCACATAGCTTATCTTATAACGAACAGCTTTATTAAAGGTTACATATTGATTGGAAGTTCTCCAACAAAACTACTTGACTTTGAAGACCAACCGATTTTTTTTTGAAATTGGCTATCCTAAGCATGTGCGAGAAATAGAGGAAACACATAACTTTATAATGAGAATATCTTCTTACTGCAAAATCGGATCGATTTTATTTTTATTTTATTTTTCATATATTTCCACATACAAACATGAAAACTCTTGTGAGTAAACTAGAGTTTTCAGAAAAAGCTCATATTGTACAAATGGTATGTGAAGCCAATTACCGTTTGATTTAACAGTGTTCCGAAAAAAAGTCAAAATTGTTTCCGGTCTAATGGGTAGCCTGCATGATAGCAATCTGTGCTTTCGTTGCGCGAAGACGAAAACTTTCTTAGCAGCAAATTTGCGCGAATCGATGGAAAGCACAGCGAAAGTATACTATTTACGTTCGATGAATTCATTGATTCATTTCCATTTCACGTGATTCATTTCCACTGAGCCAATTATCAAAATAGGACATTTGATTCTGCTAATAGAAACATACTACAAAGCCTATTTATGAATGAATACACTGCCACACGAAAAACCGTTGCAAAAACGCATCTAAGTCCATATATAAAATTGTTTTCGATTCTTGTATATTTATAGTTTCGATATATGATTAAGACCACTGCATTCGCTACATTTGTATATGTACTTTAGGAAAGTTACAATTCTCAAATAAGTTTAATCGGAATCGATCACCTACTACAAATGAAATGACCTGATAACCACGAAAGTTTGGTTCAGTATGTAGCATTCGATGTTGATTGGTAGTGCTTAAACTATACGTAAGAAATATATTTGATTTATTATTACTCTAAATGTACTAAGAAAATAATTTTTTTTGCATTAAGTAGTATAGTATTACGTCTACAGTTCGTGCAACCCCATAAGTGAACATCGTCATCCTAATCCCGGCCCGGAGGGCAAGAGTGTTATATGCCATTCGGCTCAATTCGTCGAATTCGGCAAATGTTCTTGAAGGCATCGTTTAAGATTATCTGGTGCTTCTATTTTATTGACCTAAACTAATTATTAGGAAACTGGAACGTTCAATTTATTTTGGAATTCAAAGATGTCTTTTTGGTCACATATTTCTAAAAAAGATTTTCGTACAGTATAAAACCAATACCACGAAGGAATGGCTCATATTATTAGAATAAGTATTCAAATTCTTGGGAAAAGCAAGTGGACATTGAAAGTGTCCCTAAACACTGCTTTTGAGACATGAGCATTGCTGAAATTACAAGTCATTATTCTTTGTAATAAATTATTTTGTCTTTAAAGTGAACTTACATATTAATTTTTGAGAAATGGTGATTTTATTATTGATTAACAAAATGTTTTGGGAATCGAATGCCTTGAATCACATAGATGTGTTTTCATACGTGCCAATGATTGCAAATCAGTCCCACAAAGACAGGAAATCCCATAGGAAACGGGACAAATATGCGATCATGGGCAGTACACTTAAAATCGGTTTAGTTTTACCCCTGAGACACCACCAAAGCAATATTCTTTATGTATCGGTCTCGTTTTTCGCTATGAAAATTTGGTACGTATAGAATAAACTTCGATAAAACTGCCTTCGATTCGATTCGGCGTGCGACTGAATCTAAGCGGATAGAGCAGTCTAGCATGGAATGGATTGCTGACATGTAGGCTATTCTCAAGAAGAAGTTAAATCTCCTCAACAAACTGAAAGATCTGCGTCACCACCTTATTAAGGGTTAAGGGGAAAGGATGAATCTACGATTTTGTATCATATTCAAACTACTTAAAGTGGACATCTGGTATAAAGTACTGTACTGAAAAATTCGCTCACTTTTCTTAAAAATAATAAGGAGACAAAAATATTATTCAGTTTTCTGTGGTTCATCGACACGCTACACATATTGTGCATTCACATAAAAAATCAAGTCAATCCGTTGATTAGTTTTCGTGGTATCGTGTTTGCCAACTTGAAAAAAGCGGTTTCGAGGAAAACGCTAGAAAATAACGCTTTGGGTATTTTCTCTGGAAAATTTGGATAGAAGTAGTTTAGAGTGACTGGTATTTTTATCGCTGTCAGTTTTTCGAAAATTATTAGATTGCAATCTGCGTATGTTATAACAATTGATTGCAATCTGCGTATGTTATAACAAATGCGCGCGAGCAATGCATGGCTGTTTAAAACAAAAGAAGTTCAGCGTGGTCACCGAGAATGCGGCAGATTATTCTAGAGGTTCAATACTAACAATTAATCCGATTTTCATATTTTAATATATTTGAAACGGGTTTTACGAAGCACGTTCTGTCCTTGCGACTTTTGTTTTCGGTCCCTCAATTATGTAACTTATATTAAAAGAAAAGGAAAGTCAAAATGAAACCAATTATCCTTAATGGAACCACTATTGAATGTATCACGGATGTAATATATCTAGGAGTATAAACAGATAATAAACTGCTGTGGAATCAGTACATTAAAATAATCAGGGAAAATGTCTTAAAATGTATGATAGCTTTCCGAAAACTCTTAGGAACAAATGGGTTTGAAATAAAACATACGATCTAGCTTTACTGGTCAATTATCAGATGCAGATGAGATGGTTGCAAAGCAAAAAGACAGCTTAAGTTCAAACAGTAGCTTGTCCGACAATCGCAGGGGTAATGAATTGTGTGTTTGATTACCTTGTAGGTGATGTTGAGCGCCATTACACGTTAACAGTGCTGCATTCGGTAACTGTTCGACTCTCTTTCCGTGTAAGGGACCATTCATAAATTACGTAACGCCTTTAGGGGGGAGGGGGTTCGACAAGTTGTTACATAGGGGAGGGGGAGTAAGCTAGATTGTTACGTAACATGTTTTCACCGAAGAAAAAAAAATTCAAGGAATTTGTAACGTAATGTGGGAGGGGGGTACAGAAATTTGTGACAATTTGTTACATGGGGGGATGGAGTGAGTCAATTTTGGGCAATTTTCGGGTTACGTAATTTATGAATGGTCCCTAAATTCTCACACTGAGACAGCAACATGTACTGCCAGTCATACTACGTGAGCGCCTTTGCGGAAAAATTTTCTGTCATTTTGCTCTTTTGCTCACTTGGTTTGGGTTCAGTTTGACTGAAAGCTCTCGATGACAGTCAGTTTCGAAAATTATTGTCATTAAGTCTGGCAAGGGAAGTTTTAAATTCTGCAAGATGCAAATCTTGAATTTAATGTTACAGTTGAAACACATTGCCTTTTAAAAAATTGGTTTGGTTGCTAACCGAAGATTTTTTGAGAAAAATTGTATTGCAATTTCCGTCGCCGTTTGGATAAAAGTTGTAATAGAATTACGCACATTTACGAAATCATTCGATTTATGACGATGGAACATGATCAAGCCTCATAAAATGCTCATGTAATGTAATATTTAATAATATATTATTCGTGCTGAATTCTATGGGATTTCCTAATAATATAAAACTGACTTTTGTTTGTTCGCAGCCTAGAGCATAGAGAAGACAAAATCTAACCTATTCATAAAAATATATCATCATAACAAAGAGATTTTCAGCTTTTTAGTCATGTTGGTGTGTTCAGTTATGCTGATTTCGTTTTTAGAATCGAGTCGCTCTAGGTTCGCTCGGAGCTGTCACTATTGTATGGATTTCGTAAATATTAGAGCGAACCTAGGGCGACTCTGATCTAAAACCGAAATCAGCATTAGTTAAAAAGCGTGCTATCTGTTGATAAGTATTTTTATAGTAAACCAGGTCAAAAAGCATATACAGGCATCTTTCAAGTTTAAATATCAGTACATTATTGAGTTCGATCGAATTTAAGACAAGTGGGAAGAGTCAATAAATACTGGCTAGTGATTGAGTTATATGGTGACAATTCAGTAAATAAAACTATGCTTGTTGAATTTGCGAGATATGTAGACACAACAGTGCGAGGAGAACAAAACAGAAAGAGACGATTTGGCACTATGTTTTCACTTGACTCTGCTGTCTGCGCTACGTCCGTCAATTTTTTTTTTCATTTGTTTTGTGACCGAAGTTTTTCTTACATTTGGTCAAAAAGTGATAGTCAAGATATCGTACAACCCTGCATGTTAATATTAAAAAAGCCTGTTTTAGTCCACCTAGTGGTGCAATTTCTCCTTTCTGAATTATCCAACCTATGATTCATTAGCTTATGTTGAATAAAATTGTGAAAACGTCTATTACATTCTTATTATACGTAGCACGTATCCCACGTCTACCATGAAAGTCGACGCTGACTCACTTTAAACAAGAGAGTATGATATTTAACTTAATCAGCATGAGTTCAATGTTATCTTCATGTGATCATATTTTGAAATGCTACACTGAGAAAAATTCTATGGTATCTGTGACACGACTTTCGTGGTTGTTTTAACTATTCGCCAATATAACAGTAATGACCATGAGACCGGTAATACTAAACTTCTGTATCGTGAAAAATACTACCAAAATCGATTATCGCTTAACTATACTGTTGTTATTCATGACAATTTGAACATGCTCACTCCAACAATATCTACCATCTAAAAACTGACCATGAGATAGTTAGAAGTACTAATAAAATTAAAGTAAAAATGAAAATATGAGCATGGTAAACATCTTGAAAATAACCAATGCCATTGTTATAACTACTTTTCTTATGATTGTTCTCTGCACAATATAGTAATAAGTTGTAAACACTGAATATATAGTTATTACAAGAATGTGAAGGTTAAAACCATATATACCGTTTATGTGGACATGGGCCTGGTTGTAAGCACCTTTTGCGTATAGTGAATTTCAACTGACAATGCTTTGTATTACTAATAACCATAAAACTTGTCAATGTTTACGTTCCCATAATAAATTCCTACATTATGTAGCCAGTACAGTGAAAAATTGTGAATTTAGCATGCGAGTGTGGTTTTCGACGCACTTTTTAATTTTAATTTTTCAACTATGGCAGTACTATTATTTCTGTGATATAACTGGGATGTGATATAACTGATATAGTGATAAGCCGTTGTATGATCGAATCCCAGCCAGAAAAATAATTACTGGGTAAAAATGAGTGTAACACTAGCCTTACAAATAGTCTGTTCCAAGGTCTGACACTGAGAATCGATTTCTAAGTCTTACGAAACAGAAGGTTATGTTCCGCTACGGAATTGAATACTAAGTGTTTACTTTACTAAATGCAGTAAGTACTTCAATTTAATATAATAACGACGTCTTAAAATCTTAAAATTTTCGATGTTTTTAGTTAACCGTAGAGACAGGAAATACAAGGACGATTTGGTTGCCGAAACGATTATTTTTAATAAAAAATGTATGTATGTCATTAAGAAACTAAGAGACGCTTTCCAAATGCTACATTGGCTGAAACTTTCTTAAATCTTTATCATCCATCTAATTATATTGGACCATGTTATTTTCAAAACAACAACGATATCGGTTTTTGAAATAAATAGGCGAAAATGTCAAAATCTCAATGTTTTAGTTAATGCAAACAGACCTTAGTCAGTATGACTATGCTTATTGTTATACCAAACGTTCCATAATGGACATTCATACCACAGAGTGTTCAATTTGACTATTATGCGTAATGCATGGTAAAATATTCTATTCTCCTGGTTTAGTTACAATAAACAGATCCAGGTCAAGATAACTATGCATATTGTTAAACTAAGCATCCCACTTATAATGGTTATGATTACAATAAAATGTTCAATAGTACTATTATGGTTCAAAGCTTTAATATAGTGAATTTGCACATGGATATAGTTAAAGTGACCTGATGCTATAGTCGGTTAAAAACCACTATACTCATGAAGTCGAATTAACCCCGTCATATGGTAAATGTTACCACATAATTTTTCTTAGTGTAGGGGAATGTGTTTGGAAGTGGAGGGGATGAAGGGATGGATGGGGGGATGAAGGGAAGGCAGGTGTGAGGGTGGTCGAGAGGGGTGATAGTGATGAAAGGGGAAAGCGTAAGGGATTCCCTGATTCTGTAGAGATCAAATAGACTTTTTCACGCAGGATACTAGGACCTTAACGCAAGTTCAAGTTTAGAAAGCTTCAACTTTCACACGCACATTTTGCTAATGAATTAAAGTTTCATTGATTCGTCGATATCATTATTTTCATTAATTGTTATGGAAGAAAATACATCTTTGAACAGTGGAGAACAATCATAAAACATTTGCAAAATTCAGGTATTATCTCACACCACCCTAATTGCAACTAACATCAGATTAAGAGGGGGAAAAGAATAATTTGAAACAAAAATACATTTTTCGCTTATTTTTACGAAGATACAGCTCAAGCAAATTTATCAAATTTGTGATACAGTAGCGGTCTCAAATAAAACTGTAACTTACACTGAATCATCGATCCCAGCTCCATAGAGTACACTCCAAGCAGCAATCGTTGCCTTGTAAAAATTTTCTAAAAAAAATAGATCTTCCGAAACGACTTATAATTAATTGAAATTATATGCAATGAATCAACAACCATGGAATACCGCATCGGTCTGGATCTAGTTGAATATTGAAAGCAAAAATAATTCAATCTGCCCCAGTCGCCAGGGTATCCTTTTGTTTTTATCCGCTACCTGAAGCACACACCATTGGGTTGCTAGATTCCAGGGATCACCAGAATCGTGGAGCTTCACTCCACAAATCTCTAAGCATAAAAATTGTATCTCGAAGCTCACCGCCAAACCCACGTTATTAGCTAGGTTTTCCATCTGGTTGTTAATTTCTATACGTAGCACCTAAATGTTGCATCGTTTTAGAGAATCGATCAAGTCCATTAGGCTCTTTGGTCAAGTCACTATATGGATTTGAATAACTTTCCAAGTACATAGTTGAAATTCTTTTTTTCTGATCAGGTTTGTAACCAAACTAGTAACAAGTTTTAATTATAAAATGTTGCCATCTAGTGGATAAATAATTATGAGCGTATCATATAAAGCCAACAAGTTGTGTACATGTTATGATACTTGTATACTTGGTTGTATACTAGTAACTTGTGAGCAGCGGTACGTTACACATTAAAATAATTTGTTTACTTTGTACCTAGTGTCCCCTTCTAAACAAATGACCACAATGTACTTCGGCATGAATAACTTAAGTTGCCTCAAAGCATTCCTTGGTAGTTAATTGTAAAATTGAAAACACAACACCGACAGTTTCTAATACTTCAGCAAACTGTGAAAATATATACATGAACGTTATGGAACGTTCATATATTTTTGTTCCTGAATCACAATCATATCTTTTCAACTGGACACTTGGAACTTTCTTATAATTCGACTTCATTGGTAACATACCAATTATCGCATGATATGTGATGTAATGTCCATGTGATCATTTTTCTATCACAACGCCAAGGTGATTTTATTAAAAGATTCTGCTTTCCATGTAATTTAAGTGATAGACACAGACAAAGTGTAATGTTATGTTTACCACCTGAAAATATATACAATAAGGATTCAAGAACGTTTTTTATATTGTATAGAATAGTGAAGACGGATTGCGGAACGTGATGCAACCCTGCCCTATGGGTCGAGTTTAGAGTCTGTGTATTATTGAGTCCCGTACAGAGTTATACGTTTGTTTCGAGGCTTACAGCACTTTATTTATAATACTCTTTCACGCAATTTATTCTACATTGTTACAAAAGAGTATAATAAAATGAATAAAGAGTCTTGTTCAGTCGATTGAAATATTTTGCCATAATATTATTTCTATCAACACTTTACGTGCATGTTCTCCGAAAGAAAAATATTTGTTTACTATGCAGCACAATATGTTCTGATAGGTTCGATGAGTAGATTTGGCTTCACTGCCAGCGTTGTTTGTTTAATGTTTATTATGTATTAAGTTCTACAAGATGAGGACACGAATGAACTCATTATGAATGCAGTTCATGTTTGACAATTCTCGGTGGTTTGTTTACCCTGTCAGTTGCGTGAGTGCGAGTGCAACGGGTGCTCATCTGTTACATTCGAACTCACGTAACTTCCATGTAAACAAGCTACCGAGAATTGTCAAACGAAGTTCATCCAGCTGAATTTGTAGGGTTATGTCGGTTGGTGTAAAACCTAATTGTTCTGTAGTTTAATGGGAACGACAAACATAAAAAGTGCAAAAAGCATCTAGGACGTCAGAAAACCAAAAAAAATACATCTCTGAATTTCATTACTCATTGGGTATAACGGATACATTTCATTGCGTCACATTTTCCAATCCAGTTTGATACTAACCAAAATGGACGTCAATTTCATCCTGTTTGTATCATTGAAGCAGTCCTAATTTTGACAATAGTTGTTTCCGCTAGCTCAGACAGCTGACAAAGATATGGCGATATGTCAAGAGAAACATAAATAAACACTGAAACCAGAGAGACATTTGAATGTAAGTGATCGCTCGACATTTTAGAGCATTTTAATCATTTTTTTATTATCTACTGAATTGAAGAATAACAATTTTAAACTATTTCAATACCTTTGCAACTCGTCAGAATATCAATTTAGCACTGATCAGAAAATTACCAAATTGACGCATAAGCACCTTTGAATGCTGTGTTTTGGCAAAGCATAACCACAGTTTTGTCGGTTTAGATAGGTGAAGAATTTTACTTCCCTGGCTAACCACAAAGTATACAAAAGCACCACTCACTCTCGTTGTGGAGGATGAGCCGAACGAGCATTGCTCTCCGTCACAGCTAACAGGAAGAGTAAAGCGGCTTAGTGCACAAAGCGGTGTCTTCCGGCATTCTTTGTGGGGCGCAAAAAATTCAGTTATTCGTAGCCACAGTCGCTAGGAAACGCCAATTGTTTAGTAGTTGATCTCTTGGCCAAGGCAGAGATAGATGTGCCTAGAAATGGTTCTGATCCAACAAACATGTTTGATGAACCACGTCTGGCTAATTTCTAAGTCACTTCGATACCAACGTTTCCTGGGTGTCCAAGTACTTTATAATGCTATCTTTAAGTTAACATATTTAGGAATGCAGGGAGGATAGGTTTGGAAAGGGGTGAGGGATGGGGAAGGTATTAGTTTGAAGGAGGGGGGATGCGTCTAACTTGTGTGGATGAAGATGTGGGTGTAAGGGTGATCTAAGGGGGAGGTTTGTGAAAATCTGTTCAGTCCTCACCAAAGATCCGATGTGACTTAAACCGTTATGTATCCGGTTACCTTTTCAGGTTTCAATTAATGAAATTCCAATGTTTTACCCATAGCTGGAAATTGAAACGTAGTGAAATCTTAGAACTTCATTAAGTCAAGCTTTAGGGTTAATACAATTGTTGACATAGTAAGGGGGAGTGAGGAAGGACTCCTGCATTTTTTTGCTACTTACTACTTTTTTTACGCACATAAAGAACAGTCATAAGTGACTAATGTGGTCAAAGCTACTTTGGTTGGTCATTTATGAACTAGACCCACACATCCAACTTATACTACACAAATTCTAATATGTACTTCATATGTGTATCATGGTGCTACCATTCGATATGGGAATTTGCTGTGTGACCGTACTCTTCAATCCGTAACGTGTTTAAATGAAATGAATGGCCTTGCAAAGTACAACCTTTTTCCTAAACATATTATATGGCTAAGTTATTGTTTTTTAGCAAAAAGTTAAATTTTTAGCTAAATTTACGTTCCGGACCATCGGTAGTGTTGTTGAACTAAATGAGTTTTGCCATTTAATTCGAACCATCAAACTTTGAACAGCTATAACTTTGTTTAGAGACATTCTAGCACCATGCGTCCTTCAGCAAAGTTGTTGGGAAAATTCTGGACTATTCTGCCGCTGTACACATAACTGCAATGGAATTCTCTATACACATGGGGCAGTTATGTGCCGAGCAGTACTATACTTCTGTTTAGTGCACGCTGCAGTAAAACTATGGTCTCTAGAATTTTCCTATGCTATTATAAATTTTAAACGCAATTCGCAACGTCAACTGGAATCAAAAAAAAGTTCCAAAAAACGATTATTTTGCTCTATCCTAATAGTTAATTAAATGGGTCGCACAAGCATTTAATTGCACGATTGCTCCATTCAGTGGCATGCTTAACCCATTTATACCCATGTTGTTTGTGGACAACAACTTTTTTAAATAGCTATAACTTTTGATTGACGTAAGATTTGCTTACAAAGACAATTAAGGCTAATAAATATGACTATTGCCTTTCATTTGAGTACAGTTACAAGGATAGGATCAGCTCTAGAACTGGAGTTATTGCAATTAGTCTGATTGGATTCCGATGGAGCAGTGCTGCCAGGAACAGTTTACGTTGACGACGAGAAATGAATTTTTCATACATCTTCGTATGTTGCAATATTATTGTAAACTGATAACACTTATCAATTTAGACTGTCTTTGGCTACGTTTTCCACGCAAGTGAACTATTGTAAATATTCTAGGAGAATTGTATCGAGCTTTGGAAGATAAATAATGAGCAGCTTCTAGCACTGCGAGGGAAGCACCTATCTTTATGAAAAAATGCTTTTCGTGTTCCTTGACCCCACCGTTTTCAAGCAAAAATGGTTTTGAAACCTTAAAGACCCTAGAAAAAAGTTGGGCATGAAAAGGTTAATAACATCAGTCAAAACGGAGCATCGATTTTATCACTCTGCCTGGAGCCTTGTTCGTGCCTAAAACCTTTAAGTTCCACTAACCTGTAATTCTGCCTCTGAAACATCAATCTCTCCACGATACACAAATTCGATGATAAATTGTAGATCTGAAAAGCATATGTCTGCTGGTAGAATAATCGTTGGATGTTTACATGGATTGTCTAGCAATATTTTTTGAAAATATGCTGAGCAAGCTGAAAGCACCACCTAAAAAAAGAAATTATTACAATAACAATTGAAACCAAGAAACCTCAGCTATTGAATAGGGACCATTCATAAATTACGTAACGCTTTTAGGGGGGGGAGGGGGTACAACAAGTTGTGACATGTTGTGACATAGGGGGGAGGGGGAGTTAGCTAGATCGTTACGTAACATGTTTTCACCGAAGAAAAAAATTTTTTTTCTAGGAATTTGTTACGTAACAGGGGAGGGGGGGATGAAGAAATTTGTGACAATTTGTTACATGGGGGGAGGGGGGAGTCAATTTTGGGCAATTTTTGCGTTACGTAATTTATGAATGGTCCCATACTGACCTTGTGAGCTTTCAACGAATTAAATTCGCACGCTAACGTGACATCAACGAAGGACTGTGTCTCCAAAAGTTCGTGAAAAACTGATGTCATGTTCGACTGATAGTTGTTCCATCTTAGACTAAAATACTGATGCGATGACCGTGCGCCTTTCGCGTATGGTGGTGTCGCGGGATACGATGTAGGTGCTGTAGTAGCTGCTTTGGCATCCATGTTTTTGGTATAAGTTGTGGATATTTTATAGTATTCTTCCGATACTTTAACAGTGGCGTTACGATTTCTGTAAAAAAAACAAGAGCACGCATCAAATCGGTTATCGTTGCCAATGGATGAGTTCGTAAAGCTTTTGAGCATAATCTGAGCAAATTTTCCTTTTTTGTTTAGTGTTGTTTCCAGTATTTTCGCTCAACACAAATTATGAAAGTTGGCAATAATGCCCTTATACTAGAGTGTGCTTATTTCAAAACAATCAAAATGGGATATCAGTAAAAATAAAACCTTGCATAGCCTCTGATGAAAAGAAATCCTTTCGAATCTATCCAAAAGTCAATAAACTTGAAAATATCATATATTCACATAACATCATTGCATGTTTAATCTAACATTTATTTTTGAACAATATTATTGTGAGGCCCATAATAGCATTAGATAATGTTGTGAATTGTCCTAAATCCACAATAAACAGCTGAAATCGGCAGCTTTGCTTTGAAAATATTACAAAAATACCAAAACAAATCTGTCACATTCATTGAACAAGTTAATTTCGAGCCACGATTTTTCGGATTACTGTGTTTTATGGGCCTGGTATGTCTTTATAGGCAGTGTATACGAAAGCGATTTTTTCACGTATATGGCACCCCTATCCCATTTGTATTGAACTGACATAAGTCAACATCTCAGCGGGCACACAAATTATGGGCCCCACTGACAGTCCAAATTGTTCTGCATGTATTGCTTGAAGCTCGATTTTCACTAGTCAGATACCGTACGGCATGACTCAATTTTTAGACATTTGTTAAAAATATTAAAAATTTTGGATAGCTAATTGAAGAAATGTGTTGCTGTTGTAGATATCAATAATACATGTATGTAAATGCACTCAAGGTTAACGTTAGTGCCAGCTCTGTCAAACGATTAACCGCTATAAAATCTTTGTCAGCATCGCGTGGCTTGAGTCGGCTCTTATCAGCTGCATCACTATACATGTAATGCTGTAACCCGTAGCACAACTTAGCATGCTTACATTATTTTTTTACGCATTATTCACTAAAAACTCAACACCACTTATCTCAGAAAGAAATGTATTTGAAATTATTTTCACCCTCCTGAAAGCTCACGTGGAAAAGCAAGACTAAGGTAGGAAAAGTTCTCGGCGCATAGTGCAAAGCACGACCGCTGAAATAGCAGATCAAGCAAGAATATAGGAAAATTAAACAAAACCGCCAAGGTACGGCTAGTCGACACGTCAAATCATTTGTTGTGCAGTGTAAAGTGTAGTAAAGTGGTTGGATGTACTAAGTTCGGTCGGCCTTAGTATGCAATTGAATACTGTTTGATGGTGGGCATGACCGCAGGGACTCGGTTTTTTTATTACATTCTCCGTATTCTAGCGAAGCAACATCGCGCTGAGTGTAGTGCAAACAGACGGCTGCAAATGCAAATAATGAGATATAATAAAGCAATGAAGTACAACAGCAAGTTACTACGTTAATTAATAATAGACCTATCACACGGCAAACTCGGTGCAAAAAGGCAAGAAAAACACAGTAGAGTGTTGCGCTCATTGTCACCCAATTAATATTGACGCTCTCTCCATTTGAACTACAGTGAAGACGCGATTTTGTTAGCTTTTTGAAACGGTTTTGTCAGCCAAATGAATTCGACCAAATCCAAAAAGTATTACAAAGTCTAGATTTATTGAAATTTGAAGTTTTGTCAAGTTTATAGTAAAAATAAAATAGAAACAACTGAACATATGACAAAATAAAAACATTCTTTCTAATAGGGTATAAAAAGCAAATCACCCTATCCAACAGGAATCTTATATTATCAAATCTCACGACAATAATGTAAATGAGCAATAACAATCGCTAGGTGAAGTGGCTTAGTGAAAGAAAGATATCGTGGGCAAATTGTGCCATTCCCCACTGGCTTGAAACGTGAAAAAACGTGACCGTTTTTAACAACTACAGAATTGTTAGTTTTATTCAATGTTCGGGGATGTTTAGCCCTTTCTGCAGGTGTAATCGATTCTGATAATTGACTAAAGAGAGAAAAGACATTTATTTTGGAACAAGTAGTGATAGAGATTTGAAGTTTTCAAAAAAAAAATGTATTGCGTTTATGGGAGAGGATGTGGACAGTGCTTTAAGACGCAAAAAAGAGATTTTGTTTGGAAGACAACCCAAAGTCGTGGTATTTTAACCCTTTCATGCCCAACTTTTTTCTAGCGTATATTGGGTACAACTTTCCTTGAAACTGTTGATGTCGAGAAACACGAAGAAATTGTTTAAATCGAGATGTATGCAAGAAGCTGCTCAATTTTTACCTTCCGATGCTCAATACATTCCTTACAAAATGTTTAAAACAGGTCGTTTGCATAAAAAGGTAGTAGAAGATAGGGTGACCATATCAAGCGAGTGAAAACCCAGAACACTTCAAAGGAGACTACCTCCTCCCAGCACCTCTTAATCGGTTGTGCCTTCTCTTAGGGTTTCCGGCAGTTCAAAAATTCTAGGTTCTGGCAGGCAGAGCTTCGGCAGTAAAACCGTTCTGGGGTCTGGAAGGCATAGCTAAGCTACAAAGTTTTTCATGAGAGTTCGATCACTGAGCTCTTTTTCGGATTCACGCGCAGTTCTTGCTACATAACCATCAGCGAAGGTTACGTGATGTTATTGGAAAAATTAGCAATCCTGAATTTAGTGGATGAGACGAAATATCGTATGTGCAGAACCGCCGAGGAGTTATCAGCTCTTAATAAACGTCATTGAAGTAAAAGAGAAACATCAACGGTCCCAAGTATTCCTGAGGTACCCGGCAATTTCTAATGACAATCATTATCTCCCGATCTGAGAGCTAGATTTGAAACAGCTGCAGAAACTACAACTGATCACAAATTTCTTAATTTTATCTTTTTGGTGGTTGCTGGTTGTCAGACTAGTTATTTGCTCACATAATGTGCACAAAGAGCGAAATTCATCGATGAAAAATAGAGCAGCACAAAAAACACTGCGATGTGCAGAAAGACCGCACAAAGAGAAACTTGAAAACGAAAAAGAGAAATATATGTGCACCAAGTACTGCACAATTTCGCGCAAATAGTCACCTTGAAGAGCCACTTTTTTGTGCCTCCCCTCACTGGCAAGCAGGTAGGACAGCGAATCAAACTACAATTCAGATAAAGATTGATCGGAAGAACGTTTTAAAAATGTTTTTTGGTTGCATTCTCTGCTTCCGTGCGCGTGAAACCAAGATTCACACTAAAGAGCCTCTTTATTTCTACTCTTTGAGGTGTGTAGCTGTTGCCGGACAGCAGTGAAAACTAGCAAATCTATGAATCTTCTTTATTCGTTGTGAATCAAGGTTGGATTATAAATTCCTGCATGGAGGATAATATTGTGTTAGGATTAAGTTTTAGAGTATAAATACAAATTCTTACTGTTAATGTTTTCGCTGCCGTTCAGAGCTGTCTAAATCGTACCCGTACAGTAATCAGTCTGTGTCCTAGCCAAGGATGCAAAATGCCTACCTTTTCTGTGGCTGTAATTTTTCTGCCTACATTCTCATTTCTCTCTTTATGCTGCTGTCGTCCGCTAGTGCAGGACGTCCAGCGCTGTACGGCTGCCTGTGTGCAAAGCAGTAACATGACAAGAAACTACTGTCCCCAGTACAGCCATCAGACGCGAGCGGTACAGCTTCTCTTTCCTTATTTTACATTTTTTAATATTTTCAATCTTTTTAATATTTTTATTCAAAAATGACTACAATGAATGCGGCTCACTTACGCCACGGCTGGCATTAACGCTTTCGTATGCGGGCCTCTCCCTTTGACTATGCAGAGAAAAATGTACAAAGCGAGAGAACAAACTTTACTACGCCACACTCTCACCGAGCAGTCGGAGTACAGCAGCAAAACAAAAATGTATTCTACTGCTGTACGGGAAAATGTACTCGGTTAGGTTACCGTTCTGGCAAGAGCTGTAGTGATGCGTCGCTGTAGCGGGCTGTACGGCTTGTGCAAATGTAAATATACCGAAAAAAATGTAGTTTATCGGTACCGTTGGCATCCCTGGTCCTAGCATTTAAGTATAATAGTATTAGAGATTCACGGTAATCAAATAAGCTAGGTTAGACTACTAACCTTAATGACCTGTTCGGTTTCGAAGTCTATTTAAATTGTAATTTAAATGTGCTCCTAATGGTATTGTTCGCACAGTCTTCGATCCGTACTGTTTCTCCGTATAAATTGTATCCGTACTGTTTCCTACCCGCACTAACTCTGTCCGTACCGTAGCTTTAATTCCTGTTAGGTTCAATTTTAGGTATTTATAAACATCTAATATAATTAAACTTACCACAGTACAGTTAGGGTAGATTTAGTTAGAAATGGGAACAATTATTTAACTTGAGAATTGGGTTAATTTATAACAATTGTGCAAATGTGTTCTAGCTTACGCTACTTTTTACCGAATGACTTGACTTTTTTTCTTTCTTCCTATCTGACTGTCTTGTCCGTGACCGATATTCGTGCCAATCCCTCGAGAAGGCGAAGGGCGCGGTTTGTTGATGTTGATTTGCTGTATGGGCGCCGAGGGGCTCGCTGAACTGTATGGCGCTATTAACACTCCCCCCGGAATGCGGTTAGGGTCTTCCTGAAGAGCATTCTTCTCAACGCCTACGTCCAGGACAGCGAGTTTAACGGCAGGTCTCTCGTAGATTCCGTTGGCTGTCTGCACCGTCGCCCATCTCACTTGTCCATCTGCACCAGGTTTGACACAGATAACTCGACCCTTCGGCCAGCAGTTCCGCCGTAGGTTTGGGTCCACGATGACGACGACGTCGCCGACTGCAATGGGTTTTACTGGTGTGAGTCACTTCGGTTTCCGAGTTAGTGTTGGAAGATAGTCTCTAACCCACAGCTTCCAGAATCGGTTAGCCATGGTCTGCGAACGTTGCCAGCTGTTTCGTAGAGCTGCAGAGCTGTCGTCGAACGGCACCCACGGTTGTAGGCCATTTTGACTACCCAGCAGAAAGTGGTTGGGCGTCAGCACTGGAGATTCATCATCCTCCAGCGGGACGCTAGTGAGTGGCCGCGAGTTGAGAACGTTCTCAACTTCCACCAACGCGTTCTGGAGCACCTCGTGAGTTGGCGTAGCATTCGATTGCAGCACAGTTAGGTTCCGTTTCACGGACTGAACCAGACGCTCCCAAGCTCCCCCCATGTGGGGAGAGGCTGGCGGATTGAAAGTCCATTCCGTTCGAGCCGTAGTGAACTCCCGCATCAGCCGGTCGTCGTCGAGTTCCTGTAGCGCTAGCTGCAGCTCCTTACTGGCGCCCTGGAAGTTTGTGCCACGGTCGCTGTAGATCACTGCCGGAACTCCCCTTCTAGCAAAGATGTTCCGTATAGCCATCATACAGGAATCTGTCGTCAGTGTGTGAGCGAGTTCTAAGTGTACGGCGCGAATGGTAAGACATGTTGCCAGTACCCCTCAACGTTTCTCTGTGCGTCGTCCGACGGATACCGTCATTGGGCCAAAATAGTCTATCCCCATGTACGTAAATGGTCGAGCAAAGGCAGCCAGGCGAGCGAGTGGTAGATCGGCCATCGCAGGTGGTTGCGGGGCAGCCTGGTTATTTTTACACTGTTGGCACTCTTTCCGGATCGCACGGTACGTTGCCTTCAGACGTGGACTGCGGAATCGCTGGCGAAGCTCGTTGATGATCGTCTCATGGTTCTGGTGGTTAAACTGCTTGTGTGCGTTGGACACGATAAGCCTAGTGATGTGGTGATTCCGTGGAAGAATAACCGGATTAGCGGCGTCGTAATCTGTGAATTTACATTCTTGGGTTCGGCCGCGGGCCCTTAGAACGCCGTTCTTGTCAAGAAAGGCGCGCATCTTGCTTAGCGAACTGTTGTTTTTTATAAACTTGCGTTGCTGGGTGGTTGATAACGGTTCATTCAGGACTGCTATCTCATCGGGATACGCACTGCGCTGTGCAAGACGAAACAGGTAATTTTCCGCTTTTCTTAGCTCGTCACGAGTCAGAGGGCCACTCTGTCTTGGTTTTTTCATCTTAGCTTGCCTCAGGTTGTCCACGAAACGGGTCACATAAGCCATTCGGCGCAGTAGAGAAGACCATTCCGAGAAATCATGTGGCTGAACCACTGGGTCCAACGGCATGGTATGAAGCAGAAGATGAGGCCGTAACTCCTCTTTAGTCGATCCAAATGAGTGCGGGGAAACAGGCCATGCTTTCTTCGGTTGCCAGAGAAAATTGGGACCGCAAAACCATCGACTAGAGGCAGTCATATCTGGAGCTCGTGTCCATTTGGTTCCCTCGTCTGCCACGTTCAGCTTCGTTGGCACCCACTGCCATTCGTTGACGTTCGTCGTTTCCAGGATCTCGCTAACACGGAAGGCCACGAATTGGCTATACCGACGGTGATCCGAGTTGAGCCAGCAGAGGACATCTCTGGAGTCAGTCCAGAAGAAACGTTGATTGATTTTGACAGATAGCGATTTGGCAATGGTTCCCGCTAATTTCACGCCTATCACAGCGGCTTGCAGTTCGGACTTCGGAATGGAGAGAAACTTTAGCGGCGCGACTCTCGTCTTTGCTCCGGCCAGTCTGCATTCGATGGTTTCTCCTTCCTGAAAACGCAAATACACTGCAGCTGCGAAACCGTTCTCGCTTGCGTCGACGAACGTGTGCAGTTGTACCACCGTTCCGTCTGTCGCGGATGTGAGTGTTCGGTAGCATCGAGGTATTTCGATAGACGATACCTGCGGCAACACTGTCAGCCATGACAACCACTTTTGAAACAACGACTCATCGATGGGGTCATCCCAGCCGACTGAAGTTCTCCAGATTTCTTGCAGCAAGGATTTTAGTTGCATTAGGAAGTGTGCTATGAATCCTAAGGGATCGAATATCATCATTAACGTACGAAGCACTTCGCGTTTTGTCGGTCGTCGCTGCCCACTGATCAGTAGCTGCTCGTACCGCGGTGACATTTTATATGTGAAGCAGTCTGTTGAGGTGTTCCACCACATTCCGAGAACCCGTTCTGACACGTGTTTGTCGCCGATACTGAGGCTTTTCTCATCGGAGCCTGTTTCGCTCATAGCTGCCACAACTCTGGGTGAGTTGGAGATCCAGTTCCGCATTTCGAAGCCTGCTGACCTGTGCACTGTCTGTACTTCTCGAACCACTTGTATTGCTTCCTCCTCAGATTCCACACTCAGAAGCATATCGTCAACGTAGTGTTGCTTTACGATTGCGTGAACTGCTTCTGGGTGTTCTTGTTCGAATCTCTTTGCATTGTAATTTTTTACGTATTGTGCCGTACTCGGCGAGCAGCATGCGCCGAACGTCATTACCTGCACTACGTAGACACTAGGGTCGATATCTGTCTCGCAGGCCTTCCAGAAGAAGCGTTGGCAATGCTGGTCGTCCTCCCGCATCCTTACTTGGTGGTACATCTCACGGATGTCGCCGCATACCGCTGTCCGAAACTCCCGGAACTGGATCAGCACAGACAGAAGAGATGTCAGTTGGTCTGGGCCTGTTAACAGAACTGAGTTGAGTGAAACTCCAAAGGCGGTGGCAGCTGCATCCCATACGAGTCTCGTTTTGCCCGGCTTGTTCGGATTGACGATTGGAAATATCGGAAGGTACCAAACTCGTGGGCGGTTTACTTCCAGCTCTTCCGCGGACAACTTGCGAATGTAGCCTTTGTTGATATGATCCTGAATTTTCGCGTTCAATTCGCCCGCCAGAAGTGGATCCTTCTTCATGCGGTTATCTAGGCATCGCCATCTTCGCAGTGCCATCGCTGCACTATCCGGAAGTCGGACCGAATCGTACTTCCATAGAAGCCCGGATTCAAAACGGCTGTCTACGGGCCGAGTGAGTGATTCCAGCATTGACTGTGCTCGTTGGTCCTCGTGTGACAGAAGTAGTTTACTTTGCTTAGAGATGCCCAAGCTGTCGAGGGCAAAATAACCTTTGACGAGTTCGTGAAGATCTTCACCGGTCTCTCTGTTGCACTGGCAAATCTGTAGCGCATGATAGTTTACGTAGTGCCCTGCATTCTTCTCTCCCACACAACTGCCGAAAACAATCCAGCCGAGACGTGTTTTGATTGCAATCGGCTCATTTGACTGTCCTTCGCGACTCTTCATTGCATATCCGAGAGTGGCATTATCCAAGCCGATTAGGATTCGCGGATTGGCCTCGTTATACGACTCAATCGGTAGTCCCATGAGGTGCTGGTATCTCTGTTGCAACTCCGAGGTAAGGAGAGTCTGTGGTCGGATCTGCAAATTTCTGATCGTTCGTACACTGGAGAGATCATACCTCTTGATCGGGTTCGTTACACTGGAGATTTGAAGACTAACGTTTTGTGATCTGTTTTCGATCTTGGTGGTTTCGCCTGTCCACTTCAGGCACAGTGGATTCTTTGGTCCCCTTAACCCGAGCTCGTCTGCTAAACTCTGTTCTAGAAGCGTGAGTTCTGAGCCGTCGTCCAGGAATGCGTAGGTTCGAATTGCCTTCGATGGGCCGTATAAAATGACCGGAACTACTCTGAACAAGATCTCCGACTGCACTTGGTGCACGTTGCAACTCTTCTCGTAAACAGCGGCTGCTGTAGGAGATTCACCAGATCGAGGGTTTCCGTAACCGTGAAGCAGAGGATGGTGCAGATATGTACAGCCATTCGTTCCGCATGGTTTTTCTTGTCTACATGACCCGTTGTGTTTACGCAGGCATTTGCGACAAAGTTTGTAAGCTCTTACTGTCGCCCACTTCGAATCGTAGCTTAGGTCTACGAACTGTTTGCACTTGGCCAGCATCGTACAATCCCCTTTGCACGCCACGCACTTCTTGGTGTCAACGATGGTTGGTTTCTGTGGAGAGTTGGCTGGCTTCGAATCCTTAGAGTCTATTTCCGAATGAACATTCAAGAAGCCATCCCGCTTAGTACCGCGAAACCGTTGATCGCTGAATACGGTATCTACGACCGCACTTGCATCCTCTACTGTCTCGTACAGCCACGTACTGAAATCCAATAGGTTCGGAGTAGGGTTGTTCCTTGAGAACCTGGCCCAGCTCAGCTTCAACGTTGGTGGCAACCTCCCTACTAACTCGTATCGCAGCGATGCATTGTAGACGAAGTCACTAACCTCACACGCTTGAATGGTAGCGACCAAATTCTCAACTGTCAGCGCGAAGTTCACCACTGTCTCCAACTTCTCTATGCTCGGTGACGGCAATGATCGTATCTTCTTGATAACCGCCTGCACGATTGCTTCCGGTCGTCCATAGAGCATCTTGAGAGTTGAAAGGACTCCCGCAACGTTCGATGGGTGGAGCAGGCGACATCTTACTGCTTCCAATGCTCTTCCTTTCAAGCACTTACGCAACCGTAACATATTTTCCTCATTGGAGAATCCGCACATCTGAGTCGACGAGTTAAACATCGAGAAGAACAGCGGCCAATCTTCCGGCTTACCGCTGAAGTCCGGCAGGTCCTTCGAAACTGCCTGACGTGCGGCGATTTGACTTCGATTCAACACACAAGCCGTGTCGTCACTAAGCCCATGCGCTGGGAGGGATGGTCGCCCAACGGGGTGGAACGTTGACCTGGTACAAACGCATTCACTTCGGCCCATGATCCAGCCTCCGGTGCAAGAGCGACTGATTGTCGCATATGGGAGCTGCCGAAAATTGGCCGAGTCTCTTGTTGGCCGGAAACAAGTTGTGCGGGTCGCCGGAGTTGGATATTAACTTGGGTCGCACGCTGCTGATCTGGAACCGGAACCTGGTGCTCTACAGACGCAGTCGAGTTCCTCGGTGGACGTTTCTCTAGTTCCTCGGCTTCAGATCCGCAGTCAACCTTCCCGCCGTATCCATCCGTGTCGTCTATCCACTTCTTCACCTTCGACATTGATACTGATTGGGGTTCACTAACAATCGACGAGCAGTCGCTACCGCCCTCTAACAGAATCTTGTACTTGAGTTCTAAATATCGTCGTTCCAACTCCTTTTCCTCCTCTAACCATTGTAGTTCCAAAGCTTGTCTCCGTTTGGCCTGACTTCCGATGCTGCTTGCCTTGCTCTTTGACCGTACAGTGGATGTTGTACTGCTTACGTTGGGGGTATGCAGAGGGGAAGGGGTTAGATCCTTTGCGTGTTCGCAGTTCATGCAGATCCAGCTCACGTCAGCAATCCCTTCTGACACTTCTACACACGAGAAATGATACCACTCATTGCAACCGTCACACTGAACCATTCGACTATTATCACGCTCATCACACACTTGACAATGACCGACCCGATTCTTTCGTACGCGGCGGAACGGATTACGTTTGACTACGTTCGTTTTATTTTTCTCGGCGGTATCCTTTTCCTTAGGATTTGCTCCCGGCCGGTTGGATTCATTGGTAACTTTATCATTTACCTGTTCGCTAGGGGGAGGATGGACAAACACTTTAATCGCCGAATCCTTAGCGTTCGTTTCGTCCTTCTGCAGCTCAGTCGTAGTCGCTTGGACGTTGTGACCGTCAACTGCCGCGTCACCACCTGGGGTGACCTTATCGACCGTCTTCTTGCTGGATCCGGATTTGGCTTTCCTGGATGACATCCTTCCTCCGTGAAGCAATTCTCGTAACAGAATTTTATAAGATGTTGCCGGACAGCAGTGAAAACTAGCAAATCTATGAATCTTCTTTATTCGTTGTGAATCAAGGTTGGATTATAAATTCCTGCATGGAGGATAATATTGTGTTAGGATTAAGTTTTAGAGTATAAATACAAATTCTTACTGTTAATGTTTTCGCTGCCGTTCAGAGCTGTCGAAATCGTACCCGTACAGTAATCAGTCTGTGTCCTAGCATTTAAGTATAATAGTATTAGAGATTCACGGTAATCAAATAAGCTAGGTTAGACTACTAACCTTAATGACCTGTTCGGTTTCGAAGTCTATTTAAATTGTAATTTAAATGTGCTCCTAATGGTATTGTTCGCACAGTCTTCGATCCGTACTGTTTCTCCGTATAAATTGTATCCGTACTGTTTCCTACCCGCACTAACTCTATCCGTACCGTAGCTTTAATTCCTGTTAGGTTCAATTTTAGGTATTTATAAACATCTAATATAATTAAACTTACCACAGTACAGTTAGGGTAGATTTAGTTAGAAATGGGAACAATTATTTAACTTGAGAATTGGGTTAATTTATAACAATTGTGAAAATGTGTTCTAGCTTACGCTACTTTTTACCGAATGACTTGACTTTTTTTCTTTCTTCCTATCTGACTGTCTTGTCCGTGACCGATATTCGTGCCAATCCCTCGAGAAGGCGAAGGGCGCGGTTTGTTGATGTTGATTTGCTGTATGGGCGCCGAGGGGCTCGCTGAACTGTATGGCGCTATTAACAGTAGCCATGGAGTAGAATGCACATATGGTCAAGGCTCCGAAAATGGCAACCACAGGCGACATTATTTTTTATCAAATTTTGCGTCACACTGTATGTTTTCCGCATGTATATAACCTCTTGTTAAAAATATGAATATGCCCATAAAAAATTCCATGTCTGTCATTTATAAAAGATTTTTGATGCTACTTGCATGACCTGAAAATGACTAAAACACCGTAAGGAGATAAAAAGGTAAGTAAAATCCATATTTTCAACTTTTTGCCTGAAACCACATTTTTCCATCGCAGTCTAATATAAATTTGATGATATTGCTTGAAAGTTTAAGATGAAAATGGATTAATGCTTATTTTTAATTGTGAAGTAATGAAAAACAAATAACATGTAACGTGACAGATCAAAAATTCGAAAGTTTTGTGGACCACACCTACATTTTTTCTTACTAGTTTAAGCCTACTTTTTGATACAATATTGTAGAAACCTTAAAGTTTTATTCATTTTTGAGAAAACACAATTAATCTTATGTAACGTGACAGATGTTTTCTCCTGTAAAGCAATTCCATCAAGTTTGATTAAATTACGTTAAAAATGGAGACCATCTTCGATTCTGGTGAAACCTTTTACGTTTAATCTATATGGGAGACTAAGTATTGTCCATTATTGAACAAACAATTTTGATTCAAGAGTAATATTTAAAAAGGACGTATGAGATCTTTTATGCACTACTTTCCAAATATATTGTTCGAAAATCGCCATTTGTGCAGCAAAACTATATGATAGCAACCTCTAGGGAATTAATTCTTCTGTGTGAATATTTTTGGTGAAATTTTTCAAAAAGGAAGCAAAAAAAGTTAGAAAATAGAATTACAAAAAACAACGATTTTTTTTTGTTAACGGAAGCATAACAACTGAAGAAACTGTAATTGCAGTATTAAGGAGTTAGTAGTAAGAAAGAATTTTTAACTACTTCAAGTATGCTTCCAAATTTCTTAGTAATTGCAAGTCATAAATATAATTTTCTTATACAATATTAATACTAAAATGCTCTTAAAAAAATTTAGATTTTTTTCAACGAAAATATCTAGTAGTGAAAATACGCCGTTTTAATAAATTACTCACAAATACCAAAGGCAAAAAACATAACACGTGTACTATTTAATTTCAAATAAAAAAGTTTAAAATATAATTGCATCGTGGAGAAAATAACAATAAAAGATTTTATAACAAAACATTAAACATATTACGACTTTTTCATAAGTTATTCACGTTTGTTCATCAAAACCAATGTTTTTCAAAATAAACATGAAATTTCCCGTTTATACTCAGTTCTCAGATCAAGGATGATTTGTGTACGACTGTCTCATTATCCTTTTTTTTTTAACGGGCTGATAGGACTGCAGCTTACAGCTTGAAGGATCTCGGTCCGTCCCGCGAGACAAAATTTTTAAAATCGGAAGGATTAGCGACTGTCCGCCAATTAAACACCGGTCCTCGGGAGGAGGACTAAATTTTGCGCCTGTTTGTCTCGAAGTGTGTAACGTCAAGTTCTCTATTTTGTCTGGTCCAATGTATCCTGCTCCTAACAACGCGTACTAAGTCGTCAGTGACGCAATTAAAGCTTCGCATTGATTCCGCTTCTATTTTCTCCTCATGGGTCCCCTAGGTCAGAAGCGGATCAATCGACTGTTAAGTAAATCAGAGATCGCAGTCAACCGTGATGTCCGCGAATTTCATACATACGTACAAACTATTTGGCGCAAGTTTAGAGCGTGTAACGTCGTGTCATCTAGTATGTCATCCTATGGAAAATCATCCTACCATCGCCTTGGGGTCAACGTCATATTGGCAAATTTCGTATTGAATCCGCTTCTGTCTCTTCCTAATCTCCTTTTTGTCTCCTAGGTCCGAAGCAGATCAATCGACTATTAATTGAAACGGTAAACATACTAGTAGTATTAGTCCTTACTCGCGAATACTTTTCGTTCAACTGTGCTGTTTCTTCTCTATCTTATAACATAACTCGATTATCCCTGTTCTAGTCAATATACATATTCATTACATTATGGACCAGGCAAACCCTTCATTTTTCTATTATTATTATCCTGAGTAGCTAGGTATTTTAGGATTTCGCAAAAAGAATCTCTGCCAATAAAGGCGTAAGAAATATTTATCCACTATTAACCATAAAGTTTGCTCGAACCGAATGTCCGCCTGGTTCGACTCGAATAGACCACACCGACCCGAAAGGGTTGCTTATCATTTCTGAGAGCCGGTGTTCTTGGTCGAGTTTAGTAATCATAAGAACAAGTCCTGAATAATTACCTATCTCTTAGGTGCCAGTCCTGCACTCCTTTCCTGAACTAGCCTCATACTCACGATCAAAAGAGTCGACAACTAGTAGGATCCACATGTCCCCCACCCAAGCGAATTGATCAACTTACAAGTAGGAGCACATATCTACCAACCAGCCAAGAAGACTTCCGAATCAATGAGAATGGACCATGCCAGTCGAAGGCCACAGGCCCAGCGCCATCTCGTACAGTGCCATTGTCATTGTCATTTCTCAAGATGAGAACCTACAAAGCCTAACTGTTCGTATGTCCGTATAGATTTTGGTTTGCTGAAACGAAACAAGAAAAACAAAACAATTGTGATTAGTATCGTAGTTATAATAAATAAGTAAACGATTTCTCATCTGCTGTCTGTTTCCCTGTTCGCAGTCCTCCCTCCTGTTCCTGATCTGTTTGGGCCACTGGCTTTCCGTTTCCTTGGCCGAAAAGACAAAACAAAAAAATGAAAATAAATGGACGTCTGCTATCTGTGCCTAAATTGATGAATGCTTCTCAGTTTTGCACAACCCAGGGGGAACTTGGCCTTGATCCCAATGCTCTGTCACCGATGTTACGTGATATTCGCTATGGAATATTCTTTGTTTGGGGACTATTCATAAACAATGTTGTTCGTTTTTTTATCCCTGATCCGCTGATACGTCTAAAATTATTTTTTAGTTTTTATCTCGTTACGTTTCCTTTATTGTCAATATCCGATATCATTTATGAATGGTCCCCTGGTGATCCATTTAGAGCAGACAATCCAATGAAAAATAGGGTTGACATGATTTTAGTGCGCTCTTGGTGCCTTGTGTCACATCTCCATGTTTGTTATACAAACTAAGAATACCAAAGCATGTGATGTGATGACCGGAAGATTAGAGAAGCAACTCCTCCCCTTCCCCCTATGTACGACTGTCTCATTATCCTTGCTTCAATAAAAATAAAGAACTGTAACGTGACAGATCATTGAGAATACTCCATAAAATCGAAAAAAAAAATTCCTTTAGGAAAACTATACTTCAAACTCTTCCTTGTTTTCCAAGTTGCAACTTAAAACTGTGTTCATGCAAATTTGGGGGCCAACGGAACAGACTTTTTCAATTTAGTCGGGCAACCTCCAAACTCACTGCGAAAATTGTGTAACGTGACAGACGTATAAAAATGACAATAAAGTGAAAACAGTTCATGATAGAAAATAACTTCCTTTTTTTTTTTGAGAGTTGTCCTACTGGAGCTGTAGAGCTAGGTTCTCGGAAGGGCTCCCGTCAGAATCACATACTACAATTTGCAGACGAGACAGGCAATGTCGCCCAATAAAACACTGCAATAGGACAATTGTAGCGGGCCGTGATTCTGAATGTGATATTCATTGTACGGTTCAGGCATGTGTGGGCGTAGGGACTCGGAATCGCGTGTATCATCGCGAAGGTCTCGAACATTTGTACATTAATGTGCTCGATCGCGTGTGCGTTTGCATGTCGCGTGTGCTAACGTGTAACTTCGCGTGCATAAATTCTATTTCATAACCGTGTGCCTTTCGCATATTCGCGTGTGTTCTAGAATGATCGCGCGCGGACCGTGAATCTGATACTTAATTTTTTGTGTACGGTTCAGATTCCAGAAGGAAGTGGGTTCTTCCATATCATTAGAGTTCCCAATCATGTTGTCGTAGAACGCGTGGTCTAGTGGATATGAGCTTTATTTTTTTTATTGGTCCAACTGAATGTATGGACCTAAATTGCTAGAATGAAGGTTAAAGATTTCCGGACGTGACCGATTCATGATCGCGCATTTGCGGGTTGGCGTTTGAGATCGCGTTTGTAACTTCGGAAGTACTAAAACGTTCACACAATTGCCGGAGTGTTATCAAGTTTACGCGATCGCGGGCATAGGTGTGCGTAGATGATCGCGAAGGGCTTAAGCGTTCGTATGTTGACGTGTTTGTCGCGTGTGCTCGCGTGTATAAATTCGATTTTGAAACCCTGCGGCAATTCATATATTCGCGGACCGTCATTCTGATCTTTAGTTTTCGGTGTACGGATCACATTCTGACAGGGAGAGAGTTACCCCATATCACTAGAGTTTTCGGTCATGTCGCCATGGAACGTTTTGTCTAGTGGATATGGTAGTTATTTTTCAATTTTATTATTTTTTTTAATAATTAACAAGTACCTAGATTGTTTGTACCGAGGATAGATACTTCCGGACGATCCCTATTCATGATGGCGCGAGCGCGGGAGTTTGTAGGTTGACACTTGAGATCGTGTTGGTAAGTTTATGAGTGCTGAGATTTTCACCTTATCACCGGGGTGTAATCATGTTTGCGAGTTCGTATGTTGCCTGGAAAATCGCGAGGGGCTCTAACGTTTGTGCGCTGACGTGATTTTGTAACGTGTGTTCTTGAATGGTTGCGCGAACCGTGAGTCTGATATTAAATTTTCAGTGCGCGGTTTGAATTCTGGCAGAGAGTGGGATCGTTTATATCGATAGGGTTCCCGGTCATGTCGCCATGAGACGTGTTGTCTAATAGGTATGGGCGTATTTTCTTAATTGGTCCAGCTGAAGGCATGGACCTAGGCTTCTAGGATCAAGGATAGACTTTCGGACGTGACCGATTCGTAATCGCGTGCACGATGGCATTTTTGTAGGTTCCCGCTGAGACCGCGTTTGAGAATGTGTGAGTGTTAAGACGTTCACTATCACCATCTTTGTTGACCCAGCTGAAGGCGGGTGTAGAATGGCAGTATAGGACTCGAAAAGAAGAAATAAAAGACAATATATGAGAGACGTAATAGATTAGATAGGTACAAGATACAGCTGAAGTTATGATCATCACATGAGACATACATTAGTACTTCAAACACTACTAATACTTGAATAGCCAATCACCACACATAGCACATCCTTTCTCAATTATCTATTTGTTACTGGTTGATTGTTGGTTATGAGCTGGTGAATAGAGGAAAGGTATAGAACAGACAAAAGGCTCATATCAGCCCTCCCGGCCTCCTCGACACACCACTATCGAGGCGTATTGTAATCAACATCTTGAAGCGGGCTTCTTATATAAATCAAATCCTCAGCAGTCATAATGTTTGGTGGATTATTAACATGAGAACTAATTAACCTCTAGTAGTAGAACTTGGTGCAAATAAAAACTAAAAAGAGCGAAGGTCCTTATATTTAGATAACTCTATTGAATATATTGTGGCTTGATGATGTTTACAATACCGTCAATCCCATCAACCTGCGAGAGGGCATGATAGAAAATAACTTTCAGTAGAAAAAATGTTCGATTTAGTGGCCTTAATAATGTGCAATTGTGATAGATTCTGGTTTTATCGTTTTTACAGACTTATCTTGTGAAATATGCGTAAACTTGTAACGTGACAGACAGAAGCCTTGACCATATGGGAGCAACACACATCGGAGTGAAGAGGTTTATTGTGAAAGAGAAAAGGGGTGTTTCGCATGAAAAGTGCAAAGAGCGTTGTTTATTCTTCTCTTTATTTACTCTAAGGTGCCTAAACTGAAGAATGCTTAAAACTCTGAACTAGGTCTCGTCGAGTCTAGTCTGTCATCTATCCGTCTCGTCCTGTCTTGTCTGGGGCTTCCGGGTTACATGCAATCACAATACGAGACTAGCTTATGTCAACTCAATTGTGCACTGGATTCGTAGAATCGCGTCGATCATCGAAATGATTGTATGCAAGATGTTGGGTGTTGAGATGTGTGTGGTGCCTGTAAATCAGACCGTACGACTTACATGTGCGAATGTGGGGACTTCATGATCACGCGGAGGTGAGAGTATACTTGTTCGCGCTTGAACCGCGTTGATTAGCTTATAAGTGCAGTTGTGTTCGGTAAACCATCGGGCATTTTTGAGTTTTTGGACGTATCGGTGCGTGGACGATCGCGGTTGCATGTTCGACCCTGCCTATCGTGGCGAGGGATTCAGACGTTTGTATTGGACGGTAGCGTACTCGATCGCGTGGGTCTATGTATGTCGCGTGTGATGGCGTGTATGCAGCTTCGCGTGTATAGTTTCCGTTCTGTTTGCGTAGATACTTCCGGACGGGGCCGCGAAATTGCGCAAACACGAGCACCTGTGAGTTCACGTTTGTAGTTTTGTGAATGCTATAAGGATCATTTTATCAACAGAGTACTATCGTGCTTGGGAGATCGCGGGCGTAAGTGTGCGTGAATGATCGCGAAGGGCTGCCAAAGATCATCTGGTATATTGTCATCTTCGGGAGCCCTGACACGGTACGGTCTAAATTTAGGAGAGTCAGGGGTTTACACCAACCCAAGGATGCCTCCAGAGAAAACTTGGCCCTAAACCCACGTTGTACATTATTTCGACCATGACATGAGCGGATAATAAAGGTCACCAAGCTAAGTAGTAAATTTGATCACAATTTAAAAAGAAAATAATCGTATCCCAAGTTTCTATGTGATATAATCAATGTAATAATGCTTTGGTGGAAAAGCTCCCGGACCACATCAAGGTACAGTGTCATGCCGAAGGATTACAAATTTCTTCATTTTATCGATTATTATATAAAAACAGCGGATAGGTTGGTGTAAATAATATCAGTTTTGACGCAATATTCCATACTCCCTGTTATGTAGGATGCTAGACTCGGCAAGATAGCGGCCGTTCATATTCAACGTGCACCAAAAGCCTTCGTTTTAACCCACTCCTCCCCCTCCTGAACAAGCGTGGACAATTCTTGTACTCTTCTAGACGCTTCCTCCCCCCCCCCTCCACAACAATGTCCACATGGACTTTTCCAGTGCTTTTTGTTGAGTAATCTTATAAAAAAGTTTCTAGTTTCAGATGAAATACGGATATTTCCAATGTCTTTGACTGCTGGATGTAACCTAGAGAACGGATTGAATTTCTATAAGTTTTCTTAAATGTTTTGAGGATATCTTATTTTTGAACAATGTTTCAAACTTTCAAAAATTATCTTTTTCGCACTCATAATAAGAAGAAAGCTTTTATTATTGATAATTCTGTCATAGCTAGATATTTAGTATAATTAGCATTAAGAATCTTTCGTGGCCGTGGTGCGAACTGCACCTTTCTTGCACCTGTAGATCATGCTAGGCAAACCAAGCGCCAATCATCGATTTTGACGGTTCGGTTTACTGATTTGAAGTGGATGAAGTATTTACTGATGGCTCTCTTCTATAACATTTTACAATCTCCAATAATTTTAGGATATGGGTACCAAATGTAATAACAATGTAATTGACGTTTCAAAATTAATGTTGAACATAAAAAAACATGGACGAGAAAGGCTCAATTGCACCACTAGGTGGATTAGAACAGTTTTTTGGAGTATAAGTTCTGAGGTTAGCGTTTCGACTTTGTCTATTCAGGACTAGACTACTACAATCGGCTGACGCTAGTACAAAATTGGAAATACAATAAACGACCCCATACTTACTATGTCCCGTTAGAGATGAAGTTCTGTTAGCTGATGGGACATTCCCACTAACCAACCAGGTGAAAAACGGTAATATTTACCAGAAACTGTAAATTGAAACTCTAACAAACAATTTAAGTACAGTTCATATACATTTGGTTGAAAATGTGTCGATATGAGCCGCTAACATCGTATTTGTAACTTTTTTTGTACAGCCCAGCAGGAATGAGCGAAAATTTTGAATTCCATTGAAAATCGTTGCTCTCCATGAAAGAGGAAAAGTCAAGGAATTCTAAACTTCTAGGTGCAAAACTTAAAAAGTTATCGCATTCTGAAAGTTCATATGGGGTCATATTGACCCCAACACCTAAAGAAGGTTAAAGGGTCAAGTAAGACTTGTCATAGAAGTACTGGTACGATTTCAATAATTTCTTCTCCAATTGTTCAGAAAACACACCGTTATGTTTTTCCGAGAGGAATTTGCAAAATGTCAATTTGTTCCATTTTTATAATAATAAAAGAATCCCTCTCGGAAAAACAGCCAACGTGGCTATGATTGTAAAAAATATGAGTTTTCTGATTACAGATTACCCCATTTGCCACAACTTTACTTAAGCGGGACCAATGCAGTTTCAACATCAATGTCATCAATGAAGTTTCAAGGTCGCGAAATTTTTCTTTTCGTCTTCAACAATAAAATTGAAAATGCATCTTCAAAATAAAAAAAAAGATTCAAAATCCTTTGAGTAGACGCTTTACAATTTATTCCCAAAAAATGCTCCATTTTAGGCCTCGCGAGTAGAAGATCCGCTTAATGGTGATTTGTGCTTAGCTGAATAGACTTGTGCAACAAGTGATTGTCATTATTATAGATCGTGCTAACACCAGTTCTTCGAATAAAACGATCGTCTCCGTTACAGACAACCACAGTTTCAAACCTGTTGATTCAAAGGATTCAAAATATTATTGAAAACACCGGCCAAATTCAGTCAAATAGCGATCGATGTAATAACCCTTTTGGCTAAATGACGTTCAGCCATTTGATCTAAAACGTTAGAAAATATATGCAGTTTCTAGGGAACCTACACAGGATATTACCTTACCTTAAATGATGCGTTTCGAAATTGAATTTCTGAATCACCCATCTATACAAACCAGCCAATAACATCATACCGGACTGACAAGGACTGTAACATTAACGACGCAATGACAGATAATATACCTACTCGCAGATACAGACGACAGACGAACGAGAGAAAAATGAGCGCGATAAATTTTCGTCTGCCAACCAAAGGTAACTTAAGTGGAGAGGAGGCCAGCGAGTTTCCATATTCCACAAGCATATGCGCAATAACGATCCGAGTTGACGATTGAATGTATTGTGTGCACTACACAGAACGCAAATTTGCCGTGCGGACTGCGTTCACTCCCACCGACATCACATTCACCAAACGATTCGCGTTTTTCTTCGTTTTTCTGCTTTGCTGGCACGATACCGAATGCCGCGTTCCGTCCTATATACAAACCTCTTTATCTACGTACTTCTTCGTCAGGTTTGCCACTAACGAAACCTACACCCCTTCTCTTCACCCACAAATAAGACCATAATTTCCACTACTTGCATGCTGTCTACGATACCTTCAATGTTGCCAATGAGATATCATTTTCAACTAGTTATTTTATTATAGTTTTATTAATAAAGTACGATTTACTGGTGTCAAATAAAAATACCGAATAAGTATCCCAACTTCACCAATCAGTCATGAATTGCATAAAAAGAATATTCACACATTATTACATTGCCGTGGCGGTCAAAAAACAGTTTTCAATTTTTTAAATAGATTAAAGAGGGCATAGGAGATTTATTTTCCTAAAAAACCATTTATTTCTTTTTACACTGTGCTCTAACTCATCTTAGTACCTCTATTTGAACGACCGAAAATAAAACTCGCAAAGACAGAACATGCTTCGAGAAACCCGTTTCAAATATATTAGAATATAAAAATCGTAAATAAACGTCATGCGTGAAAATCGGGCGGATATCCTTCAGTATAAGAATCGCTTAAAAATTGTTCACCCGTACAAATCGGCAAGAATGAACTTCCAGTATAAAAATCTGTTAAAAATAAATAAATCAAGAGAATCCGTATATCATGATGTTCAAGATTAAAATTCGGCTAACAAAAACTACTTTATAAGAATCGGATATATTTTTTTTATACTGAAGGATTTTTTCCGGCTCTTTCAGAAGAAAGTCCCTCTCCGATTTTTATGCTTGAAATTTATATCCGTTTATTAAATTCTAATGTATTTAAAGCGGGGTTTACGAAGCATGATGTTCTGTCCTTGCGACTTTTATTTTCGGTCGCTCATTTATTCCACTCATTTGAAGACACTAGTTAGAGCAGTGTCTGCTATCTCTATTCAACACATTAGCTTAAATGGTAGGTTGAATAAAGGTGCGTTGTACTCGACTTTTCACTACGCTCAAACGCTAGTATTTTAATTTTTTTTCGGACAGATTTTTCAATGTATTACTTCTTTGGGACAAAGCAAAGATGTTGAAACCTATTTAAGCGCAATCCAGTGACAGTTATCAAGGATAGTGTGACACTCTGACTAATGAGAAGAATAAGGGCCTACCCTATATTGAAAAATTAACATTCTAAGAAGACATTTTAAAACCGCCCCAACTCGCTCAAGGAGTTGAAAAATTTTTGGTTTAAATTCTTGAGAACACCTTAATAGTGTTTCTTGTCTAGAAACCATGTTTTCAAAGACGGTACCATGAATATTAGGGTAGTACAAAAACTAGAGTTCTGCTGCGAGCAACTTTTTGGGTATCATTTGGGTCCTAGAACAACTGTGCAAATTCTTGGCTCGATCGGTGAAACTATATTTTTGCGCCCACGTTTTAAAGTTTACATGGGATTTCGCATGGCGAAATTAACCTTCACAAAATAATTCCTCTTGGAGTCGCTCATTGCCTCCTAAAAATAAATCGATATGAGTTTTTCATAGGAAATTTAACCAAAAAAACTAAGAGTCGATGAGCACGAAACGATAAGACGCTTGTGGAATAGGTTATTAAGCAAAAAGCGATTAAGAAAATACTCATTTTTCCTATCACCACTGCTGTTGGCTGTCGAAGTATGTGCAATTTATTTTAACTTTCCTTTATTGTGTCCAAATCAATGATCCGTGCTGTTTGGTCACTTCACAAAAGTTTTGTGGGATAAAATGAAGCTTCTTTTGTACACATTTTGTATAGAATTTGTTCGACAGCAGCAGTGATACCATGAAAATTTAAATTTTTATCAATCATCGGAATATCAATCGGTTTTTGCTTTATAACTTTTTCCATAAACATCACATTGTTTCGCGGTTTTCGAAACATTATTTCCTTGACACAGTTCTTATAAAAATTACACATTGATTTATTTTTAGGAGGCAATGGGTGACACATGGAAGAATTACTTTTTAAGAGGCGATTTTCCCATGCAAAATCCCATGGGCGCAAAATATAGTTTTACCGATCGAGCTTAGAGATTGCACAGTAGGGTGGGACAAAAAATAGATTCCAGCTCCGAGCAACTTTTTGGGTACCATTTGGGTCCTAGAACATCTGTGCAAATTCTTAGCTTGATACCTGAAACTATATATTTGCGCTTATTGTTAAAAGTTTACATGGGATTTTATATGGGAAAATGGACTTTCACAAAATAATTCCTCTAGGAGTCATCTATTGCTTCCTAAAAATAAACAGTTATGTGGTTTTTGTAGGAAATTTAACAAAGAAACTAAGTCTCGAAAACTACGAAACGATCTGACGCTTGAGTAAAAAGTTATTAAGCTGAAACCGATTGATGCTCTGATGATTGATAAAATATTCATTTTTTCTAGCACCACTGTTGTTGGCTGTCCAATTATATGCAATTTTGTTTTGATCTTCTCTTAATGTGTCTAAATCATTTATCTATACTGCTTGGCTACATCGCAAGAGTTTTGAGGGATAAATTAAGTCTTCTTTTGTACATAATAACAAAAAATTAAAGATTTTGTATATAATTCGACCGTCCGCAGCAGTGATGCTATGAAAAGTAAACTTTTCATTAATCTTTAAGGCATCAATCAGTTTTTGCTTAATAACTTTTTCCACAGGAATTAGATCGTTTCGTGGTCTTCTAGACTTTGTTTCCTTGACAAATTTCCTATAAAAATCAGACGTCTATTTATTTTTAGGAGTCAACGGCCGACTCTTGGAAGAATTAATTTGCAAAAGACGTTTTCCCCATACGAAATCCCATGTAAACTTTAAACCGTGGGCGCAAAAATATAGTTTCACTGATCGAATTAAAAATTTGCAGAGTTGTTCTGGGAGCTAAATGGGACCCAAAAAGTTACTCGGAGCGAAATTTAATTTTTTTCATATAACCATGTCCCACTCTATTGCACAGTTGTTCTAGGACTCAAATGCAACCCAGAAAGATGCTCGGAGAATATTTTTATTTTTCTTTAATAGAACCGTGTCCTCCTCTAACAGATATCTCAAGAACCGCTCGAACAAACCCCTTACTTCGTTTGAAAGCTTATAAATTCATTAAATCTTGACCCATATTTTTTGTAAAACTTTAATTGTATTTTTTTGATGCAAATAAAAACGATTTTTCAAAGAAAACAATTTCTTTTGTTCTAAAGCACACTATTTTTTTCTAATTTTTTTTAATGCTAGGGTGGCTAGATAATTTAATACGTTTTACGACCCTTTTCGAATTTTACCGATTAATGTGCGAGAGTCATTTCACCGTAGGGGAGCCCCTGGGCTAGTTTGCGGTGTTCTTAGTTTTAATTTTTTACTGCTTTGATTTGGGTAGATTCTGCAAAATGGAACGCATTGTTGGTAACATCTCTGAATGTTAATAAAATGCGGGATGCATTGCCTCCATTTATATAAACATAAATATGTGACGTATAAAAGCAACCAACGTATTCCAGCCCCGGAGTAAGTTGGCGGAGTGCCAGAAAATAAATTAAATGGAAATTCAATTACTTCAGGGGTCCTTACGAAGCGCATTAATTTCAATAAAACTGTATATTATTCGTCACTTGCCATTACATTTCGGTTCCTGAAAGCTTTTTTGCGCACTATCACAATCCGTGGAATAGACTCAAACTCTTTATAAATAACGCAAAAAGTTTAAATTTAAGAAATTTTATTTATCATGCTTGAAAACCCACAACTTCTGTACAACCAAATGTTATGCTACATAAACGCATTGGAGAATGTATTTCACAGTACTTGGGATTTACAATGAGAGATAGTACCATATGTACACACCTAGAAAAATTAGTGTAAATTTACGCCTCCTGACCATGACATATACGAGCATCAAAAATGACTTAGTTTTACGTTTGATTTTAATTTTACATGACGTTTAATTTCGTTATTCATGTAATTTTACTCCACATACAGCGTTTGTTCTGAATGGTAGGAAGTGTAATTTTAAGTCATTGCGCATGTAAAGTATATGTTTCATGTAAAATTAAATGGAACACGGTAATGTTCTGTCATTTCGTAAATTACGGTTTGTTGAATTGTGTCATGTTTGCAATTACGTCAACGATAAAATTCAGATTTTTTTGGTGTGTATAATCGGAAGAGAGAAAAAGGGACTTCGCCAACTTATCCCAATCGCCAGCTAGTGCCGGATTCCCATACTGCATTTCAAACATTTTTTTTTGTATTGGAAACTTCAAAGAGCCGGAGGGGAGATATGCAAGGGTTTTCGTATGGCAACTAAAAATTGTTATTCAATTGTTGCCACAATGTTCATCCTACCATTTGACCGAATGCATTGAGTAAAGCTGTCAGAAGCTGCTTTAACCTACGGGTATGTCGGTAGAGTAATAACTAGAATAGGGTGAAAATGGGTGCAAAAAACACTAGACAAAAAATGAGAATCAGCATAAAACCAACAACGGACTTAGTGCAACACCTGTATACACAAGGATTAACCCTTGGCGGGTTACGGTACAATCGCTATAGAATATTCAAAACACGGTAGTATGTTGTCACCACTATGAAAACCTCTTCACAACATTCCCATTAATCATACAAATACATTGTTTGCATTTTGAAAGGCTATACCAGTGTGAAACTCTCAAATAATCGATTTTTTTCTTATTCGACAGTTTATACTTTTAACTCTATCTTGTGATTTTTTTATTTCGATTATATAAATTTAATCTTAGAGTCATCGCCTCTTTTTCCGATTAGAAAAAACTCTTTTTTGAAAAATCTCTAACCCTATGTGCGGGGTTGGGAATCGAACTCAGGTAAGCTGCGTACAAGGCAATCGATTTACCAACTATGATATGCCCGTCCCCTATCCTGTGAAATGTATCATTAGTGGTTAACAGTTTTCATGGTGAATATAATTTTATCTAGCAAAAATCCCTAGTTTCTCATCTCAACGCATTTTCTAAAAATGACATTTTTCAAAATTGCTACCATCGTAACGCAAACAGCAATCACCCAATTGACTTCAAATTTGAATTAGTACTCATGAATATATTTACTCTACAATGACGTGGCCATAATATTTAGTTTTACACCATTCATTTTTACGCCTTTCACAAAAGGTATTCTGATAATTCTTGAAAAAATAAAAAAATACCTTAAGCTCTTAAAGCTCACAAGTATGGCAACACTGATAGCAAACAACGATAAACATACTGGAGACTTGAAGAGTTAGCAAAAAATATGTTTCCTCAATGTTTAATAATTTTACTGTTCTTTTCCACTCACCTCATGGTGTGCCTGTGTGAATGGAATGACAAGTTAAATTTGATAGCGGCAGTCGATGATCTGCACTCACACAGTTATATACTGTAAAATTCATCAATAAAAACACGTTTTTTCTTGCGCTTCACATTGTTCCCAAAACATGAAATATGTAAAAAAAGCAACCCAATAAGTGCGAGACGGAAAAAAATAAATATGTGAATAAAAACAAAACCGATAATGTATTCCTACACGGCGTAATATGGCGCGGTGATGAAAAGTGACCATTGCGCCGTTTTTCAACTTTCTTTCAGTTTTAAACAACTCCCGGCCGCATTTCGTTTTACGTTCATCAACAGACAGCGGCAGTGGAGAGCTATTATGTGTGGGGCGAAAGTTGATTTCCAGAGCATGCTGCCGCTTTTCCTAGTCGCATACCTCATCCTTCCTACTCTCTTCCAGTCAACGTGTTACTGCTGTACCTTTGTATTCTCTTTCCTACACATTACCGGTGTGTCGTTTCGCGATCCCAGCAAGTAAATCGCGTCCCAATTTTCATGCCGGTTAGAAAATGAAATTTTGCAATTTTTCCAACAGAATGTTATACAATCCAAACATGAAAATTGGTTTTAGAATATTTTTACTAAGAATTTTTTTCCTCGTGGATCCCAGTTATCACCACGTCTTCCCCTCCAAGCATTTTCAACAGATTGTTTGTACTATCTTCCAAATAAGCATTACACTTTTGTGCACTCTACTACACATCGGCTCCTCTTTCTGTGCTGTTTCTTGTACTGTGTCTATTAAAATAAAATATCGATTTTAGCTTGTTTTTTTTTGTTCTCTCTTCTGCTCTTCCTCTCCGTACCTTTCATGCTACTGTTGCCTGTGCCTCTTCCCTAACCAGTCATACCGCATGTTGTTTCTCGTTTTGCTTTCTCCCTTTCTCTCAGCAGTCGTGCTGTTTATTCTGCTGCTCCACTACTATGATTGCGGCGTGCGCCGTTGAATATCTGCCATAACGCACTCTGTTGCTGTGTTATATTTCACTTCGTTTAAACCTCCTTGATATGTGCTTCTCCCATTTCATTAGATATTTCAACTCCCTGTATATCCAACGGCTGGCGCAGAAAGGAAAACCTTGAAACGTATTCGTCACTATGGATCAGAACGTGGACCTTATTACTGACGTTCGAAAATGCAAAGTTTCCTGTGATGATTCTGCTTACCAACTGGGGTCGTGCTATACTGCCCATTAAAGCATGAGGCTCATATTGAAAAACAGCAAACCGAGTTGTATGTTACTCAAGATTTATATTTTCACTGGCCTTATGGATATGACAATTTTTTGGTTTTTTTCTTGACACTTTCTAAATAAATTTTTTAGTCAAATTTGTCCATTGTGAATCAAAAGTTATTCTTAATTTATTCCTTTTTGTTTTTTTTAATGATTGTGTAGCTTCAGCTATGAAATGAATGTTTTGCCTTTCTCATATAAAGAAAGGCTATGCAAACACTGTAAAAATCGGCTTTTCAACCGAGGCCTGGAGGGCCAAGTGTCATATACAATTCGATTCAGTTCGTCGAGATCGGAAAATGGCTGTGTGTGTCATTTAAACACACACAATTTTTTCAGAGATGGCTGAACTGATTTCCACATACTTACTTTCATCTGAAAGGTATAACGCTCCCATAAGCTGCTATTGAATTTAGTTGATTCGACTTCCGGTTCCGGAGTTATGAGTTGAATAGTGCGGTCACACAGAAAATTCTCATATAAACTAGTACACCCAGGATGTCCAAATGATGTGATATATATTACAATGAGCACAACATTACTCTATCTTGCGGGTCTGGATCACTTATAATCAATCATAGCAGCTTTGACCACATTGGCCACCTATGACGGTTCATGATGCCTCCGGGGAACTCGCCAACATCCTAAGCTAATAACACACCTATTTCTCAGTGAATTCTTGACCGATTTTTACAAACTTGTTTTCAAATGAAAGATTCAGTAATCCCATTGACTGCTGCTGAATTTCATTCAATTCTGACCCTTGTTTTCGGAGTTACAGGTTGGTTAGTAAGGTTATACTGGAATTTCCCATATAAATCGGTTAGATATTCGCCTCCGAAACCTTCGTTCCTACTCGTTTATCCGTCTTCCCGTGTCTCGTATTAATTATGGCAAAAATGAACCCGTCAGTAGCATGTGTAGAAAGTTCAATCCAAGGTGCTTAGAGTTCTAAGGTGATTCGTCTTTGGCAGTAACTAGGTGAGGAGTGAGGTAAGCGTGCAGCAGACTGCGGGGAAGAAAAATGACAGCGAACAACTTTGTTTATCCACTGAAATCCAAGCAAACATATGGAAAGAACTAGTAAACAATGTTGTTAGCTGTCGTTTCTAAAACCAACATGGCTGATCGGCGTTTTTGAGGATCGTATCACCTGAGAATAAAAACTCCTTGGTTCAATCAATGTTGCAATAACATTAGTCTCGCACTTCTTTTAAAAAAATTGTTTTCGCGCACCTTTTCCCAAACCTGATAGCGTTAGCGAATTTTTTATGTTAATGTTAATACTTTACCTAGGTAAGATAGAGTTTAAGAAGTGTTTATTTTACGCAGTGTTCAGTGTTAGTCATTGTATCATTTGGTTTGTATGTTAACTGTTGATACCTAAAAAAATAGAGGTTTTGTGCCTACGGGAGAAAAAATTCAATCCCGCGGGTTTTTCCCTCTCAATAATAAACAATAATAATACAGCTCAGCGCAAAAAAGATCGTAATACCTCAGAGGCTAACAACTATTGAAATGGTCACCAACTTACTCCGATTCGCACGTCTAGGTCACTGAGTGGCAATTAAACATTCTTTGAATAAATTGCCCACTATCGACGATTCCGGAAGTCCCGGATTCCGGGCATATTCCACATTTAAAGTCACATCGGTTCTTCGGTGACGACTGAACCGATTTTCTCAAACCAAGTCTCAAAGTCTCAATTTTAAATACATGTCCTTTAAAAATGTTTGGCGACATTTATCAACATTTTCATTATAACAGAAAATTGCGTGCAAAATAAGCCCATTTCATGACAAATATAGTGTTGAAAGTTTTGATTTGAATTATATATGTCAAGGGTAGCATGAAGAGAAGTTCTCTCAGTTCATTTGACATAATCCAAGTAGCATTTAATATTTTATAGCATTATACAAGTGCAATCTAATTTTTAAGAGACTTTTTAACAGTGCCTTAAAACCACAATTGTTACTTGGGAACGGACATTTGGCGTAATTTTGCTAAGTGATCTCACTGAAGATCATTTGGCATAACAGACGAATGTGTAGTTTATCCGCGAATGAGCCATAAGTATACAGCTGCACTAAGCAATAATAATAATAATAATGTGATGTTTTCCATTACCTGATATTAGTTATATTTCGAGAGAATACATTTTATAACTGATTTTGCCTTTTTACATTTCTTATAAAAGAAATGTATAGAATTCGCTCAAACTTTCAAGATTTTTTCCGAGGCCCGGAGGGCCGAGTCTTATATACCAATCGACTCAGCTCGACGATTTGGGACAATGTCTGTGTGTGTGTATGTAACGGACAAATTCTCATTCGTGTTTCTCAGCAATGGCTGAACCGATCTTATCCAAACCAATTTTAAATGAAAGAACTAAAAAACAGTATGAATGCTATTAATTTGTTTTTGATTCTGATGTTTAGTTTCCAAGATATGAATGTTTGAATGCGTAAAAATGGCGCTTTTTGCTGTTTTTTTAAATTATCTGCCGAAATTGACAATATAGATTAACAATTTTTACGTTTTTAGACAGCTTTAACGAATACCTTTCGAACAAGCTATAGATTGTTGAAATCGGACTATTATCAAAAGAGATATTTAACATTAAATGCGGACGAAAGATTTTTATCATTTCCCATTGCCAGAAATATGACCAAAAACATGTAATCTATTTTTAACGCCAAAACGGCATATTTTAGGTCAATAGTATCTTCGGAGAATTTAATGGAGGCAATATGCCCTTTCTTTTGGTATTGTGCTTTTGCTGATTAATTCCCCCTATGAGTGAGATATTTTCACAAATTTTCTTGGAAGTGATTATATCAAAATGATGTCTTCAGCAAATTTGTAGTTCTTACTTTTGCGAATAACTTTACTGAAGACTTCACATATCTATTTTGAATACTTTAATAGTTATGGCTTGTTGTTTGTGGATTACTCTTTGTCGCCTATTTATTTTATAATCCATTGAAATAAGCTGAACATTATTTCGATAAATCGAATTTTTCTATCTACAACCGCTAGAAATATTCACCGAACACTTCCAAGTTGTCTGGAAGGAACTTGATATCTTATCAGTGCAAAAATGTTCATTTGTACGAACCTTCTCACTGCAATTTTTCTAACTTATAACCATCGGATCGATCTGAAACATATCGGAAAAAAATTACGGTTTCGGAATTATGCCGTTTGGACAGTAAGATCGATTTTCACCAAACCGAATTTCTGGCTACGCCGCTGATTTCAAGTAAGTAAAAACAAAGTCGTTCTACACTCGTTCAAAAGAAACTTCTTCGAATGCTGAATATCTATTATAACACATTGAAACCCCGATTTTATCAGCCAAATATGAATATATGTTTGATGGGCTCTAGCAGACGGACAAGACTGAATTCGAGTAAATCCTTTCTTGAGCATGTTTTCCTTATCATGAAGATATGCGAAATATGCGAAAATAAAAAGCTCATCATAATCAGAAATAGTTATCAGACTACATCAAGGGACGAGAAGAATATTTTAACAGCTTCAGTTTATTATAAAGAAAAAAAATTGCCCGATTTAGTCAATGTCCCGATTTTGTCAGCCTAAAATACACCATGAGACTGATAAAAATGGGTCTTTATTGTATGTATTATTCGCTGTGTTTCACATTAATAGGTACATTGCTTTTTTGGAGATTTTTTTATTGCATCGAACTACAACAATTTTTAGGTAGTTTTCAAGGAATTATTTTATAGACTTCTTCCAAAATTTGGCGATGGTATTCCGATTCGTATACCAATTAATTGGTATACTTAAGGGTTTATATGTTGCAGATAGAGAAAATACTGAAATTTTCAGCTTTTTTCCTACATAATATTACGAAAGCTTATTAAACATTTTTTCCTAATAAGTTTGTGAAAATTATAAACTATTTGAAATTTTTTAATAGTTTTATTCTTTATTTAACCGTGATTTTTTAATAAATAGTGACCATCGCTTCACAACGTAGTCTATTTTTTATTGCTTGCGGTGAGCACGATCTCTCGAATTGCTGAACTGAAAATTATGGAATAGAAATTAATTTTTAGTATTCTTTACAGACCCGCTGGTGCCCTAAGACGATTTCGCTAGATTTTCAGAGCACTGTGCACCCAGTGCATTAACGCAAGTGACGGAAGGTTATCGAAAAGTTTCGTGAAAATGAAAATTCCAGTAATGATGATGATTTTTTCCGAACGGTTCGTTTTCGTGAGGTTTTTATTTGTTCTTTGGCATTAGGATTAGCGATAATAATTCAAATCAAGGATACTACTGGGAAGTCACCTTTAGAAAAAGTCGATGTCGAAGTAAAATTTGAAACTATGCACGCATGCACTTCAGAGATAACGTGATATCAGGAGCTGCGATTTCATTAAAATTTTCTTAATTCTCAGTCGCGTTGGAAATTTGAGTAAAGTATAAACTTCGAAACGATTCAAAAAAAAAAATTCGATTTTTTTGGCCACCACAATATAGATATTTTATTAACAGAGCATTAACAATAATTCGTTGGTATGTCTATTTTATGGGCCATTTTTTCGCTTTTCCATTGATTTGGTTTGAGATTTCTAACACTGATGTTGTCCTATGCTGATTTGAGCGATTCTCAGAGTCCTGCCACTATCCCATGTAGTATGTGTTATCAAAAACATCGCGAAGCATCAAGTTCTAAATGTTCTCAAACGATATAATATCCGAAGAGAGTGACAAGAGTTATAAGAAATGTCTCATCACACTGTTAGGTGGATTAAAAACGTTTTTTTTTAATATGAACAGTACTTTGTTCATTTTCGCAATGATTGATTGCCTATGTTTTACGCAGATTTTACAGGTTTTTGTTGATGGCAGCGCACTAGAACTGCAATCCACCAGACGTATGTTTTGTATTAATTATCATTATTATTACGGCGGTGAGTTTTAGCTTTCCATATAGCGTTTCAACAATTAAAATTATCCTTGTTTATATTATTTCTTTCAAATTATATACCATTCGATCCAGATGATAGTTAACTTATTTATTTCTGGATAAGTTCTTCAAACGATGCTTTATTGAATGAATTTACATATGGTTTTTGCACTGCTCTAGCATTTGGTGCGAAGACAGTGTAATGCGGCTTTGCCACATAACCCAGACCAAGGAACAGCAGTGGCGCAAAGCCGCAGACGATCCGCTGGGCACGGTGGCCGCCATAATGCCGTGTGCCCCTCACAAGCAAAACTGTGATCTAATTCGCCTGAATTACAAACATGGGGTCTATGGATTAGTTTAAGTCCGACGAAGCGACAGCGATGTCGGACAGCATGTGCCTTGAAGCGATGTGGCGGAGTGATGTTATTTATTAATTTGTAAAGAAAAATAAATTAATTAGTTTTGGACCTTTAGCAGTAGCACGGCTAAAATTATGCCGAATTACTTTACCTCTCGCACAGTCTAAAATTATGTCTGTTTCCTTGTAAATAAAAAAAGACCTCCAGTGTGATCGTTTCCCAAAATTACGCCAAATGTCCGTTTTTCCACATGACTCTCACATTACGCTAAATTAGTAATTATGCCAAATGACCGTTATCCTAGCATAGCATAGCATAGCAAAAACGACCCCACTCATCATGGGTGGCTGATACAGTGGCTTATACTAAATGTGGTATAGTTCACTGTACACCTGGCCATGTCCTTGCGATTGCTAAAGGGTAGGGAATGTTAGTTGCATACCTACTTAAGAAGATGCGGGAAACCCACGCAATCTCCATAGGAATTACGGATGTTAGAATTGGTTAGTAGGGAAGGAAAATGGGAAGAGGATATGTGGGTATAACAATTATAGTACGGTATGAATTATCTAATGAACTATAAAATAACAATGAATTAGGTTGATCTCACCAGATTTTTTGTATGTCCTGTAACGGGAACAGGCTTCAGGCACCACCGTTCCACCACATTTTCCGTGTCTTCGGTTGGTAGTGTTTTAACTATTATATTCAAGGTCAAATGCACAGGAATAAATCTGACGTTAGCAGTTCCGTGTAATTACGGAAGGTATCGTAGGAGCGACGAGTTGCATCAGAAAAGCAACAGACTTGAAAGGTCCGAGTGGATATAACGGACATCGAGAATTTGCTCTTTCTTCGAAAGACACTGTGGCGCTCCCATGTCAATAATAAGTACTGATCGTGTAACGATGCTTGGAATACTGGCTTGCAGCCGGGTTCACAATTTTTTACACATTTACCGCGCACTCGTTCTTTTCACGTTTTTCCACGAACGGACTTCTGAATGGGAGCCACCTTTTTCAATTTTCAGCAGCAGTATATATATATATATATATATATATATATATATATATATATATATATATATATATATATATATATATATATATATATATATATATATATATATATATATATATATATATATATATATATATATATATATATATATATATATATATATATATATATATATATATATATATATATATATATATATATATATATATATATATATATATATATATATATATATATATATATATATATATATATAAATATATATATATATATATATATATATATATATATATATATATATATATATATATATATATATATATATATATATATATATATATATATATATATATATATATATATATATATATATACAGGGTGTTTGGTTCATGATTAAGAACCTCTCGAGGGATGATTACCTATCATATTTGGAGAAAAAATCGTTCTACACATACCTTCAAATCTCAACCGTTACCAAGTTATTGAATTTTTTGTGTTAAAAACTTTGTTGTCTTAAAATAGCTCTGACTCAAAAAATATACTTTGTATTTCAAATCTTTTGAATTCATTGTCCTCAATTGTTTCAGCAAATGAGGTTAAGTAACCTTTCCACTGTAAGTTATTTTAAATTTTACAATTCTGATCGATTTTTCGTCCATTTCGCGAAAATCTTAATAGTTAACATCATCATTCAAATGATTCAAATTTTTAGTCTTGAAGAGTTGCATAGTTTGTTCCTTGACATGATACACTTTTCTTGTTAACATGTGTTTGGGTTATTGAATTTGGATATTTTTATCTGATATTCACTAATACTAGCTCTTATTGAAAAGTATGGCACTTATTGTACCTTTTCATATTTTTATTGGAAACCAGGAAAATTTTGCATAGAAAAAGGTATAAATACCTCCCAGTTAAGTGTATTTAGTATTCTTTTAGAAGTTAATTAGTTTAAGGTTAGTGTTTTTATTAGCATTTTCGTTATTTTCTTAAAATAGTAAATAAGAAACAGGACCATTATCATGAAATTAATGCATCTCAGCAAGTTCTACAATTCTTTCTTTGGCTCCATTCAATTATCTCTTTTAGTTTCGAAGCAAAATCATTTTTATCACCTCGTTTCATATGTAAAAACACCGATTTCGAACCCACTACATTTTTGACGAGGTCATGCTGCGTTAACTATTAAATTGCAGCGAAATGAAAAGCGCTAGGGATATAGTGTCAAATAACAAGTTGTAGAGGATATTAAGGGGCACCAAATGAACAATAGTGATGATAAATTTAGTTGATTAATAATTAGAATAATTACAAAACTCCCCAAAAACTCTAATTTTGAGTTATTTTACTAGTAAAAAGTCATTTAGTACGCTTAACTAAAAAATAGCTGTACATACATAGAAAAGAAACTCAACTTTCCAATGAAACCCTGGTAATAACGATACAAAGTATATTTTTTAGATTAAAGTCTTTTAAGCACTTGTAGGTCGATTACAGGAAAAAATTAGAAGTGAAATTACAAGGAAACGAGAAGAGATAGAAATATCATGTTGAAGAACAAATTATAAATCGTCCTCAAACCCATCTTTTGGATAATAGATATTGCTATAATCATAATTCATTATTTTGAGAAAATTAACAAATACGTAATCAAAAACACAAACTTTGAGCTACTTTACAACTAAAGGGTAATTGAGCTACTTTACAACTAAAGGGTAAAGTAATCAACTGAAAGATGTGAGAACACCATTCAATAGAAAATTTTCTCACCTTTCCAATGGATCTAAAAGATTTAAAATACGAGGCATATTTTTCGAGTTAGAGGTATTTCAAGATAAATAAGTTTTTTACGCCAAAAGTTCAATAACTCTGTAACGGTTGAGATCTGATGGTATGTGCAGAACGATTTTTTTCTCCAAATATGACAGTCAATCACCCCTCGAGAGATTCTTAATCATGAACCAAACACCCTGTATATATAATCCGGGATTGGTCAAAAAGTTACAAAACTAAAAAATGACAGCAGTGATTTTTTTTCGTCCTACACGCATCTTATGCCAAATGGCCGTTATTCTGGAGATAAAATAAATTATGTATCTGTACGTTTACGTGTAACATATAGACACAGAATAGTTGCGTTGACCCAACTGCGAGCGAATGAAACCAAAAAATAAATATCGCCCATTATGGGAAAACAAAATCGTGATTGACCTTTCCCAGGCCCGCCTTAGACCTACAGTGCGCGAATTGGAACAGTTCATCAAGGTGTAAATGGGTCTTTTTCTTACAGAAGTTCACACAAACAACTACATCATACGATACTAGTAGTACTAATAACATTCCACTCCCTAACTGAGGCAGAAGGTTTCGTAGCGAAGAGTAACATGCAACACGACGTGGAATATGGAAACGGAAATTCACCTACGCGATCTGACATCTCTTACTAACACGGAATATATTAAAATATTCATGTAGAAGTATGAAGAATTGGAAGCCGCCACAAACGACACTTGGAGAAACTTTTTTAACGGTGTTCGGCTGGTGCGAATGCGGCTGAATAAACCTATACCGTCTGACTTACCTTTCAAGGGCAAGTGTTATCTATATACAAAGAACCCTATGCACATAACCTGGGCAGACGCCTACGTGCCATTTCTGTAACCAGACGGCACACTACAGTAAGACATGCGCCAAAACAACTAAGAAAGACTCATCTACTACAACCAACACCACAAAACAGCCTTCGACATCTACTGATACACCACGAACAGCCGGCCAAAAAATAACTGCCAATCAAACAATATTCCACGGTATCCTCAAGCCAATAGTCAACATACCTATGAAAGAAATAAACATGAAAGAAGACGGCTATACCAAAGCCGAAAACACAAATAACTTTTAACAGCGAAAATCAGAGCTACTCCACCGATGACCAGGCTTGCTCACACAATGTGCCACAAAGTATACACCGATGAAAAACAAAGCAGCACAAAAACACTGCGATGTGCAGAACAACCGTACAAAGAGAAACTTGAAAACGAAAAAGAGAAAGATCTGTGCACCAAGAGCTGCACAATTTCGTTCAAAGAGTCACCTTGAAGAGCCACTTTTTTGTGCCTCCTCTCACTAGCAAGCAGGTAGGAAGGCGAATCAGACTACAATTCAGATAATATTTGATAGGAAGAATGTTTTTAAAATGCTGTTTGGTTGCCTTCTCTACTTCCGTACGGACAGTAAGAAGAAGCCGCTAGCTTTTTCAACAGCATAATCAACAACAGCATAAACAACAAGCAGCTGCAAATGTATTTGCTTACTCAGTGCGGGTTAATAATGGAAAGCTGCTCGGCAATTATTTGCTTGTGCCAGTTGTGAACACTGGTGATGTTTGCCGCGTGTATGTGACTTCGCTTGCATACATTCGATTTTGTAATCATGTGGTCATTCTCATATCTGCTTGTATTGTTGAATGATCTTGAGCTGACTGTGAAACTGATGCTTATTTTTTTTTAAAATGGTACAGATGGTAGAAGAGATTCAGTTTACCCATATCACTAGAGTTTCCGGTCATGTCATGGAATCTGTTGCCTAGTAAATATGAACGTCATTTTTTATTAGTTCAGCTGAAGGAATGAGTATAGTATATGAGCGAATATGCAATTAATTGTGTTAGTTAGTTTTAGTATGAATCTAATTTAGGGATCATAGCATGCCGAATAAAAAAAGATGCAGAGATTCATTAGAAGCATATAAATTGATCGATACTATTGTGGTATACATGAGTAGTGGAAAAGTAAACTAGTAGAAGTACAACAAAAACAGATTAATAAAATAGAAGAGAAGAACACATGTACAATGCAATCAAACTACTTTAACTCGTCTAAATGCAGCAAATGATGTTTATTTACAATTAACGACAATTGCATTCTGTTAAAATTTCATCATGCTGTGCTGACTGGGAATGGATGATTCACGATGCGTCGGAAAATTGATGTACCTTAGTTTGTCCAATCCGACCTTCATGAATGAATAGCATCGAAAGTACAAATTTAACACCATGAGTATTAGCCACTATTCTATCATATACGTCAGTTCTGCATCCATTCCCTGACGCAGCTGTCACAAATACTCAGACGAACACATCCACAGTTAGACATATGACTAGCACATAACGATTTTACACAAGTACCAAAGACTACAATTATTACAAAAGGACCACTAATAGGCTTATGTATTTTTTATTAGCTTGTGCACGATGACTACGTCGACAAATAAACACAAACACACAATAACGCCCACTGTGAGCCCCGTCGACAAACGCTGCCATTAAACTCTGGAACAATGTCTGTAAACACGGCGCACAACAAAAGTCAATCCACGTCGACCCGCCGGTCGGCCACGCCAGCGCGCACAGGCTAATGGTTAAGCGTTGTTTGAAGCTGGTACAGAGTATGAAAAACACAAAACATAAAAAGTCCCATAAACCCTCGCGGTCTCCTCGATGCACCACTATTGAGGCGTAATGCAATAACCATCTTAAAGCAATTGTCTAATTATCAGAAGTTCTTTAGCACTGAGGCACGCAATATACTTGATGATGTTTGTAATACCGTCAAACCCCTCAACCTAGGTTAGGGAATAATGATTTGCAGTTGTTTGTATTGAATCAAAAATAAACACACCATCTAAACCCAAGAACTGTCGGTTTTACCTCATCAGCACACATGTTTTAAAATACCCAACTGTATCGAAACACTTACATTTATCATCAACGCACACAAATAAAGATATGGAGAGTAGATTAGAATGTGCGATAAAAATTTGATGATTTTGTAAAGCTTTTGTGCCCGTAGAACCTTAAAATGTATCAACTAAATTATACTGCCGTTCTACGAATTTTGTTCCATGTTACTTTTTGATTATTTCGAAGACTCTACGAAAAAATATCAAGTCTGTTTGTCCTATCGCTGAAATTCTACGCATAATTGTCCCACTAACAAAAAAACCCAACAAAATGGACAATTAAAAAATAATTTCATAGCGTTTAGTTAAGAAGTACAATACGCTAGATGTCGGACACTGAAAAAATTGATAAAAATACAGCTTCATTAAAAAAGAGATGGTCGTGGCAATATTAATTACAGCAGTGAGAACAGTCTTGTAAAGCGCTTCATCAGCGTCGTCGCTTGCATAACATGGCGAATGCATCTAGGATAATAAGCCTATTTTTGCCATGTTTCTATTATCACCAGGGTTGTTAATACGATACATTTTTCGCGATAATTTATCGGCATTACTCGTTAACGATAATGTATCGTCATCGAAAACTCCGTTAACGATAATGTATCGTCGCCTTCATCGTCATCGTCGATAATTGTATCGTCGTATTCATCGTCATCGTCGCTTCATCGGTTATCGCGATACATTTTGCGTTACTTTCCCGTTTATTGAAGTTGAAGTTGATGCGGTTAACTTTCAGTTGTTTAGAAATAAATACCTATTGAAGGACATATTGTTGGCAGTTGAAAATCAATAGTTTTGGACATTTTCTATGCACAGCGGAGTCCGATGATGCGTCAAAGAGAATTTTTTTTTTCAACTTTTCGGGAAAGTTGTTGGCATTTGAAAATCAATAATTTTGGACATTTTCAATACGCAGAAGGGTCCGACGATGTGTCAAAATGGATTTTTTTTAATTTTTCGAGTAAGTTGGTGCACAGAAGAGTCCCAGGTGCACAGTTCGGCAAAAAGGTGATCAAAATTGTTTTGACCATGAAGAAAACAAATTTTGAGCTATTGTGTAGTTAGTAATTTTTATCACGCAAAGACATATATTGAAAAAACTACTAAACCACTATTAGGCCATTCACAAATTATACTACACATTTAAGTCGTGTGGTGATTAACAGATTTTATTATAATTTTAATTTAAACTAGATTTTGAATTTAAAAAAGGAGAATATACATATTTCCAATGTATATTTTTTTCTAGTTGGGAAGCTTTTAGCCCCCTCCACCGTTTCTTCTCTCCACTATGTAACAAGATGCTTCATGCTTCCTTCTTTTACCCTCAAATATGTAGTGTAATTTATGAATGACCTCATAATAGAGTTTTAGTCGTTTTTGAATACAGTGAAGACCCGTTTTATCAGCCCCTAGGTGAATTGACATTGACAAAATCGTCACATATTTTTTCTGGTTCTGAAGAGACGATGTCGAAACGCAAACACCAAGACTAATATATTTTTCCTTTCTTTTTAATAAACCGCCGTGGTTACAATAATCTTCTTTAGTCCCTCGACAAAGCCTCATAACCCGTTCTTATTATTTAGTAAAAATTTCCCTTAGGAGGTCTTACAGTATAGTAGTATTATTTTTGTATATTTTGCAGTATATATAGTGTTTGTTTTACAGATTCGTCTTGGTGAAGCTATACCTGCAGAAATTTGTGGCTTCCATACCAAAACATTTCTTTTTGGACACTAAATCATTCGATAACTTCTAAGTTGTAAGAGATACAAATAAACTAACATTACAAAAATTTTGTATTTTCTTATGTTGAACGAAATCTTGGAACATTTTGAAATGCTACAAAATTACCAGGAAAAGTATTTTGAAATAAGCAATTTTGTGGGGTATATCAAATAAATCTTCACAAACGTATAATTAAGTCGACAGATAGACACATAGTCTCTTCAGCGAAATTAATATTAAAGATATTCTCAACAACTTTGCCAAAAAAAGTTTTTTTTTATTTTCATTTAAATGACCAAACAAAAACTTGCTTCTCAGCTTTAGAGGGATTAATCACCTAACTAGTACTTTTTAAATGTAAAAAATATAAATAAACTTTGCTGAAGACACTATAGCTAAAAATGTTTTTCGTGGTTCGAAGAACTTCTTTCACCTTTTTGCCATTTTGGAAACACTGTGCACTGGTGGATTCTCCTGTGAATTGAAAATGTCCAAAACTATCCATGTTCAACTGCCAACAACCTGCCCTTCAATATAAAAAGTTTGCGAAAAGTTGGAAAAAAATCTATTTTGACGCACCGACGGTACATGCCCAAAACTATTGATTTTCACTTATTAATAACTTCTTCAATATAATAAACTTTCCCTAAAAGTTGAAAAAAATCCATTTTGACACATCGCCGAACCCCCTGTGTATTGAAAATGCCCAAAACTATTGATTGTCAACTGCTAATTATCAATATAAAACACTCCCGAAAAGTTGACAAAAAATTCCATTTTTACACATCGTCTAACCCGCCTGTGCATAGAAAATGTCCAATACTATTGATTTTCAACTGCCAACAACATGTCCTTTAATAGTTACTTATTTCTAAACAATTGAAAGTTAACCGTATCAACTTCAACTCCAATAAACGGGAAAGTAACGCAAAATGTATTGCGATAACCACCGATGAATTATTTGTGTTATTAGATTGGGACTTAAGCACTCCATCGAGTGTAGCCAGAGTAATAAATGATTTTGTGAGACACCTTCCTAAATAGGGTAAAAATAGACACTTTACCTCATTTCAGATTTTGATGAAGCCAAAAATCTCCCGAGTAACAAAAAACACCGCCGGCGTCGGCGGTAAAACATGATGATGAGTTATGTTCTACCATAGACCATGCGGTAGAGTTGGGTGAAACGCCCAACTCCTACTCTGCAGAAGGCAAAAAAATTCTTCACATTTCCTTTCGATCATGCCCATATGAGCCTGCCTAGTTCTAGTTTTCCGTTCTAAGTTTATAACTGATTCGCTCTAGAATACCTATCCGTGTTTCAATTTCATTGCTTTCGTTTCTCTTAGTCTCAAATTTGCCGAAAATAGCCAACAAAATCGATACAGTAACAAAAAAACTCACGACATTCACTTTTGTAAAAAAAATGAGTAATGAATATCGTTTGCATATATCGTGTTGGGACTGATATGCGTAGAATTTCCGGTAAAAACTAACGTAATTGGATCTCTATACTGAAAAACTGAACTAATTCTATTGGAAGCGATTGCTATGAACGTCATTCTAGTAATTCTAATTTATTTGTTGCACCTTTGCAATTTTCATCTTCAATCGCGTTTTTCTCAGGTGCCAGTTTTGCAACATGGGGCAATTGGGCGTAGAAGGGCAGTATAGCGGAGGTTTGAGAAGGATAGAATGAAATAGTTTTGGCCTATAAGTGGTAATCCATTGCAAACAGCCTCTCACACCTACCCATTTACATACTGGGTAAGGCATAATATGAAATGAAGTCTACGCATCGTAGGTCATTACCGTTCGTTGCGATATGCATATTATTTCGTTTATTTTCTACAGCTTTTTTCCGCACTTGGATGTGGGACACTATTTAATAGCGTTTTCTCGAGACCGCGATTTTCAAATTGGCGAACACGATAACTCAATAACTAATCAAACGAATTGACTTGATTTTTTTATGAGAATGCACAATATGGGTACCATACCATCGATGACCCATAGAAAACTGAATAAAACATTTTTTTTCCCAAAATGAGCGAATTTTACAGTAAAGTATGTACTCTTGGAGCGCTCGTATGGCTCTGCGTGACTGAAAATATTTTTTTTCGTACACAATAAAAGTATAAGTAGATCTTAACATTACACAAAAGATCCATTGTTGCCTTACCTTTAAAATAGTAAAACAAAATAACTTTTGGTTGGAGCACTTTACACCAGACGCCCCTGGTTTGAGTGAATGATTATATTACATTATATTCTAACTTACATAATAAATTATATAATTCACTTACTTAACAGATCTTTCATACTTAACCTCCCAGCGGGTGCGCTGAATTGTACGACACTACTAGTACATATTTTGGGAACACATTTCTTAGCTTTGTCGAATCGAATATGGCTTGGGGTGTCAGTATTATATATTGTGGTTATCACTGGAAATTAGCAAAAATTGCGAAACAATAAGATAGCGACAAGATTACGAAACGGCCATTTTTAACCTTTTCAATTCCGCAATGTTACAAGGCAGGAAATGATCGATATATGAACAGTTTTCGAACGACTATTGGTCTTGAACCAAGAAAAAATCTTAAGAGGATGCAAAGGAATCGTGTGGGGCATAAAAAACTCGCTAATGGGGCATCAATAAATTACATGAGTACCAAATAAATAATAACAAATACTTTTCAATTTTCGATCAGCAGATAGTGAAGAGGTGAATAAATCCATGAGCTGTCAATTCATGACCGTCCGATTTCTGACCAACAGGGCCTCTATTTTGCCCGTTGTTTGTGCTAAACTTTGCGATTGGTGCCCACAGTATATATTTTCAATTCTTTCGCTATTTTGGTTCGATTCCGTCGCGTGCTAATCTTCGGTGAAAAGCACAATATGCGTATGGTTGTAGATCTTCGATCAGCGCCTCTCTTCGATCTTTTTGTTCACTCTAGATAATCCCATCCATTGTTGAGCTTTTGCACAACATGAAGCCTTAATAAACCTATGATGTAATTTTTATGTAATCTGTTGCAGTTTTCTTCCTTTCCGATTACTTGCCCGCTTCTCCAGAGAAAAAAAAGATAACTTAAATGAAACAGGGAGGGAAAGGATGAGTGCTATAAATAAATAGATTTTGGCCACTTAGTACGGTTCAACGGATATGAAACATGAACATGCTTGGTCATATTTTGTGATATAAACACTTATTAAAATATCAAGTAAATATATTATAGTTTAGTAACCCGGGCAAGTTGGCGAATTAAAACTATATGAACTAATCTGGTTTTAATGACGTAGATGCTTCCATTTCAAAATCTTCGATTGATCACTGACGGTAATTCCCATCAGCTCAGGTACTTTTGTGCATCATACATTCACTAACTCACAATCGAAATGTGCCTCGACCTATCTGACATGCTTATTCCCTTTACGGAACAAAAAGGTTTGCATATGCATACTATTTGGTTCGGTTTTTACAATGCCTCCCAGCCTATCTAGGTATTTCGTTAGTATGAGATCTACCGGACCATATACATGCGATGATTGACTCTGCGATTAGCCGCTATTGCGATTATTTATTTGTTGCTTTGACCGAAACCTTTGTCTCCATAAGAAGTACTTGTAAAGGCATAAGGCCTAGTAAATGATGTAATTCGTGGGATATTTTGTCTGTGAGACACAGAAGATGGCGTTTGTGACTAATTCACCCATTGACATTCTCCTCTTCGACCAATCTGAAAAGGAGCTTTCACGTCCGGATGTAATGTTATCGACGGAGAGGTATTGATTTTTTCTTATTACGAACAATGCGTGGAAATATACAAATTGCTTCTGCTTCACATTCGGATAAAACATTGAATGTGTTGCTATATTCTATTGGGTTTTGGGGTGGAGAAGTGACTTGTTTTCGGTTACTTTTAATATTTGGGGCACGGACTTCCTGGGTGGACCCAGACATGTTGAAGGTATTAAATATATCTCTAGACTGAATTATTCTTAGAAAGGGATTCGGTCTGATTGAGTAGGTTGTCTTGAGAAAGACTGCCGTTGAAAACATCTAGGCAAACCAGGAGCTATCAAGTTCTGTAACCGGATACAGTGAAGGGGCAAGCCGGACGGTAACAGCAGATTTTCCACTCTTAGTTGCATTCACAACAGTCTACCTATGCACGAACCCGTGTACCCCGTACCACCGAACTGAACTTGTTTTCGTTCATGGTTGTGTATGCCGGCGAAGTGTGATTTACGCGAGGAGTTTGTGCAATGTTCGGTGCTTGCGAAGTAAAAAAAAACATCCTCTAATGCGTTCGATCAGCGTAGGAGGAAGAGTAAAAAAAGCGGGATGCAGCTAATTATTTTTATCTTCCTGCATTCGAAGCAGGACGGTATTGATCGGTGGAATTCTCATCAAAAGTCAAGCTCATTCAAGTGCATATCGTCAGTTCATTTTTTCATTATTTTATCAAAGCTTGTCACTTGCATCAAAGCGTCGGGTTCGCTCCCGTCATACCTCTGTTAACTGGGCAAAGGACCAGAAATCGACAGTCTTCATTAGCTCTGTCACCCACCGAAGTACGATGGGTAATGAACTAAAAAAATTGACTCCAGACGATAATAAAAGCCCGGGCCTTGGTATCTAACGGGGGAATTAAATAGATCAAATGTGTTGGGTAGCAACTGCGGTTGTGTGTGAACTGGCTTTGCAGGCAGGGCACGGGGCCAGCGCGATAATCATATGATCTTTCTGAGACGTGATCATATTCCAGAGATAAGGGTTAGTGCATTAGGCCGGAGTCTCAAAGGTTGCGGGTTCGAATCCTGCCTCTGGAGGAATTTTCTTTCACATAGTTGCTTTCAATTCACTCTCCCTTTCGATCGGTTTTCTTCGTTGGATACCACCAAAAAGTATTAACTAATGACTGAACAGTATACACTCAGGTATTTTTACGCGGTTTTTTGTGCGGTATTTCTTTATGCGGTTTTTTACGCGGATTTTGAAATTTAGGCGGTTTTCACTTACGCGGATTTTGATATTTACGCGGATTTTGAAATTTACGCGGTTTTCATTTACGCGGATTTTTTAATTTACGCTGTATCCATTAACGAGGTTCCCATTAACGTGCATTCTTAAATTTACACGATCTTCATTTACGCGGATTTTAAATTTTACTCGATTTTCATTCACGCGGATTTTGAAATTTACGCGGATTTTGAAATTCACGCGGTTTTTATTTACGCGGATTTTGAAATTTGCGCGGTTTTCGTTTACGTAGTCTGTACTAACAGGTTATCGTGCGCAACAAAATTACAAAATTGCGAAATACAATAAACTTTTGCTTTCAATAAAAATATTTTCAATTTCAATAATTTTGTTTTAATTTCAATAAAGTAATTATTGAAGAAGGGAACGATGATTCTTTTTATTGAAGCAATAACTAAATTTTATCGAATTCAATGAACAAATTTGTTTTCTCTCAACCAATCATTTCGCTTATTAAATTTAATCTATATTTTTTATGAACCGAGACAAACACTCTGCGTGAAGATGATTTTGAACATATAGAAATTCTAACTGAAATAACTGAAATCTTGTCGAATTGAAATGTTCAGATGAATTATTTTAAAGCATTTGCACAATGTTCTATGCATAATAGTAACGATGAAACGAAACATATAGTATGCCTCTGCATTGACTTTATATCAATGGAAGTAAAGTTGCAGACTGAATCGACTGATGTCGAGTTGATATGCCAGAGGAATGCATTGATCATATTGCAGTTTAATACGCACTATGATTTGATAGGATGCTCTTTTCGATGTTGTTCGATCACCTGAAGTAAAAATTGCTGTTGAACTGGGGCTCTTGTGGATTGTGTAAATGTTGTAAAATAATTCATCTGAACATTCCAACTCGATAAGATTTCAGTTATTTCAGTTCAAATTTCCATATTTAAAAGTCTCCCCCCCCCTCTCCCCCCACTACACCCTATTGCTAAACTATCTATGCCCATGAAATTTAGCTAGGGCTTTTGAATAATTCATCCAAACATACCAATGTGGTAAATCTAAAGTATATGATGTTATTTTTTATGCTATATAAAATATCATTGGTACACCCGCAGTGTTGGTAAAAAAAAAGAATTTTTGGCAATTAATTAGATCTATCGAACTTTGAGCAGCTATAACTTGTTGTAGAAAAATTCTAGCACCATGCATTCTTCGGCAAAGTTGTTCAGCATATCCTGGACTACACTTCTATCTAATTGCTGGTATGCTGCAGGAAGAATTGTAGCCTGTAAAGTTGAAAATGAAAAAAAGTAGGTTTTCCCATACTAATTTCCATACAAATTTCAAACGCAATGCGCTACGCCGGGTCAAATCCAATCGACCCAAAATTTTGCACAGTTGTTTGGGACCCCAAATGGAACCAAAAAAGTGCTGTGCTGAAAAAACGATCATTTTGCCCCACCCTAGTATACAGTGAAGACCCGTTTTTATTGGTCACTTGGAGTATGTTAGGCTGAAAACATTGGGAGATTGACAAAAACGGGAAACGATGTTTTCCTTTTTTATTGAACTTTAAAATAACTAAAAGTTGCTATTTAGAGAATTTATTCAAACATTGCTTGTTCTACTTGGGCCCATTAGAGGTATTTTCATATGACAATCATCGAGTCAAGCAGCTGGTAAAATCGGGTTTAAACAAAGTCGGGTCTTTAAAGCGTGTTTTGTATCATATTCGTTTCCGCCGATTTCTATTTCCGGTTGCTAAATTCAGTAAAATTCTCTATAAATTTGCTGGTTTCCAACGGGGTTTTCGATTGATTGACACCGGTGTAGTGGAATGCACTGAAACTGCACCGTATTTGCACTTTCTAGCAGAAGTGCCGAAAACTGGGTATGTTCCATTGACATTTCTGCTAGAAAGTGCAAAACCAGTGCAATCCACTACACCAGTGTCAATCAATCGAAAATCCCAAAAGTCACAATTTTTCAAAGGCCTTTGAAATGCAACTTCATTTGGTTACCTTAGGAATCCCAAAAATCTACTTTTTGTGGGAATATTCTTCTTAATAATAACGTAACAAAAAGAGCGAGAGAGCTTAGTGGGATACCCACAAAAGTTGCCCTGTGCTGCTTTTACTGTATATTCTCAATCATTTCCACTAAGAGAAGGAAAATTGTGCGAGGGTCGAAAAACACACATCGCACGATGGGAGTGGGTTTGATACAAATATGGTCTAAGCAAAAACGAACGAGGACAAAGAAAATCTCTTTTCCTGAGGTTTTGCCTTACTAAACTGTTTTTATGCTTAAGATTGTAAATTCCTTTGAAATCATTCTGGTTGAGCTTACCTCAGTATTCACTTTTTGATGTAAAATCTCGTCCGAGTTAACGTTTAACCTGCGATTGCTACAATTACGTCACTGAACACTGAATTTCTACTGTTTACACATTTTATCACCTAGTTATTCTATACACTGACAATGTACAAGATAAACATAATCCATAGATTATTTACAAGATACTTGAATTCCTTTCTTCATGAAATGGAATTTTTCCGTCACTTGCGGGTATTTTTTGATCCTACTTTTGTTTCGGTACTCCGTAGCTCCAACTTGCCCCGGCCACTTTACGGCTCTTTTGCACAAAAGATCATTCCTTTTTCACTTCTCCACACCAGCAAAAAGTGTAACTACTTCGCCATCATTTTCTTCGCACACTGACTTTGACATTTCCAATTCTCCAATCGAAACTCGGACGAATCTTTCACAGTGCAAATAAGATGCACAATGAAATCCTGATGCACAAACTAAAGCCCCGCACTAAATTCAAAAGTTCACAGGTTATTTTTTCTCAATTGGCAAGGAAATTTTTGCACTCGCGACTGATTAGATGAATCAAATTCGCTAGACTCCGTATCATTAAGCGAGAGAGATTTTGGTGCCTCTTTTTCAATATATATTTGCATCCTCACTGTGTTTCTCTAACATTCGTGTATTCCTCGTATATACTTTACTTGATTTTTTTGTTTTTGAATTTCTCTCTCTTTTTGTTCTGTGTCCGCTTACGAAACAGAAACGACGTACCATAAGCGACAAAATAAAAATGCATACGTACACCAATGTATATTGAATACGACATATTCAACATACACCACCAGAAATTTCACAGCGCTTTGAATGTGTTGGTTCATTTTACCATCAATACAATATAATATAAAAGGTAGAGATATCTTATGGATAAAAAGCGAGGCATAGTAGCAGTTATTTGAAATTTATTGTATGATTTTAACATCTGTTTTTGCACGGTTTTGTAGAATAAAACAATTTTTATGTATGAGATGATTTAGATGTATATCTGAGATAATTTAAATAGTTGTTTTGTTTGCTTTCTCATACGATTATTACGACAAACTTTGCACGTGACGAATGAAAATATTTAAAAGTCACGTAGGGTGGGTGCTCCTATAGTTGAGGTGTACCAATAGTTGCAGTAGTGGGTTATACGCCTAACTAAGGTACCAACCATCAACAAATATTTTTTTATCGATTCATCGCACTAAAATTATGCGACAATAAAACTGTTATCCTTGAAATTTGCTCAAATAACTATTGAAAAAAATGATTTTCTTAGAATTTTGAACTCCCTTGCACCTATAGTTGATGTAGCGTACCTATAGTTGCATGTCCCATAAGAAAACAATGGGATTTGCAACAATAGGAACCGAAATTAGCGATTGCACCACTATTGGTACATGTGTTCCTATAGTGGTACATGCGGTTTTGAATACATAAATTGGTTATTAAGCCATCTTTATATTTTTCCTATGAAGTAGGGACTGAAAGCTTTCGTTTAATGTATTAACATTGCCCATAGGTCCATTAATCGATTTTATATCAAAAGTTTTCCTTAAGCATGCGACTATTGGTACTAAATAAAAACAAACCAAAAAAACGACATACTTTGCACTAATTTTTCAGTACATATTGAAACGTGACGAATGAATAATTTTATTTAAAGTCACGTAAATAAAACAATCAATCAGTACATACTACTACAATCAGTACGACAGTTCAACGCTTTTTTGTGAAAAAGGCGATACTTATGGGATTTTCAATTGATTGACACCGGTGTAGTGGATTGCACTGGTTTTGCACTTTCTAGCAGAAGTGTCAATGGAACATACCCAGTTTTCTGCAATTCTGCTAGAAAGTGCAAAAACGGTGCAGTTTCAGTGCACTCCACTACACCGGTTTCAATCAATCGAAAACCCCATTACAAATGTAAACATAGGGCATTTTCAATACATGCGATTAGGGCTTCGAAACGCAACAAATTGGCCTAAAGCGGACCCTACACGTGCAGAAATATTGTCAATAAATCGATCATTGATCAATATATTGATCGTGTAAAGCGGACCCTACACGAGACGGAAATATTGTCAATAAATATATTGACAAGACTGCTTCAATCCATCAATCCCATTTAAATTCTACAGAATCAATATTTTCAAGATGACCTTACACCATCAATATATTGATCAATATATGATTTATTGTCAATATTTCTGTTCGTGTAGGGTCCGCTTAAGGGTGTCTTGAAAATATTGATCATGTAGAAATCAAATGGGATTGACGTATAGCGGACCCTACACGAGCAGAAATATTGACAATAAATCATATATTGATCAATATATTGATGGTGTAAGATGATCTTGAAAATATTGATTCTGTTGAATTTAAATGGGATTGATGGATTGAAGTAGTCTTGTCAATATATTTATTGACAATATTCCTGTCTCGTGTAGGGTCCGCTTATTGAAGCAGTCATGACAATATTTTTATTGACAATATTTTTATTGACAATATTCTTGTCCCGTGTAGAGTCCGCTTAAAGCGGACCCTGCACGGGACAAGAATATTGTCAATAAAAATATTGTCAAGACTGCTTCAATAAGCGGACCCTACACGGGACAAGAATATTGTCAATAAAAATATTGACAAGATTGCATCAATCCGTCAATCCCATTTGATTTCTACATGATCAATATTTTCAAGATACCCTTACACGATCAATATATTGATCAATAATCGATTTATTGTCAATATTTCTGCACGTGTAGGGTCCGCTATACGTCAATCCCATTTGATTTCTACATGATCAATATTTTCAAGACACCCTTACACGATCAATATATTGATCAATAATCGATTTATTGACAATATTTCTGCACGTGTAGGGTCCGCTTAAGATTTGGGTTTCTGCGATATTGCTTTCATAAGCAGACCCTACACGAGACAGAAATAATGTCAATAATGACATTGACAAGACTGCTTCAATCCATTAATCCCATTTAAATTCTACAGAATCAATATTTTCAAAAAGACCTTACACCATCAATATATTGATCAATATATGATTTATTGTCAATATTTCTGCTCGTGTAGGGTCCGCTATAGAGTTTTCGATTGAAGGAATTGGTGTAGTTTTCTGCACTGAAATTGCACTTTTCTTGCAGAAGTGTTGTCAAAACACCGACACAATAGGTTTGTTCCAGTACACGGAAGTCACTTCGGAGTAAACAGGAGCAAAAACTCTTTGCTCCTTTTTACTCCGGTTTGCTTCCTGAAGAAGAAAAAAGAGAAGAAGAGAGTACAGGAACGATTTTCTCCGGAGTACTTCCAGTTTCTCCTGGTACTGGAACAGACCTAATGTTCCATTGATTTGCACTGCAATAAAAAGTGCATTTTCCGGGCAGAGATTTGGCACCGAAAATTTTGTCGCTGGAGCCAGTGCACTCACTAACACCAACAAAGCAAACGTCAAAACAACCCAGATATGGCCGCTAACAGATGGTCCTGCTGACATTCTCATGAGGATGATTGAAAAATTATACGTAATGAACGCATTTTTTCAAAAATTCATATCACTTGACAGAATTAACCAATCTGGATGGTTTATACGACAAAAGAATTGAGTATTATTGTAGTTCATGGTAATTAAGACTGAACTACTGTGATTTAAGACACCGGAGTTATTCCGAATTGCATTGGAGTAAGACGGTTTTACTATTTAAATTTCATTTTATTAATAACATGGATTTGTTTTAAGGTCAGTCTTTAAACTATATCAAAACTTGTAGAATTTATTAAATTCTACAAGTTTTGAAATACATACCAAAGGTTGAAAATCACCATCGCATACAGGTTCGCATGCGTGAGTCACCATTGTATCCAAGTTTGCACACAAGTCCCGTATACCGATTACTGGTCGATCGAAGCGCCGGCCAGTGGCAAGTTGCAACTAGTTGTCATTTTAAAGCGACAGTTTTATTTCTAACACAGGTTGAAAATTTTACTTGTATGTCAGTTCTCAGTGGCATAACGTTAACTGGACTCTCTTACAGTATACGCACCACATGTACAGCTCACTGTGATCTGCCATGTTTTATTAGCCTTCCGATGTTACTATGTTAGTATACTTGGTAGAGCTCATGGTTCATCTATCTGTAGCATGTTCAAATTTCTACTATGCTGCCAAGTATTGAACGCAAAATTCTTCACTCAAACACACCGAGTACTTGACAGCCTGCTTCTTTCAGTGCCCATGCCACATGACCGTAAAGAGTAACAGGGAGTATCAGCGATTTGTATAGAGCATGTTTTGTGTACCTCTGTGGATTACGAGACTTTAGCTAATTACGCAAACCATAGAAAGTCCTATTCGCAGCTAGAACACACCTGTTCATATCGCGATTTCTAAGGTATATAAAATCGTTTACAAACTCATACTGTAACCAATCGATTTCCGAAACCAACACCGTTCAAACTACTCAACACTCTACTAGCAACTATGTAGTGATGGGAATTTTGCAAAATCAAATCGATTTTGTTACATCGCTTCGCTTCAATGGGAATTTTGATAGAAAAATCTGTTTTAACAGATTGATTTTTTTGAGTTAATAAAATCGATGTTGTCAAACAACGAGTCGGGAAAGTTGGATACAAATAATCAATTTTTTCAAGGTAAATATCAATTTTGAGAAAATCGTTTTAATATTGCCTGTTTCTACTGCCATGCACTTTGTCTTGTCAAATTTTGGTCAATCCGATGCTCCTCCACTGCTCTACGATCTACGCCATCATCTAACGTCACAATCGAGTCAGATGACTCTCCGGCTTTTTCGATACTTGATTTTTACCCATCTAGCGTCATTCGTGCAATATTCTGCTTCGTTCCACTAAATCGTACACCTCCTTGAAGTCCAAAAAAGATTATGAGTTCGCAAGTCGCATTCCCGGAAATTATTTGATTCGTCGATGATCGATCTTTTCAGAATCTACTTTTGTATACGCCCACAAAGGATCTAGCTAACGGGTGCAGCCTACAAATCATTATACGTGAAAGTACCGCATAGACGACATTAGGCCTCGACACTTATTACACTAGTTTGCGGTGCTTATTAGATTGGATTTGATTAGATAGGTTATATGAGGCCACCCAACCAAAGCCATTTCTTTTTCCAACCATCTCTCAGTACAGCCGGTCACTTCCGACTTTCAGAAGTTCAGCAGGGATTCCGTCCTTCCGAGCGGCCTTGCCGTTTTTTAACTCTCTAATAACCTTTCTCACTTCATCTAGCGTGAGTAGATGCACAGCTTGGCCATCATTTATAATCCCCATTATGTTTGTGACTTATCCACTCGTGTGCCCGTTCAATAGCAACTCAAAATGCTCCTTCCACATGGTAACCGCTTCTGTACGAGCTGTGAACCGATTCCCATCCCGCTGCAATGTCTCAGGGTCCACCATGGTGATTGATTGTTTGATCTGTTATGTAGAATTAGAGACGAGCGTCCTCTTTATATCGAATTCCTTAAACTGACATCTTGCAGAAAAAAAATCAAAGTTTTTTCACGGATTGGACCGTTATCCATATATAATAGTTCTTTGACGAAACTAAACCTTCGATATTTACGGATTTGAAATTATATGATCTTGAGGGTAGTTCGTAACTCCTACATTATGTATTACACTTATGGACCAATCCAATATTGAATCCCATAAACCTCAAAGAGTGTATACAAAATTCAAAGACTATTAACCTATCACGCTCATTGATCTTAAGTCCTTTATTTTTGGGAGTTCTTCGATGATCATGAAGGACCTGTGACATTTCGTCGCTGTTGTGCTATCTTATGACAAGCGCATTTTAGCACATTTCGAGAAAAACGATTTTTAAAGTTTGAGATTGAATATCTTGAAAATTATAAATGATATAAACAATCCAAAGAAGACAATTGATGCTTCTATCTATTCTGCATTAATCTCTCGAATATTACGAAGATCGGTTGACTATGTTGCGAGTTTTTACTATGAATGTAAACAAAAGTCGCACTCACACGTGTGATAGGCGTGTATTGATGACAAAATTTATATGAAGTGTCATAATCGTGCATGGAAAATTTTCCATAGAAAAAAATCATCAATTTTTAACTTTTATTCATATCTTTGCGTTCATATGGTCTATAAACGATCGGTGAAATGCATTTTGAAGGAAATGTGTCAGAAAATCTCGAAAACATTGTTATTTTTGATTACAGTGTTGCCAAATATGCTTTATTTCCAGTTTAAAACTAAAACTGTGTTTTTCTCACAACTCGTGTAATTTTCTTTTGAAAATGTTTATGCCATTGCGTTCCTCAGACATTTTCACACATAAAAACATCTAAAACTTCAATATAACTTGAGCAAATCTCTAGACACAGTGATTTGAAGCAAAAAACTCACTATTTCTCATCATGTTTCTCGCTATATCCAAGTAACCAAGTAGAATTTCAAAATTCTGAAAACGCCACTTTGTAGAGATTTTTCAAACAAGTAATGTGGCATATCTAACTTAGTTTACCCCAAAATGGCGTTTGTCATAAGATAGCACAACAGCTACGATTTGTTAATATCAACACTACATTGCACTTGGTATCATTAACCTAAAGGAGTATGCAGAGAATTAACAAGAATGGTCAGAATCGGACCATGGTTGGATATCTTAGACCTTTGGTTGACTTACTTGGGACTATTCATACACAATCTAGTATGAGAAAAACTACCTGATGAAAACATGAGTTCAAAATATCAAGAAAATATGTTGCAGATAATCGGTTATGGATTAACTAAGAAAGCCTAAAAAAATGGCCATCAATGAAAACGAAAAAAAAATAATATTTTCGCCCTGTCGGGTAGCAACTTCACCAAAGACACCAGCAATCTTCATTATCAGGCTCTCGGAATACAATAACTAAAAAAGCCTTGGTGAGCTGCTCAAGAACTTTATCGGAAACAGTATCTTACAAAATAGTCTGATAACCAAACGTGCACTTAACAATTGTACCTTCACTAGCGCCGCATAGTGAGAGTTTCCTAGTCTTCTAAACTAGACTAACTTTCGGACTGTCCTTAGCCTCCAGAAGAACTTTGCCGAAGACATCAGCATTCTTATCTAGATATTAAAATCCAAAAAAATGAAAGAAATGGCATGTTCACTAGCACCGCCTGGCTCATGAAATCCGAATGAATCTTCATATCATCGATCAACCTTTCATCCCCAAGAACTTTACTGAGAACAACATCTACCAAAACTGTAAGACCTTTGAGATAGAATATAATCTTTCATATAATATGCTATGCTATTATGCACTTTATCGCAGCCTATTGGACGAATCCAGAAATAGATTTTTTTTGTGCTTTCCGTGATTTTAAGTATGTCTAGATGAAGACAAAGTGATTGTGCTGTTCGGAATGGTTTTTCTGGTTCTGGGCTTGAAGTGATGTGGTGCTTCAGCCATCTTTTGGCTCTCATGCAAGATGCATTATTGTTTACATCGTGGTGTGTGTCTAGAAACAGCAACTCAATGGAGATAGTGTTTTAAGTTTAAAATAGTATAAAGTAGCAGCGTCTGGACCCAAGGGATTTTCCCAGTTTGTGTACTGTCCATGTGTTATTACGTTTCTGAATACGTGCCAGTTATGTGTACAGGCGGTAAATCAGGGACAATTTCGCTCAAAAACCACTGAGTTGTACATCAGTAATATATGTTAGTGCAAGTGATTTCGTTAGGACTTATTCACACATATTCCGTGTGTTTACTCGTTAAAGTCCGAAGATTTGCGGTGCTCGTGATAGTGTTGGCTGAGACAATGCGAGGAGTGATACTACCACAAATGGAGGAAAAATTATAACATGAACCCGGTGAGGACATTCTGATTTGTTGCTTATGTTCTATATTTGAATACTTTTTTCAATGTGTCCGGTCTGAAAGGGAGAGCCTCTCTTTGTTTACTTTCTCTTCCGCGAATTATTCGGTCACCTTTCTGAGTTCCCTTCAACTGTATGCATAATAAGCTAGTAAAACCTTGGTCTTTCGAAACATACTGATAAATGCTTAAAAAGTTTTATGGTTTCGTAGTAGTAATCGAAGGAGAAGGCGAAGGAAGAGGGCTCTGGTTTGCAGATTGGACCTAATGAAATGTCTTCATTTTTAGTTTGTTATTTTTACTATTTATCCTACGACAATGCGAGTGTGCGTTGGAATTCGTTGACGAGCTGAAATTGGATTGCGTATAGAGTACTTGACAATCTGTAACTGTATTAGTGTGTTCGACGATTTGTTTTCCTCCACCTGTCATAGATGGAGAAAAACAAAACGAAAATAACTTTTCAGTCGGATTAATTTCATGATAGAACCAACCGGCATTGTAAGTCTTCGGAATGACTTTTATAGCGACAAAGCGTATTTCAGCACCAATATAAATACTTTATGTGAGCTATTTCAAATGTTTAAATTGGCTGATAGTTTAACATATGACAGCTGGAGGAAAACAAACCACCCAAGTGGTGTGTGTGTGTGAAATGATTTGCATAGAACTCTATTGTTCTGTTTGTTAAAGAGGGGAAGGGTAAAGATTGTAAGCAAGTTGCTATATCAACTTTGTTTTGACCCATTGGCAACAGTGGCATCAAGTTGTGATTCCGTTTTTCTCTTCCAGTGTTCTCGCGGTGAGCAACAGATCGCAATGTTGTATATATAGGTGTGGCAGCACACACGGTTTGCTAGTGGCGGCAACCAAAAATATGTAAACAATCCAGAAGCACAGCGGGTCGACGTCATAGCGTTCACATGATTCAATGGAAGCGGATCAACCGGTATGACGAAAGCAAGTCGATTTATTCTGTGATCACTCACACCACTCATGTAAGATTCATCTTACGAACACCAACGTGCCATCTTCGCCATACCTGTATATACCACATTGAACCGATCGATGTATTGATACCCTGTCAAAAAATGCGGACGAACATGGTCAGGCGATTTAAAAAGTTTGACGTTCGACTCAACTCGCCTGTGATAATTGCCCCTAGGAACAAATGCAATTTGCGAATGCGATTTGAAGGCAATTTCAATACTTAGACAAATTTTCTGGCGGCTGAAATGAACTTGGTTGTTTTTTGCGTTTTTCAAACATGGCGGTTCATGTTTGGCTTAAGTTCAAAATTGTTTTTTTTAACAATTGGCGTGTTCTCGCTTGTATTTTGTTTGTTTAGTGCACTTAATTTAGACAACGAATGTGGAAAACTGTGGAATCGTGTGTAAGTATAGTGGAACAAGATCTCTGAGTCTAAATGAAAGTCAGATTGTGGCTAGGGGCAGATCACTTGTGATGCATTTTTAAAAATCAGCGAAATTAAATGCATTTATTTCCATCAAAATAGAAATTCATAATGTATTTTGCGTTGCGTGCAATGTTTTTGTGTTGCGTGCAATGTTGTTTGCGTTGCGTGTAAGACGTCAAAACCAACGACACGACCTGAAACTTCATGAAATTTTCTGAAGAAAAAGTGTCCGAGTAGTTTACCGTCAGTTACCAGTTCATTGAGTCACCCCTCGAAGCGGCAAAAAAAATATTTTTTCAGCAGCACTTCTTTGTTTATTTGATCTTCTGTTGCTGTTTAGCAACCATATTATGTTTACAACATAAATAGTTCGTAGAAAAAAAGTTTGGAGCCCAAAAATTAGGTGCAAAGCATCCTCTAGAAAAAAAATTGCCATACTACAGTAGCTGGGTATTTCCTAGCAGCGAAATTGCGTCTCGAACGTTGTTTTTGTGCCTAGAATTTTTCAGTGAGTTGAAAAACAGTTAACTTTGAAAGGTGACAAAATGAGAAAGTACTTGCCACCAATTCGATCATTTGCGACATCGAAGGTACTGCATCTTCCGTCAGCTTCGTAACGGATGTTCTGTATCCCCTCGTGCTGAAAAATGTCGAACACCCATTTTAATAAGTTTGGCATCGTCGTGAACTATAGTGATGAAAATTTACCATGTGGCTGTCCAGAAGCGGAACTCCAGAAGCACTATATGCTAAACCACGAGAGAACGCACACCGGAAAGTGTGTGTTTCTATGCAACGTTTGTGGTAAAGGATTTAAGCACGAACCAAGTTTCAAAATGCATCTCAAAATCCATGAAGGCGTTTAAACACACGTTTGTTCTGCATATGGCCAAACATAAAAACATTCGCACTTTTCAGTGTCAACAATGTGGCAAAAGTTTTATTCAGCGTACCTCGTTGCTGGCACTGATAGGGCATGCCGTTGGCCGGTTGCATCGATGTGAGCCTTGTAACACAACCCTCAGTTCATCCCAGCAACTCACGGATGACAATTTAAAATTACATCATAGCTAACGGTTCATGGGCCAGGAAGAATTTGGCGAGGCATGGAAGATGGAACCAGAACAACCGTCAAAGGTTAATGATGTTAAGGAGAAGAACTCTACATCATTGTACAAATTTATGCCGAACGGATGTAAATTGTGTAGTAAATCTTTCCGATTATCTTCTTCGCTAACAATATGATATGCGCTTCACCGAAGGATTTATATGTTTTATTAGTTTGTTTTTACATCATTTTGGAATACGATGTGTATCTTATCTTAGGACACAGTCTACTAACAGGCGATAGTACTTTTGTCCTTATACGAGAGAACAACGATTTCTACATTGTAGATCCTACCATCGGTAAAAAATACTTCAGCTCTAATACGTACCGTCCTTTAAGTAGAATTTACTATATTGTCAATCAGGACAACGTCTGGGGAATTATTCAAAAAGAGAACCCGGCGTTATTCGTCAAGAGAACCGGGTTGAAATATTCAGAAAGAAAACCGGGTGTTAGGTCCGGAATTAGCCATCGACAGTTCTCCAAACACAGTTTTGAATTAAAATTTTCATCGGCAAACTTTTTCCCGTATATAAATTTTCCACCCGTTCCATTGTTTGCAGTAAAATCTCTACCTTGGCACATCTAAAATGAAAAATTGGCATTTTTTAGATGCACAACCAGAACATAAAAAAAACTCACAAACTCCGGAATAATCCTATGAAACGTAGACCCCTCATAGCCAAAACTTTGCTCTCCAGTACACAATGCTCGACAATTTTCAGCCGTCTTCGGTACAATATCTGCTCTGAGGGATATTATAATTCTTCCCACATCATTGCTGCCTACTCGAATAACGAAGTACATCCGCGGATGTCATTTTTCTCTTCCAGTTCTTTTGCCGGCTGAGTGGCTTCAACCGCATCATCCTCCCCGTTCTCTTGATTCTGTAGTGTTGCACCAGCATGCTGCAACCAGGCGTCCTCCGCCCAAACCGGCTTGTTGCTACCCTCTTAATCCGCTGTGGTTTTGCTATGTTCACCTGTATCGTTCGGCCGCACAGTCCTGAATTGTTCATGTTGTCGACAGCGGCTGCAGCATCGTCGGCACTCTCGAACCCAATAAACGCAAATCCACGGTGCTTCTGTGATTCGTCATCAACCGGAATATCAATCAGATCGCCAAACGGAATATTAAACCAAAATAAACAAAACAGTGACAGTCCAAAGTTTAGAGTGATTTCCCCCTAGCAACAAAACATCGGCCGCTCTGTGTACTCAATGGTAGCTTTTGGAATAATCCGCAATCTTCCTCGCTGACTATAAGATTCTGTTACTTAGACACCGGCAAAGATTCAACTGATCTTCAGATTTCAGGTAGAAACAGTTTTTGCTCGATGGGTTTTAACGAAAGTTTCATTGTTTTGCAAATGTCGTCTGGATAGGTTTGTGCGGTAATCACATATTGATGGTCCGGTCCATAGAATACCATATACGTTCAAACCTTGATATTCGTAGCGGTTGCACACTAATTATTCATGTCATAAATTTCTGACCTGTATCTGCGGTTTAGACAAATTGCTCAAATGCTCGCCAGTATCCCTGCATTTCAGAATGCGCACCATCTTCGTTTTCTCGTTACCTTCGTCATAAAACCAGATTCCGTTAAAGTTGCATATAAAATGTGATCCAAACTGGAAGGAGACAGAAATATTCGTGCCTGTCCGTGCGTTTCTACAAGCCAGGTCCACAAGTTTAAGGTTGTAACCAGATTGCTGGAAATAAAAACACTAACGGATTAGTCAGATCATTTTCGGAAAGATTTCCTATTTTGAGTGACTTACGGTATGTTTTGTTGTCAAATTTTTTTCCCCATGCGTAACCAGGGGTTGCCACAGGTTGTTTGAAAAAGTAACAACGGACTATTCAGTGTTGCTTGTTTCATGCATTTTCTATCCAAATGTCACATTTGACATTACCAGTTACCTGAGTCACTGAGGGGTAGTCGGATGTTCGATACAGTTTTGGAATGCCAGTGTCTAGTCGTGTCGTTGTCAAAACCCTACAGAAAAACTAGCCTTACATTTAACAAAACGTCGAACAAAGTGGATCAGCGTAGGACGTTTGTTAAACAAACTTTTCTGCGAGGAAGTGTAAAGCTGATGCAAAAATGGAAATTAAATGCATTTTTTCTTATTTGATGCAAATTTGTTATACATTCTTAGAGTGATCTGCCCCTAGGATTGTGGTAAGTTTTGGTGTGCAATACAAATTTCACCATCGATTCTTCCTATAGTCTGGTGGTGATTACCTAGTGTACCGATAAATTTATGTGAGTGTAGATAGTGAATCCGAAAATAATTATTATTTTTAATTTTCATATCAGGCAATTAAGGGTGATTAAATGGCGCGCTCCCTGGGCGATTTAAGGGCGGGTAGAGCGGCAAAAAATGACGGAGGCAAATCGCCCAAATGTTGCATATAAAATAGCCCCCTAATTGCCAGCAAATTGTAGGGCAATTAGCGCATCCGAGTTGGCAAATAGCCCCCCGCTAGCCAGCAACTTGCCCTTTTTGACTGGGTAGTGTTTGTGAAATGTATACGCTGTTCTGCCCAGCGTTGCCAAGTACTTATTTCGTTATTTCAAAATTGTTATCACTTCAAATATAGTAACCCATAGGACGGGTTCTTTTAGGTTCGGATTGGGAAGTTTTGAGTTTTGCGTTTCACTCGCGCTCGAGTCGTTGAGAAAAGTGAAAGATACTTCTGGGTTCTTTTATGCGCATAGGGGTCCGTACACGAGGCGTTAGTAATGTCATTACTGAGCAATAATGTCACTTTTAGTGAACGTGCAGGGCGGGTTATGATGGAATTCCCATACAATTCCTGTAATGTCATTTCTTAGTAATGACACTTATTGCGCGTGTATATAAACGGCCAGGTGGATTAAACTTCTTGGATTCTGACTAGAGTAACAATAGCAACGGAGAAGTGCGTACTATAGGGGTGAGGAAGTTCTTGTATGTGTCTATACACGTTTACTTTGGGTGTGAGTATGTTCGAATGGATTTTGCTTTAAGAAAGGACATGTTAGATCTCTGAGTCTCTGACGGAGAGGTCTACGAGCAGCTCTGCTGTTGATTGTGAAACGTTTGGTGACGGTGTTCTCTTCTCATTAACCGAGTCAAATCTGTGCCAGGTGTACTGGGCTGCAAGCTTGTTTGTAGCGTGTTCTGTTAAAAGCCAATATTTGATCGCTTACAATCCCGTGAACAAGCTTCGCCTAGGATTAAGCACAAAAATTGTCAGGACCTCAGAGGCTGTACAAAAATAAGATCCAAAATAATATTTGGATTCTTTTATTACTTGGAGAAAAGTCGAGATACATTGCATATGTTTTGTCTGCCCTAACCATAATCGCACTCCATGGTGTTTTATCGATGCCTAACATTAAGTGACAGGTCTACAGTCTTCTACACGCTAAAATGAATTTATTGATATTCAATCCTAATTTTAACACTTCCCCTCAATAATTCATTCCTAGAAACTCAATCATCTGTTGAAACTTTTGTTTGTTCAAAGCTTTTGTAAATACGTCAGCAAGTTGTTTATCACTAGATATCCCAGGTAACCAAGAAGCACGAAAAACAGCCTGTTATCAGCTGTATATGTTCCTTCACTGCAGCCTTTGTAATGCTATTCAGCATTTAATTCACCCTTAATGCTCTTTAAAAACCGCTTTTGGCAAAATACGCATTTTTTACATTACATTTTTTACATACATTTTTTTCTCAAATACATATGTATTTAATTACAAGCTTGTTATCTTTTATCAATTCCCTTACATACATGTATTTCACGTCGATGTGTTTCGACCTCTGGTGTTCTCGAGGCTCTTCTGCGATTTTAATGCAAGGAATATTGTCTTCATATATTGCGAATGGAACGGCGTTTATTCCAATCTCACACAATAAAGTTGATAACCAAATTCCTTCTTTCGATGCGGCGCACAACGATATCAACTCAGCTTCTGTAGTTGACAGACTAACGGTTTGTTGTCGTTTCGTTGACCATGACACGATGTTCCCAAAGACAGTAAATGTGCATCTAGAAAGTGACCGCCTTTCATCCTCGTCGTTTGCAAAATCAGCATCGGCGTAACCAATAAGCGGACTACTGTTTTTCATCTTCTTGTGTATAAGCTTGATCTTCTTGGTACCATGCAGATATCTAAGTATCCTTTTTAGTCCGGTCCAATGTGTATCCGTAGGGCAACTCTGAAATTTACTCAAAATTCCAACAGGAAAACATATATCAGGTCGTGATGCTAATGCCAAATATTGGAGACAACCCAATAATGCCTTATATGGGGAGCAGGTATGTTGTTCATTGCTTTTAATCCACTTCATATTTGGATCCATAGGAGTGTTTGCAGGTTTGCATTCATTCATCCCAAATTTAGCCAAAATTTTATCAATATATGCTTCTTGTGAAATTTCTAAGGTGCCTGTTTCCAAATTATGAAGAATTTCCAGGCCAAGAAAATTTCGCACTTCATTTAAATCCTTCATTTTAAAGTATTTCGATAGATTATTTTTAATCCAATTAATTTGACTAATATCCTTCCCAAATATAAGAATGTCATCAACATAAAGAACGATAATTAAATTTTTGCAAGTAGAATGGTATACACACGCCTCGTACCCAAGTCTCACAAATCCGAATTTTGTTATAATTTTGTCAAACCGGCAATTCCAGCTTCGGCTTGATTGTTTTAAAACATATAGACTTTTCTTGAGTTTACATAGTTTAGAAATCCCATCTTCCCCAGAAGGTAAAATAATATAAACTTCTTCATTCAATATTCCGTTGAGAAAAGCCGTTTTTACATCCATTTGATGTATCAATAAGGATTTTGTTACCGCAATCGATAAAAGTGTCCTGATAGTTGTTATTTTGGCAACAGGGGCAAAGGTTTCAGTATAGTCCAATCCCGGACGTTGAGAGCAACCTTTTGCTACTAATCTAGCCTTATATCGATTAGAGTTCTTATCATCTTTAATTGTAAATACCCACATAGAGCTAATAGCCTTTCTTCCTTCCGGAAACTTGCTAACTAACTCCCACGTGTTATTCTGTTTCGTGTTCCTCATCAATAGCAGCACTCCATTTTGCCCAATCGTCACGTTTCTTTAGCTCTTCTATAGTCTGTGGTATTTCTTCAAAATTTTGCGATGCTATAAAAATTGAGTCCAGATTGGTTTCATAATCTCCTAACCAGATTGGTGCTCTGACTGTTCTTTGAGCGTGTCGTAGAATGTTAGGAGTAATTTCCTCGGATTCGTTATTTGCATCTACAAACACATCCCCGTCATTTAAGATATCGTCATTTTCTGTTTCTGATATGGAATTGTTGGGTGAACGAGTTGACGGCTCAGGTGTCACTATTGCTGGCAAATCTGTCACGCAATAATCACTTGACCTCCTTCGACTCACCATTTTATTGGCCATAGAGAAATAAAATTTCGATTCGTCGAAAATGACATCCCTAGAAATAATTATTTTCTTTCGCTCAGCATCCCATAGCCGATATCCGTTCGGTGCATATCCCATAAAACATAAAGTTTCACTGCGATTTTCTAATTTATTGCGAAGCTCTTTGTTCACATGAACATGAGCAATGCAACCAAAGATTTTTAAATTTTTCGCATCAGGTTTTACCCCAAACCACATTTCATATGGTGTTTTCAATGTTCTTAATGAATTTGTTGGGCTTCTATTGGTTAAATATGCTGAAACATAAATCGCTTCTCCCCAAAATTCAGATGGAACCTGGCTCGTATACAGCATGGCTCTTGCTTTTTCCATTAATGTCCGATTCATGCGTTCACTCACACCATTTTGCTGTGGTGTGTAAGGAGCGGTAGGTATCATTTGGATCCCTTTTGATGCACAAAAGGCCCTAAATTCTTTACCATAGTACTCGCCTCCGTTGTCTGAACTCAATTTCGAAATTCTTAATGAAAAATGAGCCCCTACTAACGCTTCAAATTCCTTGAATCTTTGAAGTACCTCGCTTTTACGTTCAATCAAATAAACAATAACAAAATGAGTGTAGTCATCTATGAAGGTGACGAAATATTTAAAGCCATTATAGCTGGTTTCTGGTAATTGCCCACATACATCGGAGTGAATAAGTTCCAATGGCCTATTAGAACGAACTTTATCACTTGTATTAAATGGTTTTCTTGTCTGTTTACTAGCTATGCAAGAATCACAGAGACCTAAGCCTCCATTGGAAGTTGATGGCTGATAATTCAACCCCTCAACCATGCCATTTGCCAATAGCTTCTTTAAACTAGACTCCCCCAAATGTCCAAACCTTTTATGCCACAGTTCGAAGTCAGTATTCAATTTTCCAATGTGCGCTTCCTCTGTTGCGCAATCCAAAAACACATCCAATTCATAAAGACCACCAACTCGTTTTCCAGTAACAATAATTTCACCTCTTTCGTCTAAAATGAAAACTCCACCATTTCGGAATAAAACACACTTACCCGATGACTCAATGCGAGAAACTGATAGAAGGTTGCAGTGAAGTTCCGGAATTAAAAGAGCACTACTCCCAATCTTACTTTTTTATTACCAACTTTTGAATTTAAATACATATTACCAGCACGTCTACACTCAATGCTTGTCCCGTCCTTCGCTGTAGCAATTTTAGCTGCCTCAATGTCCCACAGCTCCTGGAACGCTCCCACATCGCGAATCATGTGTTGACTGGCACCTGAGTCCAAATAGTACGGAAACTTCACGGGCATATCCTGAAGTAGCTCTCGAACTTCCGCATCCCAAGCATAATTATCAAGATTTTCCTTTGATGTCCTGCTAATCGGCTTTCTTTGCATTTTCCATATAGCGATGATTTTCTTATGGTCGACTTTCTCCAATGGTACGCGAACCATAAGTGCTCCTTTTTGTCGGGCGATCAGAGCCATGTTCACCGACGAATTTCTTTCGTTCTTCTGTTCAATTCGTTTCTTTTTGCGAAACACAAAACAGTTGCGAAGTTTGTGTCCTGATTTTCTGCACTCAAAGCACACGATACTGTTTTTCTGGCCTTTACCTACCATAGCAACCGGATCATCCATGTCACGCTTTTTGTCAGTTTCCTCTGCGTCCAAGAAGATTCTCTTCACCTGTTCCAGAGACATTTGTTCGAACTCTTCTTTCCTGACAACTGAAAGAGCACCTATTAAATGCTTGTAACGCTCCGGGATAGCCACTAGCAACGTATTCAGCTTTTCTGCTTTAGCGATTGCCTCTCCCATAGACTCTAATTGTCGGACAAGCTCTTCGTGAGCACCGAACAATTCCTTCAGCGATTTAAAATGCACATTTCCAAGTGTGTACAGCTTAGAACGAAGTCCCAGCATAGCAACTGCCCCCTTCGGTTGGAAGATCTGCTGCAGCCAATCTAAAATGTCTTTGGCGTACTGACATTGTAACACATGGCCCATTGCCTCGTCATCCAATTCCAGCCAAAATTCGTTGACCGCTGCGTCATCTTCCTTAAGGCGAGCCTCCAATACAACCTTTCTGGCGGCTTCCTGTTCAGGTGTCGCACCTTCCGCTGGAAGATAAAATTCCTCCTCTGGCGGTGTTCGTACTAACGTGTGCGCTAATCCTTCCTGCTTCAGATGCTGTTCCATCCTCTTTTTTCAAAACGGGAACGACTTTTCGTCCCCTTTGAAAAGAGGCACAGCTACTCTTCGAAGCCGATTTTCCATTATTCCTATGAAGAAATTTGCTATTGCACCAGACTGAATCAAATGCTAACGTATAAGTCCGACGGAAAACTCTATCTGAACAATACATACAGGGTAATCAGATTCTGGGCCCATAACCTATTGAAAGACAATATTTGATCGCTTACAATCCCGCGAACAAGCTTCGCCTAGGATTAAGCACAAAAATTGTCAGGACTTCTGAATTCTCAAAGCTGTACAAAAATAAGAAAATAAGATCCAAAATAATATTCAGATTCTTTTATTACTTCGAGAAAAGTCGAGATACATTGCATATGTTTTGTCTGCCCTAATGGCGATTTTGCGGCAAAACCAAAATTAGTCATGCGACACCTACGATTCAGCTCATGAACTGGCAAAGTGATACAGTTTGCTTTTTTTCACCCGTAAGTGAGTCGTAGCTTACAACAAAATCTTCATTATCTTCTCGGAAAAAGCTTACCACAGCCAAAATATGAATGAAACGAGTAAGAAATTTAGTTTTATTTGCAATTATTCTGAAATTACAGTCATTTGCAACTATTTGACTCATACATTTCTTCGAAATGTAATCGGGGTATTATTGTTATTATAAAAAATCGTTCCATAAATAAAGTTCCAACTCGAAACTAAGACCCAATCAGTACCAATGTCAAACTCCTTCATATTTTAAACTACGTAGGAGATTCAGTGAAGACTATCGGAGAGAAGGATCGGCTGTGCATGATACAAAGCTGACACTTTCCTATTAGCCGGATATATTCTTTCCTCGCCTGATCTGGAGAGTTTCATGAATTTACACCATCTCATGAAGGTTTAGCTTAACTTAGGACGAATGGGAAATGCTGTTGCGGCGGCTACGTTGCTCAACAAATTACATTTCGAAACAGCGCGCATATAGCTCTGCGAATAATATTAGAAACCACTATGTTTTACACTCTTTTCGCAAGATGTTTACTCATCATCTTATAAAATGATGGTTTTCCTTCATTTTCATAAACAATTATCAACAAATTGATCGGTAATTTGGTGTTTAAAAATCATTTTTTACCAATGTTTACAGAAAATATATGCACTATGACAGAACAGAATAAAATCAGCAACACTTTCCTTCCAGTGCTATCTGCGAGCGGTTTCAACGTAGAATCGCCAAACCTAGGATAGGATCCGCCAGCTGGCTTCTTCTTATATTTTGCTAATCCCTGCTGAAAACGACACACCCCCACTCGACCAATGTTGCCAAAATATTTGTTTTGTTATAGTCGTGTCCAAAACTTAAATTGTTCTGATTAAAATATTCTATATTATGTACCGATTTCACGCCCCGGGAAATTCAATGATTTAGTCTTTATATCCGCATTTAAATGATCATTACGGTTTTTCCATCGGAATACAGCAAAACAAAATTATATATATATATATATATATATATATATATATATATATATATATATATATATATATATATATATATATATATATATATATATATATATATATATATATATATATATATATATATATATATATATATATATATATATATATATATATATATATATATATATATATATATATATATATATATATATATATATATATATATATATATATATATATATATATATATATATATATATATATATATATATATATATATATATATATATATATATTTGTAGTTGGCCATTACGAAAAATATTTCCATGCTCTTCATTTTTGTAAGTTGCTTTCTGAGTCGAGCAACCTTATTCACAAGATCAATCTTCTCTGTTCTCATTTAGTTTAAATATTCTAAAACTACTTTTTTGCAAGGCTTAATTTTTGTATAGGTGTATAGGTTTGTTCCAGTACTTTATGTGATTTTTTCGGAGAAAACAGTAGTAGAAAATACACGCTCCTATTTACACCGATGATCGCTGCAGTTGAAAACTGTAAAATTCAACTGTATCGATAATACTAAAGGAAGAAAAAGAAGCGATTTCCGGGATAACTTTCTCACGGTTTGCTCCAAATTATTGCGAATCTATTCTTAAAATAGCAGTTATTTTAGACTACGCACCGACAATTCGCCTGTTGATCTACGGCAACCGGGACGCACCGTAGAAAGCAATATGGAATCCCCCAATCCTCCCAGCACAGTCGTGCCTCTCGCAGTCAGCAATATCTTCAGTCGTCCCGGCCCTGTGTCTGGGAATGGAGAGGGGGACTTCCAAATTGCCCTCTTTGGCAAGTATTTTAAAAATAATTTTGATGAATCAACCGTTTTTCCTGATGGAACTGCTTGTTCTAGCTCGAATGCTTCCGACTGTCTATTAATAAGTCAACGATGTCAGCCGTCAGCTGGAAACCTCCTGAGGAGCACTCCAACTTCCATCACGGGTGCTACCAATTCATGCAGTTCACCCGCGCCTTCTGCTGTTAGCAGTCATTCCAGTCGCCCCGGTGTGCATTCCAGACGACGGAATCAAGGAGTGCTGGTCAGCCTTCCGTGCCTAAAATCGTCGCCCATCCACTTATACTATCAAAATGTGGGTGGCATGAATTCCTGTGCAAATACCTATCGCCTAGCTACCTCGGACTGCTGTTACGACATTATCGCATTGACAGAAACATGGCTAAATGAGCAGACCCTTTCCAGCCAGGTGATTTGCTCTGACTACGAGGTTCTCAGATGTGACCGGAGTCCTCTCAACAGCCACAAATCCTCCGGAGGCGGTGTTTTGCTCGCTGTGCGTCGTGGATTAAAAGTTCAACATATAACAAATGATGCTTGGAGCAGCATCGAACAAGTATGGGCAGCGATAAAATTGGGAAATCGAACATTATATATATGTGTGGTTTATTTCCCTCCCGATAAAATTCGCGACTCTGCACTAGTTGATTCTCATTCTGAATCATTGACTTCTGTTGTTGCGATGGCGCAACCTACTGACGAAATCATGATCCTCGGCGATTTCAACCTTTCTACAATAAAGTGGCGTTCCATTCATAACGGATTTCTACAACCCGACCCAGACGAATCAGTTTTTCATCCTGGCAGCATTACTCTTCTGGATGGCTATAGCACGGCTACACTTCTGCAGATCAACAGCACAACGAACGAGAACGACCGGATTTTAGATCTATGCTTCGTTAATGCCAGAGATCGCCGCATATTTCCACCGCCCTCGCCCCGCTAGTAAAGTATGTTCGCCACCATCCGCCTCTTCATCTTACACTCCAGGACGTACCGCCTATGAAGTTTTCGAGCCACGCGCCCACCGTGTGTTACAATTATAAGCGGGCCGACTATAGCAGCATTTTGAATATTTTACAAAATATTAACTGGGATTCTGTGCTAAGCAAGGATGATGTGAACTCCGCCGCTGAAACGTTCTGCCTAATGAGCTACCTTATCGATCGTCATGTCCCAAAGTGTAATCAACGAAGTGATCAATCCCCCTGGCAGACAGCCGAGCTACGTCAGCTAAAAACTGCGAAAAGAGCAGCATTACAAAAGTTTACCAAACGCCGTACCTTGTCACTGAGAGCTTATTATGTAAGGCTCAATAACGATTTTAAAAAACTAAACAGTTTTTGTTTTTCAAACTATCAACGAAAAATGCAACGTAAGCTTAAGTCGGATCCTAAATCGTTTTGGAGATACGTCAATGACCAGCGGAAAGAAACCGGCTTGCCTTCTGCAATGTTTTTGAATGGCGAAGCTGGTCATGATTCACAAGCCATATGCAAATTGTTCGCCTCTAAATTTGCGAGTGTGTTCGTCAGTGAGACATTGTCCTCGCAGCAGATTGACGTTGCAGCTAGCGGCGTGGCCCAACTCGAACGGTCAGTGAATGAGATTCGTGTAGAGCACTCGGATATTGTATCAGCAGCATCCAAGCTTAAAGCATCGTTATCTCCCGGGCCAGATGGTGTCCCTGCTGTGTTTTTGAAAAAGTGTATATCTGGTTTGGTGGAACCACTCTGTCAACTATTCAAAATGTCACTGACAACCGCGATTTTTCCTCAATTGTGGAAAGCAGCTTTCATCTTTCCTGTCCACAAAAAAGGTGATAAGAGGAACATTGACAATTATAGAGGAATTTCTGCGCTCTGTGCCATTTCCAAGCTCTTTGAGTTAGTCGTGGTGGAGTCAGTGTTTTTTCACTGTAAGGAATATATTTCTAAAGACCAACATGGATTCATGCCGAATCGATCGACGTCGACGAATCTACTATCTCTAACCTCTTTTGTGTCCGAAGGGTTCGATGCGAATCAACAAACTGATGTTATATATACTGACTTATCTGCAGCTTTTGACAAAATCAATCACGATATCGCAATCGCTAAATTGGAAAAACTTGGCTTCAGTGGATCACTCCTGCGATGGTTCCAATCCTATCTCGTTGGCCGTCAACTCAGTGTGAACATAGGTGATGCATACTCCAAACTATTCTCCGCAACGTCTGGAATTCCGCAAGGAAGTCATCTCGGACCTTTGATATTCACTCTCTATTTCAACGATGTAAACTATCAGCTGAAAGGGCCACGGTTGTCGTATGCAGATGACCTGAAAATTTTCAACAGAATTAAGAGCCGAACGGACGCACTTTATTTGCAGCAGCAATTTGACACTTTCAGCAGATGGTGTGAAAACAACCGAATGAATCTGAATCCGGCGAAATGTTCTGTGATATCGTTCTCCAGAAAAAAGGATCCCATTGAGTTTGAATATAACTTGTCTGGAGCTCTTGTTTCCCGGGTGAGCTCCGTTAAGGATCTTGGAGTGCTGTTAGATTCGAAACTTACATTTAAGAATCACATTTCGTATGTTGTTGGTAAAGCATCGCGAAGCCTGGGCTTCATCTTCCGTACGGCTAAATCCTTCACAGACATTTATTGTCTCAAAAGCCTCTACTGCTCTTTAGTGCGCTCCACGCTGGAGTATTGTTCGTCAGTCTGGAACCCGAATTACATGAACAGCAGCGATCGAATTGAAGGCGTTCAACGAAAATTTATACGGTATGCTCTTCGACGCCTGCCTTGGCGCGATCCTTTTCGTCTACCAAGCTACGAAAGTCGGTGTCAACTCATCCAGCTCGATACCCTTCAGCGCCGTAGAGAAACTGCAAGAGCCTTATTCATCTCTGATCTTCTGTCAGGACGCATCGATTCTCCAGATTTATTAGAGCGAGTCAACATCCAAGCAAGGTCCAGAACGTTACGCGGAAACGTTCTTCTGAGAGTGCCGTTTCGACGAACTATTCAAACAGCTAATGCCGCTATCACGGGACTACAACGGCTCTTCAATCGTGTGTCGCACCTGTTCGTAGGGATGGGCGATACTAGTATCGATACTGACGGTATCGATACTTTTCTACTAAGTATCGAGTATTTTTGTATCGATACTTCCATGTGCCATAAAGTATCGGTATCGATACTTTCTGAACGATACTTGCGCGTGGTATCGCTTGATTTTTTTTCTCTTTCGAGCATAAAAATCAAACTGGGGCTCTCCTCTGTAAACGTCGGATAAAAAAAACTTCAGTATCAAAACCGCAAAATTATATCCGATTCTTACAAAGAAGTATTGTTTAATCGTGAACGTCAAAATATATGCAAGCCCCTGCCTACGTGTTATTTATTTTAACCGGTTCTTATACTAGAGGTTCAAGTCAGCCTAGTTTTGCGGTTGAGAACTCTTTAAGTGATTCTTATGCGGAAAGATCTAAGTCCGATTTTTACGTTTGAAGTTTATTTCCGATTTTTACATTCTATTATATTTAAAGTGTAACGAAGCATGTTCTGTCCCTGCGTCTTTTATTTTCGGTCGTTGAATCAAAGTTTCCATTCCGGACTTTCGAGTTGAAGCCTGCGGTCAAACAGTAAATTCTGGATAAATATGTGAAATGGGTATAACGCAAATGAGAGCCTCTCTGTGTTTACTCCCTTTTCCGTCACTAACTGGGAAACATTGCGCAAAGATGATTCAAGAGTAGTCGAGAAAGGTACCGTTGGAATAAGAATAAATTGGCTCAATGTTCGCATTCCTCGCGTTATTCGGAAACTAGGTACCACGACTCCATCCTTTTATGAATTCTTTCTACAATATGTTCGTAGTATATTTTAAAACAAACGTCAACATACTGGAAAATAAAGAATACTTTCCAGAATGTCTATCCAGGACACTTTCCAGGACGTCTAACCAGATAAAACCAATGATTTGGTTCCATTTCTCATGGAATTTACGTCCGATTTTCACAAACTTGAATTCAAATAAAAGATTCAATATTACCATAAAATTTATATTAGATTCCATTCCGAACTCAGCTTTGATTCTGGTCATAGGTTGGCAGTCATATAGGCTTTTCTCATATAAACGGCATGGTAGCTAATTGGTACAAAACCAATTAAAATAGGTATTTTTGCCTTTCTCATATAGAAAGGTTATGCAATCACTCTAAAAATCGTCAACCTAATCCCGGCCCGGAGTGCCGAATGTCATATGCCATTCGACTCAGCTCGTCGAGATCGGAAAATGTATGTGTGAGTGTATGTGTGTGCGTATGTGTGTATGTGGAAAAAATGTCACCTCTGTTTCTCAGAGATGGCTGGACCGCTTTGCACAAATCTGGTCTCAAATGAAAGGTACAACCTTTCCATCGGCTGCTATTGAATTTTTTGTTGATTGGACTTCTGGTTCCGGAATTACCGGTTGAAGAGTGCGACCACACAGCAAATTCCCATATAAACTGAAATGAAAAATTCTCTAAGGTGGGAGTAGGGGAAAATTTCCAAATCGAATTTGTATTTTTGATGCCAAATGTCTTTAAAATAAATGAAACGTCGAGATTTGATATAATCTCGAAAAAATTTTTTTTGGCGAAGATTGACTTTTTTGGACTTTGGCAGCTTTTTGCCTTTCTCATATAGAAAGGTTATGCAATTACTCTAAAAATCGTCAAGCTAATGCCGGTCGATTCTTTTTTTACTTTTTTAGGCGTAGGTAGGAGTATCCAGTGAGGGGTTGCTACTTAAAAATTGAAACTAGTTTAAAATTTCTTAACAAGTTGAATATTTTCGGCAGGGTCCGGACCCCCCGGATCCTCTTCTTTGATCCGCCGCTGGTTTCAAGCGATGTTTCAGTGTTGACACATAGCATCTCAAGATCGTGGCTGTCGATCCATGGTATGTATGTGCAAATCGTACTGAATGTGTAATATACATTTCCACCATTTATTGAACATAACCAGCCATGGAATCGTAGTTTGGACAAATGAGAAAGGCACAATTGCACCACTATGTGGATTAAAACAGGTTTTGGACACAATGTATCGACAATGCCGGAAGTTCCGGTGGAAATGACCTTATGGCAAAAATAAAGTCGCATTATACCATTTCACCATAGACTCCTATCGAATTTCATAATTTTATATTCCGGAAAAATGAACTGTGTTGTCTTGGTCAATTATGGAATATCTATATAAGTCAGATCCATAAATTTTCCCAAGGCCAATATTAAAACCATATTGAAAATTTTGAGCGCCAACGAGTTTTGGTGTTTGAAGCAATCATAGGCACAATACTTGGCAATAAGAATTCTTCCTACGAGTTACGTGCAACACCATCATGGCCAACCCAAGTCTGAACCCACAGCCATTGATTTTGATAAATGATTTATTTGTTTATTTATTAATTTTTTGTTTGTTTGTTTATTTATTAAGGTTTTAACCCCAACGACCATTCGACTTTTCTGAATATAATATGCAGTTCAGGAAATAAATTACAATTCATCAAAACTAATGGAGCCATATATTGTTGCTGCCATCTATTGCGAGCGCACGCTTTCCGTTTCTTGAATTAATTTCTTTCTTGGTTAGGAGCAATGGTCAGATTGGCCCTCTGCAGCTTGCTGATTATTCCATTTGCCTTCTCTCTCACTCGTGTTTACGTCCATGTCGCCGTCGCTGGAGCTTTGATTTTCGCTGTTACATGTTTGGTACTTTTTGTGTTTTCGGATGACTTTGACATAGCCGTCTTATTGAGAAAATTTCGAAACTTGAGTCGGTCGGTTCGTCGCGTGTGAAGTGAAAAACTCTTCCATAAATTGCTGCCATTTCGGGACGTTTCTGAGTGTTTATTAGCTGGGAAAAAGTACCAAAGGATCGTCGGACAATATGGGATACGTTGAAGAAAATAGATTCCTGACGTGGGACGACTCATAAAAGCGTTTTTCGAAGGTTTTTCTTCCTCGCAGAAGCATCATCAGGAGGGGAGACAAACGGAACGTACGAATATAACGAATACACCTCCACGTCCGTTGCTCATCACTTCTGTACGAACGCTGTTGCTGCGAACGAGAGTGTGAGAAGAACCAAGCTATTACAAAAGCGAGACGGACGAACCCACTGAAAAGTGGGTAGTATGCACACTACACGGAGAGCTTTATTTGATCATCGATGGCAGTTTTTTGCCTGTCTCGTTCTTTCCGCTGTAGAATTTGTGCGTTGGGCGTATTCAGCCTGTTAACTCGTTGGGTGCTTGCTGGAGGTGTATTCTGTGGGGTGCATGGGAATCGCGGCGAAGTGTGAGCGACGTGAGTAGGGGCTGTGTGGGCTCTGCGTGTTTTTGTTCCTCGGTGCATACTGAAACAGACATATGCAGACCTTCCATGTTTTCTATTTCGGCCTCTTATTCTGCTGTGATTTTTATGTATTTTCTAGAGTATACTTCAGGTGAGTATTCGTCAGGTGGATGGACCGAGTATATCCAATGCGTGCGGTGAGGATGGAGGGATATGCTATCGAAGACTGCATGAAGTTCTCTGTGTATCATTGGTAAAATAGAAAAACTGGTATATTTTTCTATACATATAATCTAATTTATATATGAATTATATTATATTCAATTAAATACACTAAATACGTGTCAATTTCTTACGTCATGCAAGGAATCGAAAGTCTTATTGTAATGTTAAAATCCATTTGATACAAACATTACATTAAGGCGGGGCTGGTTGATGGAACGATTGCCTCGGAAAACGGTTTGCCCTGTATACGAAATGGTTAATGGATTTAGCAAATCAATTGAGCTAGCACCTACCCAAACCCTGGAATTAAATTATTTGCATGCATGAATCTTTTTTCTGTAAACCGCCGCCAGCCAGTGGGAGATGGGATAGGTTTCACACACACATACACACATACACTTTGCATAGCCGTCTTATTTCTTGTTTATTTCTTCCCTAGGTATGTTAACTATTAGCTTGGCGATATCGTGGAATATTGTTCGTCCGGTATTAATTTGTTGGCCAGCTGTCTGTGGTGTATCAGCAGATGTCGAAGGCTGTTTGGCGGTGTTGGTTTCAGAAGAGATGAATTCTTTAATTATTTTGGTACTTGGCTTACCGTAGTGTGCCGTCTGATTACAGAACTGACACGTGGGCGTCTGCCTAGAATATGTGCATAGGATATGATCCACCCTCGAAAGTCCAGTAAGACGGTATAGGTTGGTTCAGCCGCATTCGCACCACCCGAACACCGTTGAGAATGCCAGGGAAAAAAGTTTCTCCAAAGGGCCATTTGTGACGGATTCCACTTCTCCATACTGCTATATGAATCTTTTAATATAATCAGTACTAGTGCGAGGTGGCAAATCGTGAAGGCGAATTTCTGTCAGATCAAGGTCCATATACACGGGCATTTTGTTTTTGACGTTTTGATATTCTCCGTCGTGTTGCATGTTGTTCTTCGCTACGAAGCTTTCTGCCTCGGCTAAGGAGTTAAACGTTATTAGCCCTACTTGTCTCGTATGATATAGTTGTATGTGTGAAATTTCTGTAAGAACAAGTTCCATTTTCACCTTGATTAACTGTTCCACCTCGCGCACTGTAGCTCTAAGACGGGTCTGCCAAAAGTCAATCGCGATTGTGTTTTCTCGTAATGGGAGAATTATATATATGTTACGCGTACACGTTATAGCGGCGCGGGTGGTATTGTTTGTTTGTATGCTATTAGCAAGCGGTGCGCTTTTTGACTTCAGATCTGTGCGAAAATGAGATAAGGAAGCAGATTGATCTCTACGATACTATTGCTCTTCCCTTATGAGGCACGGACATCAGAAAATTGTTTTATGGAAACAGCACGAGGAACACCACCGACCCATTGTAATCCAATTTATTCTTTTAAAATTAAACCATTTGAAATTAATATTATATTGCTTGGCTTTGCAGTCCACGATTAGTGATGGTTAAAAAAATTGTGACAGTCCAATACAAATATTTTAAAGTTATAGTAAACATAGCCAACCATGGAATCCTAGTGAAAGGTACTATTGCATAGTAAACTAAAACGGGTACATCTTTTCTGTTGATGACATAATGTATTCTTTACAGTTTCTAATGTTTGTTTTTCCTCATTTCATTTTCAAATTTTGCAGTTTCCCATTTTTTTAAATTTCAGAATAAATTATCATTTTGGATTATTGTAGGTTTCTCCAATTAACATTCATAGATAAACACAACTTTTTTTTTTAAAAATTACAGATTTTAACAAATTTTAAATATGCATTTGTTTATTACCGATCGATAGTATTGAAAGTATCGATACTTTTCCTCCGATACATCGATACTCAGTATCGTAATAATCCAAAGTATCGCGATACCGAAGTATCGATACTTTTTTCAGTATCGCCCATCCCTACCTGTTCGACTTTCATTTGTCTCGGATAACTTTAAGAAAGCGATTCCTGCAGTTTTTTAAATGTAATTAATTTAAGTTTCCATCATTGGGGCCGAGTGCGGCCTGTTGATGCGTGCGATAAATAAATAAATAAATAAATAAATCCACATTGCGACTTTTCAGCCATGCGCCACCGGGTCGTGCGTTGAATTACGTGCCCATCTAGTTTGCATCAGTGCGAGTGAGAAAACATTTTGAAGTTTATTTTTGTTTCGACCGCACTCGTGTGCATTCCATATAGCAACAACTCGACGAAATGCTAAATTATCTCGCGATAGACAACACTTCCAATTTACTCGGCGCTGGAACAAAGACAATTTTTACATGAAGTTGAAAATATTTTCATACTTAGGCTACATAGTCTGTTACTCGGTTAGACTTCGAAAAGAGACATTTCCACATTAATCCGCACACCGCGCTACCGGATCTCTCGGAAACCTGTAGAACTTCAGTTCTGGATAATATGTTTGAATTCGTCTGCCAGAAAATGCCTTGCACTTCATAATTACAGACGGACGTTATGGAAAGAAAGCGGTATCTCGAGAAAATAAAAAAAAAACAACACAGTAAACAATCGTCGTTTTACGTTTTATATCACAATACGACAACACTTCCAAGCAGCCCTTTAGTACTTTTAGTTTCCAAGCCGAACGTTTGCCAATGTCACTTTCGTCCAATCACGAGCTGGTTCAGAATTGGTTCAAAACCAGGGGACAGAGCTGGCGGATCCTACACACAGAAAAAAAATATTGCTAAAAGTAAAGCGGACCCTACACGAGCAGAAATATTGACAATAAATCATATATTGATCAATATATTGATAGTGTAAGGTCATCTTGAAAATATTGATTTTGTAGAATTTGAATGGGATTGATGGATTGAAGCAGTCAAATATATTGACATATTTATTGACAATATTTCTGTTTCGTGTAGTGTCCGCTTAAGAGTGTTCCGCTCTTAGCAAAAAACAACTAACGCCAACTATTGGGTTGAAAGTAAAACTTTTAAATTAATCAAGAATAATAATCAAAGTAAAAGTTTTCCTTTTAAGCAAATGAAGAATAGTACTCAAAACAAAAGTTTTATTTTTAAACTAAGAGTATGCGTTGGTTGTTTTTTGCTAAGAGTGAAAAACTCTTATTTTTACCAATATTTTTTTTCTGTGTGTATCCTAGGCCCTAACCATAATCGCACTCCATCACCGAGCAAAAAGCATCTGAGAATTTCATAAGTCTCGGCATATGAACCAGCCTTCTGACGATGCCATTGAACGCTTCAGAATGTCATAGGCAGGCTTATGAATTCATTTATCTTTATTCATGCACTCCATAGACGTACAAATAATGTATTTCATAAAACAGTCTTATGACTTCGCTCCAATATATGCGTTTAAGAATTTCATAAGTTTTTCTCATGAAACCCATATGAGATCTGTTATTGATTCTATAAAATTATATTGTTTTTCATAAACGTCACTTTTGTGAAAAGTTCATAATTGTTTCTTATGAATTCAGTATTGGCCTGGACGTCCAAAGGAGCTAATAGTTTCAGGCCAGCACTTTTTGGTTACCGCTGTTTGAAACAAAAGAAGTGAGAATTTTAGTCAAATTGCAACAAAATTTAAAATAATTGTTTTTTATTTTATTCAATAAATTACTGTGAGCATTAAATCAGTTTCCATGGTTATGATTTTTACAGAAGATATCCAATATTTTGAAATGAAATCAGTTGTGTATATAATTATTGTCTGACACGTATTTCATAATTATCAAAATCATTTGAGAAGTAAGAATCATTATCATTCAGTTGTCAAGTCCAGTTTCCCAGTTATCTAAGCCCAGTTCCCCAGGAAATATTGACGAAACGTTGCTCATTATTTACAAATTTTTATATTTAATGGGAGTTTTCTCTTCAATCTTCTGAAGGCATCTGCACTTGGCGGTTCATTTGTCCCGAATTTAGTTCTACAAGATGAGAACACGAATGAACTCATTATGAATTACGCTCATGTTTTACAATTCTCGGTGGTTTCTTTACTTTGTCAGTTGCGTGAGTTCGAGTGCAAAAGGTGCCCATCTGTTACATTCAAACTCACGTAACTCCCGCATGTGAACAAACCACCGAAAATTGTCAAACGAAGTTCATCCGGCTCATTTTGGGGTTATGTTGGTTGGTGTAAAACCTAATATCATCTAAAGGTTGATTTTTACTGTTGATTTTTTGTCTACTAAAAATGCTCGAGAAATATCAGCCATGTTCTATTTTTTATATAAATGCACAATAATATCCATAAAAAAAACTTATGGCATTCATTCGATCATTGTGATGAATTTCATAAGACTGTTCTATGGAAATCATTATTACTACTATGTTTTCTGCTTATAAATGTCAGCAATTTTCATAAATGCGCACCTATGGCGTTCATTCGGACATTTTCATAAATTTCATAAGAGTGTCTCGTGAAAATAATAAGAAATGGATTTGGAAAATTTCCCCTCCAAATCATAAGACAGACTTATAAAATCCATTTAAAATCCTTATGTCAGAAAGTCATAAGACGTTTTTATGGAAATTCAAAGTAAATTTTGCTCGGTGATGGTGTTTTATCGATGCCTAACATTAAGTGGCAGTTCTACAGTCTTCTACACGCTAAAATTAATTTATTGATATTCAATCCCAATTTTAACGTGTTCGACCCGAGCTCTGGTTCGCTACGTTAAGATTGTGTGTAGCAAGAGTAAGATGTTTCATCTGTAATTGACATACATTTGCATGTTTCTTTTTTTTCCTATCCATGCTTCGTAGTCGTAGCCCGACCAGGAGAAAATAACTGGGCAATAACCCGAGCATAATATTTTTTGGCATTCATACCAAAACTTAATATTAATTGATTATTATACCTCATTGAGGTATTAAGCAGGTATTGAAGAAACATTTTTCAATACCTGCTTAATACCTCAATGAGGTATAATACTTTATTTTAGTATTGTTTATGTATTCCAGTTATTTTTACAAATACTAAAGCAATACCTTATTGAATACCTTCATAGAGTGAATTTTATTATTGGAAGGTTGAGAAATGTTTTATTATTATTCAGGTATTACAACAACTCGTTTCATTATCAAATAGTTATTTGTAGAACATGTCTGTGTTATTTTTTTTTTGTATTTTATCTCTTATGTAGAGCTCATTAATACCATATTTCGGTAAACAGTCGTTGGTATTGATAAATTTAGTATTCCGCAGTTATTTTCTTCTGCTCGGGAGGGGGGTCATGGCGAGAGGGTTCTTATTGGATTTTGCACTTTTTATCTTCCCTCTTCAACACGCGTTCTCACAGAATCGTACTGCTGGTGTTTTTTTCTTTCCTCTCATATTTTGCGTCAAAGGTCACTGCACAGTGACGTCACGCATTAAATGTGACAGGTGGTGGTCCTATTGATTACATTTTGAACTTAGAGATTATTCGTATTCTCAAAATGATACATTGGTAAGCATTTGAAATATATTGGGAATCATGTTTTCGGAAGTATAAATGTTCTCTAGAACACCTTACAATTAAATTGTGCTATTCCCTACTGTGGGAAAATGTATATGAATGTTCTAATAAGTGATCTAATTATTTGTTTATCAATTACTTCTTGTGTTCTCCGAATCGGTAAGTAGTTTTGCGGTAAAATTTCTTGGGAATTAATTTTTAGCACTAAGCTTATTTTAATGGCATCCAAAATTGTTAAGTCCAAACTGTAAACAGAGGGATCAGCACTTGTCAAATTTGTGAGGTTAGGGCATTTCATACAATGGTCAATTGTAACGTTTTGCTTTGTGCGCATGCTGTCGGTGGTGTACACACCCGATGTATGTATGCTTATAGGTGCATTGACGGTTGAACAAAGGTTTGCACATGCAAGTTAATACCATACGCTTCTGTTTTATACGTGAGACGAATAAGCTTTTCCGGGTCCATAGGAGTCTTTTTATATAAAGTTATGCGCCCTGATTGGCTGCATTAGGGAGTGGTCGCACTAACAGGGTTACAGTCTGACAGTCGGACCCATACTACCCGTACCCAGATGTTTTGGCATAATGTTTTACTACCCGTTATTTTGGCTTGTGTACTGATTTGAAATGTATGTCTCTCCAAGCGTGGTCAATTTGAATGGCGTGTGGCAACCGGTGACTGATACACTAATGGATCTAATGGATTTTTACTGCCGTGTCATGGTTGTCTTCTCTTTATTTTTATCTTGTTGGTATGTAGGAGATTTATGAATACGAATAGCTTATTGTGAATCACGTATACAAGCACTGTTTTTGAACTGAAGACTCATTAATTTCTTATTTATTAGCTTCCGTTGTCACAAGACGCCAAATCGCTTGTGTTGTTATTTTTACCCTAGAATGATGTCCTATCATGAAGGTACATTCGGCTCTTCCTTTCTCATATCCGCTTCTACATTCCCGTTCATATACCATATTGTTTTTCTTCATTCGTAATTTACGAATTTGATTTGATTCTCCTTTAAAACGGAACCTATATGCGTCGACCTTTAGTACAAAAATACTGTCAACTATTTTGTGTTTTTGTACGTACTTCCTTATCATACCTAGTAGTCGGCACAATAATAAATTAACCGCGCAGAAACCATTGCTTAGAATCGACATTCTGTTCCCGCATTCAACTGCCGTGGAAGTAACACGTTGCCCATTATTTTCCTATTATTTTTGCGATTCAGTATTAGTAAAAGTCCCCCTCCTACTACAAAACCATTATTTGTGTACAGTTTTAGCTATAGTACCTGACTTTTTTTTTATCTTAAAATACGTTTATTTAGGCCCAAATGCTGTAGCTTAACGAGGCCGATAATTCATTTTTTTTTTTTTTATTTTTATTACATGTCACATGTTAGTGGGGGAAGGGAAAGCCGTATTTAGGGGCGGCTTGCTCCCCTCTTATGTAAGTAAAGGAAAAAGGTAGGAAGTGAGATACATATTGTGTAATTGACATCGTCGTTTGCTGATTGATCATTGTGGCGGATATGCACACTTTGTTTTAGTGTTGTAGTTTCCAGCCTGTAATCGCAGGGGCGAGGGGAGGGTCGATATTTCGGATAATTATTGGCACTCTATATCATCTGCATGTGTGGCATGATGTTCTGGATAGACGGTTATCAAGAAGGGTATGCACCGAAGACTCGTGAAGCAATGCCATATTGTAGATACAGGGATAGGTTGGTGAGATTCTACTGTGAATGAGAGAGGGTAAAATGTATTAAACTTGGACATCAATGATTTTCAAAAAGATATAGATAAGAAAAATATAGGGGTGGTCACGGCTTGCCAGGACGTCCCGAACTGGCACATAGGGTGATCTACACGCATCTACATACGACGGAGATGCGCGTCAAACAAGTAATGGTTGGACATGATCCTTGACATCGTACGAATAAAGTCCCGGTTCACATCCAACCCCTTAAACCAAGCATTCGTTGATACCTTCGGGATAATGGAATGTAGCCACCGTCCCAGATGCCCATTGCTCCATGAGGTTTGCCAACTATCGAGCGTCCTCTGACAAGAGATACTGAAAAATTCGTTGAAGCAAATTGGTCTTTCGTAAGTGTCGCCTTCTAATGCGCCCACCTTGGCTAAAGAGTCCGCCTTCTCATTGCCCGCAATAGAACAATGTGACGGGACCCAAACCAAGGTAATCTGGTAAGATTTTTCAGATAAAGCACTCAGATATTCCCGTATTTTCCCCAGGAAATACGGTGAGTGCTTTCCAGGCTTCGCCGCACGGATGGCCTCAATGGAGCTGAGACTATCCGAAACGATGAAGTAATGGTCTGAGGGCAGGGTGTCAATGATCCCGAGAGTATACTGAATGGCAGCTAATTCTGCGACGTAAATTGAAGCAGGATCATTGAGTTTGAATGAGGCAGCAAGATTTTCGTTGAGGATACCGAAGCCTGTGGACCCGTCGAGAATTGATCCGTCAGTGTAGAACATTTTGGCGCAGTCGACTTGATGGTATTTGTTATAGAAAATATTTGGGACCACTTGTGGGCGAATATGATCCGGAATTCCACAAATCTCTTCCTTCATGGATGTATCGAAAAAAACAGTTGGATCAGAAGTATCTAAGAGATGAGCACGGTTGACGTTATACGTAGATGAATTGATGTTCTGTGCCCAGGGCCGCAGAGAGAAAATACGGGCCCGGGGGGTCCAACGTACGGGCCCCCACCACTGTCTATATCCTCAGTACAAAAAAGTCAATGTTTGAAATCCATTGGAGTTCACTGATATTATGTATAGTACACTGAAATTTTATATTTATGTACCAGTTTTTTGCTCCAGTTGTTTGTAGTGCCATGAAGAAAAAAAACGTAAGTATAAATACTTTGGGAGTTTTTACCTCTTCGACAGTTTTGGTGACTTTGAAAAGCGCCGTTTTTGTCAATAGTATTTATAAAAGTAAGGAAATGGCACGATTAAAAATGTAGTAATTACATAAATTAAAAATATATAAACGGCGATCAACGGCAAAAGATAAAAAAAATAGGCAAACTAAATATTAAAAGAATGCACAAAAGTGCTAAAAACAACAAAATCAACCAAATAAACAAATTAATGTCAATTGTCAAAAAATGTTTAATCGAGAAAAACCAAAACAAAACCTATACAAAATTGATAAAGGAAAACAGGAAACTAGAAAAACATATTGCGAAAATTAAAAAAGTCGAACATTATTGAACAAATGGTGAAAATAATGAAAAATCGATAAGAAAACAGGAAAAAATTTAAAAATCAATGAAAATGAAAAAAAACTACTAAAAAGAATACAAACATTAATATAAAAAAATTCATAAAACTGAAGAACTCGATGAATCAAGAATAATAATATTTATTTAACATTAAAAACAAGACATATTTAAAGCGATAGAAAAAATAAATAAAACGTTAAGAATACATAAAACTAGAGGATTATATACAAAAGACAAGAATAAAATAACCATAAAGAAATTAAAAAAATGAACGAACCAGAAAATTTCGAAAAACTGGAAAATTAAAATGGTGAAAAGACGAAAAAGTAAAGAAAATTGGAAGTATTGAACAAAAACGGAACAAACAAACAAAATGGAAAACAAAAAATACTAGAAAAAGCCAACAAAAATGGAGAAATTAACACGAACACTAGAAATGAAATTTGAAATAAATTCAAAAAACGAACTAAATGTAGAGTTAAGAAAAGTGCGTATAGTGTCAAGAAAAGATAAATCAAATTTTTTTAGGAAAATAAAAAAACGTACAGGAAGATGGTCAACAGAAAAAGTATTTTCAAAATAGGTTAAATGGAAATGGAAGAAATAACAATAACTAAAATAAATCTTAAGAAAAAAGTATAAAAAATAAATAAAACTGTATTAAATGAACAATGGCAATAAATAGTTTTATTAGAAAACGGAAAGTTAAAAACTACAAAATGAGGAAGAAAATAGGAGAAAGGAAAAATTAAACAATAAGACAAATTTGAATGAATTTGAATAAGTAAAATTGCATTTGGAAAAGCAAAAATATGAAAACAAGGAAATAGAAAAAAGCTATGACAAGAATAAATGTAGTAAATAGAAAAATTCTAAAAATTAGATGGAATGACAAAAGGAAACAAATAAAAAAGCAGGGTATTAAAATATGAAACAATAAGAAAAATACTTTATTTTATTTCATTTTTTTTTTAATTTTCTCGAAAAATTGCGAATAAAATTAAATAACAGAGAAAAAACTATAAATTAAAGTGATAGTGATAGCAATAGAAAAAAATCAAAGGTAAGGATCGTAAAAAGATGGATAAAATAAAAGTATGCAAATAGATAAAAAGGCAGAATCGTACAATTGTAGAAATACAAAAACAATCTACAACTTGAAAAAAAGATCAATAAAATTTTAACAAAATAAAAAAAACCCATGCGGGAATAAAAAAATGGAAAAGATGAGAAACATGGATCAAATTTCAAACAAGGGTTTTGGTTGGATTTTACGCTATGCTGGGTTCGAAAACATTCATAATCCTATAAAAACATGAATTATTCACTATGCTATATTTCACCCTTAGGAGAAAAATTGGGTAAACACCAAAATTCCTCACCAGGACGAAAATTTTTGGTAAAAACCAGTCTTTGCGTCGGAATATATTTGCGCCGGCTTGACGCAAACCCCTAAAACTAAAACACACTTTGTGTTTCAATCGAACGACTGGTCAAACGTGATGTCCCGTCCGAGCAGAAGTTCTGTTTATGCCGATAAGACACAGTGAAGTCGAAACTTGTCTTGGCTAGCAGGCCTATGCGAAAGCACTATGCTGTATTTCACCCTAAGGAGAAAAATTTGGTAAACACCAAAATTTCTCACTGGGACAACATTTTTTGGTAAAATCCAGTCTTTGCACTTGAAGGGCACAAATGCTTTCTTATTACTTGGGTGCGTTTCGACTTCGTCTCTTCTTCTCATTGCCCTTATTAACCAATATTAAGAAACATGTTAAAAAGATTGTATAAAAATTTGGGAGTGGATATCAAAATACTTTGCGAGATATTGCAATGGTAAACTTAAAACAAGGTAATTTTACACTAAACGCCCAGTGATAGGCCTGTTATAATTGAAATATCTCGTAAAATACTTCGAGTTCCATTCTTAAATTTTCACACACAATTCTCGATAGAATTATAAATTATTTGAACAGCCCAAAAAAAAAAAATCTTCGGCACGACCCAAAAAATTTTTCAGCCAAAACCTAAAATTCGTGTCAATAACTTTTAGCTAAAGAATGCAAAACACTGCGAGGGAACTAAAATTGTAGTTGTAAATCTGACGTGGAATGACCCGCATTCTACAAATTCAAGACTTTTTTGGTGGTATCCAAGCGTTAAAAGCAAAAAAAATTTTTTGAGCCGCCCTGAAAACAATTTTTTGATAACATAAGTATATAAGGTAAATAATCTTATTTGAAAATTTCAGAATGGAACTTAAAGTATTTTTCGAGATATTTCAATTATAATAAATTTATCACTGGGCGTTTAGTGTAAAATTGCCTTGTTTTAAATTTATAATTGTAATTCCTCGCAAAGTATTTTCATATCCACTCCCAAATTTTTATATAATCTTTTTAACATGATTCTTAATATTTTAAGAGAAAAATATGTAAAAAAAATTTGGTCCAACTTCAAAAAATTCAATTTGTTTCAAGTAATTGCAAATTTCATAAATTATATAACAAAAAATATTTTTTGGGAATTTTTTTGGTAAGCTCATTTAAAAATGCAACTTTTTTCATTTAATATTTTTTTTCCATGTATCGAATCGTTTCCGAGTTATCAGTGATTGAAAAATGTTCAATTTATTAAACTTCAAAAGTTCAAAAACTAATAACTTCAATATCATCAATATCATATTCAGCAAAAACAAAAAATACATGTCATATATTTCTAGCTAAAGAATGCAAGAAATTTTTTTGGAAAGAATCAAAATTTTGTTTGTAAATCTGACGTGGAATGACCCACATGCACAATTTCTGGCAGGCAGGTGGTCAATGTTGTGACTTATTTGGCAGTCAGTATCTTCAACCAAGAATTTTCATCGATCTTACAAGCTATGGAGGTGATGGGAATTACCTTGGGAACTGAAGCTGAAAGATGTGCTACTCGATTCGACAGTGAACGTATAACTCTTTCTGAACGCAAAGTGGGTGTTGCGGCAAAATAGGCCCGATTTCAACAGAGAGAGAGCAAAATGTGCAAAGCCAAGAACATTTTCGTAATGAGGAAGATGAGCTCTGTGGATCCGGTATAGTAGATTATCTAATAAGTTACTACTATCGAGTTATACACCGTACTTCATCTTTAAACTCGTTTTCCCGAAAGTACTGTTTTTTTAAGCGGTCAAGTTTCGTAGAAATACTGGTCCGATTTCAATAATTTTTTCTCCAATTGTTCAGAAAATATACCGCTATGTTTGGTCGAGAGGGATTTGCAAAATGTCAACTTGTTCCATTTTTATGGTTCCTAATAGGCCAAAAAATAACGTAAATACTGGAAATTTTCACAAATCGTTACATAACTTTTACAAATTATAAAATAAAAGAAATCCCTCTGGTCTAAACATACACCCAAAACGAATCCTTAAGAGCGGAAATGATTCTGTTTTTTTCGCTCTCGAACTGTGAGCTAAAAGCTCCCAAACGATGCGTTAGTGTTCAACACACCTCATACTCGTGCAATACAATATCGTACCCCATAGCTACACGCTGTTGTCTCATGCAGTGCAGGGATAACTTGACTAACACATACCATCGTCTCCATGCTGTCCCATTTGTGATCGCTGCTATAATGATGCGAAGTTTATATAGCTCATTCTAACGACTACCTATTATGTGTCGTTATGGCCTAATGTGTAAAGTAGGCGTTTTAGCGAGTAGATGTTTGTCGGTTCCAGTCCTGATGCTACCCGTTGATCTTTTTTTTTCTAGTCAGGCTTAGTTCCCAACACATACATACAAACGAAATATTAATAACAGCGGGGAAATGGCACAAAGCAAAATGCGTCAATGACGATGCTGAAATACCGACGCGGCGGCGGGGAGGCAAACGATATTATCTCACTCATCATTAGTGTGAAGCTTATATATGCCATTTAACTATTCCACTAGTGTGTCGTCATGGTACGGGTAGTAAAGAGGTGTTTTTACCGAATAGGAGCTTTTCGGTCCTAATCTAGAATCTGATATCAGATTTTTTTTACTAGAAGTTTCAGGTCACGAGCTATTTATAGCAGCGGAAAAAAGAATGAAACAAAACAAAATGCAATGCAGCAGCATGGTGGTGAGATTGCTTGTTGTGGTTGGGTGGGGGGAATGTGAGGTGTAGAAGAAAGATACGAAACGAAATACTAACAAAGTTTCCTTGTGTGTGAGTGTGTGTCATCGTTTTTTTCGTGAGCGTTGCGCTCATCTCGAATTGTGCGCGAACAGCTCAATGTTCAAAAAGGATTGCTTTTGGGAATGAGATTGTGAGCCCAAAAACAGAAAATCTGAGCGCGTCGTTTTGGGTGTATGACACCTTTACAAAAATGATTTTTTATAGATTTTGTAACAATGAACGGCAAACCAAATATATTAAATTTTAAATTTAAATTTTGGGATTAATTTCGAATTCTTTTGGTATATCAAGTTTTTTATGACTCATTTGACCAATTGAGCTCTCAAATAGAGGTAGATTTACCGCCTCTAGTGGTACTTTTACCAGCAGAGTTTTACTGAGCAGGGGATAGACTTCAAGAGGCACATGGGTATGCGTTGAAATCAGAATAGAATATAGAAATAGAATTTCAAATTAAAGTGATCACTCGACTGAATTTTGGAGCGCTTCCATTGCTTTTTATTATATACGCTTAAAACAAATAAATATGCACTGTTTTATTTCTTATGTAGCTCGTAGCACTAGGAGGAAAAATATCTTATTTTCTCCACATTCACCAATCAATGGAATGGAATGCGAAAAAATTGACATCAACAGCTTTGCTACGTTGTTATGAACCAATTTAATAACACAAATGCGCTGAAAGCAGTGAAATTCTCGTGTTTGAGCGCAACGAAAACTCGAATCAAGTGTCCCTATTGTTGCGCTACCATTTGACTCAATGCGTTGAACAAAGACGGCAGACACTGCTCTAAGCAACGGCTTCAAATGGGAAGGGTGATAATAGAAACATGGCGAAAATGAGCTCAACACCCTATGTTTTTGCATTTGTTAACAGTTTTGTTGATTTAGTTGGCTGTAGTACTTCGCTTGCTGGGATATTCACAAAGAATCCAAAAGCACCAACCACTCTCGCTGTGAAGGATAACCACCCGAGCGAGCTTTGCGCTGCTTCTCAGTAAACAAACACGGGGTGTGAAATCACACTTCAGTTTCTTTCGAGAATCTTTGTGAGGAACATTAATCCATTGAAGCGAAGGTTCAATGGGGTAAAGTAAACCCAAATGGCACTTTTAAAATAATATTTGTCAACGCCAAGAGGGGCCCTGCTTAACAATTAGGGCCTGCAACCCGAAGATGATGAGGACAGAGTGCTGGACGTTTCCTGGTAAAGAAAAGGGCAACGCAAAATTGCAAAATAATCCAATGGATTCTTCCGGGCGAATTCGGATTTACCTGAACGAAGACACGGAATTTGCCTCCAAAAACCGATGTGGCAACCCTAAGCAGGGTTTTTTTTCTTTCAATAATTACTTTCGATACTAATCCAGCGCTTTCGAAGATTGGAAATTCAATAAATCAAAAAAATCGATTTCAAATTGGCGAAATTTGAAGACAACCTCATGACCTCTAATCGTACCATTTAATTGTTTAACCCTTACAAGTCTGATCATATTTTTGTTTCGATCATAGAGAATTTAACCTTAAGGTCATTTTTCTTCTTCATTCAGGTTAGGAATTTTCCTATAACAAATCTCTATTCCTGTGTGCGGGGTTGGGATTCGAACCCAGGTGAGCTGCGTACATGACATTCAATGTACAAATTCCGCTATGCCCCTTCGAATCTGATCTTGTTTCGATGCGAAAATTAGGTTGGTATAAACATAGTTGATATCAAATATGCAGTAGTTTAGAGCTTTCGCTATTCTAGTTACCTCATACACAAGATATTGAATTTTTAATTGTCTTCTCAAATAAATTTTTATCGAAAAAGAATTTGTCAAAAATTTAGTTTCTGTTAAAAATCCGGGCCCCCTTCAAAACTCTGGGCCCGGGGGGAAACACCCCGCCCCCCCCTCTCGGCGGCCCTGTCTGTGCCATGTAATCGAAGTACAAGGACATGAATCGGGTCTGAGAATTAAGCTCGACAAGCCTTTCGCAATTTGCAATCACCAATGGGTTCAGAATATCGCATCGAATGAGCAATCGATATGAGAGGTCCCAAAATCGATTTTTCAGCGGAAGAACGCCCGTCAGAACTTCGAGACTCATCGTATGGGTCGAGTGCATGCAACACAAGGCAATACGCAAGCAACGATACTGGATTCGCTCCAGTTTGATAAAGTGTATGTTCGCAGCGGAGCGAAAGCAGAAACATCCGTACTCCAACACTGATAATATCGTTGTTTGGTACAACCTGAATAGGTCTCCTGGATGGGCACCCCACCATGTTCCAGTTATTGTACGGAAAAAGTTGATCCTTTGTTGGCACTTCTGTTTCAGATACCTAATGTGACATCCCCAGGTACCTTTCGAGTCGAACCATACCCCGAGATATTTGAATGTTGAAGCCTGAGCAATAGTTTGATCCATTAATTGAAGCTGTAGTTGCGCTGGTTCACGCTTTCTAGAAAATACGACTAGCTCAGTTTTCTCCGTGGAGAACTCGATACCCAGTTGGAGAGCCCAAGCAGACAAATTGTCCAAGGTATCTTGCAGTGGTCCTTGCAAGTCGACGGCTTTAGGACCTGTAATAGAGACCACACCGTCATCTGCAAGCTGCCTTAGCGTGCAGGAATTGACAAGACATTCGTCAATGTCATTCACGTAAAAATTGTAGAGGAGAGGGCTTAGACATGAGCCCTGGGGAAGGCCCATGTAGCTAAATCGTGATGTCGATAAATCGCCATGCGAGAAATGCATTTGTTTTTCAGACAACAGGTTTAGCAAAAAGTTATTTAAAATTGGCGAAAGACCATGCTGGTGCAACTTCTCATAAAGAATGTTGATCGAAACTGAATCGAAAGCCCCCTTAATATCCAAGAATACTGATGCCATCTGCTCTTTGTTAGCATATGCCATTTGAATTTCTGTTGAGAGCAACGCAAGGCAATCGTTCGTCCCTTTGCCTTTGCGGAAGCCAAATTGTATATCTGACAGTAAGCCATTTGTTTCGACCCAATTGTCGAGCCGAAACAGGATCATTTTCTCGAACAACTTCCGGATACAGGACAGCATTGCAATCGGACGATACGAATTGTGGTCGGAGGCTGGTTTTCCTGGTTTTTGGATGGCGATGACTCTCACCTGTCTCCAGTCATGTGGGACAATGTTACCCTCAAGAAACCTATTAAATAAATTCAACAAGCGTCTTTTGGCAGAGTCTGGCAGATTCTTCAACAAGTTGAATTTGATTCTATCTGGCCCCGGGGCTTTATTGTTACATGATAAGAGAGCAAGTGAGAACTCCACCATCGTAAACGGTGTTTCGTTCGCGGTATTGTAAGGCGACGCGGCGCGGTAGATTTTCTGTGCCGGGGCGGAATCCGGACAAACCTTCTTGGCGAAATCGAATATCCAACGGTTTGAATATTCCACGCTCTCGTTAGTACTGTTTCGGTTTCGCATACATCAGGCCGACTGATAGAAACTACAAGAATTCGCCGCGCGATAGTAAATAAAACGATATCGATTTATTAAAATTAAAGCGATGCTGCTCATAGTTGGCTAACTCATGTTGCTTATTTCGCCAATCATATTAATACAACAAGGAATAAATTTCCCAGATTCTCGGTGGCCGGCTGCCGAGAGCCGTTTTATATGACAATGCTGTCACCTCGGTTGGTTTATTATCATCAACGCAATTCGTCGAGAGATAGCAAAATGTCGCGCGCGGATATTGGTATCAAAAAAGATGGCATGTTACAAATTCGTTTATGGAGAAAGCACGTTTTTAACTCGTTTCGATCACGATAATCACACTAAGATATCAGGATAGAAAGATTCAATGAGGTATTAACAGTTATATTACAATAGATATCTCGAGCCAGTAAAGATAATTGCATGCCAATCTATCTTATTGTTCTAGAATTGATGAGCTGTGCCGGTCCCTTATCTTTTAAAAATATTGTCCAATTAAATAAAAGCAACACTCCCGACGGCCGGCTGTCCGGAGTTTGAATAGACCTTTCTCGTCCGACCTAACCCCCTTTTTTCTTATTTTTATTCAAAAGACTACACATTTTTAAGAATATTGCCGTTGAAATGAGACTATTTGGAGCTATCGTGATTTTTTATTGATTTTTTTAAATTTGAAAAATGCAAGAATGTTGAGTATTTTTTTTCACCTTTGCAAGAATGGTGGGACTCAAAATGTGTGTTTGGGCAACACGGTTTTGTATATTTTTGCTTGAGTTCCTGGCAACGCGGCAAATGAAGTGGTGAGTGGCGGTACAAAGTTCATTGATTATGTAAACAAACTAAAGTGAACCTCTCGGTGCATTGCATGATAATGTTTAACCTCACTTTTTTGACAGTTCAGAGAGATTGTTTACATAGTCTTGGAATTTTTGTTGATTCGATCATAGTATGAGAAACTTGGTTTGGTTCGCTGCCAAATGCTAACACTTTCCAAACAAGGTCGCTCAACTGTAATTTTGATTTTTGATTCATTGAAGAAGTAAGGAATTTCTAGCCAAACATTTGAAAAAGGCCTACTGCCAAATGCAAACAAATCGAATTTTCATGTTCTCTATTAAAATCCTGGGATAAAACCTGTGGATAGATGTTTTCTTTTTCATTTTTTCTGTTCATTTGATCTCTTGTCTTGCATAGCCACTCTTTCTTCCTCACATATTTTAAATGGACTGGCTACATTTGACAGTTCCCCCTCACTGCATTTGACGGTTCCCTTTGGCTGCATTTGACAGCTCCCCCTGGCTGCAATTGACATTAGGTTTTTTCGTATCCACACGTCACGTCCCAGTTAAAAACTATCTATCTGACCATGTGCATAAACATAACGCAACAATGGATTATGAAGAATTTTGATAATGATTTTATAACAAATTATAAAAGGGCCCGGCTGATATAAAAGTCCTAACTAGCAATACGCATATTATAAAATGATTATAAAGGATTATTGTAACTGATTCCAAAAGGATTATAAAGGCAGTGAAATACGTACACAATGAATTAAGGGGAGTGTCTGATGTAAACAATTTGCGCAATCAAACCAAATAAAACAGTATTAAATTTTTAAATAGAATTATAATGAATTCGACCAAAACTTCTTTTACCTTTTTCTCAAGGTTTACGTTTGGCAGTGACCCTTTTCAAACGTTTGGGTAGAATTTAGATTATTTTATCGTTGTTGCGATCAATTTCATTTGGTTTGTTTTGTTCACAATGTTAGTCGCAGAGCATTTTGGTGATCTATGGCAATTGATGACCTTTACACCCCATACTAGGTCCGCTCCTGTTGCAGTTGTTTTGCCCCGTCCGGCACCGAGTCAACCGATGTCCAGCCTGCACCGCACTCGTCTGTCGCTATGCCAATGGCAGGTACTTGGATTGAAGGCTAAAATGTCAGCTACGGCTGATGGTGTTGCTGCAATCGGTTTGCCTTCGGCCACGTTGGACATTCGGCTAACGGGAATATTCAGCGATTCCAATTCGAAGGAAGCAGCGCCAGTAGCAGACTGCTTCGGTTCAACAATACGCTCCGGTATCGGACGAAGCTAACACTCCGGCAGGACGAAGGTTTCAATGAGGGGCTCAGGCATAAGTAGCAGAGTCCTTGCACTTACTGCTTGTCGAGTGAACAATTCCGACGAAACCACTGCCGCTCTCGCCAAGTTTGATCACCGTGATTAGTGCGACGTCAGCGGTATAGTGCCAGGAATAGTCGAGGAGAGTGCCAGGACTGACTTGCCGAGAGCTACAAGATTAAATAGCAGGGCGTTTTTAAAGTGACCGTAGTATAACGTAGAGGCTTTAGGCAGATGATTTATTCAGCAGAATAAGATAGCAAAATTACCCAAAACATAAGAGCTGGCTGCCGAAGTGAATCCACACACATCGTCACCTACAGAGGCAAGCAATATTGGAACGCAGCGAAATTCCTCACAATGAATTGATCTCGTTAGATGAAATTCCAGGAAGTACAATTTTCATAGCATAATTTAATCGACCAAAATTGTAGTCCTCAGTCGAGAGAGAGAGAGACTGATAGAGTAGCAGCAGCTAGGAATTTTCTTTCGAAAGCTAGCAGCGGTTTCGCGTATCCTGCGCTAAGTAGAGAGCGTTAAGACAGATCTGACCAACTGTTCCGTCCGGTACCACCATAACACACGGCACCGGCGACACATATATTCACAACATACTAATTACTTATCCTTCAGAAAAAGTAAATGAATTGACTATGAAATCTATCATTCGCTGCCTAGTTATTTCGTGCCAATTTGAACAAGACAGCAGTTGCAGATAGCTTTATTGCGGTGCCAAAATTAATGCAACTCGGGATATAATATAAATTTACATATAATTTCTCCTCCCTGATATTCTACCAGAATATATAATGCTCTGCATTATTATCACTCCAATCAAATCCTTCTTACTCCTTGTCGTCAGTGCCGAGCGCTATTTTGCATTTTCCGGCTAAATCAACGACAATGCGATAATCAACGAAACTTTTAGTGTAATGGAACTTGAAACCGAATAATAAATGATTGTTCCATTCGAAAGCGATAACCTTGTTGTCCTCATGTTTGCAGCTATCATACGCTGGTAGGCATTCTGACCAATGGAAACGTTCTTCGATATGGGCATTGAACGATCAAAATAACTCACCCGGCAGCGGTAGTGTTTCAATTTGACAATATACATCAGTAGATCAAATGCTGCACGTCAATGAATAAATTATTTCTGGAGTCGTCCAATAGGCATGAGCATGATGACCATACAATTTGTAGTTGCTACTCCGTGATTGACCAGAACAAGCGAAATTGCACAAAGAATCAACGAATGGAGCCTGGGAGTAGCTTTCCATTCTCAATGTACACGTTTCGAGAGTTCAACATTTTGAAGTGTCAATAACGGCGCCGGCCACGTCCTTACAGTCATCGGGGAAGGGAAAGAATGTTAGTGCAAGTGTTGTTATGGAGACCGTGTATACCTCTGCATCTCCACGGTTGCCACGGGAAGGTGGTTTTGTTAGTGGGATGGGATAAACAGTTACATAAATCGAGATTCACCTTGATAAGTGATATGATCTACGCAACTCCCATAAATGTTATCATGTGTTAATTGCTCTGGGCAGCCGGCTGCCGAGAATTTTTAAAAGATTTATCGTTTGTTTTATTATTTGGAAACTCGGTGTGAAATATGCAATAGACCTTTCTCGTCAAAAAATTTTATATGATAGGATGCTTCCTTTTTTATCCCCAATTCGTTACTTCCTATTGCCGCGATGATTTGGTACCTCTAACTATTGAAAAAATCAAAAATAGTGCAAGCTGCTCATTTAACCCCATATTCTGAATACCTATCTTGCCTTGTTTCCCCGTATTTTTACACCATTTGGATGAATTTCCTGTGGGGAATACTAAAAGGATGCCAGATCTGCATATATATTAGTAAATCTGTAGATTTTGCGTTTTCACTGCAGATCTTTTGCAGATTACAAATATTTAGCAGAACAAAGCCTATGCCAGCCAATTTATACACCAGCCTTCAACATTTTTGATCATTTAAATTATATACATACTACATTTCTACGTCGCATTTATTGAAGATTTTTGTAGCAATCTGCAGACTTTTATATTTTTACTGCAGGCTATTGTTTAAATGGACCTGGCATCACTGATGCTGAAATGATTCATTCATATACCTGTCAAAAATATAGAGCATTGTGTGAAAATGTATAACCTCACTTTTCTGACAGTTCGGTGTGCTTGTTTACCTAAGATTTGTTTACACGGACTTTTAAAATTTACATTACTTGAATACTTTCGATGCTCTTTGAAAGAATATCAACTCAAGAGGGATGAGGATTGGAACAATGGTAACCTGGTTCATACATTGACCAATCGGCGCTGGATGCAAAACCCGGTGGCATATGCTGAATCGTAAGATCAAGCATTGGGCTATAAAACGATTGCTTTCTGGATGATGGATAAGGATTTGTACACATTTGTTTGTTTGTTCGTGGGTTAAGTCCTAACAAGATGATCCGATTTATTACTCATTTTTAGGTGGTGAAGTTTACCTGAACTTTATAGGTAACGAATTCGGTCGATGATAAGTTGTTGAAATGATCGTTCAATGCCCATACCGAAAAACGTTTCTATTGGTCAGAATGCCTACCAGCGTATGATAGCTGCAAACATGAGGACAACAAGGTTATCGCTTTCGAATGGAACAATTATTTATTATTCGTGTTCAAGTTCCATTACAGCAAAAGTTTCGTCGATTGACGATTATCGCATTGTCGTTGATTTAGCCGGCAAATGCAAAACAGTGCACGGCACTGACGATAAGGAGTAAGAAGGATTTGATAGGAGTGATAAGAATGCAGAGCATTATACATTCTGGAAGAATATCAGGGAGGAGAAATTATATGTAAATTTATATTATATCCCGAGTTGCCATCATTTTTGCACCGCAATAAAGCTTTCTTCAACTGCTGTCTTGTTCAAATAGGCAGGAAATAACTAGGCAGCGAATGATAAATCGCATAGTCAATTTATTTACTTTTTCGGAAGGATAAGTAATTAGTATGTTGTGAATATATATATGTATCGCCGGTGCCGTGTGTTATGGTGGTACCGGACGGAACCGTTGGTCAGCAGACCGTCCTTGTACTGGTCATAGATGCGACGTTTTTTTTTCATCTGATAGCACTTGACATGTTTCGGAGATCTGTCTTAACGCTCTCTACTTAGCGCAGGATACGCGAAACCGCTGCTAGCTTTCGAAAGAAAATTCCTAGCTGCTGCTACTCTATCAGTCTTTCTCTCGACTGAGGACTACAATTTCGGTCGACTAAATTGTGCTATGAAAATTGTACTTCCTGGAATTTCACCTAACGAGATCATTGTGAGGAATTTCGCTGCGTTCCAATATTGCTTGCCTCTGTAGGTGATGATGTGTGTGCCCAAGTAACCAATAAGCATGCTGAATGCGTCTTAACGGCTACTTGATAAGCATTTAAGTCGTTTTAAATGCTATTTAAAAGTCGCTTTTGGCAAAATATACGGCTACATTACTGCTGTGCTATGAAAATGCTTTTTTACTACTGTTGTGCACTCAGAATACTGCTTACTGGCAAGAAGTTTTTAAACAATTTTTCAAATGCTGATTAACAACAGTTATGCATAACGAATGCCAGCATACTGCAAGAAGCATCTGGAATGCAAGTTTTACGCTACTTTACTGCATACACTAATGCTTGTTGGTTACCTGGGTGGATTCACTTCGGCAGCCAGGTCTTATGTTTTGGGTAATTTTGCTATCTTATTCTGCTGAATAAATTATCTGGCTAAAGCCTCTACGTTATACTATGGTCACTTTAAAAACGCATTGCTATTTAATCTTGTAGCTGTTGGCAAGTCAGTCCTGGCACTGTTCTCGACTAATCCTGGCACTATACCGCTGACGTCGCACTTATTACGGTGATCAAACTTGGCGAGAGCGGCAGTGGTTTCGTCGGAATTGTTCACTCGACAAGCAGGAAGTGCAAGGACTCTGCTACTTATGCCTGAGCCCCTCGTTGAAACCTTCGTCCTGTCGGAGTGTTAGCTTCGTCCGATACCGGAGCGTATTGCTGAACCGAAGCAGTCTGCTACTGGCGCTGCTTCCTTCGAATCGGAATCGCTGAATATTCCCGTTAGCCGAATGTCCAACGTGGCCGAAGGCAAACCGATTGCAGCAACACCACCAACCGTAGCTGAAATTTTGGCCTTTAATCCAAGTCCCTGCCATTGACAAAGCGACAGACGAGTGCGGCGCAGGTTGGACCATCGGTTGACTCGGTGCCGGACAGGGCGAAACAGCTGCAACAGGAGCGGACCTAGTATGGGGTGTAAAGGTCATCAATTGCCATAGATCACCAAAATGCTCTGCGACTAACATTGTGAACAAAACAAACCAAACGAAATTGATCGCAACAACGATAAAATAATCTAAATTCTACCCAAACGTTTGAAAATGAGAAAAAGGCAAAAGAAGTTTTGGTCGAATTCATTATAATTCTATTTAAAAATTGAATACTGTTTTATTTAGTTTGATTGCGCATATTGTTTACATCAGACACATCCCTTAAATCATTGAGTACGTATTTCACTGCCTTTATAATCCTTTTGGAATCAGTTACAATAATCCTTTATAATCATTTTATAATAAGTGTATTGCTAGTTAGGACTTTTATATCAGCCGAGCTCTTTTATAATTTGTTATAAAATCATTATCAAAATTCTTCATAATCCATTGTTGCGTTATGTTTATGTACATGGCCAGATAGATAGTTTTTAACTGGGACGGAACGTGTGGATACGAAAAAACCTAATGTCAATTGTAGCCAGAGGGAGCTGTCAAATGCAGCCAAAGGGAATCGTCAAATGCAGTCAGGGGGGACTGTCAAATGTAGCCAGTCCATTTAAAATATGTGAGGAAGAAAGAGTGGCTATGCAAGACAAGAGATAAAATGAACAGAAAAAAGAAAAAATCTATCCACAGGTTCTGTCCCAGGATTTTAATAGAGAACATCAAAATTCGATTTGTTTGCATTTGGCAGTAGGCCTTTTTCAAATGTTTGACTAGAAATTCCTTGCTTCTTCAATGAATCATGTACAAGAAAAGTAAAAATGTTAAATTTAACGGAACAATGTATGATGCCGACATCAATTAAAAAATACAGCTGAGCGACCTTGTTGGGAAAGTGTTAACATTTGGCAGCGAACCAGACCAAGTTTCTCATACTATGATTGAATCAATAAAAATTCCAAGATCATGTAAACAATCTCTTTGAACTGTCAAAAAAGTGAGGTTAAACATTACCATTGAGCATTGCATGAAAATGTATAACCTCACTTTTCTGACAGCTCAGAGAGCTTGTTTACATGGACTTAGAAAATTTTTGGTTTAACCCAGTACAAGAAACTCGGTTCGAATTCTAACACCATGTAAACAAGCTCGCTGAACTGTCATTTTTCGAGCATTTTTACTCATATGACGTCACCTTGCAATGTCCTATGCAATGTTATCCACCGAGAGGTTCACTTTAGTTTGTTTACATAACTAATGAACTTTGTACCGCGACTCACCACTTCATTTGCCGCGTTGCCAGGAAGCCAAGCAAAAATATACAAAACAGTGCTGCCCAAACACATATTTTGAGTCCCACCATTCTTGCAAAGTTGAAAAAAATACTCAACATTCTTGCATTTTTCAAATTTAAAAAAAATCACGATAGCTCTAAAAAGTCTCATTTCAGCGGAAATATTTTTAAAAATGTGTAGTCTTTTGAATAAAAATAAGAAAAAAAAAGGGGGTTAGGTCGGATGAGAAAGGTCTATTAATCCAGATGCCCGGTGGGGAGCTACCATTGGTGCAGCGACAGCCGAGTGTGACGCAGGCTGGACCATCGGCTAACTTGATTCCGGCGAGGTGGAGCGGCTGCAATTTGTGCGGACCTATGAAGCGATGTATATAATTTCAAGGACATTTGCAACGCAATTACCAGAGATCATCAAAATGTTTCGTGGCTAACGTTGTAATTCAGCAAAAAAAAACAAAAGTTAAATTGATCGCAACAAATAAAATCGCTTTCTTCGACGAATCGTGGACAAGAAAAATCCAAATGCCAAATTTAACGGATATATTCACCGGATGCCTAATGACGTCAAATAAAAATGAAAACCTAGCGAGCTTGTTAATACAAGATATTCGCATTTAAAAGCGAACCAAATCAAGTTTCTCATACTGTGGTCGAATACAAAAAAATTCCAAGTCTATGTAAACAAGCTCTGCGAACTGTCAAAAAAGTGAGGTTAAACATTTTCATCTAATGTTCATACAGCGAGAGGTTCATTTTAGTTTGTTTACATTGCTAATGAATTTTGAACTGCGATACACCACTTCATTTACCGCATTGCCAAGAACTTAAGTGAAAATATTCAAAGCAGTGCTGCCCAAACGCACATTTTAAGTCCCACCATTCTTGCTGAGGTGAAAAAAATATTCAACATTCTTGCATATTTCAAATTTTAAAAAATCATTAAAAAATCATGATAGCTCCTTAAAATCTCATTTTTACGGAAATGTTCTTATAAATGTGTAATCTTTCGATTAAAAATAAGAAAAACAGGTGTTAGGTCGGACGAGAAAGGTCTATTATATGAAATTCCTATATTGTTTGCTGCTAACGAATGTTTGACACCTGGAAGCTAAGCCGATGTCCAATACATTTGCTGTGAACAGAAAATTACGGTGGGATATGTTTTCTATGGCATGCAACCGGAATAGTGCTTTAAGCACTATTTAGACTCTACGTGAAAATGAAAGTGAACAAGTGTTGAATACCTTCCATTGTTCACGGTGGACAACATCGTGAACAGTTTCATCAGTGAACAGCGATTCCACGCTCAACTGGCAGTTTACAGTTTGTCAGAATGCAATCTGGTATTCGAAGGCGAACGTTCACCGTGAACAGCGATGACATTTATATTCACCACTCCGCATCAATTCCGTCCACCATCGCGTTTACACTCCCGGTGAACAAGTGAAATATCCACTGCGAACACATTTTTCATCGTGGAATATTTAACATGATCGGGGAATATGAATATTATTGCGTTGATTCAATTATATCGAATAATTGTGCATTGATTTGCTAAGTGTATTAATGTATTATCATTTAGTTCTATTTTCATCAATTTCTATGCACTAATAAGTGAGATATTGGAAAAAACAATTTGGTGCGCATCGAGTTCACGTTCATTTTCACCGAGGGTGTAAAGCACTATTTAGACTCTACGTGAAAATGAAAATGAACAAGTGTTGAATACCTTCCATTGTTCACGGTGGACAACGTCGTGAACAGTTTCATCAGTGAACAGCGATTTCACGCTCAACTGGCAGTTTACAGTTTGTCAGAATGCAATCTGGTATTCGAAGGCGAACGTTCACCGTGAACAGCGATGACATTTATATTCACCACTCCGCATCAATTCCGTCCACCATTGCGTTTACACTCCCGGTGAACAAGTGAAATATCCACTGCGAACACATTTCATCGTGGAATATTTAACATGATCGGGGAATATGAATATTATTGCGTTGATTCAATTATTTCGAATAATTGTGCATTGATTTTCTAAGTGTATTAATGTACTATCGTTTAGTTCTATTTTCATCAATTTCTATGCACTAATAAGTGAGATATTGGAAAAAACAATTTGGTGCGCATCGAGTTCACGTTCATTTTCACCGAGGGTGTGAATGGGCCTTTACTGTACATTTCTATTCGGGTAGGGTCCGCTTAAAGGGAGTGTTGCCGTTTTGACTGATTTTCACTCTTCGTCTCTGTCCCTATTTTCTCTGCGCTTGTACTCTTTACATGGGCTTAGAAAAATTCTTTACGATTTCCTTCGAGCGAATTTAATCATCTACAAAAATTTTCAAAGCCCATGTAACCAGTCTAGTGAACTGTCAAGAAAAGTGAGGTTAAACGGTGTCAGTGAAGAACCTAATAGATAAACTAATGTGGTTTTCGTTTGAAGCGAAACTGAGTCAGTTCCTAACCCCAACTGCTGTCAAAATGTATGAACTGACAGCAGTTGGGGTTAGAACCTGACTCAGTTTCAGGTTCAAGCGAATCGCCATAAGAGGAAAATGTGTATATGCATTTTCAGTATATACATAAACACATATGCGTGGCGGGAAATTCTCTCTCTAATTTTACCTCACGAACACTATTACTACCGTTGCTGAGCTCCGTGCTCGGTGGGTTCGTCGGGTTAATCATCGTCACTGCTTGCTCAAAGTGAGTTTGAGAAGAGAACAAACTGGACGCCATTGTGAAAATAGAAATTTTGTGGTGAAGTGTAGTATTAAAATTGTGATATTAAATGAAGACTGTGCTAATTAAGGTAAGCAAAACAGTGGTTTCTTATTGTGATTAGATGTTTCTACCAAGCAAGTGTTATGTGTAATTACAGAGTGATGTAATTTGATAAGAATCAAGTTTGGTGGTAAATGCACGACGAAAAATATGTAAAACTGGGCGTTTATTACGTTTCTCTTTCAAAAATTATAAATATTGTTCTCAATGGATTTGAAAAGTATGTAATCAAATGTGCTGATCGAAAAAAATCGTTATTCGTTATAAGAAATAATAATTTACTGGTGGAAAAATAAAACCTGAATATTCTGGATAATGAATGTCCGCCATTTTGTTTTATGTTGGCTTTGTTCATTTTCGGAAAATCCGCCATAATTGTATTTTTTCTGTAATGAGATTCGTTTTTCCAATGTGTGGGTTGTGCGAGTGAAGTTCAGTACTAAAGTTTTGGTAGTGGTGTGTGCTTTCTAGGCCGTGAAATACGATCATACATTAGTATGAAAAATGTGCCCCGTAGGCAGGCTCGAGAGACATTCGGATTCGATGTGTGCTGAGTATTGTATGCTTTCAGTCAGCTCCAATTTAGAAGTTTGAGGAAAAACGAGCGTGCTGTGTGTGCCACACGGTTGTCGGAAGGGAATTACCAGGTCCGTTTGCTGGTTTTAGCGGCGAGTCGTCAGAAGGGGGTGGCGATTTTTTTTTGTATCGAGACGAATAGGAAAGAGCGGGAACGCATAATAATACTTGCTCCTCACAGACAAGGACAGCCAAGAAGGGACCACACCACGGCAGCTCGAAGCTAACAGCAGCAATTTGATCGTGCTGTACGTTAATCTGCGGGAGAAGCTGAAAATTACCAGCTCAAGATAAATCATTGAATGATGTCATACCCTGCACCCGTTTAGTTGGCACAGTGGAGAATCTTGAAGTTTACGTCGTAGCTTGAATTGTTCATGAATAAACTAACCACAAACTATTTTATATTAAGATAACTATTATAGGTATCTTGATTTGGAATATCTAGCAAATTCTAGTCACCAAAATAATGAGAATATGATTCAAAAAATTTATTCTGTCACGGTCGTTCTGTATTTTAGCGTGATATATTTGAAGTGTGATATATTCAAAACAAAACAAAAAAATACATTTAAGCATCAACCCATGTATTTCTATAAACAAAAAGTCATAAAAGTTAAAGTTAATCAAAAAGAATTAATCATAGTAGGGTAATGATCCTATTGTTGTCATGTTTCTATTATCACATCACCTATTTGAAGCCGTTGGTTAGAGCAGCGTCTGTCATCTTTGTTCAACGCATTGGGTCAAATGGTATGGCATCAGCGGATAATTTTTCCCAACACAACTTCACTTTACGTATCCCGTACCTTTTCTTAAAATCATAAAAATAGACACATCTCCAATTCTTTTCCAAAAGAAAAGTATTCACATCAATTTAAGAGAAAATGCATATCTCGGCATACCTACCATATCTTGCGTATTTTGTTTTTCTCATTATTTTGTTAGATTTTCTCGCGGATAACTAACAAGCGAATAAAATATATACCAGGCACCCGCTTTAGGACACGGTAAATGAGTTACGAAGAATTTAACACAAAAATTGGAATCGGTCGAAAGATATTTCGACAATCCTAGTGATTACAACAACGTTTTTGGTAAAACATGATTTCGAGATTATTCACGTTTAAAGTTTTACACCTAGGCCTTCGCCCACGTAAAGAAATAAGATGAAGTGTTAAAACTTTGCTTTTACTGCTTAGACCTCCATAAAAAATTTAGATATTTTCTTAAGAATTAAATGCAAAGGTATGCATGCCCCCTAATGATCCCTACTGACAAAATTGCAGATATTTCCGTAAGACAAGACGTGACAATCGGATCTTTATCTTCGTCCTTCGACGTTCTTTTAGCACATACCCCTGCCGAATCTTCCGAAAAGTGTTGCTAGTTTTATTAATCTCGTTTATGTTTGCAATATATCGAATCTTGAATCCACTACATATATTGACGCAGGGCTCCGTTTTGACATTAAAAATGTCTTACTCCACTATCTGGGACTAGGTGTCATTCTAAAATCTAAACTATCTCCCATGTAACGAAACTATGTAAGGTTTGCACGCTTATAACTCCGATATTAATAGATGAATTTTAATCATTCATACACCAACCGATTCAGAAACACCTAACTTAAACATTGGTAATAATTTAATATCTCCCCAATAAAAGTAGACTTTTGGAAATTGGTAAAATTACAAAGTTCACGAAAAACGGGAAAATTACCATTCGTGAGGCAGATTTCTCAGACACAGCCGTCAAGAGAGGGCAGCTTAGTTGCTCAATGAAACACGAAAAGTCATAAATAGAAGCAACGCATGTCCGTTTAAATCAGTTGTTGCTCTTATCCCAGACGAGCAACATCGTCTCCGGGCGATGCAATAAGCGCTATCGATTTTCGGTAACGTTGGCATTTGCACACACTCGCACCTAAGTGACTAAACCATATACGGTTAGTTTATAAATAGAGGTGACGCGTACCCGTTTGAATCAGTTTTTGTTCTTATGTCGAACGGGTAAGATCATGGCTGCAGCGTCTGAGCACTACAATAAGCGGTAGACGCTATGCATTTTCGGCAGCGGTAGCCGTGTGCGGATTTTTCGGATACCAGCACAGTGTCACAGAATGATTTGCAAAGCGGGTGGGCGGGGTGGTTTGGATTTAATTCAATACGGTGTGTGCTGCTTAGGCTGCTTAAGAGTGTTGCGTTTGGAAAAAATATATTTATTTTTATGCATGCGTGTGCGTTGTAACTATCCAAGTAACTATCCATGTTTACGGCGCTTTGTAGCTGCGTAGGGTAAAAAGCCTATTGGTTTTCATGTTTCATATTTCGGTTATATGTTTTTTATCAGTAAGGCATCTGACAACGTGCTTCTGTAGTTATTGCACTGTTCAGCAGCGTAGTATTTTATATAGGAGAGTACACTCAGGTTTTTTTACGCGGATTTTGAAATTTACGCGGTTTTCATTAACGCGTTTTTTTTTTAAATTTACGCGGTTTTCATTTACACGGCCTGTATCCCCCGCGTGAAAAATCTGAGTGTAATTGCATCGGAAACAATCACATTCCCAGCAGAACTTTTTGTTTTCTAATTTCAAACACTTTTGTTTCGTACTGCACACAACGGAAAATTTTAAAACAGAACTTACCGTCCCAGCAGCAGTTTAAGCGGGTGTTCTTTTTCGATTCAAATTCAAGCCATGTCTTAAGCGTTACTGGACTTAAAATTGTTTTCTCAGTTTAACCAGTCAGAATATCTGTCCTACCCTATGTAATTAAAACACAGTTCTAATTGCGTTTTAAAGTATACAACAAATAGAACGGTTGGGTATACTAATTTAAATTTTAAAATAAATCTGTTTTAAATTATGAAACAAACCGCTGTACTGAAGATATAATTATGTCAGTCCTATTACCACATAAAACACCTATATAACATAAAACGATGCAGAATTGGTTTAATAATACAATGTTTACACTACAGAGTTATAACACGTTTTAATAGTTGGCAACAAGAAAAATGTCACCAAGATAGCATAAAACCCGTTTTAACTGGTAGTGCGAACGTTGCATAGCAATGTAATTTATCAAATAATTTCATTTTTTCCACCACTAATCGATCAAGAAATACTTAAACTTAAGATTGTTTACTTAAGTTCATTAGTACATTATTGAAAATTTAATTGGAAATCATCATCACAGCTCTCAATATGGAACTTTTCTTTTGAATATATTTTCTGGCGATACCAGCCTATTTTTACTAGATGGATCAGCCAAATAATACCAATCACCTAGTGAGATACTTGATTAATTAATAGATTACCGTTAAAAGACCTCCAATAAATTATGTTTTGATGGGGAGGGTATATAGCAAATTGTAACATATGAAACCAGGCGAGTGAACAAGAACGTGAGTCGATATGTGTGATAGATAAAATTCATTTGCACGCTCTTGAAAAAAGCTACATTTTTAATGTCACCGTGGTCGTGTCCTGTACACAACCCTATAATTTTTTTCATATCATGGGTGTCTAGAATGGCTGCCATTTTCTGAATAGTTTTAGATTATGGATTGTTTGTTTTCTTTTTATTGTTAAAGTCAATCAACCACATGTACTTGTTCTACGTTGTCGCACAATTTCTGCTCAATTTGATCATTTTTTTCTCATTTCACAATTATTTTATTTGTCAAAAGTAATGATAATATTTTCCTTTGAATATGACACCACTGCCACACATTATTTCCCTATCCTTGCAGTAACATTTCCTATGGTGGAAGCTGTTAGAATCAACCAATCGGTAGATTGAAATTCTTACGTAAAATTGGAATAAAAACGACCCTTTCCACCCTATATTGTCATGTCTTGTCATAGACTCTACCTAAGCTTAATTTATCTCCACAGTGTTTTCGCAAACGTCATTTGATCAAGCATCTCATACATTTTCCTACAACAAACTTATAACTTCTCCCATGAAACAAATTAACACAGAATCCAGGTGAAATATGCGGTCCTGCTTTAATTATGTGGCGGTCATATTCTATAATATGTTGTTAACTTATTCATATCACCGCTTCAGGCTCCAACTGTTTGTAGTGTGTATAATTTACTTTTGATGTGTATAATGGATACCAATAGCCAATCCTTCTATGTAGTACAAAAATACCAATTACGATCGCTACGGGCTTAACATAATAGGATTTAAAGTATCTCGAGATTTACGCAGATACTAACATAACAGTGTGCAAGCGATTTATTCTTCAAAATTAACATGTAAAACTATGCTCTGCACCAGAAATTGGCTAGTCACTTTGGGCAAATGGTGTAGTGTGGAAGTTTTTTGGATGTACTGAAAATAAGTGACATCGGTGTGTATACTTAACACGTTTATCTGTCGCTCGCAAAGTCAAGTAGGGGCCAGTAGGCGTGTGAGGCGAAGCAGGGCTTCAATTAGTGTGTGAGAGAGGGCAAGTTCTGCTCTGATATGTTTTGTGTGTTCGTTCATGAACATTCCTCCGTAAGTTGGCGGCAACTGGTTTTTCGTCTTTGCAAGTATGCAGCTTGGGTGTATTGTTTTTTAAACTGTGTAAACTAGGCAAGTTTAACCGTATTTGCATAAGTTATTAGCATTGTCATGGTAAAACCACAAGCCATTTTCTTCAAAGCGCGATTTGATTGATGGCTTGGTTTTCTGACGGGAATCATTTTAGAACATACGTCTATGTTGTACGAGCCATTTTAACTTGGTAGCCAGTTTCTTGATCATATTTATCCTCTTCTCGTTAGTTTTCAAGGTCAGTGAATATTATAAGTGCTTTCAGGGTTGATTTGTATGTACGAGTAGAGCTTGGACTTTACATCTACTTCATGCTTATGATATGCAGTAGGCATCATGTAGCTTTTGAGTGTGCATAACATTGAACGGATGTTTTTTTATTCAAACTGTATACTGCCGTTCTACACATAATTGTCCCATGTATATAGGGAATCCCATAGAACATGGGACAAATATGCTTATAACGGCAGTATAATGACGTGCAATTTAATCAAACAAAAATTAATTCCAATGGCTGTCACGTGTATTTGCCCACAACCTACAAGTCACCAGTTGTGGTCGAAGCATACAGGTAGTTCGCTTGCATTAGTCAAGCAACCACTAACCACTAGGGGCTCTAACTGTCAAGTTGTCTTAGAAACAGCCCGTGCTAGAATTTACATTTAAATTGCAGTAGGTAGTTAAAAAAATATAACTTGGAAGCATCTATTATTTTAGCACATTTTCGCTATGTTGAAATAGAATAAGTATTATAAACAAGCAACGGAAACGGAATTTAAAAATATTTCCAAAAAAAATACTGAAAACCGAAACAAAGCATTATATAAACATTTTTATTGGAAGTCCTGCAAAAGTAAACAACAGTGAGTTGAAATAAAATGTAATTTAAGGTACTTTCGGAAAGTCACTGAGGGATTTATATCCTGAGAATTGCCAAAAACAGAAGCTTACTGTGTTAGCATACGTTTCATGTTTTACCTTGAAAATATGCAGGTTCCTTGATTATAGGACATTGGAATTGAAGTGTAATTAGTTTCGTTTGGTTTCCTTGAATGTTTCGGATCTTAGTAGCCTATATGATCCCAATTTATCCAGCTTGTATGATCCTAATTCAACAATGAGTTTTGTTTTTTATCTACATGTTGCTTATAGCAGTTCAAACAATAGAACCGGTTTTGCGGAATTGTAAATTTCAAATTTTCATAACAGCTCACAACACATAGACATTAACAGAAAAACTTCCCAACAGTGACGCTTTTCAGTTCGTCGTCCCCCTCGTTTCACCCTCTTCGTGCAAACATCTGGCATGGATGTCGGGAAAACAACAGCAACAGGGTAAAAGAAAGCCACACTATGCATTATTTCATTTTGGGGTGATCTGATCGGGGTACAGTCGGCACAAAAAGTGGATACGATGCGTACCCAAAACATAACAGTTGTGCTGCTTTTCAAAATGTACTGCGAGTTGCTTTTCCGGGGGTTAAAGCTGTCGCCGTTGACCTGGGGTGCATTTGCGAAGGGAGGATTATATCCCAGTGGAAACGATGTTGCGCATGTTCGATCCTCAGTTTCGCCACCGCATCACCGTGCTTTGTGTGTATTTTCTCCCCATACCGTCCTGATGGTGCTTTGAAAGATGAATAGACACGCTTTTCTTCTCGCCCCTACAATTGGAGAGACCTATTCTAACACGAAAGAGGGGTTGCTGCTCGTGTATGAATCGAGACGTTATGGGATGCAAATACATTTTTATTTTACTTTTGGGGAGAATTGCACAAAGATTTCGGATATCCCGGATTTATAATACAGTGAAGACCCGATTTTATCAGCTCCCGCTTTTGTCTATCTCTGTATTTTTCTTATCTCAAAGACGTAAAATTCAAAAAAAAAATCACTGTAAGGAAAATTTATACCAAATAATCACAGGGACTAAAGAAGAATGTTTCAACAGCTTGGTATATTAGAAAGAAAAAAAGATGTCCCGATTTTGTCGATGTTTTGTTAGTCTAAAATTCATCAAGAGGTTGGTAAAAACGGGTCTTCCCTGTATACATATTTTTATTTATTTCGATTGCATATCTTTAGTGCTGTTTTTTTCTTTTATTCATCATTATGATTAAATTATTTTTTGTGGTAATAATCCAATGTTGCTAACCGACCTCTTGTTTTAGACAACTGTGGGTACAACTCAATCAATGGTACACGCAGGCAAAAAATACAGCGAATTTCATAGGAATATCGTATAATTTTTAGCCACAAGTAGCACGTATGTAAATCATGAGATTATCTTATGAAACGGCATTTATTTGGTCAAATCGGTTTGCTATGATTTCATGTTTCATAAGGCATGTTTGAATTATCATAAGACAATATTATACATTTCTCTTATGTTTATGAGAATCATAAGATGCTCGTATGAAATTCAAACGACTGGCATATGCAATAACTTATAAAATGTTAAGGTAATCATACAAGTCGTATGTTTTTCATATTAATCTTATGAAAACATAGTTTTTCTACTTTTCTAGTAATCATAAGATGAATCTTATGAATTTCGCTATGTGTTTTGCCTTAGTGTAGGTGAACAAACAGCATCACAAAATGTTTTCCCTTTCTAGTTTATTCTGAGCTGTCTTTGGTATTTAGTATTGGGTGGTCATTTTTCTTTTATTTATTCGAATTTCTCATACTGATTTATTTTAGTTTATTTTATCCCAATACTTGCTACAGTGTATTCATTATTTGTATTCATCATTCTCGATTGGCAGGGAAACGAACAAATGATCGGTCTAACAATCGAGCTAATCAAATCAATTTAGATTTTTAGTCAATGTTAATAAACTATACACGTGACAGATATGTGAAAAAAATTAAGCATTCAGACAAAATGGAATGTTTTATGTTTAACAGTTAGAGTAAACGTGATCGGATAGATCACAGGATGAAGTCTAACTTCCTTTTCTAATGTGCGCCCAGCTGACCCTGAATGAATAACTATATATTCCGGAAAAGGAGGCACCCAATAGTTCCCCATCCCTTTCTGAACAAAGTTTTCATTCCACTTCACACCGACAGAGTTTACCTGCAAGATCACATTCGGTTTGCTCTAGTAGGTACCCACTACGTATTGGAAATGCCGCGTATGCCAAGCCCAGCACACACTTGGTAATGATAGAAGCGCGCTGTATATGTATAGTGACACTAAACTTTAAGTTGCCACAGAAAAAGCCAACAAGGGGAGAAAAAATTTCCCCGAAACCTACGCTCGGTTGGAATTTGGCTTCTTCCTAGCACTTCTTTCTTCATTTCTCCCCGACTCCGGCTGTCATCTTTTCCATTATGCCTGTATTGGACGCGGCGGTTGTCCCGATCCCAACGTCGCTTTCCCCGCCCTAGTCTATTGGATCACTGCTGTCGATGGCTTTACTGCTTTCGCAACGGACGACGACTCTTTTCCTTATTCGCTTTCGGCTACAGCTTCAACATGCCGCAGTAACTCCGACTGGGATATCCAGAACAGATGAGACCACATTGCCTGTTTTTCGATCGTGTGTTTTTCGTACTAGTGAAATATAAGCTCTTTTTCTGGTTTGGTTGGCTGTGTACTGCTTGGATGGGGTTTCACTCCCCTTCGGTTTCCGTTTATATGTGGTTCGCAGCGGAAATGTTGGTTGGGGGTCTAAGACTGACACTTTCAATGGTATGAAATCACAAGAGAGCAAAACACGTTAATTGGGTTGGATCTTTACTAAATTTTACACTATATGTGTTCTACGCATCTACATTTCCTGGAAAATAAGGATATCTCTTGAAAATCTCGAACATATTCAATCTTTGAATCAAATTTTCAGAATTCATATTCATAGTAGCAAGATTGTGGTAATCGCCGGAATTAAATGAAGGCATATCCTATTACCAAATAAAAATGATCCAAAACATCAAATATTTAATAATTTTCTGATAAACACGTCTATTTTTTCTATACAGTGAAATCGTTCCTCGGAGTATAAGGTCTTGAGACTTGCACCAACTATGGAGCAATTTGAGTTTGTTAGTCTACGCGCGATTTTATCTGCATATTCTACTGTCTTATTTCTGTAGATAATAAAACTGATTGATTGTTTTAAATCAGAAATTATAAAAATCACATCAAAATAAAGTTATTCAGAAGATAACATCACTAATAAGAATCATTGGAACTAGAAATATTACGATTATTGTTCTTTCTACGTTATTTTATGTCTAATCATGCTAGCAGATTCACAATAGAAATTTTAAACAAATTAAGCAACAATAAACAATACTCGGATAATGAACCTTGAATTTGAAGCCGTTGTTTAGAGCAAACAATCTTTGTTCAAATCATTTTCCTTACCCTCAAACACGAGTATTTCAATATTGAAATTTAATTTTAGAACGATTTGAGATAGAGCTTGACTGTAATAAGTTGAAGTTGTAGAACAATATATTTTAGACAAATTGCTAAAGACATGAAAACTCTATCTTTCATATTTTTCGTTATATGGGAAATTCAAGTGTAAACTTTAAGGTAATGCTTAAAAAATGGGTTTGTTGTATAACTTGTAGTTTCATTTTACACTAAAGTAACCTTTGGACAACTTCAAGATTATTCTTGGCACTCTTTTCAAATATCTAATTTATTAACATTAAATAGAGTTCCTGTTATATCAAATATACTTTACAGTATACATCATCAAAAAATGGCATATGTAATATTTTTATATCCTGCATTATTTACTCAAATAGTAAAGAGAATATAACTTTCTAACGAAAATCTAGAGGTGTTCTCCATCAAAACATCTGAAAGTGTTCTTAACAAAAAATCAAAACTGCGAAAGTTATAAATAAATCCATTAAACATAAGAAACACTGTTTTTTTGGGTAAATTTGGGGTTGCTTCTCTAATCTTCCGGCCATCACATGACATGATTTGGTATTCTTAGTATGTATAACAAACATAAAAATGTGACACAAGGTGCTTAAAACGCACAAAATTCTGCCAATATTATTTTTCATTGGATTGTTTGCTCTAAAGATATTACCAAGGGCCGTTCATAAATGATGTCGCGTATTGACAGTTGGGGAAAAGCCGTGAATTAACGAGAGAAAAACTAAAAATTCGAGACGTACTAGTGGAGCGGGGTTAATAAAACCAACAACAATTTTAGACTTTTTTCTGCGAGACATTGTTTATGAATGGACCCCAAGCAAACAATATTCCATAACGAATATCACGTAACATCGATGACAGAGCAGTGGGATCAAGGCCAAGTTCTCTCTGGGTCGTGCAAAACTGAGAAGCAACATCAATTTCGGCACAGAGAACAGACATCCATCTCAAGCGTAAAAGTTGAGTAAAAGGCACATCCAAAGGTAATTGAAAGGTTACCACCAAAGGTGGTTCTGTCATGCCGTTTAGTGCGTGAGTGTTCCTGAATTGATATTCAAGTGATCATTCTAATTATGAGATATGCCAGTATGGTGGTCGTAATTCTCTAACAAATATTTGTTCAAATGACAAAACAAACATTTTAAAATTGTTTGTTCGAATCTGGATGTCTGTTCTCTATGACTTAGTTCTAACAATTAAAATCTTAAACTTCCTTTTTGATTTTCAAACAAAATAATCATTAGTACACACTAGAACAGTAATAATAACTGGTAGAATACAGAGAAATTAGTATTCGTGGACATTACGATTATCAGCGCTCTCTGATTTAGTAAATAGTCGATTGATCCGCTTCATACCTAGGGGACCCAAGAGGAGATCAGGAACAAGACAGAAGCGGAATCAATGCAAAGTTTTTATTGCATCACTGACGATTAAACACGCGTTGTTAGGAGCTTGATACTTTGGACTGGACAAAATAGAGGACTTGACGCTACACGCTTCGAGACAAACAGGCGCAAAATTTAGTACTCCTCCTGAGGACCGGTGTTTACTTGGCAGACAGTTGCTAATTCGTGCGATTTTGCAAATTTTGTCTCGCAGGACGGACCGAGATCCCCTAAGCTATAAGCTGCAGTCCTATCAGCCCGCTAAAAAAAATATAGATCTCTGGTGTCATTGCCAAAGTTTTTTGAAATAGAATTTTCTTCCAAGAAGAAAAGAAAAGACTGCAAGACTATCGAACCATTAAAAAGCAATTTTCCAGATTTTCATAGATTTAGAGCCATCCTACCCACTATTTCAAATAATAATAGAAAGGTCTGGTAAAATGCAAAATTTTATCATAAGAACGAAGCTAAAGTGAAGACCTAATTTTATCAGCTTTTTGACCAGATTTTATCAGCCTCGTATGAAAATTAAGAGTTGGTAGTTTGATGGGCTTTAGCAGATGAACCAAGTTGAATTCGAGTAAATCCTTTTCTGAGCATATTTTTCCTATCTTAGAGATCCGAAATATGCAAAAATAAAGATTCATTTTTTTTTTATTTTTGCATTGTCAGACCCCCTTAAGGGAAATTTTGAACTAAATATTCAGAAAGTGTTGCGAGGCTATATCTAGGGACTAAAGAAGAATATTTTAATAGCTTCGGTTTCTTAAGCGGACCCTACACGAGCAAAAATATTGACAATAAATCGTATATTGATCAATATATTGATGGTGTAAGGTCATTTTGAAAATATTGATTCTGTAGAATTTAAATGGGGTTGATGGATTGAAGCAGTCTTGACAATATATTTATTGACAATATTTCTGTCTCGTGTAGGGTCCGCTTTAAAAAGAAAGCAAAATTTTTGTCCCGATTTTGTCGATGTCCCTGTTTTATCAGCCTAAAATTCACCAAGGGGCTGATAAATACGGGTCCGCATTGTATATCTTTTATATTGGCCACCGTGAAAGTAATTTAAACATACTACCAAGAACAATTCATGAAGAAAATGTGGCAGCACTGGTGAATCGCTCGGACGTGTTGTCGTTAGCGTCCACTAAAGTTTTTCAGTGATATATACACTCAAGTTTTTTTTTACGCGGTTTTTTTTGCGCGGTATTTTTTTACGCGGTTTTTTTTACGCGGATTTTGAAATTTACGCGGTTTTCATTTACGCGGTTTTCATTTACGCGGCTCGTATCCCCCGCGTAAAAAAAAACCCTGAGTGTATATTCAACAGGAAAATGAGATCAAAAAGTACGCCCATTCGTTCCGCTTAGCGCCTAAAGCGCCGCCTGAACCTGAGTAGCCGATGCAACCATTTCACCTACGGAGGAGAATTCACAGAAATCTCATGAATTTATTTATTCAGAGCTGGAGAGATCGTTTCATGTCATTTTCAATGCTTGTCCCGTCATAAATATTTACCCTTTTGTAAATGCGTGCCAGAATCGAAAATATTTTTCATTTTGGAAGGGCGAATATATTGCAAATATCCAAATGATACGCGGATGTATTCTCGCGGGGCTTATTGTATATGAAGGCGGCCTCAGAATGTACGTGTAGGAACAGGCATTCTTGAAATGGATCGTTGGATGTACAGTAGAGCTATTGCCTTTCATTTCCAGGGCTAAACATGTGATGAAAACAAATATATCATTACATACATATTTTCTTCCATAAAAACACTGTCAGACAGTGGGAAATGGATTGTATACACACACACTACCAAGAACAATTCATGAAAAATCAATGTTCTGGCATAACTTTTGCAATTTTCAATGCTTACCAACATATATCCTTTAGATGATTTTCAGTGTTTTTGAAGATGGATATTTCCTTCTTTTATTACAAAAATATAAGTACCAATGATAGGGTTAATGTGCCCTTATTCATCTCATTAGTCACGATGTCACACTATTTCGCTGAAAACTCGGCTTACAATTCTTGGATTGCGCTTAAATAGGTGTCAACATCTTTCCTTCGGTCTTAAGAAATCTGCCTTGAAAAAAGTGAAATACTCGCGTTAGAGCGAAGCGAAAAGTCGAGTACAACGCACCCTTATTCATCCTACCATTTGAAATAATGCGTTGAATAGAGATAGCAGACACTGCTCTAACTAATGTGTTCAAATGGGTGGGATGAATAGGGGTGCTAAGATGAATTAGGGCGCAGTAACCCCATCTAAAATTAATTTTTTTAATCATTTTCGTGAAAACTAATAAAATATCGTGATTGTCATTTTTGCTCAATTATACCTCGTGTAACGTTCTTATATGTAGGTGAAAAAAAAATTATCCTTGTTTGCCATAATCAGTGATATTAGAATTGCAAAATATCCCATTTTTAGCGAAAAACTGCTCATAATTTTTGAACGATAAAAGGGTAGACTTCTCATTAGTCAGGGTGTCACGTTATTTTGTTGATATCTCGGCCAACTGAGAAGTAATACTGCGTTCCTAAGAAGTAATACAATGAAAAATTTGGCCTGGAAAATGTAAAATACTTGTAATTGAGCGAAGTGGAAAGTCGAGTACAATGCACCCTTATTTATCCTACCATTTGAGCTAATACGTTGAACAGAGATAGCAGACAGAGCTCTATTAATGTGTTCAAATGGAAGGAATGAATAGAGGTGCTAAGATGTTACCCAAGTAAGATATGTGTTGTCATGACACACATTATTCGTCCTGAAACACTTAAAGTTGTCTGCAGACTATTTCAGTTTCAAATCAATGCCGCAAAAGTTATATGAATAAGGCAGTTTGTAAAATACCCTAAATCTTAATCTCAAATTTCTTACCAAATGAAAAGTATGACAGATCTTCGCCGTTGTGCTATCTTATGACACACGTCATTTTGGGGTATACTGAGTTAGATGTGCCATACTGCCGCTCTAAGCATAATTGTCCCATGTATATAGGGAATCCCATAGAACATGGGACAAATATGCTTATAACGGCAGCATATCACTTGTTTAAAAAATCACTGCAATGTAACGTTTTCAGAATTCTTACCTTCTGCTTGGTTACTGAGTTTGCTTCAAATGACTGTGTCTGGGGATTGGGTCAAGTTATCTTGATGTTTAGATGTTTTTATGTGTAAAACTATCTGAGAAACACAATAGCATAATCATTTTTAAAACAAAAATGCAAGAATTGTGAGAAAAATGCAGTTTAAATTTTAAACTGGAAATATAGCATATTTGGCAACACTGTAACCAAAAATATCTATTTTTTCTAGATCTCACGGATTGTTTATAGACCAAATAAAGCCAAAGATATGAATAAAAGTTAATAGTTGATGATTTTTATTCTTTTTTATATATTTTGTTAGTGGGACAGTTTTGCGTAGAATTTCAACAATGGGACAAACAGATTTGTTATTTTTCCACGGAGTTCTCGAACAAACTTTATGATTTTGGTGTGTTTTCTGAAAATATTCGTGAAAAAGGACTGTTTCATAAAAAAAGCGAAGATACTCAAAAAGTAACATGGGACAATTATGAGTAGAATGGCAGTATAATAGGTTTATTGTGCAATGGAAAATCGTGTCTATCTGCTCCTAATTATGACAGCTTTTTCACCCGATTTCGTCAGCCAACCGGGGTTATGAGGCTGTGTCTAAGGACTAACATTGAATGTTTAACCAGGATATAAATAAATATGTTTTGTCATTGACTCTATTTTGTCAACCAAAATTAGACTAAAGGGCCTGATAAAAACGGGTTTTCACTGTATTATCATGAACTAAAAACACGCTGCTACAAAGAATCAAACATTGAACGAACTTTTCAAGTGACCTAGTATAGGTTGTAGGCTACTCAAATGAAACACAAAACCACTTTTGGCGAATTTATTTACAAAACAGCATTATATAGCATACCGTTAGAAAGGTCTATTTTTCTTCTTTCGAGAATAGTTAAAAAATCTCAATTCCGCTTAAACATGACAGCCCACCTATTTTTTAGTACCGAATAGATTTTTTGCTATAAATCGAGTTTTTGGTGGTATACAACATTTTTCAAACAATTTTTTGTATTGCATTTGATGCGCGCTACAACATATACTAGGTCTCTTGAAAAGGTCAAAATCGCTGTAGCACCGTGTAATTATTTAGTGAAATGGTCACCTGGGTTTTCCGAAATAAAACCTTCCGATTTCCGGATGGACCTTCAAACAACGGAAAATTAAACTCGATCATTTTACACAGTTCGGCATGAACAACAATTTGTGTAAGACCAACATAAGAGAGTAGGTTGTTTAATTAAAAAAATAAGCACCGAAATTATAAAATCAACATAACAGCAGAAAAACGAAACTCGACTCACCCCTTGTAACGATCAAATACCGCAGTACACAGCTTACTAAGTAGATACATTCTTCTATGTGGAGAGTTGGAGTTTCCGCTGTGTAATCCACTCGTATGGTGCAGTCTCTTTCTGTTTCAGGTGTAAGCTATTTGTGTTGTCGATTGTGAACCCAGGGATGCTCTTGTCTCTCTCATGTGGCTCCTCTGTACTGGCACCCTTTCAATAGTTTCGTACGTTGTATTTCCATCCCATACCGATCTCCTCTGTCCCCAATAGTATACTTAGGGCAAAAAATCGCACACACAATGACAGGGCGAGCTGTTTTTATGAAAGAAAAAAAAATAAACGCTAGGTGTGCAGAGGGTTTCATTTCTGAAGTGTACGTACTTACACTACACGGCCTCCCTGCCGCGAAGGAGATATTTTATGAGCTTCATATTTTTCATGCTCTGAATCGGTGTGTTGAGTTCGGAAAGAGCAGCTGCCGTCCAAACAGTAAAAGAGCGGTCTGCGGAGAAGAGTGGAGCCTTCGCAACAAAATCAACAAGAAAAAGAACTGGGACGTATGGGCAGGGATCGTGTTTTTCATCAAGTTCTTCTGTGAATGTATTGCAAGCATATACACATGTTCAGTTTTCGCTATCAACTTTTTTACTGATCTACACACCCTAGCATACCTCACATCATAATATGCTTTAGCTGTAGGCGTATACAGATCAGTGATGCCGGAAGCTTCTGAAAATGTCAAATGTTTAACCATACTGTATTGCATAGAAGTCGTATACCACGTGGACTAAAAATCTTTGCGTTTGACTTCTTTCGTGGACATATTGCACATGCCCCGTACACTTTTCTGATTTTATTGGCGGTAATTTCACAAAACGGGTTTCCAATTCCAGGAAAGTATGGATTTTCTCAAATGTGTTCGACCACTTCGATGCTGGGCTGTGACATTAGAGTTTGACAATAACAATGCAATAGAAAAATTGAAACAACCTACGAAACCTAGGATTGGAACAACGATCGTTTAAAACTTCATCCAAAATAGTGAAATTTAACAGAAAATCGAGCCTTTATGATGCCAATGATGCACATTAAAAAGAAAAAAAGCTGTGTGACAGAATCCATGTAAACATTAGCCATATCCTCACCCTTTCAACATAAACAAACGTGAACTTCTTCGTACCTGTTACCCAAATTATTCACGTAGTATACAGCTATTCTACACATAATTGTCCTATATAGAGGCCATCCCATAGATAGGACTAGAATTATGCGTTAAACTAAAATTTGGATGACCCCATGTATAGGATACGCACGCAGTCTGGGAGATTATGTTGCCTAATTGCAAGCATTCTCGACAAAACACAATTCAAAACCATCCAATTGTAGCTATTAAATGTTTTTGACAAAACTATTTTTCTATACGATCGATGTTAGCGTATATTTTGAGTTAAGGCTATAAAGCAGAAACTTCGCTCGATAGCGTTCAAATTGATATCAAGATATGGATGAAAATATATTTGTCTCTATGCATTCGCTCCAATGTCCGCCTTTATCTACGTTCGTTTTCAATGAATTTAGTTCAACAAAACCTAAACACGATAATCAAAAACTCCTGTGACCAGTGGGTCAAATTGTATATTTTACGCTCCAAATGTGAACATTTTGGCAACCCTGTATTTATGTAGAAATGTGTTTTCCCGTATGTCCCGATAATGTTCATTCATGTGTGTGGTGGTTGCTCCTAGCTCCCCTAGCGTTGTTTGTATGTTTGTGAGGGCCGATTAACCACTCCGCCGCAGCTGCTGCTAGTTGTGTTACTGGTAATCGCAGTAGTCATCACCGCGTCGTCGTTGTTTTTGGTTGGTTTCGGTTTGCTCATCGTCGAAGCACCTACACTCTACAGGAAAAAGAGAAAGAGAAGAATATTTTAAAAAGAAGCGTGACTACTAAGAGATTTCCACCGCACACATTGCTTGTTTCGATCGTGGGGCTTTCAGTGGCGACGAGTATTTTCCATTCTAAGTGCCATAAAACTTAGTGCTTTACAATACAGGGCTATCGACAAGAAGAAAAAATATCGTGGCAGGCCAGAAAATCGTGAAACGTCGATGTGTGCGATGCTTTTTCCTGAAGTGGTGTGCCTGCATGCTTGCTTTGCTAAAGAGTAGCACGGACTAGAGAGGATGATTTGCTGCGCTTAAGTGGGTCGCCATTTTCTTCAAGTTTTCCGTTCATCGTGGTTGATGGAAAACAGCGCTTCCGTCGTGTGTCTGGAAAGCAGTGTGAGCAAATATTGATTTTTATTGCAAATTTAAGGGTCCTGTGCTTAGTGGTCGGTTTCTATCGATCTCGTTAAAATCAACAATAACTAAAAAAGTTTCATTATGTTATGTTGAGGAAGAAACCATTCACAGTAGCAAAGATCGACACGCATAGGAAATACTTTCGTTTCTCCTCGTATTGTTATGGCCAATCAAGTTGCGGTGCAAATACCTTTATATAGGTCACGTAAATAAGTGGAAGCTTTTTTGTAGTGCTTTTCTTTCACCACACTTCGTATTATATTTTAAAATGCGTTCTTCGTTTTTGCTGGTGCAGGGGCGGTACCAACAGACAAGCCTCATCATTAGGCTCTTTTTCATTTTCCTAATTCTGTCTCAAGGGCACGTACTACTATCTATTATTTATTTTTCCTATTTTAGTAAAACAATCATTCAATTTTTATAATTACCAACAATTTTTTATTCATAACGATGAGTTCATGTACCATACCATACAAATCAACATGAAGATATTCTCTCTTTTGTTCACAAACTAGCTTGGGCCATCATGGGCAGGCAAGGAAAGACGAAAAATGCGTCATTGCTACCTTTGATTTAAGCTTGTTCTTGTTCTTTTCCCTTGCGATTGAACTTGCAAGATCGCATGTAGGAGGTGATTTTTACTGCTGGTCTTGTTCACATATTTTCCATAGCCTTCGTTTGCCTGTTGGTGGATTGCAAAGCAGTCATTGTACACACACTAAAACGACAGACTGCACATCACTGACACGGGTGTGTGTGTTTGTTTGTGTGGGAATTATGTGTGTATTGCAGAGGCAATGAGTGGAAAATAAATTAAGAACTTTTCTCGATAGTGCGCAGATTTTGTATTTTGTTCGATCTCCGTTATGTGAATGATGTCAGGAGAGATTCAGCACTTGATGTTTGGATGAATTCAACATTTTTTATGATTTCGTACAGAGATGATGATTAGAGTTAGATGATGATGATGATTTTGTTATTTGCAACACATCTATAGCACTATTTTGGTATTTTTACAGAACCAACAAATATAAACAGCAACAAAACAATGGATGATGATCAGCAGTTCTGTCTTCGATGGAACAATCACCAGAGCACACTCATCTCCGTGTTCGATACACTGTTGGAGAATGGAACACTGGTTGATTGCACCTTGGCGGCCGAAGGAAAATTCCTGAAGGCCCACAAAGTTGTTCTCTCAGCGTGTAGTCCGTATTTTGCGGTAAGTTTCTAATGACTAACATCTGTTTCTGATTTTAGTTGAACTATACAATGTAACTCCACCATTCTATCTAATAGGCACTCCTATCGCAACAATACGATAAGCACCCCATCTTCATACTCAAAGATGTGAAATTTCAAGAGCTCCGCGCCATGATGGACTATATGTACCGTGGCGAAGTCAACATCTCACAGGATCAGCTGGCTGCGCTTTTAAAAGCGGCCGAGTCCCTGCAGATCAAAGGTCTGTCCGACAATCGGGGTTCGTCCTCAACCGCGCCATCACAGCAGAAGCAGCAGCAGAGTGAAGCCTCAGCAACTAAAACGCTACCGCCACCCGTACCTGCAAATAAGGTAATTCATTTATTTTTGCTATAAGTCTGTGCCATAATAATTGTTTTTCTTGTCGATTTCTTCTACAGGCTTCAGGTTTAACTATCGAAAATAAAAGGCCTTTGAAACCAGAATTGCTCGATTCGGACGTGTCTGGATCGCGAGAAGGCTCTACTAGTCCCACATCGCGAAAGCGTAAAAAAATTCGACGAAGAAGTGTTGATACCAACAACCTAATAGGTGAGATCACATTTTGAAGTAGAAGTTTAATTTTACTCAGTTTTTCGTACGTTGTGCATAAGTGTCGTTATCATGTTTGTTCATGTGTTGCCTGTTTTTAAAAATGTTATCAGTTTTCACTGATACGAGGCGAGACGGGTCTTATCACGTGGTTCGTTTTCCATTTTTCTTGTCTCCGCCTTGTGGCTTGAAGCGACATAATCGAAAGGCTTCATAAAAATATTTGCCTATTGCAGGTTGAGATAAAAAAGCAGCGCATCGATTAAGAAGCGTGCTTACATCATCCTAGATGTTGCTGGAACATACAACGTCGATTTGAATGAATTATGAATAGTAAAATAGTTACATTTTTCTGTAGGGTGGTTCAGCCACCATCAGCGTTATCTCATGTCGTTTTCGAAGTCAGTGCACTGGTGTAGTGAAGTGCACTGGTTTTGCACTTTTGGTTTTTTTTTATTTTGCTCAAAAGTGCAAAACCTGCGCACTACACTCGCACGTCAATCGAAAAGGCCATCAGATAACCTTACTTGGTAAAATTTGGAGCTATTAGGTATTCAAGAAAAAGATTAAGTATGGAAAAGTAGATGTAACCGTATCATTTGGTCAATTTTAATGCGCTTCCAACTTCGTTTGTCGTTCATTAAATAACTCTTACTTAACGTCTCATCAATGCATTAGACTTTGTATTCATCAATGCTTTATAAGTAAATCAATGTAATTCATTTTCCTTTCACTGTTTTTAGTGATTTATTTTACATTCTAAATGTATCTCTCATCAAGTAATATTTTATTCATCTGCTATCAGGCTGTCGTCGCAAATAAACGTACAAATTCAAATACTATGATTTTTGTGGTTTGCACGTTGTTTAAACTATTTCAACATGCGGTTCGTACTCTATATTAGGGTTAGTTTCAAGCTATCACCGCATAAATCATGATTCGTACCAACAGGAATGATTTGATGACATTTTTGTATGTAGATATAAATGTGTCTGATAGCGCAAAATGTGGATAGACCTGTTTCTGGGAATTTCAGACGAAATGAATTGGAACAAACGAAAAACATTTAGCTAAATTATCACAAGCTCATGTCTTGCACATGGTAAACATGGTGCAACGCCATACAGAAATTATAAACTATGTTTCGATCTTGCAGATAATCATGACCAGCATTCAAATTCCTCATCACATTCAATGCACACCTCCTTGCAACCACAAGCGTTGGCCCTGACGTCATCGTCGACCGTGGCCAGTGTTCCCGCAACCAACAACACTGCTACCTCCCTGTCATCATCAGTTACGACGCCCTCAAATAGTGCGAATGTGTTGGCCACGTCGGCTGCGGCTGCGGCGGCGGCAGCAGCTGCTTTAAAAAAGACTGACTCCGTTCAACAGCAGCAAGTTGCCGAAGCGTTGAAATTACAATTGGTGAAACATAATCAAAGCCAACAGCAACAACAGTCACAACAGCAGCAGCAACAACCAACCCAACAACAACAGGCACATCACACAGACGACGATGAACATAGCGAAACGGAACAGGATGAGGGACATGGCGATGAAGACTCCGATGATATGGATGAACCGCCTGTTAAACGCTTACCACAGGGCGGTACGGGAACAGTGGAGGGAGTAGATGGCAAAGTAATCAATAAATCCGAGCTGATGATCGAACCAAAAAACGAATACGATGACGGTCAGGACGAAAATGTGGAGGATTTAACGCTAGATGAGGAAGAATTGCTGGATGATCTGGACCAGGCAGGGCCCAGTCACGGTGGCGAAGGATCTAGTCAAGGTACAAATTTGAAACAAAACTGACAGTAAACATCTCTTGATTATTACTTTATGTTCGTTTCCCATTATCCTCTGGTAGGCTATGCACAATGGCAAATGGAACGGGAACAAAACGAAGCGTTTATGGCTGCTCAAGACGCTGTCGGTGGACAACATCGAGACGCACAAGGTAAGCTAATTTTCCTATATAGACAGTTACGATGCACAAAACATTCGGGATGTAAAAGAGCGTGTGTCACCAACTTTTATTAGATGAACGGTCAATTTGGCTGGAGAAGTTATTGCACAATTGCCACACATTTTGCGTTGGGCACGTCTGCCGCCTAAATAATGCCTATATCATTATTTACACTTAGTACTTATTATTGGCGTGCCTATTTCTATGCGCGTATAATAAAAATGAAAAGTTTATTAGCATCGTAAGTTTGATGCTTGCGTTTGGAATTCGTAATGATAGTTTTAAAATAGGCTTTACTTACTAACTCCGGTGACACCATCGATAAAGGTACAAACTCTTTTTCTCGATAGTTTTATGGATCGTACAGTCCATAATGTTTTTCTCTTTTAATAATAATTTTGCCAATCTGAATGAAGTAAAAACAAGTATAGAGGAAAGGCGAGAAAAAACAACCAACACGCATTATTGCCGCAGTAACGGCGAGAAGCTCAAAAAGCAAGTAGAACAGTCTTCAAAGCTATTTTTTATGTTCCTTGCATCCATCCACGGTGCGAGAGACGAGTGTTTTAGGGCTAAGACCATGCATTGCGCGCACAACGTTGACGAAAAAGATTAAAGTCGTAAAATTTAAATACTTTTCTCAGCTCACAGCAAGCAAGCAAGCTGGCGAGGGAGCGCCATGCCAAGATGAACGAACGAAGAGAAATATTTTTTTTTGTATATACGTTTGCAGTAAAAAGCGTATGAAGCGAATGTGTAGGCGCGTAGGTGGCGCTTGACATTTACAATTATTTATAATGCTTATTGGTGTATTTATGTCCATGGATGCCCTCAAAACGGTGTTCAAGGGGCAAATCTTTTTGAGATTCAGGAACGGCTAGTTCATTTCAATATGTAAATATTCAACTGTTGCATGTGCTCTTGAGAAATTGTGGTGAACATTCCTTACAGCTCGTCATTTGGTTGAGATGTTTGGTACCTTCCATCAGGCAACTCACAAAGTCACCTTAGATGAAAAGCTTAGCACGCAGTAGGCTTCAAAGCTTTTAGCAGTCATAAAAACATGACACGTTTTTACTTGTTTCTTTTTTTGTTCTTCAGTATTCACCTTCTCGTTTAACATTTTCGTGTTATTATTGACCTTCATACAGACGAAGGCAAAAACCTTGCAGAGGTTGATGCGCACTCGTTGATATGCGTACCAACTTTACTTGTTTTACTGCGCCGGGTCCTGCATTTGTGTTGGTACGAATGCACTGTGTGCATTTTATGGTTTGACTGCGGACTTCCATTCGAATGCAAAATTATTCACGTTCGTTTTACGAATGGGTACGTTTTTTTTCCATCACATCGAACATTGACTTCAAAAATGTTGCATTGTTTTCTAAATCTTAGAAATGAACAGAAACAAATCAAACTGTGACTGCTTGAATTTTGCCGAAAGATTACGTTGGTTATTTTTTGTCGCCTATGTATTGTTGTGTTTTTATTAGTAATCCTCAACTATGTATCATTTGAGTACTCATTGGTGATTGTGTAGCATTTCTTTTTTGTTTACCTAGTTACATTATTTTGTTTTCGTTTTTTTTTCTTTTATCATACCTTCACACCCGTTGGCCAAAAGACGAGCTCACATGATCGAAACGTGCTCCGCTTTAGTAATCCGCTTATGCTATTTTACTAATCGTTGGGTGAAACGAAATGATGACATATAATAACGTTGCGCTTTCAATCATGTGTGTTATGTTTTTGGCTTAGTGACGATGTTAGCAGACATGACCACTGTCGAACAGTAATTTATTCTAATTGCTGCAAAATCACAATAGTGCAAACTGTAACATAAAGTCCACAGTGTTTTTTTTCTTACTTGTTGGGATATTATTTTTTCTTATTCGGATTGGACCCACATTTTTTATCTATATAGTTCTTTTTCATTAGTTACTTTTGGGCGTGTGGTTTATTTATTTAGATATTTGATTTTATGACTTGCTATTATTGTTAATATACTTGTATTTAATTTCGCATGTTTTCCTAATATCATTTGATCGATAATATTTATTACAACACCAACACATACATACATTTTTACGGGTTACATGTTTAGTTACAATTACTGTTAATCTCGAAGGCTAATCGCGTTAGTACGTTTAGGAAGTGTTATGAAATGATAAAATATTTCAAAAGATCGTGTCTGTCTTATAAGGAAATCAGGTAGAAAAAGTGACATATATTCTGATACTTCAAGGTATTGAAATATCTGCAATCATTTGCAGGATCAAAGAAACACATCATATGAGCATTTGTTGTGCTTTTCTAACATTGGCTGTATTAAAAAAAAATAGCAAACAACTGCCAAATGAAGTGATTCGTTTTAGTTTGTCGACTTCGCGCTGTTTTTTTTCTTGAAATCGTTCTAAACATCGCGGTCGTGTCTGTCAAGTGAGTGATTTGGACATACGATGGATCGAGGCTTGCTTCAAAATATTTTACATTTTGAATTTTCGGGAACCCTGAGCTTGCCATCCCAATATGATTAGAAGATGAATCACCAAAGATAATGTTGTAGCTGCAAATTTTAATTAATTTGCAGTGAGGTAACACAATACGGTATACAAACTCACATCGCAGTACGAAATGGCCAGCAAACGAGTTGTACTTTGGTAAACATACGATGCAAGGGCACATGTGCAAGACCATCTCGCATCGTTCAGGACCAAAAGTACATCATCATTTGATGGCAACTTCACCAGATGTTTCAGTTGTAAACCTATTTGTGCTGTTTTGGGTAGAATAGTAAGTATACTTCTTTCGTAAAAGTATCGTTACGAGAGAATATTTTTTACACTAGTTTTAAGGTTTATTCGTATATTATTTTTTATATAACGACACTTGGATTTTCAGCAGTGATATGTGACTGACCGAATTTTTGAAATGGTTCTTGTGAAGTGCATTGGAATCTTTTACTTTCCGGGTAAAAAATTCGCGTCCGTAATTAAACAATTTATACACAAACGCTTGATGAATAACATGTAAGTATTACGAAAACGTTTTGATTTCAGAAATTTCAGAATCGGGTAAATAGTGAATTGATGTGTGAAATGATACCGCGCGCAATCTGTAAAAGTTCTTTTTTTAACCAAATGTAATTCAGTGACCCGATTTTATCAGCCCCCGATTTTATCGGCTTTTTGACCCGTTTTTGTCAGCTTTATATGAAAATTGATAGTTGGTAGTTTGAAGGGCTCTAGTAGAAGAACCAAGCTGAATTCGAGTAAATCCTTTCTTGAGCATCAAATTTTTGATTTTTTTTTAAATTTTGTACTATCAGACTTAAGGGAAATTCAAACTAAATAGTCAGAAAAGGTGAGGATGTATCTAGGGACTAAAGAAGAATATTTTAAGAGCTCCGGTTTCTTAAAAAGAATGAAAAATGTATGTCCCGATTTTGTCAATGCCCCCGTTTTATCCCGTTTTTTTATAAAATTCACCAAGGGGGATGATGAAAACGGGTCTTCACTGTACTGCCGCTATACGCATAAATGTCCATGTTCTACGGGATTCCTTATACACATGGGACAAAAATGCTTAGAGCGGCACTGTACTAACAACATCAAAACTTTTCTTCTATTTTAAATAAGGAGAAAATGAAACATGTGGTGAATATTTTTGATAAGGAATCGCAAATATCCTTTATTGGTATAGTGATTTGCACAAAGTTTATGACGAAAGTTTTTTTTCTGCGTTCATATTCTCGTCCTAGCTCAAAACGTATGCACTAAAACAAATATCACGAAAGTAGGTGCATTTTATTAAATTTATGCTTGCACGGTTAAAGTCACGCATGACCAGATGTTTCCAAACATTTGTAAATTGTTCGAAAGTTCTGCCAATCATCGTTAGATTATGCAGTCTTCCAAATATTATAGTTAGACGAATTTGAGATTAAAATGAACGATTAGTATGACGAAAAATGCTATGAATCAACGATAGCTCCAGTTAGTGTAAAATAAAACATATCTGGCTAGCTTTTTATTTATTTTAGTAATGATTCATTCAAAAATAATGGTCCAAACATTTCATTGTGACCACAATAAAATTATCTTATCTTGATCGAGACACTATGCTCAACAATATGCGTTTATGTAGTTAACTCAGAAAATAGACGTTTTATGTCTGAAGTTACATTTATTTAATTCTATTTCTTTTCGATTTCAAACACCAACGCAGTTCATAATAACCCAAACAGAATCCGGTGGTGCATTCAACTCTTTCGCCACGAAACAAACACTTTCAATTTCGTGTTATTCCAACACGTTTCGAGCATGACACAAAATTTGTCTAAAGCAATGTTTAACTGTGATGCGATCTTAATGCATGGCAAGGGTTATTTTCGACGATAGGACATTACTGCCCATAAAGTTCCAGTATTTCATAAATACAGCGCGGGATGTTCTATTATTACAGCAGGTACGCGATAATCCATTTGAATATGAATTATGAGTGTTGGCTAAAAAGCCTAGTTTACCAGGTGAGGTTAAATTTTGTTGACTTTAAGAGGCAATAATAGATTTGAGAAACACACTTTCCCACCTTGCGCTTTTGTTGTGCAATCGTTCCATGCTAAAATATTTCCAATCCTGTAAATAGTGAAGTGCCCTTCCAAAGAACTACCGATGCTTGTAAAGCGTTCACCCGAATGTCATTCGCGTTATTTACCCAAATGCCGTTCGCCCGAATATTATCGTCCCAAGTGGACCATTTACTCGAGTGTCAAATTAGAATATATAGTGGTGGACACAGAATTAGCACACTCATACCCCCAACACCTATAAAATGGATATAAATCAAATATAGCATTAACTAATTCTTTCAAGACACGTAATGAAATTATATAAATGCAATTAATAAAGAAGTTAAATGGAGTCTGGACACAGAATTAGCACATATATTTTAAAATTGCTGCTAATTTGATCTAGATCAAGACTAATGGTTCATAGCTGTTAAGTATTTTATCGAGAAACATTTTTGCTTGTAACCAGTCTAGTCAACAGGGGATGCTTTCAGCCAGCTTACAATATCGCTCCATTAGAATTAGCAGCTTTCTAACCTCCAACCATGATCATTCAGATTCTTTGAGATCCGGAGATCATTTAGATCCATGGATGTCTTCGATTTGACACCTGAATGTCATTTTCCCAAATGTCTCAATTACTAAAATCACAAAGTCGGATGTACCATAAATCTGACCTATTTCTAAGCAAATTCGTCTCAATAATTTGGTTTTGTAGTTACAAATTTCTTCTTTATGAAATATGTAAGCTATTGTTCCTAAATAAATCGACTCGAAATATTTTTTTAATTTAAATGAATGCGACATGACCTGATTGCAGTTAATCAAGAATTAGAAAACGTCAGCATTGTTCCAATGAATTACATCGCTGTTTGTTACACTAAAACGTAGGATGGATGGAATTTTTTTTACAAGCATTTCGTTTCAACGCAATATCTACAACTACTAGCACGAGTAACAGTACGAACCATGGATGGGACGTTTCGTACAGTTCTTCCAATTTGTGCACCTTTTCGCCGTCCACTGAGGTGTTGGTGAAAAGATTTATCGAGATTTGAAGACACTTATTATCCGGCATTCTGGGCGCAACGGTTGACAAATTCGAATTTCCCCTACATAGTGATGGGAAAACAACTTGGTTATTGAGGAGTTGGTGGTGTCCTCTACAATGTTCAAAACTATTATTTTTCGGGATATTCCCCTTTGGTGACCAATGGGGGATCCGGCGACTCAAATCAAGAATTGATTCACTCCTCCAATGTCTTAAAATTCGACATAGAGTAAATTAGTTATGGAACATGCTTTTCGACTTCGTCTCATAAAAATGTTTTATCACTACCTGTCATAATAAAATCTAGATTTGCTCTCGAGTTTACGAAATGAATTTTTTTAATTTTAATCAATTTTTATGCTAGACTTGAATATGATTCCTGTCATATGTACAGCATATTCATTCCGGCATGAGACATGGTATTTCTATGTCATAATAGTATAATGCTAATCCTTAATCTTTTTTAAAATTAGTCATTTTAAAAGTGCATACGTTGAGAAAAACTCAATTTCATTAGGATCGTAGCACTACAACTTGGTTTACAGCTATTTATAGATCTGTTAACAACTCGAAGGCGGGCGTGTTCGATCGTCGATCCGCTGCACCGACCGTTTAACTCAATTATCTCGGAATTGTTTTTTTTTTGTTTTTTTGAAAAGTTCCTTTGTGACGATCACGACATCTCAGTAACCATTTTACCGATCATTCTGAAATTTTAACCAGTTATTCTTTATCAGCTACTTTGCGTACAAAAATATATTTATTTGAAAGACCGCCCAATTTTTTGGACCGGTAATCTTAATTTGTGCTGCGCATGAAAAATAAGTGCAATACTGGGTTAATATATTTGGCAGCATAATTCACTTAAATTTATCTAGTTTGCCTATATAATTCTTACTTTCTGCAGAATATTCAACTCTACAGATTTTGATGATAAACATTTTTTTCGGAGGTTTTTATTGTAATATTTGATTATTATTCTATGATGGTAAGGTGTGGGTCAAAAATCAAAGCAGGCAATTCCACTTGATTTACCTTCGTTTTAATATAAATTGGACAACAAAAGGAGACTATCACAAAACATATTTTTGTATGTATACGGAGAATGATTTATGAACATGGTGTTCAGTTATTATACATATTCACTATCAACCCTTAGAAAATAACCATTTTCGTAATATTTTCAAAAGTACACTGTGTTTCGTTAAAATACTGATTAATCCTTTACATTATTACCATGTTTGTGGTAACTGATAGAAATGGATAGAAACAGCAAATCGAGCCCAAAAGCATAGTAGACTTGAAAATTTCAGTAGGATGTTCAACTAGTAAAAAGTATGCCCGTGCCTACAGATGGCTAGTATTTCTTTCACTGCATGGTTTCAGGAGAATAGTTCTATGGGTTTTGGTAATTTACAAGATCACTATTTTCGGAGATCATAGATCTTCTGGAGTTGTCTTTACTTTGGGGTAAATGTCTGGAAATCGACGAATACAATTGATACCTTTTTAGTTTAAAAAAATACGCAGTAGTATGTAGATCTTTTATAAAGGTCTGTGTGTCGGACTAACATTCCTTTCCCTTCGTGATCAACTGTGAACATGGTCGCTACCGGTCACTGCTGATTAATGATATACATTATGGATTACCAGTACATTGAATGATGTTTTGATACTCCCAAGCACCATCTATTGCTTTTCTTTGCATCAAGGGTGGTCGTACACTCACACTTAAACTACTAGATCGTTAGACCAAGTAAAAGAAGTGCTTCTATCAAGCTCACTTTTTGCAAAGAAATAAATAATCGTTAAGCCATTGTAGTATCTGAACGAAGTCAAACATCAAAATTATAATAAATGCCCGATCAGAATGAAATAACACAACAATAGCTAATACCTTATTACAAAAAAAAACTATCAAATATTGTTATAAAGTAGAAACCGTTTAGTGTAACAACATAACAAACGAAATAACAAAAAACTTTCCCCAAGTATTACATTTGTAACAACTATTGATAGAAATATAACGCGATCATAACAAGTTGAGATAGCATAATTAATAACAGAAAGTACTTTTCTCTGCTTTTCTAATATATTATGTTATTTATGCTGGAGCCCTGATTTGTTCTGTCAGAATACTGGCAGATATCAGCAGGAATTCCGGATTTTTTTGGACTTGGTATGTTGGATCGGACAATGAAAATTTAAAAAATCGATACGTTGCTTTGGCGGAGGGTCCGCGCCTTGGATTCTAGATGTCTGGTGCATATTTAGACCCAGATGCGGAGCAGACCACAGATTCGAATTAGTTTAGTCTGGATCCAGAAAGTATTAAATCCCAGATAACTTTTCCCCAGAAGGAACCAAAAGCTGGAAATTTTTATTAGAAATAACCAAAGCTCGGAAAATGATTTGACCGAAAATTCAGTTTTTTTCAGCCAAGTTCGTATCAATCTTTTCATTATGTTCACTTAAATGTTTGTTATGATCATAATATATATATGGGGAAGGTTCCTTTTTGATAACGTGCATAATTGAATAAGTATCATTCTTTCGATTGAGTCGTTTGAATATTTGTTCTCTTGTCTAAACATTGATATCAATAATGCTTATATTAGTGCATTGTAATGTGTATAATACAAATGCGGTTATTGTTTTCACTAGTTCTCAATGTACTAGTCGGAAAAAGTTTGTCTATGAGTGAGTAGTTCTTCAGGTTTACGCGTTCTTTACAGTGACGGAAAGTATGAAGGAATGAAATGGAATAGAAAACATGCATTTGTAGGTGTGTGTTTAAAATGATGCCTCTATTTAATTTACTATTAGCTCTTTAGTTATAAAAATGTTCTTCAAGCAGGAACCTATCAAAGCTTTGCTCGCGCTTTGCAAAAATCCGAATTACACGCAACCCCACATTAGTTAGGTCTTTAGAAGTGTCCATATCAGCTGTTACCAACGTAATAAAAGTAAAAGTTTGTTGATAGCCAAAACATTTAGATTGCGAGAAATTTAAAACCGGAAGCCGCGATGACAAAAAAGGTGACTGACGGTTTCAAGCGTCACACGATATGTCACAAATAAGCTGGGAATATCGTCGAGTTCTATACTGCCGTTCTACGCATAATTGTCCCATTATATAGGGTATCACATAGAACATGGGACAATTATGCTTATAACGGCAGTATATGTGATATCTGGTTTGACAGGCTATCTATACCTGTGGCTTGCAATCCGGCATTTTCATTGTAACCGGGACCGTCAACCAGCAAGGTCTTCATTGATGAAGCTTTGATCCTAGTCACTATTTCGAAAGTCTCTAAATAAACACGTTATTACTGTTTTCTGAAAAGCAGGTTTTCAATTCATATTGTTCACTGATCTGGCCCATCGGCGAATTAGGTATTAGGTAAAACTCGACTGACAATTTTTAAGGCAAAAAAGTAGTTGCAATTCGTGATTTTTGATCGTAAGAAAAAGAAACAACCTAAACCTTCCAAAAATGTTTTCGTGACTTCTTTATTAAAAAGCTAGTCCTTTCGAAGTGAGCTGGAATCTTCTTACCATTACACTCCATCAATGGATATCTACCCTGCTCTCGTTACAGCTAGTTTGTAACGACAAGTGAGGGTTCCTCTCTATATATTTAACATCAGTGATATCGGCACGCACGATTGCTCTTCATTATCTAACGACGATTCGTTATTAAATTTTCTAAATCGAATAAAATATATAGTTGGTCAGGCATCGAGCTGTAGTCGTCTATGCTGGTGCCCAATGTTTTACAGCCAAGGAATTGGTCTGTTATGAATATCTTGAGCTTTTTTGAACACCAGTAATTCAAACCAGATACATAAATTCTGTACAATCCAAAAACTGCGGGTGATACTACATATAGAAACATACGAATGAACAGTTGAGCAGACACAATGTGCGGGAAGTTGTGGATTTACTTTCATTGCCGATATGGTGATATGATTTTCCCTTTAGTCGTATCCCACGAAGTAGATTTTTCATGATTATGTTAAAAATTGCTTAGAAAGGGTGCGAACAAAAATGGGCTGGCTCAAAGTCATAGAAGTATTACAGTAGGTATATTGATTTCAAAAATATTTCATTTCATGGTTTTAAATGAGTTTATTACCACCACTTGATCAAGTTTCCCCTTAAACTTTTATTCAAGTCTCACCAACATTAGTTCATGTTACGAATAGTTTTTCAATAACTTCCATTATTCAGGTTTATATAAAATCATTTCAGTACTTTAAAAGTATCAACATAGTACATGAGAATTTAAAAAAAGTACTCGAGTTGAACACCTTATAAAGTTTGATAAAAGATTGCACCATTTAACGCAAAATCGTTAATTACTGAATATTTTCAATTATAGAACGATTTTTCATTTCAAACTTTTAAAATTACACTATAAAAATATATTTATCAAATTTTAAGAAGCTAATGATACAAGTTTCACTAATTATAGAATCTCTCGCTTGATCAAGTCTCCCTACACACTTATTTTCAAATTTGCTGTTCGGTAATTGTGTTACCGATCAAGTCAGTATTTTGCGCAAAATATCTAATGCTTCCGCTATTTTTGTATGAAATGACGAACTCTGGTTATTCTGTTACCACACAGTTGTTCAATATACAATTACCGATCTCGTAGTTATTATTTACCGTAGTCATTATTACTCCTAAACTTTGACACAATTCAATGAAACTGAAAAAGTCGGTAATAAAACTGATTTGACACGGTTCACTGGTTACAATATCTATCGAACCAAGTTGTAAACTATAGTGACCACCAATTTCAAGCATAATTCAAAATTGTTTGACAGAGATAACTCTGGTTCCTGAAGATGTGGGGTTCGGTAAAAAAATAAGAGTGTAAGTTCCTCTATTCTCCTCTATCGGAACCGACCATACGGTATTGCAGTTTTTTTACTATAAAAAAGTGTCAAAACCCCAGAAATCGATGTGTTGTAATTCTTTTATGAATATTTATTTTATTTTTCTCTAAGCTTGAATAACATTTCAAATTCCGGGATGCGGATGAGAAATGAATATCTAATGTGTCGTTGAAGCAAGTGATGTCGAGGATTTCTGTTCAAATCAATTCATATGCATATTTCATACCTTCGAAGTTCAAATGGCGATATCTCAAGAGCAACAGGGGCGATTGGAGTAGTTTAGGGATCCTCGGAAAGAAGAGTGACTGTGTTAAATTATAGGTTTGAGGTTTGAGAAATTAAATGTTCCACAACGAATTCTCTACCGATTTTTACAAACTTGATTTCAAATGAAAGATACAGTAATGCCATTGACTGCTGCTGAATTTCATTCGGTTCTGACTCTTGCTTCCGGAGTTACAGGGGTGTTGGTAAGGATACACTGGAATTTTCCATATAAATCGGTACAATCTTAATACCTCAGAGGCTAAAAACTATTGAAATGGTCACCAAATTACTTCTAATCGCAGATCTAGATCACTGATTGCCAATCAAACATTCTTTGAATATATTGTCCACTATCGACGATTCCGGAATTTCGGGCATATTCCACAATTAAAGTCACATCGGTTCATCGGTGATGACTGAACCGATTTTCTCAAACCAAGTCTCAAATGGAAGGCAAAATATGCAGTTGAGTATTGCGTCGCCGCCCCTCCCCCCCCCCCCCCTCCGCCTTGCCCTTGCACCTCCCTCCTTCATCACTCCCCTCCTCTTGGACCACCCTCACGCCTGCATTTCCTTCATCCACCCCGTATACCAAAATAAGATGAAGGATTTCTGACGCATCCTCCACTCCCACTCTACTAACCCCCCCATTCCCTACATGTTCAAACCCATTCCACCAACCTTTCCAAATTATAATCACATGAAGATAACATTGAACTCATGCTTATTAAGCTAATTAAATATTATTCTTTTGCCTTTCTTATATAGAAAGGTTATGCAATTGCTCCAAAAACCGATTGTCTAACCGAGGCCCGGAGGGCCGAGTCTCATAACATTCGACTCAATTCGCCGAGATCGCAAAATATCTGTGTATGTATGTGTGTATGTATGTATGTATGTATGTATGTATGTATGTATGTATGTATGTATGTACGTATGTATGTATGTATGTATGTGTGTATGTGCGGATTTGTTAACAAAATGTACACATCGGTTTCTCGGAGATGGCTGAACCGATTTTTACAAACTAAGATTCAAATGAAAAGTATAATATTCCCATAGGTTGCTATTGAATTTCATTTTCAATCTTGATCCGGATTACGAGTTGAAGAGTATGGTTACAAAACAAAATTTGTTGATTTGTCCACATCGGTTTCTCGGAATTTTCTGAACCGATTTTGACAAACTTGATTTTAAATGAAAGGTCCATCAGCTGCTGTTGAATTTTGTGTGGATCCGAGCTCTGGTTCCTGAATTACAGGGTGATACGTACGATCACGCAGCAAATTCCGATTCTAACAAATTTTGCGATGAATGTAAAAAGGTGATTTTTTTTTCCAAAATGTGCACAACTGTTGAATTTGTAGATCTAGGTCCCCAACAGTCATTCAAAGGCTCTTTGGTCACACTGGCCACCATCGACGGATCCTGAAGTATCCAAATTCAGAATAACGGTTATATTGGTTTCTCTAAAATGGCTAGACCGATTTGATCAACTTAGTCTCAAATGAGAGGTGTCGCGTCCCCGGAAACTATTATTAAATTCCATTTCCATCCGACTTCCGGTTCCGGAGTTACGGGTTGTGGAGTGCGATCACATAGAAAACTCCGATTCAAACCGATACCGCGATGAATGCAAAAAGGTGCTCTTGTATATGTACTTGCCAAGTGTAATAAGAATGAAAGAGATTTCCATAATGTTATATTGTACGAACCAGCTATTATATCATAGTTTGGAGAAATGAGAAAGGCACAATTGCACCTCTAGGTGGATTAAAACAGGTTTTTAAAATACTCATGAGGACGCCATGCAGCTCATACATATCTTACAAATTGGTTACCTAAACAACATCATATCACTGGAAAATTAGGATTTTTTTTTATTTCTGCTATCGGATTTGATTGGCTACTATTATCTCCAAATGAGTGTACATGAAAATAGTAGAAAAAAAGAATTATGGAATTTTAAAATTGATAACAGAAATAGAATCAGTGACCCGGATTTTTAGCCATATAAAATAATTTTTATAATTTTTTCCTTTTTTATTTCGACTATGTTAGTCACATTTTCTTTTTTTACATTTTAACGACATTCAATTAGCTAGAGATTACTGGGTAGGGAAAGTTATAAAAATTAGAGCCATAGTACTCAAGTGAGAGCAAGGATGTGAAGTATACAGATCGTAAAACTAAAAGTGGCAGGGTCATTAGAACAGGCTTAATATCTTACGGGCTTAACATTTGTCTTCTACTGATAAGGGTCGAGCTTAGACAGCATAACTACGAATCACTCGAGTTCACCAACGTTAAACCACGCAAAAAAATTGTCACAATTTTGCATGGAGAGGTGTGTCATTCTCCGTCGCTCGATATAGTTAACCTGATTTCTTAGTTCTTATTGAGCATTTCATCTAGGCTTCTTATTAGTTATGACACATACTTGGTAGAACTAGATCTACACTTACATCAAATCAGGACCTTGATGCCAAAGTACTACCCCCTATCTTTTGTCTGACGGCAACCGACTTATCGATGGTTATTTTTTTATTCCGCATCGCTGAACTTGAACGGACTTATGAAATTCTGCTTGATATAGCGAAAAACGATGAGAAATTGTGAGTTTTTGTTCATTTTTTTGAGTTTTTGGTTCAAATCACTGTGTTTTGGACTGGGCTCATGTTATATTGGAAGTTTTAGATGCTTTTCTGTGTAAAAATTGGGCAATGTGACTAGTTTGTCAGTAGAGCCTATTGTGATCCTATTTCGCATCGTCTTGGTTTTGAATAAAGCTTACGAGATAATGACATCACCCTTATTCTTGTTTACGACGAATGCGAGATTCGTTCGAAAGCGATTCGAACGAATAGTAAGGGATCATCCATAAATGACGTAGCATTATATGGGGGAGGGGGGAGTTTTGTATTTTGTGATGATGTGTGACGACAGGGGGGTAGGGGGTCATGTCATGCTACGTAGCTTTTTTAAAGGGGAATAGAATAGAATTTTTTTAAAATTTTACGGTGACAAGGGGGGGCAGAGCTACCGTCAAGCTACGTAATTACCAGGGGGGTATTTCGAGGCTTGTGACGAAATGCTACGATGGGGGAGGGGGGTGTTAAAAATCACTCAAAAAATGCCACGTCATTTATGGATCATCCCTAAGCGTATTTGATTTTGCTGTCGTAAACGGGAACACCAACCACGAATCTCGCATTCGTCGTAAACAAAAATTAGGGTGAATATATATTCGATTAGGAATGGTGTGTAAAAATAAGTTCAAGCTACATTCTTCCTTAATTATGTACATTAAGCTAACCGTTTAATCCGACTTTTTATTAAAATAAAATTACCTTCTTGAAATATCTGCTAAATCGCCTCATTCCACCCATAGTGAAACGAAACAGGAAACAACGGCGCTTATCTAAACTATACGATATTAGCGATCAGTTGCCACCGCATATCTCAATATGCCGCCACTACTATATTATACATGGCACCTTTATTTTAGCTGGAGAATCAATAATCAAAACCATCTAATTGTATCAGCACTCAGGAAAGAATTAACAATGCGGTCAATCTAAATCATAAACATGAAAATATATTGTAATGGTATTTCAGCTATTTTACAATAAATCAATTATTTCAAGTTATTCAACTGAATCCAAATTTTATTTTCATTTGTACACAAGATTCGGTTTGGAAACTGCACTGTGTTATGTGAAACTAGTTATTACCAGTTAACATTCGCATGGCTGTTTCTTGCTAGCGCAATTATTGGCGCTGTTCTTCAGCTGATAAGGTTGAGGCATATGCGTGATGTTCACGTTTTTTTATCATTTGAAAAAGGTAGAATCATTCGTTTTACAAATGATGCGATGGCATTCACGATCTGGATACCCATAGCTAATTTTTTTTTGATGCAATGAAATACAAGGCATTGCGACTCAAACAGATTTCTTCTCGATACAGTAATGTTTCGATTATATCACGCTTATATATCCATATATGTATGCATGTATCTGTGTGTGTATATTTGCATATGAACGTATCTTAGTATGTATATGTAAATCAGTATGTATATATGTTAGTGAATATATATACCTATATATTGTTTTATACATATTTACATCCCTCGCTATATATATAACTAGGCGTGATATAATCGAAACATTACTGTAATGTGAATTTTGCACGCCAAGGAGGTGGTAACTGGATGGTTGGGATAAGAATAGATGAACAGAATTGAACATTTTTCATTTAGACACATTTCAGCTAAATAATCATTATACCGAAGTTTAAGAAACAGTACACTGGTATTTTATTCTGCGAAAGGTTATAGATAATATAGCTTCATTTAAATGTTGATCGAAACATAGTTCGGTCCTTCTCTTATAGGGCCAAAAAAGATCCATTACCTTATCTGAGGAACACAATGGCATAAACATTTTCAAAATAAAAGTACAAGTATTGCGAGAAAAATGCAGTTTTAGTATCTTGCAAAAATAACTATTTTTGTCTAGATTGCTTGACCAATTTCTTTTAAAATGCATATTGTGTCTAGATCAAATTAAGTCGAAAGTTAATAATTGATGCGTTATTTGAATATGCACGGTTATGACAACCCATACATATTTTGTTATCAATACACACTTATGCCACGTGTGAGTTTTTTAATTTACATTTTTTTTTGCCGAAACTCTCAATATAGTCAACCGATTTTCGCAATAATTGAGAGAGTAAAACAGAATATGTAGATGAATCAAATCTGAATTGTTTCTAACATTTATGAGTTTCGAGATATTGAATCTTAAACATAAAAATCGAAATGTGCTAATTGTCATTTATCATAAGATAGCAAAACAGCGACGATTTACTCGCAGTTAATTTATCTCATTCGTCTATGGAAATTGTTTCGATTCCAAGCAATTTCTTATGTAGGGTGACAGTACTCTAATTCATTTTAGCGCCTCTAGTCATTCCACCCATTTGAACACATTAGAACTGTGTATGCTATCTCTGTTCAACGCATTAGCTCACTTCACTCAGGCGCGAGTATTTTATATTTTCTAGGCCATATTTTTCATTGCATATATTGTTATTAGGAACCTATTTAAACGTCTACCCTAGATGACTATTATTATGACATAGAAGTTCGGTAACATAGTGGTATTTCCTTAAGGTGTACAACCTTTCGAAAATATCTCTTGAAATTTCATCCAGATTGGAGCACTAGATCTCAAATTACAGCCGTTTGTAGCGCGCTGGTTCCATGCACGAATGAAGAACACAGAACTTTGAACGCGATTATCATGGAATGTTTTTTTTTAAAACGACCATTGCGGTGAACGTAATATTTCAATTATTCAGCCGATTTTCATTTTTTTTACATTGTTCGTATTTACATTCTCATTTTTCTTCAAAATTTTTTCGATTCTTTGTAATTAATTTGTGTTTGAAATTTTGAACACCTCAAACATTGATTTTTTGTCAACATGATCTTTTCATTGTATTTTTTTTTTGGGAAAAGGAACACCGTTCAAGTACATCCAGAGGTAGGCTGTGGTTGTCAAATCATATATTTTGCGCATACCTAACATCTCGCCTCAGTCCAGCACTTTTGGATCCCATTTTTTGGTTACTTCACCCTAAAAAGAGAATATAGGGTAAGCGGTTTCGCATGTCTCGTGTACTAGCTGGTTTGCTTCGTTGTTAGGAAAAAAAATAGGGACACCCGGTGAAATGCACGTGTTCAGTGGTAAAAATTATCAGTCATATGTAAGATACAGCTAGGTCGCTCGCATCTTATTTCCTGTTGAATTCCCATTGTTCCTATTGTAACCAACAAAATCCAACTAGCGACAATCGTTTTTTTCTCTTGCTTAGGTGCTAATCCGGAAGTAGTGCGCTATATAGCGCATCATTGTACGAATACAGCGCACTACTTCCGACGTGACTCCATGGTTTAGAAAGAGAAAATACGATTGCCGCTCATTGGATTTTCCAGTTTTGAACTGCAACCAGAATATGAATACGTGCAGCGAGAAGCGCAGAGAAATCGATGGTTTTTTGGTAGCTTTGTTTGGATTGTACGTCGATTCCCGGTTTACCATTTCCCGGAAACCCATTTTCCGGAATGTCATTTCCCAGAAAACCATTTCCCGGAATGTACCATTTCCCGGAAAACCATTTCCCGGAATGTACCATCTCCCAGAATATCATTTCCCGGAATGTACCATTTCCCGGAATACTATTTCCCGGAATGTACCATTTCCCGGAATACCATTACCCGGAATGTTCTTTTTCTCGGTAATTATTTATACTATTGAAATCTAAAGTAAACATGTAATTTGAACTTTAAATCCAGAGCTATGTTGACTTACATATATGGTATTCTATAGCATTCAAAATCTTATCATTTTATAGAAGGCAATATCATGAGTTTATAGAAACAGCCCAACGAATCATGTGTTTTTTACCTTCCAAGATGTTTGTGGACCTGCATACACGTGGCCTGGTTACATAGAGAGAATTCTGGTTTCAAAAAACTTTAATTATCACGAGCGTTTACAATTAACCACTTTTTTTCGTGAATGGTCTTCTAGAGGAATGGGTTAAATTTCTCGTCGAAATCAAAAGATTTCGTTTTCGCCGTTACAGAAGAGTAATCTTGGATTTGTTAAATTATTTTAACAAGGAATCCGTGAAAAAGAAATATTTTTCCTTTTGTATGAGTCATTCCATTTACCTATTTTTAGATGGAACACCGAGAGAGCTACCAACTTTTAAACTAAACTAACCTATTCTCCTCTATTCTTTATTTTACATTATTCCGCGACAAATAAAATTTACAATCAAGATATGATAAGCTTTATAGATATTGATTGAAAGTGCTGGAATAAAACATGATGATATTCTTCTGCATTCCAAGTTTTTGTTTGGTTCGCTTGACACCTTATCTTTGCTCTCTGATCATATTAATAAAAAACAAGCTCTCATAAACCAATAAAGTACCAGAAAACAGATTATGCTTAAAAAAGGCAAAGTCTCAAAGAAGATTGTTATGAATCATTAATTTCCAAAAAAAAGTATTCAAATTTTAAAGAAGACAAATTCAAAAATATTTTTCATGATTTGCTCATCTCCAAAAGAAGGCGAATAAGCTCATAGAATAACAATTATAATTCAAAAAGTTATAACCCCACAGAAAATCCTCCCGATTTTCTCACCGACTAAATCGGTTTGCGTCGGCACAATCGGCCGACTATGCTACCAATTAATCGGTCGATTGTTGCTCCGACTCTTATGGGGGTTTAACATGGACGTCAGCCGACGCGACAACCGATTAAATATGACAGACGAAATCAGTTGAAATCGGTCTATTTCAACCAATTAAATCGATCGATTAGTTGATAGTTTAAAACTGGAACCAGATTCACACAGATTAAATCTGGCGATTAATACGGTGACGAAAATTGTCCACCGACGAAACCCAACTTGGTCGTTTAATTAATCTGTCGACCTCGAAGCACCCGTTTTCGTCGGTCGACTGTGAAATTTATGAACTGTCAAATTTTCTATGGGGAAGGTATGTTAGGACCACTAGTACTTAAATCCAATAAAACACCAAGAATATTTTGAAAGAGTACTCAAAAGAATGTGAAACTACATAGAAATAGAAAGTACATATAAATCAAAAACATGCCAAAAATAACGACAAGGAAGCATGCATGCATAAGAAAGAAAAACCGGATTTTTTAGATGCTCCATAAAAATCCCAAAATAAATCAACGCTTTTTCTTGAAAAGGGCGATACTAGCAGTGACACCATTCACAGAAAATCAACAGTGAATATTTCAAGGCTTGGTTTTATTTCCTATTTAAGAACTATTGTGTTTTTTACATCCTAGATTGCATGATTCAGTGATCGAAACCCAAAACTGCATAAAGTATTTGAAATTATTAAATTAAAATTTGTTTTTGCTATTTAAATCGACAAAATGATAGTATCGCCCCTTTGGCGATTGTTTACTTTTTCGGTCCCACCTATCAGCATTGAAGTATCGCCCTTATGTTTTTTACAATAACTACCGTATTACACCACCGATTTCGTCCGGGTTTTTTCAAGAGCGATCATTGTTACTATTTACAGCTGGTATCAGCTTGATTATCCAAAAAAAATTCGAAAAAAAACAGTTTCGCCTCTAAACTGCTAGCAAAATAAGTATCGCCCTTCTTGTTTGCATGGAGCGTGGAGGGCGAAACTTTAAATAAACAAACAAAAATACAGTTTCGCCCGATGTATTTTTTGCTGTAGTTTAAGAAAGCAATATCGTAGAATCCAAATTTTTAGGTTAATTTGTTGCGTTTTAAAGCCCTCATTCGCATGTATGAAAAAAGCCTTATGTTTACATTTGTAAGTATCGCTCTTTTCACAAAAAAACGTTGAAATATATCTGAAGCATTGTTGATATGTTATTCTAACTTACATTTAAAATCAATAAAATTCCAAACTACTTTTTATGTTCTAAAATAGAGAGAATTTCGTAGTTTGTTTGACATTTGCTGCGTAGCAAGTGTAATCAAAATGAGTGGTGGCAAGGTACGTGGTTTAATTTATTTTCCGGGAAATGGTATTCCGGGAAATGTTTTTCCGGGAAATGGAACATTCTGGGAAATGGTTTTCTGGGAAATGGTACATTCCGGGAAATGGTTTTCCGGGAAATAGTACATTCTGGGATACGGTTTTCCGGAATATGGTATACCGGGAAATGGTATTCCGTGAAATGACGTACAACCCTTTGTTTGTTTATATTCACTCTCGATTTCTTTAATGGGGATTTTAAATAATGTGTGCCGGTGTAGTTACGCGCACTTCTTGTACACTTTTGAGCAGAAGTGGACAACACTACAGTTTCCATTGGCACATTGCTCCGATGCACAGCCATTGATAAATATGCAAAGACAAGCGAAGTCTTGGCACCAAATTTCGTTACGGAAGTCTGTCGGGCATTAGTTGGAACTCTAACTTTGACTGGTAATATTTTAGCTGAACGTTGACAGATTACAAACTTTTCCATTAGACAAGTACATCTATAAATAAGATGCAATACGAACAATGTAATATACACCCAAAAAAAAGTAAACGTTATGCCTATTGATTTTACACATAGATTTTTGCAATTAACGGAGGCATATACTGCCGTTATAAGCATATTTGTCCCATGTTCTATGGGATTCCCTATATACATGGGACAATTATGCTTAGAGCGGCAGTATAGACACTATTTGCTGGTACATAAACCTTATGTGTGTATTTACAAGAAATATTAATCTTACATTCACATTTCATAACTATTAGGCACATAAAACCCCATTCTATAACAATATGCACATATAACTTATGTGTGTGCATACATAGTTAATACAGTTGACACATAGAAGGTATGTGTGCGCGTGATAACAATAGCATTTCTTCTTCATATGAATTTTAAGCGGTTTGAAGCAAATAGAATTAACGTTTGGATTTTTTTCAGTGTAGAACTGTCTTGTCGAATTTAGGATCATTAGGGAGCTGTTCTCGACAAAGTTTTTCAAGGAAATATTATCTTCAATTGTCTGAAAAACTGTTAAGCTTTATCTTGAACCATTAACAAGTAAATTTTCAGATTCAAATAGATTTAAATTTATAGAAAAGATTTGCAAAGTACTATATTAGCACACCGTAAAGTAATTTAAACAAGACCAAGGATCAATTCACGAGAAACCAAATTTTTAATGTAACTTTTGCAATTTTTATTTTGTGCTAACATATCTTTAAGATGATTTTCAGAATTTCTGAAGACAAACATTTCTTCTTACACCCCAAAACTTTAACTTCTATCATTGAAAAGATATAAGTACTTATAATTTCAACAATTGATTTTTTTCAATCAATTTCGTGAATATTAAAAAATATCGTTATTGCCATATTTTGCTCAATTATAGGTCGAATTATCACCTTGTATGTAGTTGAAAACGAATTATCTTTCCTGTGCCCCAATCAATGGAATTTAAAAAAAACTGTTTTTTTGCAAAAAGGGCTTAATTTTTTAACGATAATAGTTAGATAATTATTTGCCCTAAAAAGTCTTATAAGGGACCATTCATAAATTACGTAACGCTTTTAGGGGGGGAGGGGGTACGACAAGTTGTGACAAGTTGTGACATAGGGGGGAGGGGGTGTTAACTAGATCGTTACGTAACATGTTTCTTGGAATTTGTTACGTAACAGGGGAGGGGGGGATGGAAAAATTTGTGACAATTTGTTACATAGGGGGAGGGGGGGGGGGGTCGATTTTGGGCAATTTTTGCGTTACGTAATTTATGAATGGTCCCTAATTGTCTTAAGATTACTTCAGTTTTAAATCAATACCGTGAAAGTTGTGGTAGTTATAAAACAGTTTTTTCTAAGAAACACAGACACCCTAAACCTTGATTTTAAATTTCTTATAAAATAAAAAGGGCTTACCCACAGTGTCGAGCTTAGAGATGGGCAAACCGATTCAGTATAGTGAACGAATTGTGCCCGATTTACCCGAAAAAAAAGAATCGACTCTTAATCGATTTAGTGATTCATTTGGGAAAATTTGAGGAAATATTTGCTTGATTTTGATCTGGAGTAAATATTTTTAATTCCATATATTCAAATAAGTGTGGGTGTGTTCATTGCGCTTATTTATTTTTATGTGATTCATGTCCCCAGCTAACTCACTCCATTTGCTAGCAGCTTTTTAGGATCATCGTGTTTCATTAGCTTTCAGTGTAGCGCATTTATTCAGTTATTTTCGGTTCAAATTCAATTTTTCGAGTTTCAAACTTTTTTCCTGCGCTGGCTCTGCATGGGATTATTGAGCAAAATGCATCATACAAGGATTACGCAGTTCACTTATGCTCTAAAATTTAAAAGATGCCACATTCTGCCTACACACAACAAATAAATGCTTTAAATGTTGATTCACATTCGTTTATATTTCCTCTGAACTGAAGGCCTTCGATTCTGTGTAAAACTTCAGTAAGTTTGGAAGTGAATGAATGAAGATGGCGTTGAAACTGAATGCTGGCTTCGGTAAATGCACACAGAAATAGACAACTTCTACAAAAAAAATCCGTTCTAAATGTTGTAATTATACATTCCCCTAAGTCGCTGAACAGCAGATTTTTTAGGAATCACAAAAAAAGAATTATCGACTCTTTCAAGAGTCGACACTTTTGATCGATTCGCGATTCGTTCGCCCATCTCTAGCCGAGCTTATCGCCAGTTCCCTTATAGGGGCTTGTGTCCTTGAGCGATTCTTTCAAAACGTTTTTGAAAAAAGAAAAACATTTCGAGGTACTATGCTATATTTCATCCTTAGGAGGAAAATTGGGTAAACACCAAAATTTCTCACTAGGGCGAAAATTTTTCGAGGTAATTGCGCTTAAGGTGTAAGTCACGCGCCTAGAAGGGATCAAAATGAAAATGCTATAACTTTGCTTTTACATATATAGTTTTTAAAGGCATTAAAATATTGGCAACAATATGCTTGCCATTATCTTAGAAGTCTTTGACATTACCTTTTAAATATCGTTGATATGCCTGCGACCGCCATTTAAAAATTTTCACCTTATAAACTGCACCATCTATTTTAGCATTCTTTAAAAAAAAATTGGCATATCGCCCATTTTCAGCAAAATTGAGCTTTTTTGTCACCGTTGGAAAATAGTAACATTGTGCTGACATTTGGCATTTAGTGATGCCCAAGAAAATATTAACTGATTAATCGATATTCTGCAAACTTCAGTCAATAGGTTTGACAATTGCAATTCCCTGCACCGGTTACAAAAACGTGGTTTTGAGAAACTCCTTAACGGTTTTGCGCGTATTGATTCTTTTATATCTCCCTCCGAATATTTTCAGTGTTAATCTTGGAAACGTTGCAATGATATTCTTGGGTAATATTTTTTAACTTGTGATGTCGAATAACACGATTTGATCAGAAGAAAAGCCTTGAATTTCCGCTGTTCTTCTATTTACACTATAAAATAAACATCTCAATATCGAGTGGAGCCGTATCGTGTCGGATTAGTGCGCGTCGAACTGCGAGCAAAACGAGTAGAATAATCTGAACTGTAATTTGTGTGCCCGCAAAGATATAGCTCAATACAAAACCGTATGATGGTGCCATATACGTGGGTATGACGGAAAGATAATATAAGATAAATTCCTACATAGAAAAACGTGATAAAAAAAATTTGAACTTCAATATTAGACCTCCATTTTCAATGTAAAATAGTGTGATGAATCTGACAATGTAGTCCAAAAAAATTTATAGTCGAACAGTTTTTGAGTTACAGTAAAAAAGAATTTTATCTTTAAAATAAAATATATTTTGTTTGCTGTGCGAATAATGGTTCTCACATATTTTGCTTAAGTGCGAATAATGGTTCTCACATTATTTACGAGTTAGTTGAACTTAACCCTAATTTTTCCTCATTTAAAAAAAATGAGCGCTTGATTAAGATTTTGGCCAAGATAATAATGTTAAAAATTATATTTTTGGGGAAACTTAAAGCCTGCTGATAACCAATGAAAATTAGCAATTGTTTGATCAAATCAGATGAACATTGTAAAAGTTATTCATTTTTTGTAGAATGGGAAGTTTTGAGCTTCTCTGAGGATTTAGCATCAAAAGGCTGAAAATCAAAAGGCCGAAAAAAATAAGGCGAAAATTCAATAGGCCTAATGCTAAAAAGGTCTAAAAATCAAATGGCCGAAAACTTAAAAGGCTAGAACTAAAAAAGCCGAAAACCCAAAAGGCCGAATCTCATAAGACAAACTTTTTTTTATTATTCGAATATTTCACATTGTGTTCTTCCTAGTTGATTGATCGTCTCATGTTTGAGTAAATCGAGCAATCGCGGATCGCACGGTTACGTACGAAACATTTCCAATACAAAAGAAGGATTAATGCTCTAAAAATCCACCAAACCCTTTGTCAAATTATGCATTCACTGCGATTTTAATTCAGATTCAAAGAATGCTCGAAAGAAGGAATCATCCCCTATGTTTGAGTAAACCGGGCAGCCGAAGTGATCACAAGTGTGCGTGCAAGAGTTATTTAGCATACAGATTCAAAGAACTACTCATATTTGAAAGAAGGAATCAATCCCTATGTTCGAGTAAACCGGGAATACAAACAGTTGTGAAGTTGTAAGAAGCTGGCATGTAGCTCGAATGTTTGAGCATTAACGGCAACTACCTAAATATTTAAATAACTTTGAATGAGTTTGTTTACCAATAGTACTAATATTGTACTTGAACCAAAATTAATTGGATTATTCTTCTGTACCAATTAATAAAAAACATTTACGCCTAATGTGGCTACGCAACATCGCTTCAGGTCGCGTGCTGTCAGACATCGCTGTCGCTCAGTCGGACTTAAACTAATTTATAGCCACTATGTTTGAGTAATCCGGGCAAACGAGTGGATCACAGGTTTGCTTGCGAGGGGCCGCCGCTTCCGTATATAATTCGAAAGAACAGCTCATGATATAAAGAAAGATAAGGATAAATTTAATTATTGAAACGCTGTATGGAAAACCAAAACTCACTGGCGATCATAATAATAAGGGCCAAAACTAAACGTACGTCTGGTATATCACAGTTTTACACTATACTATACTAAAACGTAAGTCATAGCCAAGTATCCATAATTGCAAATATGAACAAGCATAAAAATCTCAAAAATGAAACTCAAAAGAACTGCTCATATTTAAAAGAAGGCAAAATCAGTTATAAAATGTATTCACTCGAAATACAATCAATATCAGGTAATGGATAACACATTATTTTCATTGCTTTGTTTGTTTTGTTTCGTCCTATAAAATGTTTGCCTTTCAAAATTCCGCCTTCTGAAAAGTTTGCCTTTTGAAATTCCGCCTTCCAGAAAGTTTGCCTTTTGAAAGTCCGCCTTTTGATTTTTCAGCCTTTTGAATTCGGTCTTACGTAATTTCGGCCTTATGATTTTCAGCCTTACGGCCTCGACCCGAAAATTAGCAATTGTTTGATCAAATCAGATGAACATTGTAAAAGTTATTCATTTTTTGTAGAATGGGAAGTTTTGAGCTTCTCGAGTCAACTTGTTGATCCGCCCCAATCCCAATTTCATCAACTTCATAAAATATTAGGGATTCTCTGTTGAAAATCTGTTAAACAAATTAAATTAAGAGAGCAAATTTTATTTTGGGTAATATTCGACCTCGTTTATCCAAATGATTCAAAACTTCTGATAACAAGAATTTCAGGGTCAGTAAAGAGATAAGTCATGTAATGATTGGTATGCAATACTGCGTGCAATATTTACACGTGTCATTCGGATAACACTCTTAATATGAAATTCGTTGTAAACTAAACCCTCACACGTCACAATGTTTGTATCTTGGAACTCTAGTTGCTTAACTGTAGTCTGTACAAAGATACAAACTTTACTAATCCTAGACATTTGTGATACTTCATACATACGTCAATTATTGTGAAACTAAAAATTTATTTTCCTTCTCAAAACATCCAGCAGGTCATATTTTTAAATTATGTAGGACATCGAACAAGACTTATTTTAGGTTTCCATGTCTGAACTTCAAAATGATTTGAAATACTTTTAATATGTTGTAATTACACTTTTGATGTGTTACGCAATGTATTTTAATATATTCAAGTTTTGTGGACAAGCAAAACAAAAACGGAACGTCTTAGAAGCCTGTGTGAATCCAATGAAATTTCAAATAAACTTGTAGACGTTTTAATCTAAATTGTTGAACAATACGTAATGAAATAGGGCGATAAGCATCATTCGTGAAGCTAGTGAGAGCATTTAACATTTTGTGCCGTCATAAGTTTCCGATATGTACGTCAGGGCGTTGTTAAGCGCGCAATTCACTGCGCATTTTGTAAATATACTATTATGTATGACACATATACTGCCGTTCTACGCATAATTGTCCCATGTTGCTTTTTGGTCATTTTCACTTTTTTTAATCAAACAGTCCTTTTTGATGTATATTTTCAGAAAACACATCCAAATCATAAAGTTTGTTCGAAGACTTCGTGGAAAAATACCAAGTCTGTTTGTCCCATTGTTGATATTCTACGCATAATTGTCCCACTAACAAAAATCCCAAAAAAGCGCGCAATAAAAAAATAATTACGTAGCGTTTAGTTAAGAAGTACATTACGCTAGATGTCGGGCACTGAAAAAATTGATGGAAAAATACAGGATCATTAAAAAAGAGATGGCAGTGGCAATATTAATCACAGCAGTGAGAACAATCCTGTAAAGCTCTTCATTATTATCGTCGCTTGCATAACATGGCGAACGCATCTAGGATAACTAGCCTATATTCGCAATGTTTCTATTATCACGCTACCCATTTGAAGCCGTTGGTTAGTGCAGCGTTTGCTATCTTTGTTCAACAAAGATGATCAACTGGTAGGGCGACAATTGGGGCACTCGATTGGAACTTAAGTTGCGACCAAACACTAGCATTTCATCGTTTTTAGGCCATTTTTGTTATTAGATTGGTTCTTAAGAACGAAGCAAGGTTGTGAATGCCAAATTAATGCACTCCATCGAGTGTAGGCAGAGTAATTAATGATCTTGTGAGGTACCCTTCTAAATAGAGTAAAAATAGGTACTTTACCCTATTTCCAATTTTGATGAAGCAACAAATCTCCCGAGTAACAAAAAAACTCACGACATACACTTTTGTAAAAAAATGAGTTATGAGCATCATTTACATAGATTGTTATGGGACTGATATGCGTAGAACTTTCCGGTTTCCGATCGATTTCTCGGCATAACAGTCCCACTTAACATTTTTCTTAAAAACTAACGTTAATTGAATCTCTATAATAAAAAACTGGACTGATTATATTGAAAACGATTGCCATGAACGTAATTTTAGACAATAAAGCTTTATTTGTTACACCGTTTTCCTCCAGATTGCTAATTCAATTTTCATCTTCAATCGCGTTTTTCTCAGTTGCCAGTTTTGCAATATGGGACAATTGGGCGTAGAACGGCAGTATAGATATTAGTTAATCAATTTTTGGTGACATCTTTTTACTGAGCCTGAAATTAATGTATTCCAGGCATTGTATATATCGCTCATATGAGTAAATGCGCCCGGATAGTTTGTTACTGCGACAATAAAAACTCACATTTTCACACGAAAAGTTATTGGCACTCACACAACTTCGCCGGATAAATACAACGTGTTATTTCTCCGGATAAATAAAACAGCCGGAGAATGAGTGAATGAGTTTATCACGGTATTCTTTTTTCGCTCGCTGCTTTCATGTCGTTATTCCAAAACACGAAAAAACAAGTCTATCTAACAAGGCTTTGCCGCTTTTCTTTGTAATTAAGTGTATTTTTTGAAGTTTTTATTGATTTCCACGAAATTAAAATTTTATCACCTTCTCCGGTGAGAAGGAAAAAGTCAAATAAATTTTATCCGGGAAATCATTCTCACGCTATTTGTGGAGACGGAGAATTTTGCGACTCATCTTATCTCGGAAAAGTTGGCCATCGGATAAGCTTCTTCTCGCGTGAGTGAGAGAGAATTACAATGCCTGATGTTATCAGAAGAAATATTAGGATAAACTAGGTCGAATATTACCCAAGATCAAATTCTCTTTCCATTTTATTTGTTTAGCAGAGTTCTAATACACATTCCCTCATATATTATGAAACAAGCCCTAGAAAAAATAGGGTCGAGATAGTTCAATAATTTGACTCAGAGAAACGCAAAAATTCTCATTCGACAAAAAATTGAATAACTCAGAATTTTGATCGGATTTAAACTAATGAGTGCTTATTTCGATTGGTTATTAGCAAGCTTTCGTTTCCCCTAGAAATAAAGTTTTCAAAATTGTCCTATCTTTTCCAAAATCTTGACCAAACGATTATTTTCCTTTAATAAATGAGGAAAAATTGAGAGAAAGTTCAACAAACTTGTAAATAACGGCAGGACCATTACTCGCACTAAAACAAATTGTTCGGACGACCGATAGTATATTCATTTGCCTTTATTTTAACATAGCAATATTTCGTATCGGCCTGCTATAACCGAAGATATTTGGATTTTACTGACGTACTTTTTACAGTGAAGACCCGATTTTATCAGCCCCCGATTTTACAAGCTTTTGACCCGATTTTATCAGATGATAGTTGGTAGTTTGATGGGCTCTAGCAGACGAACCAACTTGAGTAAATCCTTTCTTGAGCATATTTTTCTTATCTTAGAGATCCGAAATATGCATTTTTTTCTAAATTTTGCGGAAGAGAAATTTAAAGCTAAATAATCGGCAAAGGTTATGAGGTTATATCTAGTGCCTGAAGAATATTTTAAGAGCTTCGGCTTCTTAAAAAGAAAGAAAAAAAATACCAAGGGGCTGAAAAAAGCGGGGATTTCCACTGTATTTAAAAGTTAAAATGCATTTTTTTACTGTAATTCTACAACTGTTCTACTATAATTTTTTTGACTTCATTTTCGGATTCAGCACACGATTTTGCATTGAAAAAGACCATAAACTTAATGAGTTCAAAAATGTTGTAAACTAGTGTAATCAGCGAACGACGGGTCATTTTTTACCTTTTCTGAAAAGGGTTTAGTTTTACGGAGAACGGGAAACATCTGATTCATGTTATCTATTTATAATTCATTGTAGTGTTATTTTCAATATTGTATGATTCATCAAATATTTATATTGTAATGAACATTCCAAAGCAGCGACTGTACCATATTCTTAGTTAAGTATGTTGTAAAATATTAAAATAAATCGTGTGTTTACCATGAAATTGTTTGTTTTACTATTTTGAAAGAAAATTGCAGAGTGTAGTGTTAATCAATACAAATAAAGGAACACTGGCAAAACGAAACAAGATCACAATTACAATTGATTGTTTATTCTATATTTTTATTTGTATAGATGACGATCGCGGCGCTTGACAATAATTTAACATTTTATCGAGGCCAGGTTATGATGGGCTACTTTACCAACAGTTTTTTTTCTTTACTGTGTCGTGTTAGGGTAAATAGTTTTATTTAACCCCTGCATATTTTGATAAATTTTCAAATATTTGACTATTTCACTGCAAAGCTCTCCCAACTTTATTTCGTTCCATGTTCCACGAATACCAATAGAACAAGTGAATTGATCTTTCTAAAATCTTATTAAAACGTATAAAATAAATAGTATCCAAAATATATGGTAAAAATGCTAGAACTTATTAAACGTCTTTGGTTTTCCGAAACACATAAAATATCAATATTTTGGGTGTTTTTCATAAATAATATAAGATTTAATTTAACGTGTTAACACATGTCTGTTAACAATGTTAGTAATTTGTATGCATAAAGAAATCAAAAAATGAGTTCATGCCGCATCCAAACATGAATTTTCACCATGAATGAAGACGATTGGAATTTAACCAAGTTTTTTATTCAATGAGATTTTTCCTTCAATTTATGGAATTAATGCAATACGGTTACAAATTATATATATATATATATATATATATATATATATATATATATATATATATATATATATATATATATATATATATATATATATATATATATATATATATATATATATATATATATATATATATATATATATATATATATATATATATATATATATATATATATATATATATATATATATATATATATATATATATATATATATATATATATATATATATATATATATAAAAGTCAATGTTTGTATCTGATTAATGGACTCCCAAACTGCTTAGCCGATTGCCGTATAAATTTATACGTAGTAGGCATTTATTATGGGGCGTGTTTGTGTGGTATTCTTTGGAGATTATCTGTTCGCCAGGTGGCGCTTCGGAACAAATTGTGTTTTCCTCCTATTTTGTTGAATGTCGCACCAACGCGCGATGGGTATTAGCTAGTCTATATATAAAAGTAAATATTTGTATGTATATGATTTATGTACTCCTAAACGGCTTATCCGATTGCCGTCAAAATTTATACATAGTAGGCATTTGTTCTGGTGCGTGTTTGTGTGCCATTGGTTGGAGATTATCTGCCCGCCAGATGGCGCTTCGGAACAAATTGTGTTTTCCTCTTATTTCGTTGAAACTCGCTGCAACGCGCGATGGGTATTAGCTAGTTATGAATATAGAGTTGACTTTCTGTTGCCCTGTTCTACTGTTATTTGAAAAACATCTATATATAATAACTTCGATCAGCACACCTCCGAACGTGTTGGAGGGAGATTTTCATATAAAACGGTAAAAATTATACTGAAGCTTTTGATGGTGGTTAAAAAAAGCTTCATATTTTCTTTATTTAGATTTTATCATGTTCTCTTGCAATCCTGGTCGCTAACTGAAAAAAACCATGACGACTTTGTGCGATCTCCCAAATGAACAAATATATTTTAACGAAATAAAAATTTGACATGTTAATAATAGTCTTGAAAATAATAAAATAAGTTTAAGCCTTAAACAGATTTTGGTCTTTTACATTATAATAGGACTAAACGAGTTTTACAAAGCGTGGTTCGGTCGCTCGATTCTCTTTGGCTTAACACAGGCATTATCATCGTTGTGTTCGAACATTCCAAGTGTGCATTGTAGATTTCTAGATTGCTGGATCTTGGGCCGTTCCCCAGTCTCTTTGTGCATCCACCGTACTCACATTTTCCGTGATTGCACGATGTCGACGATCTCTTCTAGGTTTTTTGCGAAACATCACTTAATCACATCACGTAATACTCGTAGTATTTCATAGAAAATATAATTATTCACTGTGTCTCTACAAATAATATGCTAAATCAACCTGACCGCAATTTGCCCGACAAGAGGTACCCGGGTACACCTTTTCAGATTTCATTCCATGCAATTCCAATGTTCTTTCCATACTTGGAAATTGATACTAAGTTAATTTTGGAGTTTTTGCTAGGCTTGGCTTTTGGGGTGATAAATATTATAATACAATAATTATTACAGGTTCTCCTGTATTATTTACCCCATAACAGGTCAACAAGGTACTCGCAAAAATGGAATGCCCATAACTATATCAATTTACTTCCGTGTTGAACGCTTTTGGATATTTTAATGTTTAATACAATTAAGCTGGATAGATGGGGAGATTCTTTGGCCTAGAACTAGAACACCGATTTTAATATGAAAAGATTGCGTGCAAAATCGAATTAATTGAGAAAAATATTTTAACGGCGATATGCATTGCCATTTTATTGATTGCCTATTATAACAGTCACAACATTGATACTGAACGGATGTATTCAAATTCACAATTCGTATAGTCTTGAACTGAACGTAATTATAAAGGCATAAAATTATTAACTAGTGCAAAGGCAAATTAAGTTATTATAGGAATTTTTCTAATTCAATTGTTTTTCATATATTTGTTCTTGAAAAGGACGGTTTTGTTGATTTGTGGTTCGGCTCGAGAATCCCTAGCCAATGATTCGAACATCCATCCCCTTCAGCAGTTTATTTCAACAGATTAATATATGAAACATAGCATGGCCTTCTATCACTTTTGCACTGCTGATGGAAGTTTGCAGCGCACAGCAACCAATTGGATAGCCTGTTTATAAAGTTATCATGTAATTTCGATATTCATGGTAATCGTACACACTTCAATATAGGGTGATCATACGTTCGGGTTTCCCAGAACATGTCCTGATTTTTCACTGACTGTCTTGGTCAAGGTGCTTTGAGTTATAAGGTGATTCGTCTTTGGCAGTAACTAGGTGAGGAGTGAGGTAAGCGTGCAGCATACTGCGGGGAAGAAAAATGACAGCGAACAGCTTTGTTTACCGCCTGAAATCTAAGCAAACATATGGAGAGAAATAATAAACAATGTTGTTAGCTGTCGTTTCTAGAACCAACATGGCTGATCGGCGTTTTTGAGGATTGTATCACCTGAGAATAAAAACTCCTTGGTCTTGGTGTCCTGGGAAATCGAGGAAAACGCTTGATTTGTCCTGGGTTTTCACTTGTAAGCCTAAAATATTTTTCTTTATTGAGTCTTCTCTTTATTCACTCTGGTCCAGTTCATAGTTACTACCGATCGCAACCATAATTGCAACGTGAACTCACCCTAAAGTAGAGAACGACAAACAAAGCTTAATACACTCGAATCTCCCAATTGTACCATCGGATGTCTTTTAATTTATCAATAGCCTCTCTGTCCAACTTCCTTTTCTTACAAGAGAGAACGGGGCATTTGTATGAAAGTAGCTTACGAATGAGCTGCGGTCCGTTTGCAAATTTGGCAACCTAACAACTCGAACCGATTCCAGTTATGCACCAAACTCTGACCGCTATCAATGTTGATGAAACAATGATTACCAGAGCTCCATCTCGGCTGAATTGCCTTTCAATCCGGGACCTGAAGAATTACCGTTGGTACTTCTAAGAAGATACATCGACGATTTGATGACTACTTCTGCTTGAGTACTCTTGCCAGTGACATTTTTTCGTCTTACTGGAATTCCGCGAACACGTTTGCCATTCATAAATGGTATAACATCATTAACTATCGTGGAACAACTTCATTAAGCGCTCTCTGAACAGCGACTGACCTGCCGAGTCTATCATCTTACTAACAGGGAGTATGGACTGTTTCATAATACAATCGATAAAATGGAGAAATTAGGAATCAACGCAAGTTTTTGCAGCTGATTCGATCCTAGCTCCAAGATCGAGAGATAATGGTTATCATTGGAGATCGCCAGGTACATATTTTTACGCCAGGAATCGCACAGGGAAGCTACTTGGGATCGTTGATATTTCTGCTTTACTTCAATGATGTGTATTTAGTGCTGAAAACTCCTTGCCCATCCTGCATAACCGATCTCAACATATTTCGTCTCATCCGCTCAATTCAGGATTACCGGATTTTTTAAACAATCGCCAGAACTTTTTTTACTACCGAAGCTCTGCCAGCAATACCTCAGAACCTTTTAACTGCCAAACCGGAGGGAGGCAGTCCCCTTTCGACAGTCCTTTTTATTTGTCTGATATGGTCACCCTAACACAAGAGTTTTGTAACAATGTTTGCGCAATTCTGTAGAGTATAATGGAAGTTATTTACGTCCAAAAACTGACACGGCTGCCACAGTTGATATTTTGAAGAGGGATTCTGTATTGAAAGCTTAAATGTATTCTACATTAAAATTAACGGCCTATTCAAAGATAATTGAGATATTATCACCAGATGCGCTAAAACTTTCAACTGAACTTGATAATGGCCTTTCACGTAGTTATACATCTATGGCGGCACTAGGGTTTTTATCGGATGTTTGTTCAAATGATCAATTATTATAAAATTGCTTGTTCGAACATTGATGTCCCTTCTCTGTAGTAGCGACTTCTTTTGACAGAGTATGCTTTTACTGATATAAAGTAAATCTGTACGTAAAAAATATAACATCTAAAATGCTTCAAAAATAAAGAACGTTCATGAATATTTGGAGTTTCGGAAGTTCTAATAATAGCGTTTACTGAGGGATTATCACCATCAAGTAAATCTCACTTAACAAAAAGTTACAGAATCTTTCAAAAGATTTATTGGATAAAATCTAACAAAATATTCTGTGGGAATAATTTACGGTATTGCTACTACAGTGAAGACCCGTTTTTATCAGCCCCTTGGTGAATTTTAGGCTGATAAAACGGGGACATTGATAAAACTGGGACATATTTTTTTTTCTTTTTAAGAAACCGAAGCTCTTAAAATATTCTTCTTTAGTCCCTAGATAAAGCCTCATAACCTTTTTTGCTTATTTAGCTTAAACTTCCCTTAAGGGGGTCTGACAGTGCAAATTAAAACTAAAAAAATGCGCTTCGGATCTCTTAGATAAGAAAAATATGCTCAAGAAAGGATTTACTCGAATTCAATTTGGTTCGTCTGCTAGAGCTCATCAAACTATCAACTCTCAATTTTCATATGAAGCTGATAAGTGCGTAAAAAAGCTCATAAAATCGGGTGCTGATAAAATGTATTTGATAGTCGAATCGAATTCACAAAAATATTCACACTATCGATCACTATCGTGCATATTACATCAAGAGCAGTCACACCAATTAACAGTAGTTACAATATTGCACAATATTGGCTGTACATTTGCACTAAAATTTCATAAAAACCCTATCTCAACATTTACAATGGGGGCAAGCGCTACGTTAACATTGTAAAAGCATAAAGACAGCCGAAATATAGCATTATCGCGAGCTCATGCATATAGAAAGCTGATATAACACCTACATGTTTCGAAGATTCTTGAAACATGTATGCTTTACATATACATTTAGCGCTATTATAGAGCTAATATAATACTACTATAATGCAGTGAGCTTACTTGTGCATCTCGCCGTGGAAATTATACGGCATTCGAACATAGCCAAATCAGCGCACTTGCTGTGAAAGACCCCTTTGTTCGAGATTTACGACAGGAAATTTGCGTAAAACAGGTTACATATTGGTTAAAGATTAAAATATTCATCACATATAATTAGAAGAGAATCAATTATAGTTCTAAACACAATTTTACAGTTTTACATTGGTGCTATATAATGGCACTAATTAAGTCCAGGTTTTAGCCCTGTGTCATGCTGATAATTTAATGCTTGCTTCTCGATTTCGCCTTTTTTGGCATTACAGTAAGATTCCGTTTTTGGCACGTTTCGTTTTTGGCATGCTCCATTTTTGGCAACAAAAAAGTTCCGTTTTGGCAACAAATGGGTTCCGTTTTTGGCAACATTATTTTTGCTCATAATAAATCTTTTGAAAAATGCTCAATAATCATTTCGTTGTAATAATGCATATCGCTTTTGACTTTATTTCCAAACATAGAAGTCATGGGCCCTATTCTCTCAGTCACGTCACTTAGTGACTAGAAGGAAATTTTGCTCTAGTCACTAAGTGACGTGACTGTGAGAATAGGACCCCATATTTACTACATTTTATAGGGGCGGGCAAATCGAACGTTGTTTTCAGCTAAGTCTGCGAAATCTTTAAAGGTCCGTTAAACTTTACGTGTTGAGCCGGTACAATTCTGTGCAAACCAGTTCTACTAAATCTATCAACGAAAATATTTTGCGATAATACATAAAAAATAGAAATTTTGCGACAGATTTCGATGATGTCGTCCCCTTCATCGAATAAGGTAATCTGGAGTAACTAAACTTCAGAATATTGAAATTTGATCGCAATAGAGAAAATTTGTGTGCATGTTTGGTTCAATATTTTCGATTAGATAATATTACACATCGACAGCATAATTCAGAATTGCTTCTTAAAATTTATCTATTTTGCATGCCCCATTAAAGCTCAAAAAGTGCTGGCTAGTTCAGCAATTCTGCACCGTTAATGTAGGTCGCATTTGGACAAACTTGGACTAGTTATAGAGTAAAAATTTCTGAAGTGCCCCCCCCCCCCATTTTTCACAAAGTGGTGAGTTTTGACATGTTTTAATTTTATTGTTTAGGTATCCGGGAACATCTTCGTGAAATATTTTGTCGTTATTGGAAATATTTTTAATAGTTTTTGTTACTTGAAAATTTATACACCCTTTTACTGTAATATTTTTACAGCCAAAGTTAAATTTCTAATTGCACCAAACTTCACTGGTGGTTTAACATATGTTTAGTCTAGAAAATTTCGAAAAAAATGTTTAACAAATGTTAACTATTTCTACTATTTTTTAAACAATTTTTCAAACAAATACAGTTTTAATCGAGTTTTTCACGCGATATTCATACCGTTTAAATTGTAAAATGTTGCATATATTATCAGCTTTCAATTCCAAGAAAAAAATTGGGCAAGCTTAAGGTTTTTAAAATATTTGATTTTTTGTGTGACCCGGCATGCCAAAAACAACGCGCGGGCGAAACAGTCGCTGGTCGCCACGGCACCCTTGGACCAACATCGCACTAGCGATCCTGCCGTACCCTCCGCAACACGATTAGACATGTATAAAAGTTGGCAATTCTTGAGCGTTTTTTCAAAAAGACATCTGCAATGAGTTACTCTAACAGGTTATCGTGCTCAATAAAATTACAAATTACAAATTACTCTCTTTGTTTACTTTCTCTTTCGATTTTTACGGCGTCACTATAACACTTCACTTATTTTACAGTACAGATCGAAAGACGGTGGTTTTAACTAGCATATTATGCAAAGAGCTGAGGGATAAATGTTAAAGTGACCGAATTATTAACAGAAGAGAAAGTAAACAAAGAGAGTAACTCATAGCAGATATGACGTTTTGGAAAAACGCCCAAGAAATGGCGTGTGACGGACTCAATCAATCAGTTCATACTTAGATCATACTGTTTGTTGAAATTAGTTGTAGTTGTGTGGTTGATAAATCACCCGGGAGAATGTTGTAATTCTTTGCATATAATAAAAGAAACATAACCAATGTGCGCGGGGAAATCTTTCCGTTGACACGAACAAATTAAAATAAAAAATTTGAATTGCAAATATGCAATGATTGTCGAATGGATATTTATAGATGCGAAAGAAATTGTTTTACTTCAGGTGAACAAGAACAGATCTTCATTGAAGCGATAAATGAAGTATCGCGTATAGGGCTAGTTTGTACTGAATCAATTATAATAAAATTACAATGGTTCGATTGAACGAAGAGTAATTTCAAATAATTGTATTAATTGTGTATTATTGAATTAGTATTCAATTGGATATTATTGATAGCACTATCGCAACGAAACTCATTCTCTAACTTTGCATTTTCATGTAGTTAGAGCCGTGGCGAGCTCCGACCGACTCGCTCACGCGATGTTGGTCCAAGTGTGCCATGGCGACTGTTTCGCCCGCGCGTTGTTTTTGGCATGCCGGATCACACAAAAAATCAAATATTTTAAAAACCTTATGCTCGCTCAAAATTTTTTTTCTTGGAATTGAAAGCTGATAATATGCAAAATTTTACAATTTGAACGGTATGAATATCGCGTGAAGAACCCGATTAAAACTGTATTTGGTTGAAAAATTGTTTAAAAAATAGCAGAAATAGTTAACATTTGTTAAAAAAATTTTTCGACATTTTCTAGACTAAACATATGTTAAACCACCAGTGAAGTTTGGTGCAATTTGAAATTTAGCTTTGGCTGTAAAAAATATTACAATAAAAAGGTGTATAAATATTCCATTAAACTATTATAAATATTTTGAATAACGACAAAATATTTTACGAAGATGTTCACGGGTACCTAAACAATAAAATTAAAACATGTTTTGCAAAATTTCACCACTTTGTGAAACATGGGGGAGGCACTTCAGAAATTTTTACTCTATGGAAATTTATCTTTTCAAATAACGCAAGGCCTAACTTCGAAAAAAAATTATTCCGCTATTATGACAAGTTTAAAGTACTTTAAAATTAACAGTTGCGTTATATTACATATTATACGGTGTTCGTCTAAGTCCAACTGATTATATAGTGGAATTAAAGCGGAAACCATTCTAGGAATTGTAATTTATAATATTCGAAATACGAGTATTTCAGAGAAAAATATTTTGTAATTTGGGGAGAAATGCCGCACATTTCTAAAAATCGATCCTGCATCAAAAAAAAAAAAACCATTCAATATTTAATAAAGTTTCTAAAACGTTGTGAAATGGTTTTTGTAATGAAAAAAAAATCATCAAATTTCCATGAACATTTAAAAAAAAAATGTCATTGCGGGTGAGACGCCGCACCGTGGTCACAAATTGAAAAATATTGAATAAAATTATTTTTAGCTCTCGTTGATGTTTTTGTGATTAGTTGTCCAGCTGAGTGTCATGAAGTTGGAATACACCTATAAATCGGCTAGCACCTCCATTTTTCTTAAGGGGGTACTACCATTTCTAGAAACATTTTTTTATTCAACATTTTAAAAATATTTTTCTTTTGCAACCTTGTGTAACGGTTAAGTTGGAGTAACTTAATTAAGTAACTTATATCTATGTGCTGGTAGGTGTTTCCTAAAAGCAGTTTCGTGTTGTTGCGCCCAACAATGAATTTATATAGCTTAGGTTTGTTCTTGAAAGATTCATTTTGAAAAAGCATCAGTATGTTGAAATTTTCGTTTTTATCCCAATATTGACATCACTACCATTCAATGCGTTCACTAAAATTAGTGCCTGAAACTTTAAAGAACAAACCGAAGTAACTAATACTTAGATACATATCGCTCGTTTAAATATACAGATAAATAGACTGATAATCCTATATGTCACTGTGTCAGGTCCGTTAGTTTGTGGATTTACCTTATTAAGACCCTATACCTGACGCAAATGTTCATTTAATGACATTTAAAGTTGAAAAAATACATTTTAGCTACGTATCCTCCGCCATCGAGTGCGGCATCTCACCAGCACGACATTTTCCTCTGAAATTATGGATGACCGTGTTCATGATCAGAATGCCTTCTAAAAGGTCCCCAGCTATTCAACCGATACATGATTTACCAAAAAATCGAACAATTTAAGAAAAACGAAGTTTTAATGTGGCACTGAAAAATTTTCGGGACTCCCTGGTGTAACTGGATGCACATAATCATTAATAAAATTTTCGTGAGTTAATAATAAGGATTATTTTACATCTCCAGTGGTGTAATTCTTTAAAAGACAAACTCACAATATCATTGCACTATATCATATTACTGTATAAAAGTGACCATATGTACGAGATATAAAGTGTGCGCCATTTCTCCCGGAATTACCCTATATCTAAAGTATGGACATACTTAATTAGGTTTGCGCCTACTGAAATGCGGGAGTGAGTTTTAGAAAGACCAAACTAAAGCGATCTTTGGTAGTCAACCTAAAAGTAATGCCATCTGACCAAGAGAAAACATCGATTGGTTTTTATCAGAGTTTTGCAAGCATTCGTAATCCTCATTCAAATATCGTCATTTTGGTTGAGATTTTCCCAATTGTTTAAAGTATCTGCTCAAATATTATTTAATATTTAAAATTTGGAATCCTACGCACCAAAAAATTATGAATTTTATCATTGACGTAATTGCAAACATGACACAATTTAACAACCCGTAATTCTCGAAATGACGAAACATTACCGTGTTCCGTTTAATTATACATGAAACATATACTTTACATGCGCAATGACATAAAATTACACTTACTGCCATTGAAAACAAACGCCATATGTTGAGTAAAATTACACGATTTACAAAAATCAACGTCATGTAAAATTAAAACCAAACGTAAAACTAAGTCATTTTTGATGCTCGTATATGTCAGGGTCAGGAGACGTAAATTTACAAGATTTTTTCTAGGTGTGTAAATATCCAATATCGTCAAAGGCATTACGAATCATTCAATTCTACTATTATTTTTTTAAACTTCGCGGAACTACGGTTTAATGTCAACAAGACCCGAGTCCTGAGAATAAACTGTAAAATATTGCTATGCCTCTGTTAATCGGAAATATTTTTTATTATTTCCACATGCGTCCAATGTTTTTCCAGGTGCCTTCATTTAGAGATTATCTAGTAATTGGCCTCAAAATATTACGCAGGGTTCACTAGCTTCATCTGTATTTTTAGAGTTAAGGGCGTAGATTTTCAATGTGTTCAAGCTTGCTTTTGTGTTGACATTATGCAGAATCATGATTCGCAGAGCAGATATTTTTTTCGACAGATACAATCTTGTATCCTGGAGGTCCATCCATAGGATAGCCCATTTTAACGTGCGCTCCCTTCATCGTTTTATTTGCAGCGGCATGTATGATGTCGCCGGTTTGCGGATTCGGTAGTGTATGCCCACGAAGCACGCAGCGGTTGATAACGACCACTTTGCAGAATGCAGCGGCGGTTGCAGCCGTAGCGGCAGTCACACACAATACATCTTCACTGTGTCCCAATTCATCCTCTGCTTCTGTACCTGCTTTCAAGTGCCCTCGGTGTCCCCGTGCCTACTCGCTGTCCTACACATTGGACCGTCACATGAAGTATGAATGTGGAGTAGCAAAACAATTCGGCTGCTTTAAATGTGGAAAACGATTTTCTCGGAAAGATATTCTGAAGGCACACATTTCCAACACAAAACTACATTGTAATAACCCACTTTACCAGCCGATGGAGTAGTTTGATTTCGGGGTGGTATCCTCTCCGTGGTGCCACGTATAAGGCATTTATGATTAAAAACTAACATTCACAACCCTGATTGCCATAGCTGTTAGTAGGACCTGCGACAGAAATGTATTTTTAGAAGATTTTACTTTTCGAAAAAAAAGTCTTAACGGTTGTAACTTTCTAAGCCACACATTTGTACAACTTTGTATATTGATGTAGATGAATTATTTAAAATAAAGCCAAATTGCTGTTCTAACACAGGTTAGTTTTGTTTGTATTTCAATAATCAATTCCTTATTAGTTTGCTGCAGTACATATATAAGTTTTGTTATTGAGTATTTCGAAGCTATGACATTATGGTTTGCTTTGTCGTGCTATGTGTATCATACAAAAAAATAGGAACAAATTCAATTGTAAATTTTCAGGATTCCCTCTGTACACATATCACCCCCCGGTGCTAGTTCCTGAAGATGCATTGTATCAATGCCCACGATGTCCGCGGGTGTATCGCCGCAAGATAACATTGGCGCGGCATTTGCGTCATGAGTGTGGCGTGAGAAAAAACTTCCAGTGTCCTTACTGCCATCATGTGTCCCAGCGAAACGATCAGCTGTTAGGACACATTCGAAGGACACATCCAGATATTGCACCGTATCTTCCCACTAAACGGTACCGTCGCACGTGGGAGAAGTTGTAAAATACGTTTAACCTATTGACCAAAATAAATAGTCGCACTTGTAAAAAAATTGATTTTCATTTCACAATTTACAATTAACCACACAGTAAGCAGACTGGTTCAGCAAGTTTTTCATTTGTGCCGTTTTTCTTTTCTTTCAATAACCTGGTGAAGATGCTTGTGTATGCAATTTTTTTTAATTATTTTGGACACACTACATTTCCTAACCAATTGTTAGTAATAGTAGCAGCCAGTGTCAAACGATTCCGCATAAAAACCATCCCAACCTGTACTTTTCCAGATGAGCTAAATGTGATGCCTCACTCGTCTGCATCTTCGCTAATCGGCGCTTCGTTATTACATTCCGGCTTGGCACCACCGTCGCCGTTTTCACAACCAGCATCGTCAACACCTACACTGTTGTATGAACCGGAAATTACTATTCGTCGTCTGTACAAATGTTGCGGTCAAAGCTGCGAGCCTAATTGTCTTTCCTCCGGATCAAATACTAGTAATAATCTCAGTCGAAGCAACACTAGCCACTTCGGTAGCACGATGGTCATTCCGCCGAAACAGGCTTGTTCTAGCAGTTCAACCTTATTTCAGTGCGAGTACTGTGGCTTCTCCTGCTCCTGGAAGTATGACTTGAAACTTCATCTGAAGCAAAAACATGGCATACACAAAAAGTTCATGTAATCGTAGCTATGACAATATACTATAATGGATATTTTGTGAGTTTTTAAACTGAATTTATCTGTTATCTTCTCAAGCCAAATATCTACGTGTTATGTTTTCTGAGTACGTTCTACTTTCTATTTTTGAGCTCGAAAAGCGATTACCAAAAAATGCGAATGTCTGTACTATTAAGTATTTTCAATGCCTTCCTAACTAGTTCTTGTGCACTTAAATTACTATGGCTATGCTTATTGATTTTATATTACACAAAACTTTTTAGGAAAACATTTTCAAGACACAGACTGTAACATTTTAACTGTTAAATGTTGGATGTCATATATTTGAGTGCAATGCATATTGACAACAAAGTTTATTTTTTCTAGTATCGAGATGATCGGTTAGGTTTACACATTTCATTCTAAGAATGAGCAGATATTTAGGTAAGGGCGAATTTTTCAAGCAAAGCTGACAAGATTTACAAGCGTAATCCTACATCTTTGGGGGGAAAAGTCATACAGAAAGATTAAAATTGGTGTTTGCTTCATCTACACATACATAAAAAAGTTTTCTTTGTTGTCAGCGTTTAGAAAATATGAAAATAAAAACTATGTTAAACTATATCAATGAAATAAAGCAGTATGAATTAAAATCCAGATGTGTGTATCAGTATTAAAATATTTAGTGCACGTCCAAGTATTTCTTAGGAAAATTTATTAGAAAACCGAGCCTTAGAATCAACGTAGTTGTTTTTAAAATATCTATTTCAATTAGTTTGTTTTGTTCTAGTTTTCAGTAGGTTTGAGTTCATTTTATTTTATTGTTTTATGATTTTTCTTCAACATTTTCGTTTCTTCACCTTCGCCTGCTTCCAGACCGAAACCCAGCATCGAGTATATTTTACGCAAACTATATTAACAACGGTCAGCGTTTCCAGTGCAGCGTGTGTGATAAAAGCTACCTGCGGAAACGACATCTTCAACGCCACATGCGAGACGAGTGTATAGGAATTCCCCCTCGTTTCAACTGCGATCACTGTGATTCCAAGTTCCGCCGCAAATACCATCTGGTTAGGCATATGGCTTCAAAGCATGGAATCCAGATGGAGAAAATGCTTGGTGCCGTTGGAACGGTTAAAAACGAGAACGAGTATTATAAACCAAAGGGCACCGGCGACGGGGACAAGTTTTCGGTGGATGCACTGATGATGAAACAGGAAGTGCTAGATCAAGTTACCTCGCAGTCGTCGCTGTTGCACAACTTTAAGACACTCTTTTTTGACTACGCGCTCAAGAACGTGCCAACGCAATTACAATAAGTTTTATTTTCAATTTTTTTCACTCGTCATTTGATTCTGTCTTTTTCGTGTATTGTCTAAGTTTTAACCTGATTTTTTAATCAAGCCTAAATTCGCTCAATTTCTTTGACTGATGTATGTTTTCGCGAATTTTCGCAAATTTCCAACAGTATCTCATTTTCACTACGAAGCCATTAATTTTAAGTAAAATTTTGAACCAAACGAAAATGCCATTTTTATATTTAGTATTTTTTTTGACTTTATAATAAAAATCGCGAATTTGTGATTTAATAAGGATTCAGATATTTTTCTGCTAAGATGTAATTTTGTCTACAGCAATCTCAATAAAATAAGTTTAAAAAGCCAAACCGATGAAGACTGCTTATTATTTGTACAATTTACATGAAGAAATCAAAAAAAAACAAATGTCATTGCATTTCGTTCGAACGTTCATCTCATATGCTCCTTTTCTTTTTCTGTCTTGTCGTGTTTTCCCTTAAAACATACTATAAAGCAGTACTAAATTTAGCTGTTTTGGTCTCTTCTGTTCCCGTTATTTAACTTTTTTTTTCGTTTCTTGCTATTGATACCCAGTGTTGCCAACCACTTTTATGAAATAATCACATAAACGAAAAAAAAAGTCCACAAAACGAAGCACAATTTAAAAATTCAAATTTAAACCCTACAATTTTCCAGATCTAACATTTGCAAACGCCCACTGCCGGGATGGAAGGCGTCTGCTACAGTTAAACGATCTGTTATATAACATTAAATTTTCCGATCTGTCCAAGTTTCTTAACGCCGATGGCCGTTATCACTGTCCGAGGCGGAATTGCGATAAAAACTATAAGGATGCGAGCTCCCTCCAGCGTCACATAAGGTAATAATAACATAATTAGCCTATTGATTGTTTAACGTCCAAATGCCTTTTTTCCGTGTTGGGATTTCTTCCGTTTTTTTCTTTTTCTTTTCGTCCAACAGGTACGAGTGCGGCGGCATGAAGAAGTTCCGCTGTGTCATGTGCGGTAAGGCGTTCTCACAAGGATCGCATTTGAAACGGCACCTCGAGTCCGGTGTTTGTATTAAATACTACTTTTAACCGATTTTTTAAAGTAGTTGTGTTTCATAAACCACGAGAGTCCAAATGAAGAAACAAGTGTACCAAACAAACAGAAGAAAAAAATGAAACCGAAAATGCAGGAAAACACAAGTCTTAGCCTAGGGAAAAAGCAAAAATGCACGTTAACGATTTCGTTATAAAAGTTTTGTAAATAGCCATCGTCCAGGCTGATTGCCTGTGGCGATAACAATAACGTTGTACATCAATAGTAACTTATGAGAGAATGATGTTGTAGTTTGTTGTTTTTGTTGAATCGTAATATGATTGTTATCTATTGTTTAAGACCGACAGGAACGACCCCAAAACAAAGATTATCAAAGTTTTTTATAACTTCATACAAAGAGCTGTAAACCAAACCAAATTAGAAGAAAACAATAAACCTAGTTAACTGAACAATTTTAACTAACTATGGCCAGTCTATCATTGTTCTCTTCTGTTGTGCTGTTTGGGTAGGGTTTTTAGCTTGTAGATTTCCGCCATTCAAAGTTGTGTTAAATTTTCTTCTTAAATTTGGTGTGTGTTTGTATCGTTTCTCGTCGGATCTAGCTGAAACCTGCAGTAATTTGTCGATGTCGAGCTCGGACGTGCTGGGAATGATGGCGGTAGCCGCGAGCGCCAGTGATTCCACCCGGCCTGCCGAGAAGAATATCGAAGAAGTGACTATCACGGACGACGATTTTATCCACCTTGAGGGCCTGTACGATGATGAAACCAAGGTGGTCTCGGTCGCGTCTACTGATTTTATGATCGCAGAGCAGCATCTCGGCATGGATAATTCCGAGGCAAGTGGATCTCTGGTAACGCAAAATGTGGGCTCCGAGCAGCAGTTGCCATCCACGAAAGAAATTATTTCCTATCAACGTTACGGGAAGATTGACAAAAAAGTGTTGACAAATTTGAATTTCAAGTGTCATTTGTGTGGATTCGGTTGCACTATCCGTGAAACGCTGTTGAAACATTTTGATGAAGAGCACCCATTGTAATCTATGGTATTCTAACGAAGAACATATTCAGTGTATGTATTTGACTGAATAAATTATGGCTGATGGTTGAATTAAACAGAACAAAAGGGTTTTGCTCTAGTTAACTTTGAAATTTAATCGTAGAATCCGTAGATCAAGCCAGACTAAATATCATCCTTATTTTTCTAACATGTTTCACTTTGTTTCAGGTATCATACTGGGAGATATTGAGTACCTCAATGATGTTGCCGGGCAAAAGATGGCGTCCATAGCACCATCGCCGACAGAAGACACGTTGGTATTCGAGGTGAAATCAATCGACGCTGACGCCGGTACCATCGAGTACATAATGCAAGAAGAATCGACCAGTAGCGAAGAAGAACGGAAGCCACTACTTAGGGAGCTTGCATCCGTGAAGAAAGAGCGCAAAATTCCTCCCCACATGCGCCCGAAGAATGATTGTGAAGCCCGTTTCGAGTGTCCCAAGTGCGGGAAGGGTTACTCGCTAGCGAAAAACATGCGTCGGCATGCCCGATTGGAATGCGACCAAGAGCCCAAGTTTGCATGTCCGCACTGTCCACTGCGCTGCAAACGGAACAATCAACTGAAGAGACACATCACATCCCGGCATCTCAACAAGTCCTGAATGTAAAGATTGTAACTGTTTTGTTGGTTGGCCATTTGAGCCGGTTGATGTTATTCTGTTCACCATATCGGTCATCTCTACCCATGGTGGTTGCTTGCTAAAACGGTCGTTTGCTTTCTTTATCGTTAGCCGCAAAGTCATTAGAGGGTTTCTGAATATTTGAGCGTAAATGACGAGATTCACTATGACGTATTGATGAATACTAAGCAAATATATTTATGTTTTTTGTCGATGAATCTTGGCCTAGTACCTGTTGAATATAAAATTTCTATTTTGAATTCCGAGCAACACAAATTATTAAAAATGATCGTAATTCAACGAATCAATGTTAGTAAATAACGCGAATTCTAAACGATTCCATGTGGAAAACGATTGTGTTACAAACGACCTACTGCCAAGTGTTTTCCTTACTTATGACCAATTGATTTGCAAATATGTGCTGTAACAAACACAGTGCATTTAGCCAAATACGAATAGAAACGAATAGTATTGCATTGTTGTTCGGTTAATTGATTTCTACAACTAATATTGCATTTTGATAGTAAGTCTACGTTTCCAAAAAATATTTGCTTATTCTATCAATGAAGAACAAAACTGTATAGCTGGCTTGTTTTGCATCGTTTATTGTCTGGCCGATTTTGTGCATTGATGACACACAACTAACATTTGAATAAAAACAACGCAAGGTTATTGTCTAACAAAACTATTGTTTTAACTGAAAATGCTGAGTCCTTGGTATCTTTTGGTACTCTTTTTTTGTTTGTAAATTTCGGTTTTCTCATAACACTATTGGTGTAAATACACTTTAAATATTTTCATAACAGACCTCGGTAGTGCCTTTAGAATGTTTTAGTCAATACGGAGTATAAATTCGATAAGCGGCGGGTGTTTGTACTAGTTATTTGTGGCTCTTCTTCTATACTAATTCGTTTGTTTCCTTGCAGATAAACGCTCACCCAAATCGCCGTTGGTGTCCGCAGCAGCTAAGAAAATCAAAACGTTCACAGTGAGTGTTCCAACGTCATCACAATCGGCCTTGATATCTCCAGTGAATACGGTCACTTCGCAGCACGTAACTCAGATAACCCAGTCTACACCGGTAATTTTGAACGATCTCAATGACTGTCTGCTGGAGAGCAAGAATATTGTTGTGTCCAAAAAGGATAATAAATACATTTTGTTCACCACGGCGGCCGTGTCACAACCGCCACCGTTACAGCCTGTACAAACGGCCACCGTGATCGACACCGGACGCATCGAGGAACTGCTGAAAAAGGATAAGATTATCAAGAAGACGGAATTGCAGGGCGATGGCACAACGACTACAACATACATCTTCGACGAGTGCGGTAATATTCAAGTTCTCTCTACCTTCTTTTGGGTCTCATTTTGTTCGGAGAATTTGGGTTTTTCAGAACTCTTCGCTTATATTTATACATCACACAATCGTTTGATCGATAAGGGCGCATAACACGGGAGTAGAAAAATTAAAATCATTTTCAAGTTCTGCGCCCTCAAGGTCTCTTCATACGTTTCTTAGTTATTTCGGGCACCTAACGATTGTGATAGGTCATCACTATTAATATCATTTACACATAGGTTTAATTGGTTGCGGACTGTAATAAGAATAAAATGTTTCTACTTCGGTTTGTCTTTATTTTACCATATAAATATGTCACTAAACAGAGAAAAGAAAACTACACGCAAGAACTTTTTCTAAAGTTCTTAGCTGGTAATTGAAACCATTATTTTCAGATTCTATTGTATGTTTTTTTTTTTTGACTGCGCCTATCTAACTATTGTTTGATTGTGTTTTACGCTTGCCATCCATGCTAACCCATCTCACCTAAATTGATAATATTGGTTTTTCGCTAACAAATTGTTTGATGTTCTTGCAGATATTTTACCGTTGAAATCTACATCCAAAGAAATGATAGCTCACTCCACACCGATGCCGGCAACGGTGGAGACGATCAGCTTGACTCCACAGCACATGGGAAAACCGACTACTATTTCGATAGTAAAAGTTGGTGCTGGTGACGTTGTGACTACAGCAGGCACAGCAGTAATCCCAGTTGGAACCGCGTTAGTTCCCACTTCAATAACACCCAGTATCAGTGCTATCAGTGGCAACAGCACTTTAATCAATGCCAGTACAATTCACAGCAACCAAAGTCAAATTGCTTCCGCTAAGAAGCTCTTGAAACCAACACATCCGCGGATCAAGTATTCTAAGCATAAAAATCCATCGGTAAAGTCAATAACAACTTTACCGATTTTGACGATCCCTACGGTCACTACCAGCCAGCCGATTACGGTTCCTATCCAAGAATCGGTCACTGGAACGACCACAAAGATCGAATTACTTAATTTTTCCCTTTCGCGAAAATTCCCTGGACATGGTGCTAAAACTATTGATGTGAGCAACATCCAGCAGATACCGATTACAGCCGTATCGAAACCGATGCCCATGCGATACACTGTCAATGAGTATGAAACATCCGCCTCAAATACATCTCAAAGTAATGATTTCACCAGCGGTATGATTGATGATCTGGATTACTCTGTTATCGATGACATTGAGCTTCCGGATGATGTACAGGTGAATTTTGCAGACGCGTATCCGTCAAAGTCATCGCATGGTGAAATAGACGATGATGCGGCTGAGTCACAGGATCCTGCCAAATCGATGGCCAACAAGAAAGGGCTCAAATCTGAAGCAAAAATACTCAACACTTCGATGGACGAAAAGTATGCTCTGTTGGCTAATACGAGTATTATGAAAAACTTTGAGTACACAGTAAATGAGTCAGTGGTGAGTGATAATGACGACGGCGAGATGCGGCAGTACATTTGTCGGCATTGTGGCAAACGTTACCGCTGGAAATCGACGCTACGCCGGCATGAGAATGTGGAATGTGGTGGCAAAGAGGCAATGCACCAGTGTCCCTATTGTACATACAAGGCGAAACAGCGTGGCAATTTAGGGGTTCACATTCGCAAACATCATGCGGATATGCCCCAGCTGGAAAGCCGCCGTAAGTCGAAGAATCGCGAGTCGTTGAATCTGATCGATTCGATCAAACCGGAAACGATGGAATCGGGAAGCCAAGAGCATCTGTGAACTAAGCATAATAGAAGTGGTCGTTAATGTTAGAAATTGAAACGATATCGCGATTCTTCTGTTACTTTACACCAAGAGTGTGTAGTTATATTTGATGATTGGAACATGAAGTACACGGAAGAAAATTCAAATACATTTTTATTTCAATGTTTTATACGACATGCTTCTGTTAACACTGCCTTGAACTCCATTACTCTAGGTTCCACAGATGACGGATTAGCTCAACTAGTAATATCTGGAAATGAAAAATATTTTTTTAAAGGCTTTTTATTGCAAAAGTCACGCGGACTACTTTTTTTATTTTTTGCTTTATTTTCGATTTTTCTCAAAAATACTTCTAACAATTACAAAAAATATGCACCCTTATTCTTGTTTACGACGAATGCAAGATTCGTTCGAAAGCGATTCGAACGAATACTAAGCCCATTTGATTTTGCTGTCGTAAACGGGAATACAAACCACTTTCGAACGAATCTCGAATTCGTCGTAAACAAGAATAAGGGTGATGAAATTGCTGAGCCCATAATCGCAAGTCAGTCACATGTTCTATGGAATTCCCTATCTACATGGGACTTACTTCCGATTATATGCAGCACAGGTATCCTCCGTTCCATTATGTTTGTAAGGTTGCCATACAAAAATGAATTTCTGTTAATCTGACATGAAATTCTTTAGCTCTAGAGGATCAAATAAACAGTTTTCAAACGACTCCTTATTCCATAGTTTTATGGAATATAAATGGGGAAAAAACAATTAAAAATAATCGCTATAACGTATTGAATAGGAATTCCGCTTTTGATGGATCGTTTCTAGTAAATGGATTTCCAGGTAGTGTCGTGCACCAGCACAGAGTAATACAAAAATTTACAGCAATTTCAGTGTTTTTGTCGTTCATTTCAGCTGCAGAGAGTAGGTTCTAAATACAGATTTTTTTACAAGATAAGCATAACATAACCAATACAATAGGATTTAGTGGTAAGACAACTATGGAGCAGCATTCTAAAAGCAGTCACTTGACACAGAAAATAAAGTCAGAACCAAATAATTTTTTGCTAAGTGTTCGCTTTTACAGCGAAGCTGCTATTCTGTGAATGAAATCAAACTTTGTCAACACTTGTAACTTAAAGTTAATCATCATTTTCGTCGCTACATTTTATCTCTATAGATCTTACGAACATAAGTTTGAATGAGTTTTAACTGTGAATTTATCTTGTATTATTGCAATTATCATACACGCACGTATGCAAACAGGGCATATTACTAGGTTATACAGCAGTAGATTATATTTGAGAACTACAAATAATAATTGCATTTTTTGATTCCCACCACTTTCGTTTCACTACAAACTGATAAGTAGGGTAATTGCAAGCTTTCCCGGAATATACACTACGTGTGGTTATGTCTTTCCTTTCTGCAGATTCCTTGATGATCTGAGCTGCAGTGAAACACTGTTTCTTCTTTCTGTAATCGTGTAGAGTTTATGTAGTAGTAACGATTAAGATTTTAAAATCGTTTTGCGTTCAACTGTCAGCTTAAATTTTGTTTAGAAATCATAACAAAACGAACATTATAAAATAAGAGGTTGAAATTAAGAATTATAATAACGAGGCAAATTAAATTGCAGTATATTAGAATAGAGTAGGAAGGAGGTCTAAACGTTAATGTGCAGACAAAAAAATGACATACAAACTCATTCAGCTGACACAGTTGAAAAAGAAACACTGTTTGTAATTTGGTTGCCATTCATGTGCCCAGAGGAAAGGTATGCGAAAAAAAACTCAATTTGACACATGTAAAAATTGCATTAGTGTTAGAGATGACACATGCATACTAATACAAACAATACATGCAAATTTTTAAATTTAGAAGATGATCAGCACTATATATATGATTCTATATATTTATCTGAAAACTTAAAAAATAAATGGATGGAAGTTTATGAGCTAAAAATCGTATCTCAGATGTTGTGTTTCTTTTTCGTCAATTTATTTTTTCGTATTTCTTCGTTAAGTTCAACGTGCATAAGTCTGTCATACGAGGAAAGAAACTTAAAATAAGAACGCCTATATTCTCTGTCATATATGTATTCCAACCATGTTTAAGAAGTATACTTAAGTTCCGTTATATTTTTCTCTTGTACTAATATTTGTTTTTCTTTTTCAGGTAAGCTACCATTGACTGGTTGGAAGCGTAAGCGGGACTGGGAATAATGACTGATAATGTTCCATTCTAATCCGGATGGCTTCAACCTGGCTGATCTGTGGGCGGAATTGGTTACCCAGTTTATTTTTACTAACACATTTTTTTGTATTTTTAGAATTGTTCCAGAGCGTGGCAGTAGGTGGACCAACGCTGCCTCCTCGCTCGTGGCTAATGTGGAAGTATCTGGAAACCAAGTACAAAAACCTGGGCCAGGAGATATACAAATGCCGACAGTGTGGCAAATTGTACCGTACCAAATATACGTGGAAACGCCACGAAAAGAAGGAATGTGGTGTAAAGCCCCAGTATCATTGCACACACTGCGATTTTTCCACCAAGTATAAGCACAATTTGAAAACGCACAATAAAATCAAACACGAACTTCTCCAGTCGATGCATCACGTTCACTCGCAGCACCTCCACTATCACCATCAGCATCTTCCTCAGGGAGGCCTACCGCTGGTGACGGTCGGTGATAGTTTAGGTGATGTTAGTGAGGGCGATGGCTCGTCTGGTGAGCCTGGTAGCGATGGAATCAGTTGCAGGAATAACAATATCCTTAAACCGCAGCTCGATGATGACGGTGCTGATATCGCGTGATCGGCGCAAAATCTTCTAAATATCTGTACACACGTAAGGCGTATTGTTATCGGTGTGGTAATAGCAGTGGCATAATCAAGTGATGATGGGTTCCAGCGAACTGAACGCTAGCGCAAATGTTTATCTAGGAACAAATGACCAGTTGAGTTATGTGCGCGTTTGATTTTCGCTTGACATCCTTGCACTAATTGCACTTTTATTATTACCAAAAGTTTGTTTTAGTGTACTGAGAGAACGATTTCAAATTTCTGTTTTTGTTAACTTTTGTCTGATTTGTTTCGTTTTTTCAGTTATTCTTGATGCCATTCATTTGTTAGTTAGTGTAGTAAGCGCAAAAGCATTCAATGGGCATTCCATCTATCTTGAGATAATAGAAGCATTCCACTTAAAATGATGAATTGTATTTCAATTAATTTCCAATCTAACTGAATCCAAGCTCAATTGAAACAAAAATGTCCCAACGCTGATGCTGAGTATTCAAAATAAACCCAGTTAAAAACGTTGTGGAACGTTCTAGATTTTTATTAATTCAAAATCATGAGGAAGAACAAGAAAGTTAGCTGTCCATAAGTGTTACAATTAAAACTTGTGTATCACAAAATAACTGCCAATAGACGAAAATTGTATACTGGAAAAGGTCCGTTTGTGGAGCTGAAGATAATTTCCCTTGAGATACTATTCCGTTGAAATCCCACTCATGTTTCGCCTCATTTTCTCACTGCATTTGGGGCATATTCGGCAGAGCGTTATTCGAATTTCTCGTTATGATAGACGATTGTTAGCTCTAATTAATTGAGTCATAATTTTAATCTCATGTTTGGAAATCGCCAATGCTTTTGTGCAAAATGTATGCTAGTTTTGTTTAGAATAACTCATGCTATTAACGTCAAGCCTAAAAATAACATTCTAATCGATGAATGTGTTTTGTTCTAAGCATTTATTCTTAACTAGTAAAAAGCAGAAATACATAATTGAGTATACACTCCACCGTCAGAAGTACGTTACTAAAGATGAAACAAAACTGATGTGCCAAATAGTTTTCTAGTTCTATTTTTATTTAATTATCTAGTGTTTAAACACAGTTCTTTTCTTGAGAAAGAATTAAAAACGCATAAATAAGCATTTCATAGGAATAAGGTAAATTTTTACCTTTTCTTTCGTGCGGTGTGTAATACTAATCGGAGTCAGAAAACGTACCATTGAATTGAAACTATAAAATTGAGAAAAAATGATGTTTATATAGATATTTATTGTGAGCAAACAAAATGAAAATATTTACATATACACCTATTGATAAACCGATGTATACATTATACAACAATATATTCAAATCTATAAAGCGTTTGTTTTCATTCCCTGTTTGTACAGAAATTATTTGGTTTGGATAGAAAATGTTCTTACATGCTCGAAATGAAAAAAAAAGTTGCGAGCAATCAGCGTGTAAGACTTTTTCAAGTAAACTTATTTAATAACACGTTTTTATTAGTTGGTTTATTCAAGCTGCTAACACGGTTTTTTTCCTCGTCGGCCTCTTAGTTTGATTATTGCTTCATTTTCTTTTTATTGTACTATATTTTAAGAAACAACAAATGCTGTGAAAAATTTTCTTTCATACCAGCTTAACGCAAATCCGAAACCATAACGAAAGCTTTGATTCGCTTTAACACGGTTTATGTTAAGATCGTTTTTTTATCTTGTTTGTTTTATTTGAACTCATCTTTAGTTTATTTTTCGTTTTTCCACTGTTCTGTTTTTTCTCCACAGCCGAAGATTTAAGCATCACAAAAATCGGTGGATTGACTTGGGATCAGCTGGATGCCCGCCTCGCGATGCCTTTGCTGTCATCAAGCAGTGCAATGCCATTGGTGACGACCTTTCGGGAGGGTGCTCTACCATTAATATTCCCGCGTGACCTTTCCGTCAGTCCCGTAGACACCAAACCCGGCTCGGTTGGTAGCACTGGTAGTAGTGGTTGTGGTAATTCCAGTATAG